>NC_073693.1:292627501-293827501 GCF_029784155.1 Uranotaenia lowii | reverse complement strand
AGCGAAGAAGGTGGACAAGGTGGCTGTACAAAATCTGATGGCAGGGGTTAAGCGTAAGGTCCGGCAATTCGGATTTGGAAAAGCGGAAGCCTAACTGAATATTTTTCCTGAATTTTATACTAATTAAACTTGAAAAAGAAATTTTATTTGATTTTGTAAATAAAGATTTCACCGATTTACACGCGTTTCCCTTGACCAAATTTTGACCGTATCACCCTTTATTTACCTATCTAAAACAAATATCACTGTAGATAGTTTTATTGGCTATTATTTGCTCAATAATATTTAAAAAAATTCAAATTCGTCTTTAAAAAGTGTTTGACTTTTAGTGTTCAAAAATATTTGTTTAGAGTTAATTTAAAAAAACAATTTCAATTTTCTTTAAATCCCTAAATACGATTTGAACGCTGATGTATATCATCAGCTTCGATAAAAGTTTCAAATTACATTTGTACGTCTCGGTGGTCAAGTGGTTAGCGTGGTAAAACGGTAATCGCTGGTCCACTGATGTCATGGGTTCGATTCCCATCTCGGTACTGGGTGTTAAATGTTAATCTTAAGTTGTCCACGTCATTTATTCAGTCTGTAAAGCCTAATCCGGCTAAGACGGTGTATGTCTTGAAATAATTTCAAGGAATTTTCCTTCACGTTCCTTTTGTTATAAAAAAAAAGCCTTAATTTGAATGGTATGCTCAAGGTTTAAAGATCGTCGTTCTTTTCAACAACTTTAATTCTACTTAAATTTGAACTGATTAGGTATAGTTTAATCAAAATATTATATTGGTTTTCGACCAAGGTTCAAGAAGACTGAATACACTACGAAGAAATTTTACTATCAATTTAGCTGTATGTGCATTGTACAACGCATGGTTATGGCCTTGAAAGAACCGTTCCAAATTTACAATCCAAACATCCGATTATATATGGCAAAACCTTCGGCAGTTTTATGCCGTGGATTCTATCGGTGTACAAAATAGCCTAAGGTAGGTTGCCAGTCGAACAAATTTCCAGAGAAAGGTTAACTGGATATACAAACTCTTTTATTCGACACCTGATGGTAAAACAGCGAGTTGCAAACATGTTTTAACCTTATTCTCGTTCAAGTGGTTGAACAAAATGAGAACCCGGTCAGTAAAAAATGTAAGATTTTGCTATATTGTGTACAGAAATTTATGAAAGTCGATAAAAATCCAATTTTTTTTTATTTTGCTAGATGATTTGACTACATACCTTCTGCATAACGCAAATGTTCCACGTGAGCGAATTAAACAAACGCGCCACGCATTTGTCAAAAAGCGTGTAATTAATGTAGGCCGGTCTTTCCGAAATTGGGACAAAAAGTTTGGCAGTAGTTTAATCGTCCGACACAATGAAATAGGTACCAAACATTTGTTCTTGAACTACATTTGAACTCATACGGTGGGTTTTGGCGAAATGACTTAATTAGTTTACTCGTGTCGCCTCCGGAATGAAATATTCTACATTCCCATACCGAGCGTTTAGTTTCACTCAATGAAATCACTACCTATTGAGTTTGAAGGCTATTAACCCTCGACTGTATATGAGACCAAATATGGCTTAGGAGTTTATATTACATTGATTGCTTTATTTTGTATTTCAAGGCAATTCATAATCTTTAATTTATCAAAAATACGTTTCGCCATAATAAAATCAAAATTTAGATACAACATTCTGATAATTATCTGCTGTAATCCATTCTATTCTATTTTGTTTATTTATATGTAGGTAGAGTATTTTAACCCGCTTGGACATTCATCCTCTAGTGCTTAGTATCATTGGCTACTTCTGATACTAGCAAATTTTCAGAAGTAATGGTAAACAATTCCACAAGTCATCTGTCTTTCAATTGTGTAGTTGATTACTTAATTTCCCTAAACTCACTAACCGGTTAGTGACAGCAATTGATAACGGAAAATGACACGGTCCATTGTAAGAAATATTGAACCATAAAGATAAACGTGGTAACAACTTAATAGTGGGTACTTTCTTATTAAGTAAACAACTGACAGTAAGTAAGCAAGTAATCGGTAGCCTTTTCCGAGAAGATCGTCATAGATGGCGTCTTGTGTGGATATCCAGTGCATCATTTGTGTCGTCACATCTTGATGATTGGTTTTCAGAATGCGCTTTTTGGAATTTTATATTACGTTTTAGACTAGACAATTTAAAAGAATATTTTCGGTCAGTCCTTTCCATACTTAGGTAATACATCACTCAACTTATCACTATGCTCAGACCGTTGGTTTTAAGGAGCCAAACTCTTGATTTCTTTGTATTTTCTATTCATTATTCAAAACTATTATAGTTGAAGATACTATGTCGTTTATTACAAAAATAGTTTTAAGTCCTAATAGCATTGTCCTCACTGTTTTATTGGTTTGTAGTGAAATGAAAAAAAAAATGAAAAAAAACGCGAATAGGAAACGATAAACGACTATAAATCAATTCCTCCTTCTATTATGAGGTATGTAAGATGTAAGCACATCAGTAAGTAAAGCCTGAGTATTCCAAGCTTTCTAGCGCGGAGCTCGCAAATCGATTTAGCAATTTTCTCAAATCAGCTGTCAGAGCAAATTGATTTTAAATCAACTTTATGATAGCATAATTTGCCCATTCGGGTTGCATTGTAGCTGAAGGGTCATTGTTTGCTTTGGTTGCCAATTTTAGATCCAGAGTCTTCAGGAATTCAATAATTTTCAATCAGCTTTATTTGTCTCCTCATGAAAGGTTGTCTAAAAATATGTCTTACAAATTCTAAACATTGAATTACCTGACTTACTATTCTAGGAATGATTAAAAAGTTCAACGATCACTAAGCTAACATTTTTGACCAATTTTTGCAATTCCAACGTTGGCTTGTAAAATTAATCACAATTTCCTCCAAACCACATGTTAACTATTAGATTGTTTAAAGGACATAATAAAAGTTTTTTTTTTCACTAGAGTCCTTAATTTATTTTCCACTAGGGCGGTCCTCAAAATGATTAAACCAAAAAGTAAAAATGCTTTTCAAGTGGAAAATTATCATCTTTAGATCACGTTGATTGCACTCTGATCTGAACAATATTTGATTGTCATATAACATAGAATTGAAAGCAAAAGTGACTAATGCAGCAAAAGAAACTAAAATTCAAAAATTATTATAAAAAATAACTTGAAAACAAACAAACAGATGAGAAAATTCGGAATATGGATTATAGATGGTAAGTTGCTGAAGAAAGTTTAATATAATTTGCTATTAACGGTTTTCAGAATATTTTACATTAAAGGTACTACAAAGGAGGTACGCTCCCTGCTGCAAAAAAAATAGAAATAGAAAGAAACACAATTTTGAAACTAGCATAAATACGAAGTTTTCGTGTGTTTCGAGATTCAATTTGCGAATCAAGTTCTACTATAACTAAACAGCTAAAATTCGTAACAGATATTTGGTCTCACTAATGACTTAAATTTCTGACTTTATGTCTTGTTAACGCGTTCGTCGCCATGGTCCCATATTCGGGTGACGGGTGTATTTCTTGGGTGGGGGGGTTGTGTTGGGAGTGCGTCACAAAAAAACGGGTGACGCTCTCTTTCTCAAATGAGACACTCAGAATTTCTTTGGGCCTGGCAAATAAAACTATCAAAATGCGCTTGGCGACGAACGTGTTAAAATCATAACATTGATAAGTTAGTTTATTTTCCCACGAAAATTGCAGAAATAGACCAATTTGTTTGTGAGGTACTAGGATTTTTAATCTAAGGAAAATAAGCGTGTGAAAATAACTTTGCACGCTCCTTTCTTAACTCAAAATTAAGTTTGTCTGAGGTTCAAAAGTTTTTATGTTTTGAATCAAAACATAATTCGATTCTATGAACTTAAAGTTAAGTTCCCTTTTCCTCCTTGCGAGTGTTCCAAACAGAGTTCGAACTGCGAACTCAAAAGTAATTCAATGTTGAAATTTTGGCCGAACTGTAGGGGAGAACTGTACAAGACGCACCAGTTAAGCATAATCGCTACTTACAGCGATACCCATCATCTATGAACCAAATTGAAAGTTCACGACGATTCAGTGATCACATTTACATCTTATCAAAAAGAAATAATATGTTAAAAACACGATTTTGGTAATATTTTTGTGAAAATCTTAAACGACCAGAAAACAAGCCACGGGGTAGAACGCCAAAACTAGTGGACACAACGCACCATACCAGATGGGTGGTGAGAAATAAAACAATGATTATACGGAATATAGTAATTAAAACATCAAATTTTTTATTACATGTTCATCGTATTTTTGCAAACTAACCATACTTCGGCAAAAAATCATTTATTATTGCTTAATTTACCGAAAATTTGCTGTTCAAAATTCACTTTTTTATATCCTTATAGGTAAAACGCCTTCAGGTAGGCAACGAAATTCAATTTCTTGACTGATATCGCGGCAAACATGGCGGCAGATAACTTCTTCGAGTCAAATATTGGTGCACCTTTTAAACTCAAACACGGACGAAATTTGCTATAATTATGCTTTCTTATCGTAATTTGAGAGTCAGCAAATCAACAGAAAGACATTTTGTTTCGACATATGGTTTTTCTGAAAAGTTAACTGTATTCAAAATTTGAGCTTAAAACACGTGGTTTTGCGGGCATTCTGCCCCAATTTTGATATGATTGATTTTTTTTTAAATTTGGGGAAGTTAGTGAAATATAATAAAATATTAATAGTCATTCGAAAGTTCATACGAGTGTTATAACGAAAAGCTGCAGTTGGATGAGATAGCGCAGACTGGTTTACCATAAAACCTTATATGTTAACCAAAAAAAAAAACAAATTTTAGGCAGAATCCATTAATCCTTCTGTTTCTAAGAATAAAAGTCGTTTTAGTGAACTTTTCATCTAAAAAATGATGAAAAAGCTCATTTGCTAAAATGAAAATGAAGAAAACCACCATTCGGAGCCAAAGGTTATTGTATTTTTTAAAAAGAAAGGCATGGGCCATTTTACCTCGCTGGTTCGTCTTGTACAGTTCTCCCCTACTTCCTGTAGCATCGAATGAAGGAATACAAAAGTTGAAATTGGAGCTCGGCTGTCGAACTTAGTTTTGGGTATGCCTGTCGGAAATTATGATCAGTAGTTGGGGCCAAAATGATCTAAGGAAAATAAGCGTCATGTTTCAGAATGAGTCATGATATTCCAGCAATATTTCAAGCCATTTAAAATGAATAATTCAACTGCACATTGTTTTAAATTTCAATTCAACTAACGTTTTTATTGGAACATTGTTCACTAACAGCACTTTGGTAAACTTGATTTTAAAAGAATGCAGAGTTAATTTCGAATTATTTTTATATATAAATGTTTTTTTCACATACAACAAATTTTTTTGCCAAATTTTCATGTTTAGAACAAATTACCAAAAACTTATTTCAGAGTTTATTTAGTTTCGACAATAATGTAAAAAAGTGCAATTTATTCAACAACTCCTTTTAAATCTATTTTTCCAATTTATATCCAATTTATATTCCAATTATTATCCAATCAATATTTTCTAAGTTTATTTTCCAAAGTAAATTTCGGTATGCTTAGAACGAAGTACAGACCCCGTTCGATTTCGGCAATATTCGATTTTGGCAACATCCGAGCAAAAACCGTTCGATTTTGGCAACATCCAAAAAAGACGGTTTTTTTTTGTAACTTTTTTATTTTTTATTTTCATTTCAAATTAATCAAAATTAATGTAAAACGTAATATTAGCATGAAATTTTCCATTTTGGCTTATTTATAATAGTTTTATACTGTAAAAACACAAATTTTTCCATGTTTTACTGCTTAAAACTAATATAATTGAGCCAAATTGCAAAATGATATGCTAATATAAGGTTTAACATCAATTTTGAATAATTTGAAATAAAAAAGTGACAAAAAAAACCATTCGATTTTGGCAACATTCGATTTTGGCAACATAAAATTTTCGGGCGTGTTGCCAAAAACGAACGGGGTCTGTATTTTACATGTTTATTTGAAGATTTTAAAATTGTTCAATGAAAAAAAAATTCTTTACCTCTTAAAAAAAATTATTTAAATATTAAATAAAAACTAACTACGTGCCAAACAGCTTTGCTGCAAACCGCCATGCGACTCTATCAAACAAATACTGTGTGTCTTTAGAAACTGACAGAAGAAAACATACTTCCGACAATCTAGTACAAAAATAATTTTTCTTCGTCGAAAGTTGGAAGTCAGACTTCCGAAATTAAATTTAGTGCTGGCGTGATAAAAATTTCATTTAGAGACTAAACTTGAAATCCTTAATTCAAATCAATTGAGTTAACACCAACATTCAACATTCTAACAAAATATACAAAGAATGTATCAAATAAATAATAGACGTTATAAAGTAACTCTCTCTCTCTCTCTGATCGATATCTTATTATTTAAAAAACTCGTCTAAAGTTATCATTCCAATAATAATTAAATGCATTTTAAAAAAACGTTATGCATTTCATATGATGATTTGCTTAAGTGTTGCTCGGCTACACTGACGAAAATGGAACCTATCAGCAGATCTGTCAAATTACGGTTGTCAAACTTCGGGCCTAACTACCGTTGCGTTAATCCAATATATCTCTGAATACACAATAGTGAAAACTCAGAGCTGGTAATGGTGATTGTTAACGACTGACATTTAACGAAAATGCCAGCTAGATCGAAATCATCATCATTTCTTGAACCCAAAGCATGCCATCATAACATGTGGTTTATCAGTCTAGAGCGTTTTCGTTGATAGCTTCGACCCATACCCAATCACTTTCTTATTTGTAGTGACGGAGTCAGTTGCTGAGATTTGGCTAGCAAACGTATGTCAACGTGCTACTGAGTTTGTGATTGACATTTTACGGTCATTAACTATCACAAAAAATGGGTACCGTGATATTTAGTAAAACACGGGTTTACATTCATGCACACGTGATTGTGCGTTAAAATAGTATAGGAAAAATGCGGGAAAATCCTTGCTCTGAAACATTTAGCAGGCTATCATCTCAATGGAAACCGATGACATTCAATATTTACCATGCTAGCTTGCATTGAAAATCCAACAAAGACGATTATCAGCCTGCTGATGATCGCTGACTGTGGCTCGGTGCATAGTTGGAGTTTTGGAAAGTGACGATGATTGGAAAAAAACAGTAGCCATCTTTAACTCTGTCAATTTTTCCCAGCTCTGAGTAAAAACTTTGTAGAGGAAAATCGGTCAGTGTATGCACGGAAGAGAAACCCAGTTCTAAAATAAAAGTGTTCCGTGATATCAAGTCCGGTTTTCTGTTTCATTATTTGAGTACATATTTCGGAAAGTTTTGCGTTTACAGGTTTAATATTGATATTCAGATGAGAATTGAAAAATTATCATCGATTCAGACGCAACAATTGAAATGAAAATAGGAGTTCATCTTGTAAAATTTAGTTTGGAAATACAGAAAAATACTTATTCAAGTTCTAAATTAAAGCTCAAATGCATTTTAAAGCTTAGACTCAAAATACAAAGTTGGGACGGAAATGAAACTAAGAAGTAAGAAAAAATGGTAGCTCGAATTCTACCGAATCAATTGAAAATCAAATCTCAGATTTAGAAGCCGTATTTAGATTTATAATCCATTTAAAATTCCATTGAAAATATAATAAGAACAATAATTATGAAAATGTGAAAATTTTAACATATGTCATGATTTCAACCGAGACGATGTTTTCCGAAGTTCATAATCTACTGTAGGTTGATTCTGATTATCATTAAATATTGGTGTTCATTTCAAAACTGTAAATGGAATCTGGTCTGATTCTGGCAAACATTTTTTTTATTTTGATTAAAAACATTATTTCAGTTTTATTTTTGACACTTGACTATCCTAATGGTATTCATTTCGGTCGATTGAAGACGTTCCAACATTTTTTCATGCTTCGTGACTTGAAAAATTAATTGGCATCTTGATATTGCCAAACCTATACTGTCCCCGTGTAAACTTCATGTATGACTTTTTGTAAATTTTGATGACAAAAAATATAGAAAACGTTTGAGACAGATTTTTTTAACAGTTCATTTGCTTTTAAAATTTCCATCAAAGTTTTTCCAAAACTTTGTTCATTCGGTAGTGATGAATGATTTGTAGTTGATGTAAAATTTTCCAGATTTTCGTTGAAAGTTTCATTTCTACTATCGCATAAGATAAGGTTGCGAAAAATTTTCCCGCTCGTATCCGTCTTGGCAAAACCCGGCCATTTTATCTAAAGGCCTTTCAAAATACGGCGATTTGTTTTTTTTTTTTCAATTTAAACTAAGCATTCGGGCAACATCCTGGTAAACTAGAGAAGTACCCAGAAATGTTTCGACCAAAATCAATAAGGAAAAAAAAATATTTAAACAGATTTTAATTCGTTTTAGAGGCTTCCGAAAATTCGGTCAAGATTATTTTGATAAAACTTGCTCAAAACTTTCGTTTTTTGCACGCAAAAATAAAAAAAAATATAACAACCTAATTTTGAACTATTTGTAGATTTTGCAAATATGGAGAACAAATCCCAAAATTTCAAAATTTGATATCAAATATCCGGTCAAGTCCGGATTTAACTGGGCAATCTGGAAAGCTTAGTGTAAGAACTTAGGCTAAAACCTTTAGATATGACTTTATATTTATTCATACAATTATTTTTTATTGGTAATAAAAAAAATGTCACTAAAACTCCTCTCATGAGACATTTCTTTCTACAGCCCTGGTTCTGTTACTCATCTTTATATCACTAGGTACTTTCCTAATAAAAAAAATGTTCAGTTTTTCATTCTGACTTTTAGGTGAGTATTTTATTGCGAATTTTTATTAATTCCAGCTATCTTTCTAATCTGTTATAATGTTCTTTGTCACTCAATATAAAAAAGTGATTTCCCGAATTGGACATTTCTTCAAAGTCAGGTGGATTGTTAAAGGATAATCCATTTTCTACTACATTGGTTAATGGAACAAGTGGTTTTCACCACCATTTTTTCAATTGACAACCATCTTCAAGTGGGAAAACTAACGCCGCGAATGATATAAAAATATTACAACGTCTATAATCTAAACTAAAAAAATGCTGGCTCTTAAATCAAACTGCGAAGCCTGAAAGAATCTCGCACTCACCTTATCATGGCAATTTAATCTTAACAGCAGCAGACTTGTGGGAGGCTTCAATTGTCGTTTTTGGATTGTACCATTGAAAATGTGGTGGATAAACTTCGATGATATTTGTTAATTTAATGCAAGAATAATTAATGTTTCCACATTTGTATGGTTTAGTTGTAGTGAAAAAAATCATTGATAATGCAGGAGAAAACAATCTAGGAAATTATCACAATTGATGTAACACTTCGCACGTAGTACTATCAATAATAGTAAACGTATTATGAAGCAACAGGTATTTGAAAACAAACTCTTAGCTGGGTGAACGTGCTCTATGAAAACAACTGTTCTAGAATTCCGGAATGTTTAGTAGAAATGTGTAATAGCTACACCTAAATGTATTTTGTGTTCGTGTTTTCTATGTATGAAATAAATTTAACAATAAGTTGTTCTCGTCGGGGAAAAAACACATCATTCCTACTAGGTTTTTGTAAAAAATAATATGCACAGAACTGTAGAGTTTGAAGCTTAAAGAGAAATTAGTGTTTTCGGAAGTTATGTTCAACACACTATAAAATGATACTTTTTACTAAAAACCATTTCGAATTCCTTACATAGACCAACAAAAATTAACACAATGTTTTCCAGAATCAAATTATCGAAAACAACGAGTCCATGTGCCAATTTTAATACGACATTAAACACTAAATGTTTAATATGTAGACATTGACCTGCAATCACACAGAAGACGTTAAGGATCCTCCAAGTTTCATTAATTAGCAGCTATTCGTGAAAGTCGTAGTTCACAATTCAGTTCCAGCTTTACAAACAAGTTGAGATTCAAATTCAAATCCTACGAATAGAAAAATCAACAAACATCAAAATAAAAACAATCTATCACTTCTCTATGACACCACAAAGTTATCCTGGGACTGGCGAAATATTTTGGTAGTTGTTTGTGGTACCACGGTTGGATGGTCCGGAACAATCTTGCACTTTTCGAGTACGGCATGGTTCATGGCTGAATGTTCAGCCTGGAGGCGGTAAATCAACGAACAATTTCAATTGACTATATGTATTTATTTACACGCCGGGTATCGGTCAATCGAGTGAGTATCGAATTTCAAATCTGCTTACCTCCATCCCTCGGTCGGTCCCGCATTTCTATATTGGATTCAACCATAGTTTTTTTTCTTTCCGTTAAAATCACTCACTAGGTTTTTTTTCTATACTTAATCACTAACTAAAGCTAATCCCTCTATCAAGTTCCACTTCAATCACCGGTTGTCGAATTCTCGAAGAAACCCTTCCTCAGTTCCGGACAAGGGATTGACAAGACCCACGAAAGGGCAACTATGAAGTCGCTGGCTTTTTTGACCCGGGACCACGCGATTTGGCTGGCTGTCCTCGACGACGGTTGGCCAACGAATAAAACTTCCCCATGTCCATTCCTAAAGCCAGGGCTGGATAAGTACTATATCTGATGATGATGATTGCCTCCTCCGTATCATTGTCATATATTTAGTTTTAGCGGGCGGCGGGAGCGCGAAACATTACTCGATGGCTAGCTACCAGCTAGTTGGCTGGATAGTGGTCATCATCAATGGTGTGGCGGGTAAGTCGAGTAGTTATCTATAAACATGCAATGGGCACTATCAGATGTGCTGGCTGCTAGAATACGCGTCGATAGGAGACGTTTACTATTTGGGTTGTAAGACAGAAAAGGTTGAGATATTGGAATACCTACGTGTCTACAGTTAACTTCTGCTTTCTTGAAGAATGATTTCTAAAATATTCTTCCTTCACATACATTCATTAGACACTAGTTTAAGCTTAGGGTACGTACCACACGTGTTTAGAGTACCTACATGTAATATTTTTCAATTATAATAATAAGCAGGAAATGGAATGAAAAAAATACCCCGGGATTACATGGTTGCTCAGTAACATCCCTCAACAGGAGCCTCTTACAAATGTTAAATGTTTCAGGAATACATACTTGTCAAACGAAACTAACATACCTACATACATGTTCGCAACCTCTTCTCTGGGTGTATAGAAGAGGTTGCAAAAATCCAATGCTAATTAAGCAAATTTCTGTGCGGAAATTGCGCTGAAAAGTGTACTGTACCAAAGATGATATGTGTTCGGGATCGCCATTGATGGCATAAATCGATAGCATCAGACCTTTCTTCGATGGAATTAATAAAACCGATTCCGCCCATTCCGAAACATTACAAAAAAGTGGACTACTTTTTAGTGAAACCTAATCTTAAATACAAAAATTCCGACACAAACTCTGGCTGCTCTAGGCATCTGACTATGGACATGCTGGCCTTTGACTTGGCCGCTCGGGCCTCTGACTTAGGCCCCAAGGGCCGCTAACTTATTATCGTGGCCATAGTACATTTTCTGTGGGTTGGTGGTTTTAGCATTTGTAAGATGCTAGCCATCATATTCTCGAAAGATGTACGCTTAAGAAAATAGGAATCTCTTCGAGGAAACATCAAGTTTCATTGAGATCCTGTATGTGTTTGTGTTCGTTAAAAAACGTCCCGTCTTAAGCTCGACCCCACGGAAAAACCCTCTTCGTAGCCGAGGAAATGCCGATGATTTTGACACGCATTTTGACTGCCTTTAATGCGCGCAGCATAGCCTTGGCATAGGCCTTTTCTTGCATGTTAGGATAGTTCAAAGAAATCGTTCGTTCCAGAACAAAATAATTGGGAAAGCACTACTGGCATAAAAACTCGAGCTCCCAAGCAAAATAATGCATGACCACTACATTTAAGCGAAACGAGAAAAACATTTTACGATATTTTCATCCTTATGGGATAATTCATCCCAAAAAAAATAAAAAAGTTTAAGAGGTTGTATATAAGACACAACCAAAAAATTACGTAGAATTACGGCTTTTCTTCATACCTTTTCACGAAAACCACATAAATTTTTTACTACGGAACTTGAAGAATTCACAATGAATAAATCATTAGTTCTTCTAATTATAATTAATCTTATTTTTTATTGTTATTGCAAGTGGCGTTTCTTATCAACCCTAACACCTTAAAGCCTAATCCACATTAGGCAACTTGAACTGCGATTTTTGTTGCGAGACGAACTTTTTTGTCAGTTTTTGTTGGAAGCTTGAGACAATCTCAGTGTCTCTCGAATAAAATGCGGGACATTTAAACCAACTGTCTCCTAGTGGGGACTAGCCTCAACACTGCAACATGTAAAATCGCCAGTTCCAGCGTGAACTTCCTAAGCCTTATATACTACACTATCGCATATGAGAAAAAGCCTAGCTCGAGTTGAACTTAGGTACATGTTTTAAGTTCAAAAGTTATACACCGAAAATATCATAGCGTACGCAAAATGTAGGTATGGTGCAAAGCATAATAACGAAAAAAGGATGGACACACCCGCAGAGTATCGACGAACAAAAGCTTGCTTTGATCCGTTGGTTTTTCTTCCACCCAGAAGATGAAAATCTCGTATAAAAAAAAAAAAGTTTTTCTTCCACGTCAATTGAAAGTATAATGACTGCCAAAAGTTTTTGATCACCCCTTCTAAAACATGAATACACACTTATCAGAAAAATCATTTGTAAAATTTTAAACAATAAATTGACTTGTACTTCAAATTATCAAATAGTTACCTAAGTTATCGATCAAAAGTTTGGGATCACCCGGCAGCATGGTGTATCGGCCAAAAGTTTGAGATCGGCCTTCAAAAGCTTGTAATTTTATTTCATCTGTATATCTGTTATCGAAAAGCTTGACCTAAATAAAAATACCTGGGAATTTTTTTGATCATAACTTTGTCATCTTACGGGTTATTGAAGATCTGTTGAATTTTTTTTTTTGAAAAATACATATGAAGAAAAGATATGCAATGTATCATAAGTCGGATAAGATATGGCGGCAAAAAAAAATTATGTTTTTGAAGGGGTGATTCCAATCTTTTAGCCAGAAGTCTAGGTAGTAGGTACACCAACTATTCTAGGGAAGAATGTCTCTCATGTGCACAATGCTCAGAAAAGTATACCGCTTTCTAGAAGGAGGTAATGGCCATGGTTTAAATCCTGAAAAAAACGTCATACGGAGAGACGACTCGTTGCGCTTCTACAACGTCTTGTCGTGATGGCTACCAGCCCCAGGTTCCATATCTCCGTGAGAGCGTTTGGACTCTTGCTTTTGGCTGGAGACGCAGTACCAGATGTGCAAGCAATTTCGGTAACACACATCTGGAATTCTGAAATGTTTTAACACAACTTGCCAATTGAATTTTTAGCACCAATTCGTATTTGCGCTTTAATGGTATTGGTGTACCAACACACAACACAATCATCACGAAATGATGTTTCGAAGAAATATCCGTTAAAGAGGCAATTTTCGTGACGAAAGATCCGTTCGCGATTTTAAATTTGTACCCCTATAGCAGCGGTCGGCAACCTTTTGAGTCAGAAGAGCCAAAAATTGCAAATTTAGGAAATTTCCAAGTTTTGAAAGAGCCGCATTTCATTTTATCCTTACTACAAATAATGCTGATCGCTAAGATATCTTGCATCCTGATAAGAACTCAGTTTCATTATCCTTTTCACATCGCCACAGATTTTCGTTGTTTTATTGGCAAACGGAAGCGATTTTCTTTCTTCTGAATCAGTACATTTTCAAAACGAGTACAGCTTAGTAACGTTTAATTATGGAGATTTGCCATTGTAACCTGATAAATTTTATCATTCAAAATTTGGTGCATTTTTTCCAAACACCTATTCCCATATAAAAAATATACTTTCGATGTGTTCTGTTGAAATATTAAAAAGATTAAAAAGAAAATTTTATATCATAAAAATGCATACTACAAGAGGTAAATTAATTTCAAAAAAACTAAACGAGGGTTTGTCACTCTTATTTTATTCTTTAAGTTCTACAAATACGCCTATTTTTTTTTTTGTTTGACAATCCGTTAAAAGCCATAGAAGTTCATTTGTTTGTTATGCGCATAAAACTATCATTTCAAGTAGATATATATTTCCGGGCCTTAGAATAAATAAACCAACAAATTTTAGTTCATGAATGCTCATATAACGGATTGAAAAAAATAAGTCAAAATTTAACGATCGGTCGCGAGATGTAGTCAGATAATACGGTTATAAAATTTCTTTTAATTTTTTTTATTACAATCATTCCGATTCAACTTTCTAGTTCTCCTTTTTATTTCTGATGAAAACAAAAAAAGGGTTTCAAAATTTATATTTTTTTTAACGAAAGTTTAAGTTTAATTTCTCAATTCTGTTCAAAATCGTAAACCCTTTCAAGTTGTTTCTTCTCCATACTAATGAAAACTTAAAAATAATGTCTAAGCCTCTGAGTCTTAAATATATCATGTTCTATAAATACTAATCACAAATTCATATTTTAAATTTGGCCGAAAACGTTAACCGATTATAATGATATAAGATTCGTTGTATGATAAATTTATTTTAATATTTGAATATTCCAAAACAAAACAAATTCAAATATTTCAAACAGTCAAACAATTTTTTTAATATACCTACTTTTAATTCTTGACAGATTTGCTATTTTTCAGTGTATTTGGATTTTTTTAATCATCACGAATAGATTCATCCAATGATGTAGAAATATGCTGGGGTCCAATGAAAGTTTTGATAGCTATCTCGGATCTTGGTTCACAATATTAAATCTTACATAATAATAGTTTTAGTTTTTGACGTTATTTTGATCATCAATTCATAGAACAAACCAAAACCAAAATTCTGATAAAGACTCAGAAATCAAAATCAATTTTTAAAACGGTCATGACGTTTTGAGATGAGATACGGTCATAACATTTTAAAACGGTCATGACGTTTTAAAAATAATTGCAGAAACATGATAAAGGTATAGAGTTTAGAATCAAAAATGGATGTAAAAGTTGTAAGAAGATATTTTAAAGTTTATGGAAGAAAATGCTTCTTTACCAAATAAAGTTGCTCTTTCAAATAAATACACGTATTATTTTTTTTACAAACTCGAAAATTTTGTTCACTTGAGCTCATATTCAAATTTAGAAGGAAGAACTTGAATTTTTGAAAATTTGTGAAATGATTTCATGGATTTGAAAAGGATCATTGAGAGAGGGAATTCAATATTTGTAAAATTTAAAAACAAAAAGTTTTAAGAAAGAAATTTTAATGCACATAACAATTATTATCAGTATTCAAAGCATTATTAAAATCATCATCTGATGTTCATATTTGATCAGAACGGTGGTAAAGCAAATTTATTTTTAAAATATTCAATTCAAGAAAAACAAACTCAATTTCATAATCTCAACAGTGAGGATTTTATTTGACGATTAAAAAATTCTCAGTTTTTATTCGATTAAATCAGAACAACAAAGAAAACAAATTCAACGGAAAACTTCCCATACCACCGAGGAAAAATTTCTCTAGGCTTCCAAATGCTATATCAGTCTTTTATGAAGAACGTTAACTGATTTCTAAATCTCATCTTGGTTGCAAACTGACAAGATGCTGTTAGTTTGTTCTATAGTTGTTTTATTGATTTCTTTTTTAAACCTGGAAAATATTATCTGAACTGAAGGTAAACTTATGTTGCGTCCGTTTACTCTAGAAAATTTCGAGGATTTTCAAAATTTTCACACATTGAACTAAAGAGCCGCAGTTATACATCCAAAGAGCCGCATGCGGCTCGCGAGCCGCAGGTTGCCGAACTATGCCCTATAGTGTTGCCGTAAGATGTAATTCTACGTCAAAATATAGTGCTTGTTCATACGAAATTCGAAGTCTATTCAAGCATTAATGATATTTGAGAACTAACTATCAGATTGTATAGTGAACACTAGGAAAATATAGCACTACCAGCTGTTAAATTATTCTAGCGATAAGCAGTTGAAGAATCCGCTACAGCCAAATCAACTTTATTTAAACGCTAATTTGTTCGTAGTTATCGATATTGATTTAGTAGAATCGTGAGTTTAACCAAAAACCTGTGATACGGAAGAGCCATATGAATTTTATAACAACCTGTAGAGTTTTTTATCCGTGAAGATTTCTTTTAAATTTCGTGCTGAATTACTGAATTCCAATCCAATTCTGAATTCATAGAAAACTTTCGGATGCTTCTTTCTCATTTATTTATTTATTTTATTTATTTTTATTTCCATAGTTCTCTGTCTCACGAGTAACGACATAGCTTGATTACTAATATTTCTCCAATACACTCGGTCCATGGCAAATGTTCTCCAATTTCTCGGACATCCCACATTCGCCAGATCAAGTTCCACGATTCACGTCCAACCACCTCACTCGTTGCGCCACAGCTCGTCTCGTTCACCAGGAATCGCAGCGAATTCCTGTTTTGCGGGACAGTCGTCCGGCATTCTCGCAACATGTCCTGTCCAGCGTATCCGGCCGGCCTTCGCTACCTTCTGGATACTGGGTTCGCCGTAGAGTCGCGCGAGATCGTCGTTCATCCTTCACCTCCACACTATGATCTCCTGCACGCCGCCAAAGATGGTTCTTAACACTCGTCGCTCGAATACTCCGAGTGTGCGCCGGTCTAAAAGGGCTAAGTCTTCTCGACCGCAATTGCTTGTAGAGTCCATAGTAGGCACGACTTTCGCTAATCATTCGCCGCCGGATCTCACGGCTGGTGTCATTGTCTGAGGTCAACAGTGAGTCAAGAGAGACAAAGTCACAGAGAACCAGAGTTCGGGCTGGAGCCCCAACCGTGTGTAAAAATACCAACAGCGATTTCAAAATAAACGACGCCATTTTTGCAACTTAGCTAAGAGCCACCAGATGTCGTTACCGGTTCTTTTATTTTTTCCATTTTTTCTACACGCTCAGACGATAGTACCTTCAACGGATGAAAAATGCGCTCAAAGCCAAATTTATTTTCAGTCACTCAGTCGGGTATTAAAATAATCGTATGGTTTTTCAGTTTTTGGCCTGTGTTTGTTTTTGTCGACATGAAATTCACTACATCAAGACTAAATTGATTTTCTTTTTATGATTTAGAGTAAATTTAGATGATGAACACAAATTTAAAAATTCGTTCAGTATTCTTTTTCTTTCACAAAATTGTTATCTCGGTAGGATTGGTGAAAAATTGACGCATGGTGTTATCGGATGTCTGTAATTAGTATAATAGAAAGGGGGAATATTTGAAGAATTTATAAAATTTTGATATCAAGTTGCATTTAAATGTCTATTGCTATTCCCTTAAATTCTAAGGATTCTTAGGTGTCCGGGTAAACTCCATGCAATTACTTTGCTCTGTCTAAGAGGCCAAATTCGATATTAAGAAGCTATTCCAATTTTCGAATCTTTTCAGAAGTAGGTACTGAAGTCCTATCCTGGCAGAAATTACGCGATGTTTACATGCTAGAATTTCGCAATGCTCGAACGAAGATGGGTGGTGATACTTTCGATTAATTAGATTTGAAATGCTTCGTTATGAGTGAAATTTTATTTAAAAAAAATCAGATCGTAAACAAAAAGTGGAGTTTATCCATTAGAAGGGTGTCATAAATTAACACATCATACAGAAATCCTGCGGCAAATGTTGACTGAACTATTTTTGAAATTATAATTCATATTAAAATAGACAAATAATTTAAATCTTATATGAACTTTCTCTTCAAACAACTAAATCTGCTTTTTTTCTCACACAAAATCAGTGGCTCAATACAAAACGAGTACCAAATGAAGCATCATTGCCAAAAGAAAAAGATTTCGTTAAAAGAGCATATAGTTCCTGCTGCAAATTTCATTATGTTGCTTTTCTACACCCCAAAGAAAAGAAAACTAACTGAACTCTGTTTTGGTGCGACCTGGAAGTAAATTTTGGGTTATTTATGTTCTGAGTGTTCTCAACTGTTGACAAAAAAAATCAACAGCAACAGCTGAGTCACTTAGCTAAGAGCCACTAGATGGTGCTGTTTTTAGACCAATTTTAACGGTTTTAAAATGGCCGACGATTCAAATTCTTACACACGGATTCGACACCTATTTGTTCGGGGTCCGTTCTCTGGTTCTCTGTGACAAAGTCTCTTAACTATTCCTGGTAGTCTCGATCGTGCCTTTGTTATTGCTGAACAAGCGGGTTCGGTCGGTCTCGGACCCTCAGCCTTGCATATCCTTAGTCTTGGACGTATTAATCATCAACCCAATCCTTCCTGCGAAGCAGTTTGCGATAGATTTTCTCCATCGCCGCAGGTGATCTGCCGACTATGTCAATGTCGTTGACGAAGCAGATAAGTTGACTGGATCTGTTGAAAATCCTGTCCCGTATTTCGCCCACGGCTCGTCGAATAACACCTTCTAGCGCCACATTGAACATCATGCAGGATAGACTATCGCCTGGTCCCCTAACCGCGGGATTCGAATGAACTCAGTAATTCACCCGAACCATGCACACAGCACAGCGTTCCATTTATCGTCGCCTAGATCAGTCTGGTCAGCTTCCCAGAAAAGCCGTTCTCTTCCATAATTTTCCATAGCCTGTCACGGTCGATCGAATCGTGTTTGGCTTTGAAATTGATGAAAAGATGGTGCGTAGGGGCTTGGACATTTTCGTACGTCCGATCGGGGTACGAAAAACACGTGCTTCGATCCATCTTAGTATCATTGTATAGATCAATGCAAAGTCAGCCTATCGACTTTGCTTCTTCTAGACAATGATACGATGCGGGACAAATGTTCTTGTACGGCAAGAAGTTTTCTCAAATCACGCTCTTAGCTCATTTTCAACACCTTTCATGCTTCCTAACCTAATCTATCCGTCTATAATTTTCATTACTTTCATCTGATATTCTTCGTCTTCACCGAAATGCCATTAATCATCAAATTAAAATCATAAACCAGCGGTGATAAACTGTTAAAACAATTATTTTATTCTTAAGAATAATCATTTTTTTGGAAACAATATAACTTTGGTAATCCTAGGTGCAATCCCTTGATTTTATTTGATCAACAATCGAATTAAAAACATAGCTTTTTTTTTTTTTTTTAAATATGTCTTTATTTGTATCAAATCATGATTACACTTATATTACATTATTGCATTAAACTAGGTGTTCAGCTCAATAATGAACTGTTCATAGCCCTATAAGTAACTAGATTATAAAAATTTATTTATAAGATTTAAATTTGCTGAGCGCAATCAAGTTTTTAATGTAGGAGAACATCCTGTAATAGCAAAAATATTTTATACTTAAAACTAAACACTATCTTAAAATTAAACTAAACATAAAGAGAACGAATCTCTGCGATGGAAGACTGCATCGATTTGCCTCTGAAGTTGGAGATGATTTTGTTGGCCATCTCTTCGATAGATTCAATGCCTGCAATCCGATGAAGATCTTCGGTGCTGTGCCAAGGTGGAAGCCGCAAAATCATTTTCAGAACTTTGTTCTGAATCCTCTGGATGGCCTTCTTCCTCGTCGCGCAGCAGCTAGACCAAATCGGAACTGCATACATGATCGCTGGTCGGAAAACTTGTTTGTAGATGAGCATCTTATTTCGCAGACACAACCGGGATTTCCTGTTGATGAGAGAATAAAGAGATTTAGTGTATTTATTACATTTAGATTGAATATCTTCAATGTGATTTTTAAAAGTAAGATTCCGATCAAGTGTAAGTCCCAAGTACTTCACGTGATCAGACCATTCTAATGAAACCCCATTAAAAGTTATGGAATGATTTTCATTAGGTTTTAAAAAATTTGCTCTTGGCTTATGGGGAAATAAAATAAGTTGAGTTTTGGAAGCGTTAGGAGAAATTTTCCACATTTTCAAGTAATTCAAAAAGGAATTTAAATTTTGTTGCAATCTACTGCGTACCACCCGTAAATTTCGACCTTTTGCTGAAAGCAAAGTATCATCAGCAAATAATCTTCTACCTTTTCCTTCTGGTACATCAGGAAGATCAGAAGTAAAAATATTGTATAAAATTGGCCCAAGTATACTGCCTTGAGGGACACCAGCTCTAATGGGTGTCCTTTCAGAGCATGAGTTTTGATAGCTTACTTGTAAGGTTCGGCTAGTCAAATAATTTTGAATAATTTTGGTGAGATATACAGGAAAATCAAATCGAGCTAATTTAGCTACTAAACCTTTGTGCCAAACACTGTCAAAAGCTTTTTCAATATCAAGAAGAGCAACACCAGTTGAATAACCTTCAGATTTGCTAGCGTTAATCCTATTAGTTACACTCAAAAGTTGATGTGTAGTAGAATGTCCATGACGAAAACCAAATTGTTCATCAGGGAAAATGGAATTCTGATTAATGTGAATCATCATTCTATTCAAAATAACTCTCTCAAATAGTTTACTTAAAGATGGAAGCAAACTAATTGGTCGATAACTTGAAGGCTCTGAAGCACTTTTTCCAGGTTTCAAAATTGGAGTTACTTTGGCATTTTTCCATTTATTGGGAAAATAGGCCAAGTGAAAACATTTGTTGAAAATTTTAACTAAAAAATTTAAAGTGCTTTCAGGCAACTTTTTAAGAAGAATATAGAAAATCCCATCTTCCCCTGGAGCTTTCATATTTTTAAATTTTTTGAAAATCAATTTAAGTTCATCAATATTTGTCTCACAAGAACTTTCAAACACATTTTGCTTAGAAAGAATATCATCAAATTCTAGGGAAATTTGAGCATCAATTGGACTTACAACGTTTAAATTAAAATCATGAGCAGACTCAAATTGTTGGGCTAATTTTTGAGCCTTTTCTGAATTAGTTAAAAGAAGTTTATCCCCATCTTTCAAAGTAGGAATTGGCTTCTGGGGCTTTTTCAAAATTTTAGTTAATTTCCAAAATGGCTTTGAGTAGGGTTTTATGTCCTCTACTGCTTTAGCAAAATTTTCATTACGAATGAAATTTAAACGACGTTTGATCTCTTTTTGAAGGTCGCAATAAATTAATTTCAAATAAGGATCTCTAGTACGTTGATATTGGCGTCGACGAATGTTTTTCAGTCGTATCAAAAACTGAAGATCATCATCAATTAAAGGTTGATTGAATTTATGTTTAACTTTAGGTATTGAAGCGGCTTTAGCATTGACTATTGCAGTTGTCAAATTTTCTACAGCCAAATCAATATCTTCTATTGAATTCAGTGGAACGTTTACATCTAAATTACGTTCAATAAAATTCATATATCGCTCCCAGTTAGCCTTTTGAAAGTTAAAAGTTGATTTTAAAGGGTTTTCAATGGGACTTTGGGATAAAGAAAATGTTACTGGAAGGTGGTCTGAATCGAGGTCCGCATGAGTAACTAATTGACTACAATGCTCGCCTAAATCCGTTAGAACCAAATCAATTGTGGAGGGATTTCTAATTGAAGAAAAACAAGTATGCCCATTAGGATATTCAACAGTATAATAACCTGCAGAGCAGTCATTAAACAAAATATTCCCATTTGAATTTGATGAAATATTATTCCAAGATCGGTGTTTTGCATTAAAGTCACCAATAATAAAAAATTTAGATTTATTTCTGGTGAGTTTTTGTAAATCTCCCTTCAAAAAATTTTTCTGTTCACCGCTACATTGAAAAGGCAAATATGCGGCAACAATTATAATTTTCCCCATAGAAGTTTCTAATTCAATTCCAATTGTTTCTAAGACTTTTGTATTGAAAGAAGGAAGAAGTCTAAATTTGAGACGACTATTGATGACAATAGCTACACCCCCACCTTGTCGATCAAGTCGATCATTTCGTAAAATTTTAAAGAAAGCATTGCTTTTCAAGTTATTGTCTGGCTTTAAAAAAGTTTCAGTGATGGCAGCAATATGTATGTTTTGAGTTTTCAAAAATAAAAAGAACTCGTCTTGGTTAGCCAGCAAAGATCTAGCGTTCCAATTCATAATATTTAAACATCTATTTGGATCCATGAGGGAATCGTAAAGTCATAATAATTTTGTTAGCATAATTAAAAGAAGTTTGGAAAGCTTCAAACATTGAATTTGCTTTCAACATAAGTTGCATCATTTCCATTAAATTTTGATGCAAAAATTTTAATTTTTCCTCAGTAATCTCACCCAAATCAACAAAATTGTTCGAATCAGAAGAGGAAGGAGAAGAAAAAGTATTTGAATTTTGGGGATTTTCCCAAGCCTTCGCATGAACGTTGAGACTTGGTTTTTTCCCATTTTTATTAGTTAAACCTGAAGAGGGCAACCCATTTTCAACCACCTCTGAGAACGATAAACAACGAGTCTGTGGTGCAGATTCACCACAGGTAACATTAAAATCACTTCGGGTATTACCCAGCCGTGATTCCAATGTAGACCGAGGCTGAATGCGAACAGGCAGGTTGTTTGCCGGCCTGACGTGTGAAGACGAAAAATAGGAAGGAGGAGAAGAAACTTTTCTGGAAACTTTGGGATTTTTCCTAGAAGCAATAATTTTTGCCCTGATGGGACAGTCTAGCGAATTCGAGGAATGATTACCTGCGCAATTTGCACACTTAAAAAATTCTGTTTTTGGCTTATCACCACCAAAAAGGCATTTAGATTTTTCATGATCGAATGAGCCGCAAAACATGCATCTGGCATTCATTCTACAATTTTTAGTGCCGTGACAAAAAGCTTGACAACGACGACATTGCGTAATATTTTGTAAAAAATTGGTATGGGATTTACGAAAAGGTTCAAATTTTACTCGACAATGAAACATAAGACGAGCCTTTTCCAAAATTTTCAAATTATTAACCTGATTCTTTTTAAAATGGATCAAATAAAGTTCAGGAGCAAAACCAACACTACTGATATTATTCGTGTTGGTTCTTTTCCTCATTTGAATTACTTGAATTGGAGAAAAACCTAACAAAGAATTTAATTCAGCTGTGATCTCATCCGGTGTCTGATCGCCAGTGAGACCACGAAGTACAACTTTAAATGGACGATCACTTCTAGTGTCGTACGTAAAAAATTGGTGTTTTTTATTATTCAAATAATTTAAAACCTTTTGAAAATCATTAAAAGATTCCGCCAATATACGAGCAGTTCCCCTTCGACCGATCTGAAAAGAAATCTTCACATCCTTGACGGAAGTGACGATTTCTTTTCGAAAGGCATTGAAGTCAGGAATCGTGACCGTTATTGGTGGAATCTTTTCGTTTTTAAGAGTATAAGAAGAAGAAGAAGGTTTCTTAGTACTCTTATCAGAATTAAATATGAATATTTCCTCATCACCGATGTTATGAAGGACATCGAATGAATTGGAAATTTCAACTTTTTTGGCAGATGGCCCTGGATTAGGTTCAGCAATCCGTTTTCTTCCGGCCCTTGAGCCGGCCGAAGACTTCCCCATGCTGGAAAGAAAAGAGAAAATATGAATAAAAGAAAATGAAAATAATTTTAGCACTGAAAAGTGCTGATTGAAATACAGGTAAGGAAAAAATAAATAATGTAAAATGTTCCTGCAGGTACACAGCAACGATACGATGCTCCGGCGTACGTGTTGACGGCTCAACGGTACAGATGGAAGTGGAAAAACATAGCTGTTTTGGTTGTTTGAATGTTGTTTAGTTTCACTGTGTTAGAAATCCCGATTTAAATGTTTCACCTTCAAATTTTATATCCGAAAGTATCACGCCAAGTTCTGGGTGAGATGTTAGCTGCGGGGGGTGTGCTGATTAAGGTGAAACATTTTTGGCAATTTCGCTCCTAAGTGATTCTAATTGAATAAATGTAAATTATCGTGTGTTTCTCTTTTGCTCCTCTCGAACTAGCAACAGTTGGCTGAACTTCAAGAACTAGAATGGAATTTTTTGAAAATGCATTCAACTTTCTACAATAGTTCTTTGTCATCGTTTAGCCATTAAAAGAGTTCATCTTATGGAATGTTGACAGCCGAGATTACATTATCAAATCTGCCAACCCACACACCTTAATCGTGTCCAGTCCAAATAAGTAAGGGACTGTTTGACGTAAACCGGAGATCAAGGTCAACGAGGTGACCCCCTCGGCCAAATTTAATCAAATTATTCCGCGGGTATCTTTGAATCAGAGGCGTTTAACCACTTGCGGTTCAAGAGATACTTGGACAGATGCTGGTAATACATACAATCAACGATCGTCAGAGAAGAACTTTCTTGTTGCTGTTCAGGAGCTGCGAGTTTATGATCTCAGAAGAAATGAAGAAAGAAACGCGTGCACACATTTGATTTGTGCTTACATCTGTCAATGATTAATGATCTCCAGAATGTTGTACTGTGTTATCCCTGAAAAAGCGTTTAACATTTTGGAATCTTTAAAACTCTTCTTCGAAAAAAAAACATTAGGAGGATGAATTGAAAAAAAAATTAATAAATTAAAAACACGAAAAAACTTTATAATGAAAACACCACCTCCTTTCTCAATAAACGAACAATAAAACCATTTAATTACCTCTACTGCGTATCCAATAAGCTACATAAAGAGCTAATGATATCCCCTTCACTTTTGGGAAATCCCAAACGAAAACGGACTACACTCACAAGAATAAATGAATGGTTGAGGGTGCTTTTTACCAGTAGTGATATCATTCGGCCGTGTCTGAATTAATTTGCGCAGATTCTCTTAATGCTTCAACTCCCGGCAAAGTAAGATTTATTTATGTTTCCCATTGTTCTCGCCATACGGATGAAAGGTGTTGATTGACTGTCATGAGTTGGTTGTCACGCTCTTGAAGAAGGGATCACCACATTTCAATCAAAAGGTGAGCCCTCAGACTGTCATCTTTGTCACGATCATAGTCACTTCTGTTTAAATCAATCAACACAAATTGACAGATGGTATCAAGAAAGATGTGAAACAGCCGATCTTTCATCTAAAAAGCCCGGGTCAGCTAACTAGGAGACACCGGATTAATATTCAAATTCAGTATTGAAGATACAGTCAAAAAGGGAAATTTTCAGGTAAATGACATCAAGTTTTTCCAACTTGACCCATGAGTCTGCTACATACTCTTGCCAAGCAATTAGCTGTTGACAATCTGCACATGGAGTGAACCACAACTCTTGGCCCTCCTCAGCTTTAAAGCAAACCTGAACATGTCTAACTGGGATAGTCAAACCATCTACGATCGAGGATCTCGTGCTTCACTAGGTGAATCTATACCCAATCCAACAAGCTATCATAGAATATCGAAAAATTTCCGTATAGCAGCACATGATGGGGTGGAATATAAGTTACGTCAAGTCTTAGTAAGTATATTTGGTCCAAATTCGAGCTGTACTGAAAGTACTGAGAAACATCCAGATGAAACATGAAACCCAAGCATAAAGATAGACCCTATCAATCATTTAAAAAATTGCCCTTCCCAGGACCTTAAAAGGTCATGCCGCATCTGTAGCTGCCCCGATATGCAGTATCCTAAATCGATCACTTAATGAAAGGACGTTTCCTAGTGCTTAGAAAGTTGCAGCAATTTCTCCGATTATCAATAAGGAAATGTTCATCACGTCGAAAACGAATGCCCAATCTCAATTTCGAATTCAATTTCAAAGGTTTTAAAGTGTTTATGCACGAACGATTGTATGCTGCCATAAAATCTCAGCATAGGATTGTGCAGTAACGCTCTACGGTTACGAATTTGATGTGTTACGTTACATTCCTGAGTATTCTCCTTGCAAAGATGGATTGCAAAGTTTTTTCAGCTTGGTCACTTGATTGGATTTCTTCATATCTATTGCACCGATAGGCTTTCACGATAATTAGAAATTCACAATCACGAACTTTCGACACCCCATGTAGAGTACCGCAAGGAAGTCACCTTGGACCACTTCTGTTCGTAGTTTTTGTAAATGACCTATGTAAAACTCTTCACACACTGCTTTATGCTGATGACCTGGAGCTGTTTAGAACGATTTTCATGACTGTCCTGCTTTACAAAATGGCATCGGCAGATTATAAGTTTGGTGCCGCTTAAATGGAATGAAGGCAAACGCCAAAAAATGTTATATAGTCAACTTCATTCGTGTGCGAAGCACAGTCGACATCGAATATCATTGGATCGACATTGGAGCATGTCAAGTCTATGCTCAACCTGAGAGTGAAAAATGGGCAATAGACTAACATTCGCCGAACACATCGTGCTCACGTGTGCGGAGGGATTTGCTGCATTAGGATTTTTGCGTCGTAGAACGAAAGACCTCGACGACGTCTATGCTCTGAAAGCAGTGTACTGCTCCTCGGTTCGTAGCACGTATGGAATGCGTTTGGACTCCCACTCAGAGTACACACTGCTACAGACTTGAACGTGTCCAGTGAGGCTTCGTAAGGTCCGCTCGGTGCCTTCCTTCTAACGAACCACTTCGACTTCCGCCGTACGAGCAAAGGTGTGCCCTGATAAGTATAGCTTCTAACGAGCTACAACAAGCATTTATTTTTGATATTTTAACTAATCGTGTCGACTCTGCTTACGTACTGGAACATGCCAACCTTTACATATCCACTATTTTTTTTATTTACATAGTATACCGTCTCACGACATAACTTTACGAACATAATTCCTATAATTCACTCGGTCCAAGGCAACCGTTCTCCAATTTCTCGGGCACCCCACGTTTGCCAGATCACGCTCCACTTGGTCTGACCACCTCGCTCGTTGCGCCCCCGTTCGTCTTGTTCCTACCGGATTCGTAGCGAACACCTGTTTTGCAGGACAGTCATCCGGCATTCTCGCAACATGTCCCGCCCAGCGTATCCGGGCAGCTTTCACCACCTTCTGGATACTGGGTTCGCCGTAGAGTCGCGCGAGCTCGTGGTTCATCCTTCGCCTCCACACACCGTTCTCCTGTACGCCGCCAAAGATGGTTCTTAACACTCGTCGCTCGAATACCCCGAGTGTACGCAGGTCCTCCTCGAGCAATATCCATGTCTCGTGCCCGTAGAGAACAACCGGTCTAATGAGCGTCATATACAGGTTACACTTCGTGCGAGGGCTAAGTCTTCTCGACCGCAGTTGCTTGTGGAGTCCATAGTAGGCACGACTTCCGCTGATAATTCGCCTCCGGATCTCACGGCTGGTGTCATTGTCTGCGGTCACCAGTGAGCCGAGATAGACAAAGTCTTCCACTATCTCCAACTCGTCGCCGTCGATCGTGACCTTGTTATTACTGGACAAGCAGGTTCGGTCGGTCTCGGATCCGCAGGCCAGCATGTACTTCGTCTTGGACGTATTAATCCTCAACCCAATCCTTCCTGCTTCGCGTTTCAGTTTGCGGTAGATCTCCTCCACCGCCGCAGATGATCTAACGACTATATCAATGTCATCGGCAAAGCAGATAAGTTGACTGGATCTGTTGAAAATCGTGCCCCGCATTTCGCCCACCGCTCGTCGAATAGCACCTTCTAGCGCCACGTTGAACATCATGCAGGATAGACCATCACCTTGTCGAAGCCCCCTGCACGATTCGAATGAACTCGACAATTCACCCGAGATCCGCACACAGCACTGCGTTCCATCCATCGTCGCCTTGATCAGTCTGATCAGCTTCCCGGAAAAGCCACTAGGATACTTAAAAAACGTCAGGTCATCATCCCATCATAGATAGATGTTGTGAACGTTTTAAGTCAGTGTACCATCTTTTTAACTTTGATATGTGTAAACGTAGATTTAAATCAGGATTAAGCAGTATTTCTTAGCTTTAAGTTATACTCTGAACGGTATCCCAAACAAAGACGAAAAAATAGAAAAAAATAAATACAGGGCTGGTAGCGGTTTGACAATGAAATAGTAGGGACTTTAGTGACCAAAATTTGAAAAAAAAAAAAAAAAAAAGTGACCAAATAGTGACTTTGAGGACCGAAAAAAGTGACCAAATAGTGACTATGTAGAACGAAAAAATAACTTTGAAGTACAAAAAATGTGACCAGTCAGGCCCGCGCGATGGACCCTTCCGGGTGGGTTTTCAAAATTCAAAATTTAAATAAAATTAATAACAATACCAAAAATAAACAATTGAAAAGGAAAGGGTTTTCTTACACCATTTGTCACTCATGTTCAACACAAAAACTTAAAAAATGACTGATAAACAAAATTTTGGAAACATATTACAATGAATGTTTCAAATTTTCGATAAGTCAAGAAAGTAAGAAATAAATTAGTTTCAAAAGAATTTCTTAGCTAATTTAAAATTAAAAAATATCTGAATTCTAAAATAAATGTCAAATCTTGTACAAAACTTAGCATGAATAGATGTTAGGAAAATGATAATAATTGTTAATTTTTATTCATCTAAATTTGGAATTCTTTTCTCATTTTTAACTGGACGTTTAGTGAAAAATTCCGCTGTATTTTTTTAATTTGAACAAAAAATATTTAATCACGATTTAAAATGTAAATTACCGATAACTGAATAAGAAATGAATTTTGAACAGAATTTATTCAATGTTTGATGTTTTAATTTTATAAAAAGTAGAATATATTTATAATTATTTTAAAAGTGCCAGTTATAGAAGCCAGATATAAAAACTTTAATAAAGTAAAATCCTCCATGTTCAACTACACTGACAAAGAAATGTTAGAAAATGAGTAATTATGTATGTGAATGATGAAAACTGATAAACAATTAAAAATAATGAGCTCAAAACTTTTGTTATTAACACTGCGTATTAAAATTTATTTTGAAAGTTGCTGCTTAGAACAATTTTTCAAACTTTTTAGATTAATTTTATAAATCATGATCGATCCAAAAATATGATTTCATAAAAAAAAATATTATTAAAAAGTTTTTAAAGTTTCAATCGCAGGTTTTTAAGCTTTGAATTACAAGCTCTGAGTATTTTGTCTCTTTTGATTAAAATATTGGGTCCTGAAAGAACAGAAGGTTGAAATTATGTTTTTTTTTATTTAAAATTTGGAGTTAAAGGCTTATGGTTGAAGAACACGAAAATTTAGAATTTAAAACAAGGAAACAATTGTTAAAAATATGTCTTAAAAATTTAAAAAGTTTGATTAAAAAAATCCGGCAAGTTGATTATAAAATTGAAAAAAAAACTGTACAATAAAATTCGGTAGATTTATTTTGAAAAATTGAAAAATCAGTATGGAAATAAAAAAGATTAGTTTTTAAAAACATTTCAGGAAGAGTTTTTTCAGTAAACATGTTTCATCATAACCATTTCGGTGCTTATTTTTTCAATTATTGATTTGGTAAATAGTGTCCTCAACTAGAAATTTTGTCAAATTCGGCCATATAGTTTTGGTAATAAAGAGTTTATTACTAGTAAAATTGATAGATAACTGATTATGGAAAAATGTCATTACAAGTATTTTTGACATCACAGCAGAAAGTGTAAAAAAACTAGATTCTATTTAAAGCTCATTAATTCATATAAAACTTTTATTTCTAAATAATATGTTTTTGATTTGAGTTTTTGTAAAAAGAAAGTGCAGAAACTTCTCTTAAGATTTTAAATTATTTTCATTTCAATAACAAACCCACCGTACGAGGAAAGGTGTGCTCTGATATGTCTAACCTCACTCGAAAAGCGGCGCGTCGAACTACAGCAAGGTTTTATTTTCGACACATTGACCAACCGTATTGACTGTGCTTACATTCTACAACGTGTTAACATTTATGTACCAACGAGAACACTTCGACAACGTTAGTTTCTTTCAATTCCTCACCACCGTACTGCCTATGGCCAAAACCACCCTATTGACAAGTGTTGTGAACTTTTTAATTTAGTGTATAATTTGTTTAATTTTAATATGTGCAAACGTCGTTTTAAAATAGGCTTAAGAAGAATTTCCTAGTTTTTAAGTCATCAGTGTATGGTAATTAAACCAAAGACGAAATAAATAATAATAAATATAAAAGCTGATAGAAATATTGCAATACATATTTAGATTCGGGAGTTCTTTCTCAGCCTTTGGCTAGATCGGTCGTTCTTTTCTTGCGCTCCAGATTCTAGTTTGAAAGGCTAAAGTTATTTTTTCTATGTTTGCTAAAGTGCGGTGCAAAGTATAGCAATGAGTCCATCTCCCGGAGATCACCCGGGTCGAACAATACCAGAATGGCTAGATCCGCAAAACCTGCATGGCCACCTTTTCTATATGTTTCTCAAAGCTAGTGATGGACATACACTTCCCAACCCGTTTTTGGTCGGAAGGTCGATAGAAAAACACGTAGGCAAGATTGAGGGAGCGTTTTTCGATCGCATCAAGAAGTGGTACGTGTTGAAACTACGGAATATGGACCAAGGAAGAAAGCTGGAAGAAATGAAGAAGCTCATCGATGGAACTCCCATAGAAATCGGTAGTCATCCCAATTTGAACCGACGTAAGTTCGTTGTTAGTTGCGGCGAAGTTATCGACATGACCGAGGCGAATTTGTTAGCCGAACTATTGTCACAAAAAATTACCGAGGTCAGAAGAATAACGAAGAAAACTTCAGCTGGCATAATCGGCACACCGACTTTAGTGCTAACGATAAACAGCACGGTCATCCCTGAATTCGTGAATTTCGGTCTCCTCCGAGTCCGAACGCGTTTGTACATCCCACAGCCACTACTATGTCGTCAGTGTTTCTCCTACGGGCACCCGAAGAAGCGATGTCCGAACGAACGCGCGTGTAGCATCTGTTCTAGCCAAAAACACGATAGCAGCGATTGCCCTGGCAAAAAATTTTGTCGCACTTGTCAATCACACGAGCACTCACCAGCCGAACGTACTTGTCCGAAGTGGGTTGAAGAATCCACTGCTCTTCGGATAAGCGCAGAACAAAATTTATCGCTTGCCGCAGCTCGTCAACAAATTAAAAACAACAACAATATCAAGATCAGCTACGCGAACATCACCCGATCAAGTAAAGAAAATGGAACTCTACACCACTTAGAAAAAAATCAACAGCAAGAACAACAACAACCAGAAAAGCAACAACAAAAACAACAACAACCACAAAAACAACAAGATAACACCACAAAACAGCAGCATCCAAAACGTGATCATACAACTGTAGCATCGGGACAACCAACTATTCCACCGACAACCCCGTCACCCCCTCGTAAGAAAACCCCTTCTTCTGCTTCTCCATCTGACTCCACGGACAAAGGAGTTGGACAAGAGAGTAATGCGTCAACCTCTGCCGCAGAACGGCAAACTAGTCTTAAGAATCCCACCTTTTCCCCCAAACTCCATCCAACTTCCTCCAACCCTTTCCAGCCCCCTAGTTTTAAATTTAAATTAAAAAAGAACCCCGGCACATAAAAACTTTGTAAAAGTAAACGGCCTAATAAAGATAGTTCTAGTTAAAAAAAAAATAAAGAATCCTGAAAAAAAAAGAAAAAAAAAATATTTAGATTCGGGGAACCCAAATTAGTTGAAATTACCGTTTAAATTCATTGCACCTAAAAAAAATGTAATTTTTGTGGCCTTGTGTAAATTTTTACAACCCTTTTTTTAAGTATTTAGAAGAACAAAAAACACGAAATAAAATTGAGTCTGAAATTGTTTTTTAAAGAATATTTCATATCATCATAACATTTGTTATGACATAAAAGATTTTTTTTTCATAAAACAATGGTTCGTTTCAATCTCAATCTTAGTTACACTTCTTAATAAAAACCCATTCTAACTAAAGACGAGATAGGGTTTTTGTATATCAAGTTTTGAGTTCCAATACAAAAGGTTGATTGAACTAAAAACTAGAATCTACAATCAAAGTTAGTTTCAATTCATGAACGTCAAAAAATGTCGTAGATCGAAATGCCTCAAGCCAAGGGTGATTCATGCCGAAATTCCGCCGGAGGTGAAAAAAATTTCTGACTGACTGATCAAGTAATTTACCGGTACTACCTACTCTTTCATTGGTTTATTTTCGGTGAAAAAAGTGACTTTTGGTGATAAAAGTGACCATTTTTCGAAAAATAGTGACTTTAGTGACCAAATGATGAAAAAAGTGACTTTTTAGTGACTGACCCAAAAAAAGTGACCAAGTCACTAAAAAGTGACTCGCTACCAGCCCTGTAAATACCGAAACGCTACATAAGACGTTACAGAGACGTTTATTGAGCAGTTTCATAAGGCTTGTACTTATTAGCAACCGACAAGGAAGTAACCTGATTGAATGGAGGTTAGAGTTGAAGTTGCTTTAAAGATAAGCGTGAATCCTTGTGAAGCAGGAATAAAACGAAGAAACGCAGAATAGACCACTCGACCTTGACCATTCGGACGGGGGGTTTCCAATTTTCGATGGGTTTCCTTATTTCGTCAGCTTCATCGACGTCTAGTCTTTTTATGGTGGTCTAAAGATCACGACGCACAAAAGCGTGGTGTTCGAGCGATACGAGCAGTACGAAACATGGGCTACACCAGCGAACTAGAATTATTACCTATTGCGAAAAGGCTAACGTGACCGATGGTAATTAAGAGGAGATACCTCAGAACATCAACGAGCTGGAACACCAGGACCATAGAAACTTCTGGTGGGCCGTTATTGACGAGCAGATATCATCGGCGTGCACCAACGCCAGAATCACGAGCAACCCATTTTGTCGTAGTGGGTGTTCACCGTTAAAGATAATGGTCGCTTCGAAGCTCATTTGATCGCATTTCCAGAGATCTGAACTGTATTGTTGGGAAACCTATGCTCCGGAAACCTATGCTCCGGATGGAGAGACTGAACGAATGTCTTGACGTCGCCAAATGAGTTCGACATAGTGATCAAAGCTGTGTTTGTCAAAGGGAAATTAGAAGAGTTTATCTTCATGCAATGTTCCGAAAATCAATCATTTTCACTGAGTCATGCTTTACTGCATTCTGAGCTAAAGAATCGAAGCAGTCAATTTTTTCTTCTCCATTCAAACCATAAAACAATCATGCATGACAACGACGCTCCTGTATTTGAAATACTCTTGCAAAACATGATGCGGTAAAGAAGGACGCAGACTATCAGCTATGAACGTCTCGATGATGATTGCCTTCCTTGATGATTTTTACCTTCTAGGATCACAACTGATATGTATCAGTTTTGAGCGATCTGTGGAGGCTATCAGTTGATTTTTTAATTTTCGCTGTGCATAGAAGGACAAATCATTACTAGGTCACCGCAATGAACTGTCCATCATGTGCTACGACTTTTTTTATGCATTTGGTGCTCAAATTTCTGCAATTTTTCCTTCTGATACGTTCATGATTGTCTATCAATAATGAACGTTATACACAATGATGCGTGGATAGACGTTCGTGAATGTTGTGTGCAACATTGTGAGCAATGATTGTGGGAGCGACGTTCAAAATGTATCATCAAGTATGTCGATCACCTTTGAAAAGTCACGTGACAAATAGCAACGGTAGCCCTCGATGGGGCATGGTATATTTTTGTGTATCGAGTTAGTGATGATGTTCGACAAATATTCAACAGAAACCATCACCATGTGCGTATCACAGCACTCGGAGGTATACGTTTTTAAGCTTGAAATAAATCCTGATTGCTTTTCTTGAGCGAATTTCCGAACATAGTCTTCATGCAATCGAAAACCGTTCGGTTGCAGAAAAGTTTGTACGGCTTGAAGTAAGCAGATTGTGTTGGAATAAGTGATTCAATGATGATATACGAACGCTTGGATTCTACACAAAAAACAAGGTTTAAATTTACCTTTTTTGTCGACCGGTTTCGGGCTCGATGTTGCCCATCTACAGGATGATGTTCGTCTGACTATATGAAGAGTGGTAGGGTTGATGAACTTATGATATGGTTGAATCCTGACGCATGGGCGGCTACACTTCATTTTTCGCTCCTGCATTCTATTACCTTCTGCATTTTTGTGTTCCTTGATTCTCACTCTAAGTTTTACTTTAGTTTGACCAGCTTGGATTCTACCCGTTCAAGAATGATTGCTGCGTTTAGCGATTCTAGAAAGTCTATTCCAAATGGAGGATCTGCTAGAGATGAAATCTTTTGAGGTCCAGATGACTACCAGTTGCTATTCCAGGCTAAATAAAAACGGAAGTCAATTCGATTTAGATGACACAGGTTCATTCACTAAGATGTACACGCCAACAGGTCGATTTCACAAGTTTATGATGGAGCAATTGGCTTTTTTTCAATATGTTGTATACTTTTATTATTCTTTCATATTGATTTCCAGTACGCAGTGAACTTATTACGAATTGCGAAATATAGCTTTGTTACTTTTGTTTCTTCATTTTTTGTTTTAGGTTTTTAGTATTCAAGTTTTAGTTTATTCTTCTCCTTTGACCATTTCTTCATACTCGCGAACAGTTTTACGTGGTAATTAGTTATAATGCATTTGTATGTTCTCCTCTTTATTGTGTGTATGTGTGTAAAATATTAAAAACGCTATGAATATCCACTACATTATGCTACATGCGACTAAAAATACGCTACTACATAGGTGATCTGAACTCGTATCACTACTCCAGTTGTGTATGTGTGAGTGACCATCAACAACAACGACTGGATGCTGTTATGGCCATCACCATTGAAATCCGATGAAAAAGCGATAAATAAAAGCTATCTGAATTAGTGTTAGTTTTTTTTTCTTTTTCTACGTGTATGGAAAAACAATTATTTTACTTAGAAACAAGATAATAAAAACAAAATTAAACATGGAAGCTTCAGCTAGTGAAACCCTTCTTTTGCGATAAAAGCCGTTGGGTTATTGTGTATGGAAACTAAATAACAAAATGTTAAACGGTAGTGGATTTTTTCGTCATTTTTCTACTATATGTTTAATCAAGGAAGAAAATGCCAAAAATAGTACACGCTTATCACATTTTCACTTCTATTTTGTTTGAGAATACCAGTAACGCGGGTTGTTGATTGATTTATACGATAGAATTTAAATATGTATGCGTAGATCGACAAAACATTAGTTTGTTTGTATGTTATTCTTTCCTTCTTGTTTCATTTTATTTTTAGTACTGTCAAGGTAATGTCACGTTCAATTCCAACAATTTAATAACACGTGCTAGCCGAAATGCGCACTTACACACAGACTTTAATCCCCTCGTTTTTTTTGCTCTAGGAATCGTTCCGGTTAGTTTATCATTTGGTTTTTTTTTCTTTCGGTTTACTGCTTCTGATAATCTTTTTATGGCACAATTTTTATTGTAAATAACCTTTGCTCATTTTATTTGTTCCTTTGTTTAAACTCTTTTTTTTTTGGTTTCGCGTATGCAGTTTTACCCAAAGTGTTCCAATTACTTTGTGTTTCACTAATTAGTCTCTTCAAAATATATGTGGGGTTATCAAAGTATCTCATTTCATAATTTTCTTTTTTATTTGTGTTTTAGATTTTTGTCTTGTTCTGTTTTTTTTTTTTAAGTGTAATAGTGTTTTAGTTAAAGTTTTGCTTCCTTTCTTCCAAGTTTCCTTAATGTGTATATTCATAAATATACACAAATGCTTCTGTGGGTGTATTTTTCAACAATAGTGCTTTTATGAGTTTATGTCTCGCTTATTTTGAAGTAAATCGTTGGAGTAAAGAATAATTGAACATCATAGTTTTTTTTTAGTTTATCTCCTTTGAGTTTTTTTTCTTGCTAATTGTATCTCATACTTTCAAATTTAGACTGCTGACTGCTGGTATGATTTCTAATCGAAGCGACAGAGCTGTGTTTTTATTTATTTGAACATTTAAAAGCGCATGTTTACATATTTTCACTTGGTTTTCGTTGATAGGATTATTCAAATACCATCATGTCACCATCTACCGCCCAGTTAAGCGGTTTTTCAACTTCAAACATGTGTAATAAAAAAACGACGGCAGATTTTTATTCGCTTTCTTTTCCAATACATCTCAAAACTGCTATACTTTCAATTAAAAATTTAGTGGAATGCGAAAAATGTGCGCTTTTCAAAATAATTAACTAAATGTTGAGGTGTTCAACTGGCCCTATTACCGCCCACTCGACTTTTTGGGTATCAATAAGGTTTTCTTAAGGAAAAACTATCTAACAACACGGAAACTGTTCTTTTTAGTATTTTCCATATAACGAGCTGTCAAAAGCATTTTGAGGAACATGAGAGAATACATTTTGTGAAATTTTTCCCGCAAATTTTTGACAAATTGTAACAAAGTGCGTTGACTGACAAAATGATGATTCCAGGCAAACAGCCTCAAGTAACCGGTTACTTTCAGCGATAAAACATCATTTTCTAACATAATCGAACTAAATTCTTCTTATAATTTACACATTTGATACAATACATGCGCTAAAAACAAAGAAATTGTGCGTGACCGGTCATTAGGAACCCACACTTTTTTTTAAACACCAATTACCGCCCATCACTAATCGCTTCCAAAAACAACAACTATTGAAAAAATCGGAAATTTTTCGATGCAAATCTATTCTACGAAAATAAAACTATCGTTTCAAGTCGATTTTAGGTCAAATAAGTACTATCTTGAAAACAAAAACCCTTTTTGCCCTAGGAGTACAGTAATGCTTAGTTCGCTAACAGGCGTCGAATTCAACAATTTGACCGGAAACCAAAAACTAAACATTTAATTTATGGCTATAGTTGGCATAATTAAGTGATGTTTTTTCAGTGAAATGATCGAACAATGATGCCGACACAGAACACAGGTCTTATTTTTGGAGAAAACATCCCAGTTTTTTCAAAATACAAACAAAAGGGTGATTTTGGGCGGTAAATGGTGTCTGGGCGGTAGATGGTGACATGATGGTAATAGACTTGGAGTGCTGTTTTGGTTTTTAAATTTTCTTTTAATTTTAGACGCAAAGATATTGGCTGTTATACGAAATAAGTTCGACAGGTCTTATTTTTCCCTACTATGGATCAGTTTTGTTTGTTTCTCAATATTCAACCTTTTTCACAATCCTGGAACTTGATGCACTTGGCAACGCTTTTTGTGCGTTTTATTTTTTTCACTTGATAAGTTATATGATTTTTTGCACTGGTTTTTCTTTCGATTTTTTTGCTTTCAAATTTTGTGCAAGAACAAGAGCCAAATAAAATTCAAACATGAAAAATACCCAAGAACGGGAAAATAAAACGCACTATTATACTACTTGAAAGTATGTGTTATTTTAAAAATTCCAAACATAACAGAATACAATCTAAATATAAGAATATTTCCAAAAATTGAAGACCGTTAGCATATTTACTAATTAGGCAAAATTCACCAAGAAAAAACTTCTTTTCTACAAATTAGCATTTGGTAAAATGTTACAACTTTTCGATTGATGTTGAAACCAAAGTCCGAAATAAAGAAAAGTGTATGCAGGGTTTCTCGATCATTAATAAGTATACAGAACTGTTTCGGCAGATGAATTCCGAAACGATTTTTGCATGAATTTGATTGGTGAATTTAATTAAAAATCATTAAACTTCAAACCAAATCTAATGCCAAATTTGACCAAATATAATATATTTAATCAAATTGAAGAAGAACCAAAGAAAACAGCACTTTTGTTGCATATATTTCCAAAACTGATTTTGGAAAAATTTGAATTTGGAAAATTTTTATCGATCATATATTTTTTTGGAGATTAAAATGAGATAAAATTTAAAACAGAAAAAAATAACATTTTCAAGTACCTACTCGTTCGAAAAGTTTTGTGTTTTTGTTCGCCCTCATTTAAAATAAAAATAAATGCATTGAAGTAAAATGTTAACATATAATAAAATCTTTTTACTAGTTTCACGATGCAATGGCAACAGGACACAAATACACATAGAAAAAACACTCTTTAAAAACCAATTGTTAAGTTGCAAACTACGGAAACAAGGGGAAATTCCCTCGCTAAGTGTTCTGCGCGCTACAGCACAGATAATGTTATTACCCGAAACTACTTTAGTTTGCTTCCAACAACATACATCATTGTAGTAGTTATTGTTGTTGTTAGATCGTAAAACTGTCTTCCACACGCTTGTTTGCTAGTTTGGATCTACTACTCCGGTATCATTTCGGCTCCGGCCGCATATATAGGATTGGAAGCATTAGAAGTGTCCCCGGAATCTAAATAGTTTTTTTGTACTCACTTACAAGTTACCTCCTTCCTTTCCGGAATCATCATCCTCGGCAAAAATAATAACAACGCCTCGGAAGGTTCCAATAACTGCTGGTAGTCGCTTCTCGGCTGACCACTTTTGGGACAATAAATACACAAATTTTGTTTCATATACACACACACCGTACACAAATTGTAGTAGGGTCATCTACAACTTTTGCCAAACAAGTCCAAGTACACTTGGAAAGATGAAGGGCCCACATTACGAGTTATTCAGTTTGTCTTTCCGTCTCCGGGCCAGATCGGACATCCCTACCGGCCCGAGGTTGGCGGCCTGCGGCGATGAAATGGCACGGAAGGTGGCGTGAACGGCTCCCTTGATGGCTTCCGGATTCTCGGCCGGGGTACAATCTCCCCCAGTGAGGGCAGCCGTCGCATTGGCCATCATTCCGGTGGCCATCGTCATGGTGGACTGCGTTGTCGAATGCAGATGTTGCTGTTGCTGCTGATAGGGATGCATCATGCCCGGCTGGTTGTACAACAACCGGGACCGGGACAGCCACGGATGCCGTAGGATCTGGGCCGCCGTTGGACGTCGCTGTGGCACAATGTGGAGCATCTGCCGGAGCAGTTCCTTGACCTCCTCGCTGATGTTGGGCCATTTCTAAATCGAAACAACGTTGTTATTCGAGTATAACAAACAAATCAGTCGATTCAACTTACCCCTGTTTCCAGATCGACCTTCCCGGATCCTATCCGGGCCAGAATCATATCCGGAGAATCGTTCGGAGTGCTTGCGAAAGGAGTTTTACCATCAAGCATTATGTACAGCAGCACCCCGAGGGACCAAATGTCACACGCTAGATCGTAACCTTGCTTCTTAAGCACTTCGGGCGCTACAAAGTTGGCCGTATAGCATGGGGTCATGAGCAAACCGTTGTCAGCCCGAAGCTGCTTGGCAAATCCGAGATCGCACAGTTTCAGCGATTCCGGAGTATGATTGGCGGATGCGTACAACAGATTCGAGGGCTTCAGGTCCCTGTGGACGACCCCATGCTCATGCAGATAAGCAACGGCCGATACGACCGTTTTCAGGACCGCACTGGCCTCAACCTCCGACATGTATTGGATGGACAAGATTCGATCCAGCAGCTCCCCTCCCTTTAGCAACTCCATTACCAGGTACACATAAGTGGGGTCCTCGTGGACACTGAACAGAGACACGATGTTCGGATGATTGCCGTATCGCAGTAGAATTTCCACTTCCTCTCGACAATCGTGACCGGATTTGTCGATAATCTAAAAATGAACAGAAAATAATTAAATTTCTCAAAACGTAGTTCGACGACCAAACAACGAACCTTAACGGCGTAATGCTTCTTGGTGGTACGATTCTCACACAACCGACAAACGGAAAACGTTCCCCGACCCAGCTCCTGCATCATTGCGTACTCATCGGCAAAGGCGACCGGTTTGACACCAGGAATTTCGTTCGTAAACGGTGCCCTGGGACCCATCTGATTCTGAATGTCGTCCAGCAAACAGGGCGCTATAAAACTGAATCCGCGGAAGATCTCATGGGCACTCGCACTAACAGGACCACCGGGGGAATCTCTGCAAAAAAAAAACACCAAACCCCTCGATTAGTCCCAGCTCTCTACTTCAACTCACAAGCTAACATATACTTGGGCGATTTGTTGGTGTACTCCGTGTCAAAGTAAAACGCATCGTCGCGGGAAACGGCCGGAATGAAGGGGGGTCGCACCTCCTTCCGCTCGAACGCATCCCAATCGACGTTAGAGAAGAACTCGTGCCGCTTGATGTCGTCGATACCGTTTGGGCCAACCCCCAACCGATTCTGGGGATTGCGTTTGAACAGGGCCCGCAACAAACTCTGAGCCTCCGGGCTCAGATTTTCTGGCATCCCAAGTTTGGTTTTCAGGATCTGGTTCATCGTATCGTTACGATTGCTACCGTGGAAGGGAAGGTTGCCCGTCAGCATCTCAAACTGTAATGAACGATTTTCATATTGTACTGATCTAACGAATTCAACGCTTTTCAAAGCATATTTACCATTAGAACCCCAAAGGACCACCAATCTGCGGCGAAGGTGTGGCCCTTTCGGTTGACGACCTCGGGGGCCATGTACTCGACGGTGCCGCAGAAACTGTACGTTTTGGATCCGTCCAGGGGTTGCTTCGAGAGTCCGAAATCGGTTAAAGCTATGTGTCCGTCCTGGAATACAGAAAAAAGAGAGTCATCAAACAGTTGCTCACGAATTTATACCGATAAGTTAGAACTGTCGGGGATTTTGGTTGCCCATCATAGGAGTTGGTTTCGGCAACGACAATAACTACATCTGGGTGAAGTGCGTCCGATTCCACGATTAGTAGAGGTCGAGGTAGTGCTCGCTTCCTTTAAGGGTAGCTGCGGGGATAAAACTTGACCTTATTCGTAGCGGACCTCGTAGGGAGGGGGGAAACCACTGTCGGGGGATACCCTCGAGGTAGATTGGCTCACGACTTTGAGCGATTGGGTCCCGATCGTGCGCTGTGATAGTCATGAGTTGAGAATACAGGACAACGGTTTTTGTAGACTGATCCCATTGGCAGGGAGCTGTCAAGTAGTGTGCGTCCAATCCCCAGGTTAGAGGATAAATCAGGCCTTGAGCGGAGGGGCATGCGTTTTAAAGTCGAGTCATTACGAGGAGAGGTCAGATCTCGAATCGTCAGTGGCGAGTCTGTGCGTGAACCTGGAGTTATAACGAGGAAAAGTGGGTTCTCAAGTTGTTATAGAAGAGATCAGATCTCGAGTTGTAAAGAGGAGAGTTATAGCTTAAAGTGGTTTCGTAAACGAATATATATGGTGTGGAGCGCACTAGCGCGAGTATGACCTGGCACCATTAGTTTAACGATAGTTCGAGGGGGGATCCAAGGTCAGAGACCCTAGGTGAACTTGAAGGAGTAAGAAGTACACATGAAGTGTATCATGATTCATTCTATTGCACCGATGGACTCATAGTGGCACCTGTGGTGACGTGGTGGCTCAATGATCTGGACGTAGTTCTAGACCAGCTGGAATTCAAGACACACACGAACTACGTTGTCGCCGAAGGCTCCAGAAGTCTTGGATTATTATTTAGAGTAGCCAAGGACTGCAAGGATATGTATCGCGTAAAAAGCTTGTATTTCAGCATAGTTCGCTTTATCCACAGCCACAGATAAATTTTATCCTCGAATACGTAGTAGGTGTCCCTACTAGGAGCCTTAAACACCTGGCACTGAAAAGACCCGTTTCGCTTGCCAAGCTACAAACATCGATGCCGTCTTATTGACATGGACACTCTTCAAGCCCCCAGAAACTAAACACGAAAAACCAGCCTCTTTCGTCGCCGATCTCTTGACATCGCGAATCTACTGTCCTACGCTACTGGAAGCCATTTCTCTAAATGTAAAATCCCGTGGAACCAAATTAGCTATTGGAGGGTGTTGTATACTACAAAGGTTTCCATTATTATTTTAGATCCTCCTCTCCTTCCAATGGAGAGATGAAAAGGGAGAAGGCGGACTTTCACACAACTTTTCGAGAATTGATCAAGCAAATGGATTAAATTTGGCATGGTAGGGTTTTCACGAACGTGCATGGACTCACCTGATCCAACAAAATATTCTCCGGCTTCAGGTCCCTATAGATGATGCCGAGACTGTGCAGATGGTTCAACGCCAACGCCAGCTCGGCCAGGTAGAACTTGACGTCCTCCTCGGTAAACATCACCTCCTTACTGAGCCGGGTGAACAAATCCCCGCCCCGCAGGAAGTCCAGTATCAGATACAGCTTTCCGGGCGTCTGGAAGGCATAGTGCAGCTTCACAATAAATGCATGACCAACGTCAGCCAGAATGTTTCGCTCGTTGGTACTCCGAACTCGATCCTTCACTTTGAGGGTGGCTTTCTTTAATACCTGGAAAAATTTGAATTGGAAAAAAAAGTTAGATCATTCGATTCAAACGAGATTATACCAATCAAACTTACTTTCATGGCATACATAGTACCCGCATCCTTTCCAACGATTTTCCTAACTAAAAATACTTTTCCGAAGGAACCCTCGCCGAGTACCTTGAGCAATTCGAACTGTGAGGGGTCAGCTTTGTCGTGACCCTCGCGGACCACATCCCGGATGTCGAACTCCTGCTCATCGCCCGATTTCATTCCGGAAGCATCCCCGGATGCGTCCAGATCCATGGCTTCCCCGTCCCCCTCCATCGGGTGGCACTGGTTGTGGTGATCATCCGGAAGCAGCTGATGGTGGTGATGATGCAGCTGATGCAGGTTCTGGGGCAGGTGCAGGTGGTGATGATTGGTGCTGGCCAACTGCCCGGCCGGGTCAAGCTGGGGAGCCTGCTGGCTGAGCAACACCTCGTAGCCCTCGTCGACGACCATCTCGGCATTATCCTGGGACGATGACTGCAAAAGGGCACAGGAGAGAAATATATTTCCATTAGCTGTGATTCAGACATATCCTGGCGTCATAGAGATGCAAAGCTATTTCAGTCATTAGGAGTACAATTATAATCGACTAACAAAAACTCATTCTAAGCTTCATGCGACATATTGAGGAAAAAAAGGAAGGCATAACAGGAGTTTTCTTTTAAGTCATGGCGCTTTACTGTTTCTCCACAAGGATCCTTTTATTATATGTCACGCTAATACAATATTAGGATATTACAGTCTAAATTTAACTGTGAGTCAGAGTGACATATAAACCAAAAAAAAATAATAAAAAAATAATTATAAATTTTAACACAAATTGTTAAACAGATGCAATCGAATCGACATTCCACTGGCAATCAAGGGAAACCTGAGGCCTCAAGCCATAAAAATCAATGCGCAAAGGAATCTCCTCGACAATGACAATAAAAGGCTGTTTGCATCAATTAAATGTGCATCAATTCATCGTGGCTTTGTGGGGTTGCATTTAATTTTTCTTGGATTCCACGCCGTTGCACCCGTCATTTTTTCTCAATGCAGTACTTCGGGGAGGGGGAAGCACATACCCAAAGCAAATACGATAGAGACATTTAGAGGGCTCGAGATGTACCCATATAAGTGGACTATTAATTTCCACCAGTTTTCAAAGAATCCATAAGATTGAAAAATGTCCAAAGAAACTTTTCCCTCGCAACCACTCGGGTTAAAAAAAAATTGACCGAGAAACTCCGAATTCGAGGAATGGCTTGGCCTGTGTAAGATACCATATTATTTCTATAATAGGTCACAGAATAGATTACTGCCTGTTTTCATGAAATTTTGGATTTATCAATAAAATCTCGGATAGCATTAACGCTATAGGTCAACAAACTCCTGGAATTTGATGATCTGAAATAGGATTGTAAGTTATTTGTATGGGAGAGTGGGGAATCATAGGCCACTTTTTTTCGTTGTTCCATAACTTCTTTATTACAAAAGATAAAATGAAAACAAAAAATGGTATGGTTTTTTACATTTTCAAGGTATCATAAGCTATTTTTTTAAATTTTAATATGTTATTTTCCCCCAATTCTGACTGTTTGAAAAAATGCAATATTTTTTGGATTTTGAAAAATGGTGGGGAATCGTTGGCCACCAAATCCAAATTGACCAAATAATATGCAAAGTTTATGAGTTGAACCAAAACTGTGATTTTCTAATTAATTTCGTTATTTTAAAGCAATTTCAGATGATGAAATAAAAAAGAGAGCTGTGTATGATCGCATAGATTCCAAAACCTGGCTCGCAAACGTTTTGGCAAAATTTCGTATATAAGATGGACAAAATATTTTTCATAACTGTTCATTTGGCATAAGAAAACTTTACAGATAGGAAAAAAGTATTTTAAGTTCTGAATGTGTATAAAAACATAAAAACATAGGTGATTCAAGATGTGTGGCCCACGATTCCCCACAAGCTATGACTTGCAAATTGGTTGCGTTTGTGTGACTTATTGATGTATTTTTGTTATGCACTTTAGGTTCCCTACCGATGAAATTAGCGGGTGTTTTTTTAATTATGTAAGTAAATTTTTCTAACTTTTATTAGCTTGATAAATAAAAGAAGCCCGAATCCAATCCGATTAGCTGGCTTAGTTGCAGAGTTAAAAGTAGAATCATGTATGTGTGTTCTTTAGAACAAAATGAAGTTTTCCTATAATCGTAAAAGATCAAGTTCACTCTAGTCCGAGTAACTCCTATTTTCAAGTCTGGAGACAATTCAGACGTTTCAAACTACCGCCCAATCTCAACGCTCTCAGTATTGAACAAAATCCTGGAAAAACTTCTCGTCACCAGGATAAGTGAGTACCTATCGAGATACGACCTTATAAGTCCGCGCCAGTATGGATTCCGGAAGGGATGCAGTACATTAACAGCAACTACCGAACTTCTGGAAGATGTATATGACGACCTGGACAATCGTAACTACGTCGGTGCCCTGTTTTTGGATCTGAGGAAAGCATTCGACACAATAGACTACGACTTGCTGTTGCAAAAATTGGAATGGTATGGTATAAGGGTATATACGGACGATAGTGTTGGCGAAAAATTGGCCTCAGCCATAACCTCAAACTTTGATTTGCTGGCGGCCTCACCAGTGATGCTAGGTGCGTTACTAAAATCAGTATTTGTGTGATTTCAACTAATTATAATATTTCTGAATTGATTAAATTGATTATTTTTTAAATGTCAACAGCTAAACGTTTGAATTCATTATGATGTGTCCCAAAATCGATGAAGATAAGCCATATTTTTCTAATGAATTTTCAAGGTGAATTTAAAACATCTGAAATATGTTTTCATATACTGCTTGATAGATTCAAAATTTGTTTCTATCTTCTAAACGAATACCAAATCATTAACTGTTACAAAAAAAGTATTTTAATGAAAGCCCGTCTATGTTGACTTTGAAAATAATCTCCTGCATGCTCTGATTATTATAAACAAATCCACATAATTTGCTACATCGTTTAAGTGTGCGATACAGGCAGTTGTTATTCCGTTCAGACAAATGTTGCAATCAATTTCTACGCCTTTAATTGCATTTCATTTTTTTCTAGAAATCTACGGGAATATTGCAAATTCTCAGTACTTATGAAAAGGTTTTTCAATAACAATGCAATAACAATGCAATTAAAAAATATAATCATTTTCCAAATATCAATGCACTTGGCAACCCTGAACGCCAAAAAAAAATCAAAACACGAACACCGTGTAATGTTTTTCCACAGGGCGAATTTGTCGATATGAGTGCCGGAAAAACGCGTTTATCGTGCGCCCTTCTCAAAAATCGATTCTGTTCTCCCATGGTTTGAGGTTATGGCTGAGGCCTCCTGCTAAGGTGGTGTTCGTGTAAAACTGTCAATATATCCTAATACGAGGTCAGCCTCATCGGTTAATTGAAAGCTACATAACAGATCGACAACAATTCGTGTCTCTGAAAGGATACTCAAGTAGCAAAAAATTCATTACAACGGGAGTACCACAAAGGAGTAACCTAGGCCGCTGATGTTTCTAGTTTTTATCAACAATCTTCCAAAACTGAACCTACATGGCAAAGTTCGGCTCTTTGTCGATGATACCATAATCTCATATAGTCACTTCAACCCCCTCAAGATAGTGGAATGGATTGGTAACAACCTGCAAGTCCTTCAGCAATACTTCGACTGTAACCTGCTTTCGCTCAACCTATCAAAAATTTCGTACATGTTGTTCAACTCCGGTTGTCGCTACATACCACAGCTGCCATTAATCCGTATAGGCAATACGATTATTGAACGAGTGCGCCAGTTCAAATATCTGGGATTACTTCTGGACGATAACCTATGCTGATCAAAATATCTGCATTTATTCCTACCCACTGGCAGCCAAACGTTTATTTTGCGCTGTTCCACTCGAGGTTACGATACCTAATATCGCTGTGGGGCAAAGCATGTAAAAGCCGCCTTAGAGAACTGCAAACCATGCAAAATCGTGTCTTCAAGCTGCTTTATTTATATCCTTCTGAGTTGTTATATGGCATGAATTACTCAGTACTTCCTATACGAGGTGCCCAGAAGTTCCAAACTCTAATATTCACCCACAAACTCCTGCAAGCAGAGAATCCCACCACAATTTGCGCCTCGAGAGAATGGCGTCCCACCGTTTGTCCAGAAACGCAAATCATCTCCGCCTATCCCGTGTAAGGACGGAATACGCGAAAAAGAAACCTAGCTACTTTGCCAGTAAACTCTACAACAACCTGCCAGAGACCCTGAAATAGTCTTCAACGCCCTCGCGATTCAAAGCGCAACTGTTATCGATCTGCAAGCTTAGCTTAGCTTAGCTTAGCTTGTTTGACTACTCACATCCACCTTTAATCATTGAGTCCGAAATGTTTTATACAACTTTTGAGGAATGGATTTCAAGACATTTTTTTTCCTAAATTCAATGTTAATAAATATAACTAAGTACTACATTTCGAGTTCCATGATCGCTGGCGTGGCTCAGTAGAACTAGTTCCACATCGCCAATGGTTGCTACTCCGTGAATGACCGAGGCCATCAATTTTGTTCAAAGGTCAAAAGAATGGTGTCTGGGATTGACAGCACATTCTCTTTGCCCAAAACTGATGCTCTCTTTTTTAACATCAATAACGGCGCCGGCCACGTCCTAGTAGTCAAAGGATAGATTGGAAAAGAGAGAAAGGGATAAAAGAACAATATTGTGCTTTAGGACCGAGGTTACCTCTGCATCCTAGCAAATAAATTGTTGTTGGTCATGGATGAAAGGATACGACCAGGAGACACTTTTGACTAGTGCGGTCATCTATATATATAAAAATGAATTTCTGTCTGTCTGTCTGTCTGTCTGTTCCCTATAGACTCGGAAACTACTGAGCCGATTTGCGTGAAACTTGCCAGGTGGGGGTATTGGAGGCCGGGGAAGGTTTCTATTATGGTTTAAGACCCCTCCCTCTTTCATGAAGGGAGGGAGGGGCCTAACAAACAAAAGACAATTTTCTCCATAACTCGAGAACCAATCAAGTGAATGGTATCAAATTTGGCATGGGGTGGTATTTGGGAACGAGGAATATTTCTAGGATTATTAGGTACCCCTCCCTCCTCTCAGTGAGGTGATAGGAAGGGGGGAGGGGGGGCTATCTTACAATTTTTTATATAACTCGAAAACTAATCAAGATATTGGAACCAAATTTGGCATGGGAAGGTATTTGGATACAAAAAATATTTCAATGATTATTTGAGACCCCTCCCTCTTTCTATTAGAAAGGGGGAGGAGGCCTATTTCATGTTTTTTTACATAATTCAAAAACTAATAAAGCAAATGGAGCCAAATTTACCATGGGGAGGTATTTGGATACAAAAAATATTTCTATGATTATTTGAGACCCCTCCCTCTTTCCAATAGGGAGATATCAAGGGGGGGGGGCTTCTTTTATATTTTTGACATAACACAAAAACTAATCAAGCAAATGGAACCAAACTTGGCATGGGCGGGTATTTGGGAACGAGACATGTTCTAATGATTGTTTGAGACCCCTTCCTTCTTTCAGCGGGGAGAAAGGAAGGAGAGAGGGGAGTTTCATACAATTTTTACAGCATAACTCGAGAACTACAACATCAAATGGAACCTAATTTGGCATGGTACGAAGTTTGGGTACGAGAAATGCTTCTATGAATATTTGGTATCCCTCACTCTTTCAAAGAGGTGGATGAAAAGGGGAGGGGGAAGGGTCACCCTTACAATTTTGAGTATAACTGGGGAGCTGATCGAGCAAATGGAACCATATTTGGCGTGTGAGGGTATTTGGATACGAGAAATGTTTCTATGATAAATTGAAGCCCCATTTTTTTCAGCGGAACGATATAAAGGGGGGAACCGGGGGCTTTCATACAAATTTTTTGCATAATCGAGAATTAATCGAGCGAATGAAACCAAATTTGGCATCAAAAAGTACTTGAGTACGAAAAATACTTCTATGAATATTAAATTCTCACCCCTCCATTCAATGGGGAGAATGGAAGGGGGATGGTACTCTGTTTCAAGTTTATGCATAACTCAAGAATTTACTACGCAAATAAAACTAAATTTGGCATGGAGTGGTATTTCAATACTACAGATATTTCTATGAGAAACAATTCCTTTCTTGCTGAAGGAGAATAGAACTGGGAACATAGGAAGAGAAGAGGAAAGCTTATGTTTTTTTTTACAAAATCCAAGAAATATGCAAAACTTAACATGGAAAATGATTCTGATATGATTCTTTGATTATTTGACACACCCTCCTCCTTCCAGTGAGTATGTACATAGGTAAAGGGAGGTGGGTCTAATGAAATTTTGAACAACAAAGCAACGAAACAAATATGGCATAGAGAGGTATTTGGATACGAGATATTTTTCCACGATAGTTATAGACCCTTACGATTTACAATGTAGAGAGTAAAAGAATGGGGGGGGAGGGCTCTATATAAATTTTGTTGTAAAGCTCAAAAATTTATCAGCTAATATAACTTTATTTGATATAAGAGGATTCTTGGTTAGGAAAAATATGGGTATGATTATTAAACACCACGACCTCCAATCAACAGGGGGTGATGGGAAGGACAGAGAGGTCTCTTATCAGTTTTTTAGCATAAATTTAAAACATATCAACCAAAAACAACCATTTTTTATAAGTTAGATGTTTGCGTACGATTGATTTGAGACCCTCATATTTCAGGGCGAAGCTTAAAAAAAATAGATTAAATTATCGGAACTTTAGCACAAATTTATAGATCAAAATTCAGAAAATTAGTTTAAATCATCTTTGTATTGCAATTCAAAACTTCAGCTGCAGCTCTCATTTTATATGGTTAATTTTGAATTATGTTATAATGGGCCAACAAAACAATAAAAATTTTAATAATTTCTGAAAATATCATTTGATTTGGAAAGGTGTAGCAAAGCACACCGGGTCAGCTAGTCTATATATATAAAAATGAATTTCTGTCTGTCTGTCTGTCTGTCTGTCTGTCTGTCTGTTCCCTATAGACTCGGAAACTACTGAACCGATTTGCGTGAAACTTGGCAGGTGGGGGTATTGGAGGCAGAGGAAGGTTCCTATTATGGTTTGAGACCCCTCCCTCTCTCATGAAGGGAGGGAGGGGCCTCCCAAATAAAAGACAATTTTTTGCATAAGTCGAGAACCCATCAAGCAAATGGTATCAAATTTGGCATGGGGTGATATTTGGGAACAAGGAATATTTCTATGAATATTTGGTACCCCTCCCTCTTCTCATTGGGATGATAGGAAGGGGGGAGGGGGGCTACCTTACAATTTTTCATATAACTCGAAAACTAATCAAGCTAATGGAACAAAATTTGGCATAGGAGGGTAGTGGAATACGAAAAATGGTTCTATGATTATTTCAAACCCCTCCCTCCTTCCATTGGAGATACAGGAAGAAGGGGGGGGGGGCTTTAACCACTTTTTTATTGCATAGCTTGAAAACTATTCGAGCAAATGAAACCAAATTTGGCTAGGAAGGGTATATGGGTACGATAAACAGTTCTATGAATATTTGGTACCCCTCCCTCCTTCCAGTGAGGATATAGAAAGGGGGAGGGTGCTCCTTTACAATTTTTAGCATAACTGGATAAATAATAAGCAAATGGCACCCAATTTGACGTGGGAAGGTATATGATTACGATAAATGTTTCTATGATATTTTGAGAACCTTTCGTCCTTCAAGTCGGAAAATCTTAAGGGGGGAGGGTCCTCCCATATAATTTTTATATCCCTCGGGAACTTACTAAGCATATGGAATGAAATTTGGGTTGAGAGGGTATTTGACCACAGGGAAGGTTTATGTGAATATTTGGTACTACTGCCTCCTTCCAGTGGGGTGATATGAAGGAGAGAGGGAGGGGGAGGGGGGGCTCCTTTACAATTATTCGCATTACTCGAGAACTAATCAAGCAAATGGAAACAACTTTGGCTTGGGAAAGCTTTGGCATGAATACGTAAAATGGTTATTAGCTTATTTGAGACTTCTTTCTCCTTCAATGATCTGGCGAACGTGGGGTGCCCGAGAAATTGGAGAACGGTTGCCATGGACCGAGTGAATTTTAGGAACTATGTTCGTCAAGTTATGTCGTAAGACATAACTGTTATGTCGTAAATAAAATAAAATAAAAATCTCCTTCAATTGAGAATTCAGTTAGGGAAGACGGAAGCTCATATATGTATGATTGTTTTGCATAAACCAAAAACTTATCTAACAAATGGAACAATCATTCAATTTAGCAACTGGGGAAGAATTTGGCATAGGAGTGTATTTGAATACACGGAATGTTCAATCTTGATCCTGTTCTTCTAGGTAGGAAATAGGTAGATAGAGCGGCTCCGATACAAATTTTATAGCATAACTCGACAACTTATAAATCAATCGAAACCAAATTTGGCATGAGAGGGTATTCGAGCTCAAGATATGTTTTTTCCGGTAGTTTAGCATCACTACCACAAATCAGTGGAACTATATAGAGGGAAAAGAGGGCATTGATAAAATTTGTTTAATATTTCTAAAACTTATCGAGAAAATAGAATTAAATTATCATGGGAGAAAATTTGTGTACAAGCAATGTTTCTTCGATGGTTTTAAAACTCCTTCTCTTGCCAGAGGGGAGATATACAGTAGGGAGAGGGACACCAATTTTTTGAATAACTCGAGAACTTATCGAGAATGGGGCCATATATGACGTGGGATCGTATTTGTATACAAGAAGTGTTTTTCTGATGTTATGAGACCCACCTTCTTTCAATTAGGGATATAGGAATGGAAGTAATTCGTATAGGTAAAATAAATGTCCCATGATGTTATTTTGTTACTGAAAATGCTCACATGATAGTTTGACAAAGTTTCATATTTATAAAAAAAATATTTTGGCATAAGTTATAAACTTTTTAAGCAAAGAAATTCAGAGTCATAAAAAGGATTAAAACACGGATTTAAAAAAAATAATTAAGATTTCAAAATAAAAAATTTGCAAATTCATTTTGAAAAAAAAAATTTAATGATATTGAAATTGAACTTAAAATTTTGTGCAAATAAATAACAAGTTAAATAACTAGGTACCACAAGTTTCAAAATTTTTTGAAGGTGTAGCAAAGCACACCGGGTCAGCTAGTATCTATATGTATAAAAATGAATTTCTGTCTGTCTGTCTGTCTGTCTGTCTGTTCCCTATAGACTCGAAAACTACTGAACCGATTTGCGCGAAACTTGGCAGATGGGGGTATTGGAGCTCGGGGAAAGTTCCTATAATAGTTTGGGATCCCTCCCTCTTTCTGGAAGGAGGGAGGGGGTCATTTAAATAAAAGTGATAAGTCTTCATAACTCGAGAACTGATCATGCATATGGGACCAAATTTGGCATGGGAGTGTATTTCGGTACGAGGAACGTTTATTTGATGGATTGGTACCCCTACCTCCTTCCAGTGGGGAAATAGGAAGGGGGGAGGGGGCCTTCTTTACAATTTTTTACATAACTGGAGAACTAATAAAGCAAATGGAAACAAATTTGGCATGGGAGGGTAGTGGGATACGAGAAATGGTTCTATGATTATTTCAGACCCCTCCCTTCTTCCAGTGGAGATTCAGGAAAAAGGGGAGGGGCCTTTAACCAATTTTTTTATTACATAACTTGAAAACTATTCGAGCAAATGAAACCAAATTTGGTTTGGAAGGGTATTTGGGTACAATACATAGTTCTAGAATATATGGTACCCCTCCCTCCGTCCAGTGAGGAAATAGAAAGTGGGGAGGGGGCTGCTTTACAGTTTTCAGCATTACTGGAAAAATAATCAAGCAAATGGAACCGAATTTGGCGTGGAAAGATGTATGATTACGAGAAATGTTTTTATGATATTTTTAAAAGCCTCCGTTCTTCAAGTCGGAAAATCTTAAGGGCGAAGGGTGCTCCCATTCAATTTTTCACATCACTCGGGAACTTACCCGGCAAATGAAACGAAATTTGATTTGGGAGGGTTTTTGAGAACAAGGAATGTTTCTGTGAATATTTGGTACTTCTTCCAGTTGCGTGATAGGAAGCAGAGAAGGGGGCTTCTTTACAATTTTTTGCATAACTCGAGAACTTATCGAGCAAATGGAAACAACTATGGCATAGGAAAGCAGTTGGATACTTAAAATGGTTATTTGCTTTTTAAGACTTCTGTCTCCTTCAATTGGGGATACATTTAGAGAAGACGGGAGCTCACATACGATTGTTTTGCATAAACCAAGAACTTATAAAACGACCACCAGTTATCTAACAAATGGAACCAAATATGACATGAGAACAATCATACAATCGAGCAAATGGACAGAATTTGGCAAGAAAGTGTATTTGAATACACGGAATTTTGATTTTTATCCATTTCTTCCAGGTAGGGGATAGATATAGGAAGAGGGGGTCCGATACAAAATTTAGAGCATAACTCGACAACGAATAATGCAAACGAAACCAAATTTTGCATGAGAAATCTTTTTCCGGTAGTTTAGCAGCCCTCCCTCCATTCAGTGGAACGATAAAAAGTGGGAAGAGGGCCACTCATACAATATTTAATATTTCGATAACTAATCGAGAAAATGGAACCTAATTTGCATGGGAGCATATTTGTGCACGGGAAATGTTTCTTAAATGGTTTGATTTTAAAATATTTAATTAAGATTTCAAATAAAAAAAAATTGCAATTTTATTTTGAAAAAAAAAATAATGTTTTTGAAATGGGATTGATGATTTTGTGTAAAAAAACTAAAAGTTGAATAACTAGGTACCATAAATTTCAATAATTTTTGGAAGGTGTAGCAAAGCACACCGGGTCAGCTAGTCTAGAATAATTTTTCATTTAATTTCCTAAATACCTGATTTCTAAAGAAACTCTCAAATTAACAGGTGAGTCAATGTTTTCTGCTTTTCAACTTTGAATTTTTTCCCTAAACCAGATATATCCTCGTGATGTATCTTTTATTTCAATTTCAATTTTTACACTAAATCTAATTAAATCATCAAATTTAATTTTTTAGGTAGAATTCCAAAGTGTTCTAGATTTTTTCATTGAATTTTTGGATTAGTAGAACAAATGTCTCAACTTAGTAAATTAGTTATTAACAGATTTACACAAGAATAATGCAAACTAAAAAAAAAATAACTTCTAAAGTATCTTTTAATCTGCTGTTCTATTGCTGCACTATTTGTTTAGATTTATATTGAACTAAATCAAAACGGTAATTTTTCAGAATGATTTCTTTCATAATGAAGTATTTTGTTGAATGTTTTCCTGCCAATTGATATGATTCATATGTATTTCATTTATATTTTTTCTGGGCAGAGGACATAACACTTCCATAAACGTTGCGTTGAATGCTCGATAATATAAGCAATTAAACAATTAAGGGGGGAGTAGGGTCTAACGGATAAAAAAAACACCATTTTCACGAATTTTTTTTAGAGCTATCGTTCAAACAAATGTATTCAAATTTTCTGCATTATACAAATCATTATTAAGAGAACATTTAGTAACTTTTTCGTAGATAATTCGTAGATAAATATTGAAAAATGAGCCGGTGACGGAGCACTTTCGAGGATGCCTTTTAGAAAACAGGATTTGCGGTGGACACTGTACCCTACTCCCCCCTTAAAGTACTATTTTGATTCCTGTTTCTACTTTTTGGAATTTTTGAAGGTGGTGTGAAGCAAAATAATCTACTTGTTACGAACTCCTCATTTATCAACATCAAGTAACTATCAAAGTGTTGCAAGTCTTTGGTATAGTTCAATAGTTCGTACAAAATCTCTGTTGCACTCTTTTGTAAACTTAAAAGTTGCCAATTAGCTCCAACGAGCGTTCACAAACATTTTCGCAATATAGGAACTTTGAAGTGGATTTGAAGGTTTCGAACTTCAACCCATGTTTGCATAAACAAACACATGGTTACTTGGGAAACGGCAATGTGAAGTGGAAATGCAGTAGAAATTACGAACCGGAGGTCATTTTGAAGAAAAACCATCACATCAAGTAAAATCGTTGCCTACTCATGATGTTTTTCTGAGGCCGCAATTTATCAAAATTTTGCTCAAATTTGACTAAATTTCACCATAGTCACCAGTCAAGCAAACCAAAAAGCATGGTAATATTTCTTTTGTCATTTTAAACAACTTTTTCGATCATTTTTTACTTCCATAGGATTTACAACCTGCACCCAGCCCTAGAAACTGTATCCCAATGACACCAGCTCAAGCTAACCGATGTTCCGAAGTAGCGAATACTATTAGGGTGGCGTCCGGTTTACCCATCATGCTATCCAGCGAAGAATTTCTTGGGTGAACCGACGGAGCCAGTTCGCCAAAAAAAACAGTGGCCCAGAAATATTTAAGATAGTATCTAATCGAAAAATCTTTACTACATAGCTTTTATTTCATAATTTATAAACAATAAATTGGCATTATCTAACCAAATTCAATTCGAAAGAAAATGTCCCTGCTTCCTAATTTCTAATTTGAATTAGGAAACTTTCCTTACTTATGTGATTTTAACATACTTTTCAGTTCACAGAGCTCTGCGTTCTTTCGCGTACTTTCTACATAGTGGTTGGTACGTACAAGCCTTTGCTACATAATTTTTCGTACCATCATTTTTACATACTACTGGGTTCCTGCACTTACGGTTTGTTTTGGCTTATTTTCACTTGCTTTTGTGTAGGATTTTCTGAGGGTGTAGGTCGATTTTCAAGCGGTGATCTTGAGGCTGGATAAGAACATGTTATTAAAATGTGAGTTAAAATTATTCTTGTTTAATTTAAATCAAATTAGTGAACTTGAGAAGACATATGAAGGAGCAAAAAAGTATTTTTTCAATTTTTTTTCTGCTTATAAATGAGCTTTTTTAAGCTGATTAGAAGTTGTTTAGAAATTTATGCGAACTTTTTTTCAACTTTACACATACACAACTGAGCTGATCAAACCTGATAGAGGAATGTTATCTGAACTTTTGGTTGCTTTGGTTTGACCATTATATGTATACATATTTTCGAAAATTGTGTTGATCAATTTTCGAAAATATGTAAAATGGTCAAATGGTAAGTTAAAAACTACAAAATACTCAAGTGAAAGTCAGAACTCGTTATGTTTTGAATCGAAACTTCACTAAAATTTTCAATTAGCTTATCGATTGCTGAGAAGAGGGTGTTTCTCATTCGACACAGCCTAGCCACGGACAAAACACATCGACTCTAACGATGGAAGCGCAAAGAAATGAGAATATCTGAATCTACAGACGTCTGTTATTACAGGAAAATATTACGAAAACTTTAATTCGACAATCCATACTGAACAATTTACTTTTGAAGATTGGTCACTCCAACTGGACACCTCATGCTTTTCCTTGCATTGGTTTGAGTGATCAGGAAATATTTTCAAGGATATGTAACATCCATTGCATTCATATTCCCTTGAAATCCAGGGGTTTTACAGGGCTTATAAATTTTTTTATTGGTTCGTTCTTATAGGAAAAGGCGGTATTTAAAAGGCATCATCAAAGGTTCTCGAGTTTTCGGAGCAGAGTTACAAGCGTTCATTTTTAGTTTACCTAGTGTTTTTAAATTTCTGGAACTTGCAAGAACAATCAAGGTATTTACATAGAAAGAATGTTTGTAACCATAAAGATTTTTGTGTACATTTCTCATATCGAAGATAAACTTGGGTAAGTACGCTGAAAGAAAGACACGCTTCCCTGAGGCACTCATCCAGAAAAAATGAAAACTCGCAAGACCCTTGGGAAACCCTTGCAAGCTACACTTGGACTTTAAGTAATAGAAGATAACTCATAAACTTTTTATGTGAAATAAAATTCTAAGGTAAAATTTGCAATACTCACTAAATACCCACAGAATGTGGTTTTAGATCCTAACATATTTTTGTGATTGGGCCACACTCTCTTCTTTTTCAAGTCACAATTCTGAGTTCATTTTCAATTCTGAATTTTGAATCCAAATTCATATTTTTTTTCCCGCCATTTTTTTAACACTGCCAACTTGTTGGAGGAAACATGACAAAATGCGTCAACGGAAATTATAACTTAAATAAAACAGTCTGACTTTTCCGGAAGCCAGCGAAGTGGTAAATCAAATGGAACCAATTTTAACATGATTTACTTGGAAATTGAAAGCACGGACTTACTACACGATGATTATGGTATGCAGATATTTAGTCACCGGTATCATCCAACAACCCTGCTCTCGGGTGGAGTAACTAATTAGTTACCTTTTAAGGAAAACTATGAACCATAAGCAGAAACGCCGAAACGGTATGAATACTGATGAGCAGCAGCGTCGTCCTTCCATCGTTAGCGGTTAAAATAGCAACGGTTTTGTGGAATTATGATGAACGGAGTTTTGTTGGCGCTTTATTCTTCCCGAAGGATCATATCCCATATCCGTTTTCTAGGCACAATAAGGTATGATGATACACATTTTCCATTTGAAACTGTATATGTGTTTTCATATATTCAGTAGACTGAGTCGATTTGGGGTCATTTTTGAATTTCTCAAACCCTGGGGTCTTAAAAGCTTCGTTTTGATCCAAAACTCATCCATGATTTTTTGCAGAATTTTTAAGTAACGTTTACATGAGTAAATTTGAAATTTTAGGTTTATATGGGAAAATTGAATATTTTGTACTGAAAAATCAACATCAATTTAGATTTTTCTGTGGAACCGAGCCTGCTAATGGTATTTGTACCAATTTATAAATTTCTTACAGGCAATTTTCTACTGAACAACTTTGTTGAATATCATAACTTCGCATCTTTTTAGACAAAAAAGTTATTAGCTGTTTAAGAGGTGTATGTATTTTTGAGTTGATAAACCATGAATTCAATTGACACCACTGCTTGTGCTCCACGAATTTGGCATGAAAAATGGTCTTGCAATACTTCGCTAGGCACCCAGCAGTGATGTCAATTGAATTTCTTGTTTATCAATGCCAAAAGACATACACCTGTTAATGAGCTAATAACTTTTTTGTCTAAAAAGATACGAAGTTATGATATTCGACAAAGTTGTTCAGCGGAAAATTTTCTGTAAGAAATTTATAAATTGGCACAAAAACCATTACCAGGCTCGGTTCCACAGAAGAAACAAAAATGATGTTGATTTTTCAGTACAAAATATTCAATTTTCCCATACAAACCTAAAAGTTCAAATTTAACCATGTAAACGTTACTTAAAAATTCTGCAAAAAATCATAGATGAGCTTTGGACCAAAACGAAGCTTTTAAGACCCCAGGGTTTGAGAAATTCAAAAATAACCCCAAATCGACTCAGTCTAATATTCAGTGCATAGTCAAATTTGCGTATTTTCAGTTCTGATTACCGAGAATTGCGATTACTGTAACAAGGATTTTCTTTTTTCAAACTACTTCAAAGATCTTATTGATACGTTTTCCTAAAACCATTTAATAAAACTACACTCATTACAATTTTCCATGAAAACCCTGCTGCCGGTAAGACTACTAGCCAGTGTTCTAGGAACTGGCCCAGCGCCAATAAACCGAATTAAGCCCAAGAGAAAAACTATAAAGTGTAAAGTAATGCAAAAGTCTTCAGTACAATTGTACTCCAGACGCCTTCTGTCGTCATCATACCACCATGTCATGCTGTGGCTTCATTTGTCTGCAATTTGCCCCAGCAAATGAAAAAGTGAGGCATCCGACCTTTGGCATAAATAACCTGATTATTTTTTTGGTAAAGAGGGTTGGAAAAAAAATCAGATACATTATTTTATACAGCTCTTGAAATTATTTATAGAGAATCACAAGAAATAGGACCTTCAACCTATCTTCAACATCGATAACACATCGTGGAGGCAGTAATTTCACTGCTGGGAATCGCATGTTGCTCGATTAATTGTGAATGAATTCGAAATGGCTCAAGTGGCCAGTAACTGGAAATGGGAAAGCTTTACTGTAGTTAGTCACTTTGAACAACGAATAAAAAACAAACACGTATCTCCACAACTAATCCCACATTATGACAAATTGAGCCGGAGACAGGTACCAAAAAATCTCAGTCAGGATCTTCTGCCACAGGACATGAAAACCATAATCTCAACCATAACACCCAGTATCCTTGTTTTGGGTGGGTATCAAACTCCAATCCCGGGGAACCAGACAGGTTTGAAAAAACAAAAAAGATAATCAAATTTCCTTCCATCAGATATTTACATCTGTTGATTTCTCGCCGGAAATCGACTGACGAAATAAGCTTTCCTCACTTGGTCCTTTCCTTGTTTTTTCTTCCTGGGAAAAAAGGGGAACTTTTCCGACGGAACAACGAATAAAAGAAAAAGAAAAATAAACGATATCCCATCGGCAAATCTAAGCTTTCCGAAATGCCAAAATCGGTTGGCGAGCCGAATCACGTTCGCACCTCTTTGCTTGCTCGCTCGCTGCTGCTAATGGATTGTGTTTGTTTTACGGAAGCCCGATTTCCACGAACACATCTGGCTGATATCAATCCGTACACATACATAAATAAAAGCGAATACGATTAACGATGGAAACTGCTGAATGTGCTCACGGCGCGGCGGTGGGGGAGGGAAACACTTGATGCTTCATTTTAACGGCATATGCTTCATAACTTTACTCAAGTCAATTAGCTGAGAATATTACGCACATAAATCTTATAAGTTGTACAACGAAACCAACAAAACATTTTCAACATACATTTTTTTTTTTTGAAAAAAAAACTTCTTATTATATTTACGAACACTCTTGAAAATCAGTTACATTTTTTATAACTTTCTCGAAAGTTAGCGCACCAAAATTCCACCAGTAATGGTAATGTTCTTCAGTGATCTATGATTGCTTCCATCGAGAAAACAGTTTGTTTCCAAATTTGGAATTTTGAATATGGGTCACGCATAACAATTTTTAACGTTCGCCATTAAAAGAATGAAGTCTTTCATAATACAAATCACAGCATCGATTGTCTGTACAATGTACACGGAAAATAATAAAAAGGTAAAATTTACCGAGTTAGCAAAGGTGAAAGCTCGTGAAAGCCAAAAAGGTAACTTCTACCTCTTCGAGGTGAAACTCATCGCGAGGTAAAATTTACCTGAATCGAAGTTGGAAAAAAGGTACAATTCACCGAGAAAAAAGGTGAATCCAAAAAAGGTAAATCTTACCTCGTAGCGAGGTGAAGTTCACCTGAATTGAGCTCAATAAAAAAGTATAATTCACCTAGAAAAAAAGGTAAATCCAAATAAGGTAAAACTTACCTCGTAGCGAGGTGAAATTGACCTGGATTGAGCTAAACAAAACGGTACAATTCATCTCGAACAAAAGTAACTATTTCTAGCGTAACATTTCATAAGGGCGAAACTAGCAGTTTGCTCGAAACGAGAAAAAAGCGTTTGAAAATTCGGAACACCTATTCAAATCCTATTTAAAAAATCGACCACCTTTTGTTCAACAAAATTAAAAAATGTGCATTAAATTCCCTTATTGTTCGATGGTTACCAAGAACTTTAACTTTTTTCGCTTAATTTCAAAGATTTTCGTGTTTCTTCCTTTTATGATTTTCGATTCCAGTTACGCTTGCAAGTTTCGCCCAATTGATCGGCCGTTTTTGTTTTGGTTTTGAAGTTTCGCCCATTCGTCCTACACGGAAAAACTAATTAGGCCGTTTTGTCACACACGGTCAACTCAGTTACGCCTATTGGCCCTACACGAATAGAAAAAATCACTCCATTTTGAATAGGCGTAACTTCACGTTCCAACGAAAATGCATCAACAGGAAGTTTCGCCCAATTAAATTTTATCATTTTTTTGAAAGTTTTAAGTAATTTTAAAATGAAACCGCGTTTAATAGGTAAAGTGCAACCGCGAGTATCCGGAATGACCGTTAACTCGATTTGTTTACATTTGGCAGTTTCGCCCTTTTGAAATGTTACGCTAGATTTGACGAATCCGTTTATTGAGGTTAAGCTGTTTTGTCGTTCAGAAGGGAAGTTATGTTTCGTGCCAATATGAGAAAATCGGAACAGAATGGTAAGTTTTTTCTTAGATATTATTTAGTTTTGCTGGTTCTCGTCATAATACTATGCTTTTGTTTCAGATCGGCCCAGCTTCGAGGTATATTTCACGTCATCCTCAAGATATCTTTCCGGAAAAGCCGGATCTGAATGGATTAGTCGCCATTATGGCGCGGAAGAACGTGAAGCTGAATTGCCACGAGCCTGGCGAAAAAGGATTTACTTCAATAATTTTTTTAAACACAGTGATACATTACAAAAATAAATAAAATGAATAGTCCCTATTTATTTCAAATAAATATAAATATCAGAATGAATTTTGTTTTCATTTTTATTGAAGAGCCAACCAAACCAAATAGCATTTACCTTTTAAATTAGTGAATGGGAAAACGGTATTATTTACTATTTTGCTAGGTGATAATGGTAAAATTTACCTTTTTGCCAGGTGAATTGAAAAAAGGTAATATTTAGCTTTTTGCTAGGTGAATGAAAAAAAGGTAAAATTTACCTCGAAAGAGGGGTGGAAAAAAATCACCTCGCAAAAAGGTAAATTTTACCTTTTTATTATTTTCCGTGTACATATGTAAGTGTATCCATTTTCAAATTTATTTACAGTTCAGTGAACAATAAAAAAAACATGGAAATGATAATGAAGTTTCTTAGTGACAAAAAACTTCCAAATGGAAAGCTTCACCCTAACAGATTTTTTAGTAATGGACTGAGCTTGCAACAAACAACAAACAGTAAGGAGATGAAAATTTGCGAAAAAAATTATAACTCAGAGTTGTGAGTACCAATAAACGTTAAAAAAAATATAACATATGTACTATGAAAACATGCAAAAGAAAAGATTGCTGTTTTTTTGGTAAAAAGGGCAAAATTTTTAAGAATGGTGGGGCTTTATTCGGAGGAGGGTGGTCCAATTTACCCAAAAGTTTGGATTTTTCTAATTGACATAACAATAAGCCATCCTACTGATTCAGGGCTACATCGAAGAAGGTCGATGTAGTTTCATGGGGACCTGGTATGGAATGACCAGTATATTTCCTGAGCTCTCCCAAATATTCGCGCCTGAAACGCCTCTCGAATATGGAAAATTACAGAAAAAATTAGAATATAGTTTTTGAATATGTTGATTTATTTTAATACGAATCAACAAATTTATTACAAACATTGCTCAGCAAGCACAGGAAGATTTTTGGGATTGATTGAGTTTGAAAAAATTGTTAAAATTTCCAAAAATCTTTTTAAAAAAAATATTTTTAATGGATATCTCACACATACATTGAAATACCGTAATGAAAATACCATGCGTTAATATCTTTCAATTTGAAATATTTTTTGTCAAAATGTGACTGAAAATTATTCACGCGTCGGCGAGGTAATTGGATTTTAGTAAGTGTTGTTTTAAAACAACAAAAGGCGTTAAAGGATTAACGGATAATCCATAAATAAGGTGGATTTATTTGGGTTGTTTTTTTGTTCAAACAAAAATTTATGCTTGAATTGTCCTTTGGATTATTCAGAACAAATAATAGAAGACAATTTTTACGACAGTCAATCATTCATGAGGGTGGCCACCACTTTTGACGTAGAATTACGTCTTACGGCAACACTATAGGGGGGCAAATAGAAATTCGCGAACGGATCTCGCGTCACAAAAAACGCCTCTTTAACAGACATCTTTTCCGTACATCATTTTGGGTCGGCTATGTGTTGGTACACCAATACTAATAAAACGCAAATACAAATTGGTGCGCAAAACACCCGAGCGAAAAAAAATCCAGGATTTTTTTAAATCTTGGTAAAAATGATCGAGAAATAATCAATCATCACTTGAAGAACTCATGAAGCAGATGGATAAAAGTATTCGACACATGCTAACTCATCGCAATTGCATTAACTCCAAAAAGTTTGTTATATTTGCATATTTTTAATGTGAATAGATTCTAGAAAATGTTCTCTATCAAAGAGCATAAAATTTCCATAAGAGGAAAGATTAAGTTAAAACAACAAAAATTTCAACAGAACATTAAAACTGTCGGATGTTTATGTTTATGTTTTATGTTAGTAGCTATAAAATTTGAAGCACAATGCAATCTATTGCCCAAAATTGAACTAATGTGTTTTGATAAGTGTGTTTTCATGTTTTGAAAAGGGGTGATCCGAAACTTTTGGACGGCAGTGTACTTTAAATTGATCCGGATGGAAAACCAATGAATCAAAGCAAGCTTTTGTTCGTCGATACTTGCACGTGTGCTCCACCCTTTTTCGTTATTATGCTTTGAACTTTTCCTTCATTTTGCGTGCGCTAAGATATTTTAGGCATATAAAATCAAAATTTAAGCGAATTTGATTAGTTGCTCAGCAACTTTTGAACTAAACACATGCAAGTTCAACTAGGGCTTGGCTTGCTCAGAGAGTCGGCGCTGGAGCTGGTGCTTATTTGGTTTACATGTTGCAGTGTTAAGGGTAAGGGGTTAGGGCTGACTAGAAATGACACTGGCTATAACAAGAAAAAAATATATAAGTTAAAATTAAACAAATTTTTTAAGTTTATGTGAAATTGAAAAAAGATGCCGTAATTCTACGTAAACCTTTTGGTTGTGTCTGATATACAATCTCTTAAACTTTTTCATTCTAAAATTTCCGGTTTTTTCCGGTTTTCCCGGTCGGGGCTGGGTCATTCGGCTGAAAGCAATTCGGTTGTAGGTCATTAGGATGGACTCATTAGGCCATGCCGAATGGTCATTAGACCGAATGGACACTAAGCCAAATGGGACGCTTGTTTACATATTCGGGCGAATAGCTGTTAGGCCGAATAGTCGTTAGGCCGAATGGACGATGGCCCAAATGGTCGCAAAGCTGATTGGTCCAATCCGGCATTATATCCATTCGGCCTAACGATCTTTCGGCCTTACGACCATTCGGCCTCACGAGCATTCGGCCTAACGACTTTTTTTTTCCTAGCATCAATTCGGCCTGACGACCATTCGGCCTACTGGCCATTTGGCTTAGCATCCAAACGATCTTATGACCATTCGGCCTAACATCCATTAGGCCAAATGATATTCGGCCAAATAACCTTCGGCCTTTTAACTCATTCGGCATAGTGACCTTCGGCCTAACATCTTTCGGCCTAGCGGCCTTCGGCCGAATGTTTGATTATCTAAACTTATCTTTAACAGATTTTTAGAGGGGTCGACTGGATGATTTAATGTAATCGTTTTTCGGCATATCAGTCTTTATTTTCTTGAAACGATGTTTGGATTGATCCTACGTTTCGATGCTGATTGGCATCTTCCTCAGGGAATTAATCTATTGTTCCGCGTGAAATTTCTGTGCTTATGTGAAGCTTATTGTCCACTTTTTTCTTCTCTAATCGTCTAATATTTTCTTCAAAATTATTCATTCGTTCACGAAAAACCATACAAAAATCCAAAATAAGTTTACAAACATAGATACGATTAGAGAAGAAAAAAGTGGACAATATGCTTCACATAAGCACAGAAATTTCACGCGGAACGATAGATTAATTCTCTGAGGAAGATGCCAATGAGCATCGAAACGTAGGATCAGTCAAAACATCGGTTTAAGAAAATAAAGACTGATATGCCGAAAAACAATTAAACCTTATCTTTAACCGTCAGTAATACATAATTTTATCAGTTCCTAAAATCTATGAATATGAGATTCTAGGACCAAATTTCTTATTCCTTTGTGCATACAAAAATTCCCTATGACCGAGTAAGGGTAAATTTTGGAAGACCATAAATCGTATCTAGACTAAGATTGCCAGGTTGCCCGGTTTATCTTGGTTTGCCCGGATATTGAATACAGTATTTGGAAACAGACCGGCCCGGCCCAGTTGCCCGGATTTTTGAAAAATGCTCGTATTTAGCCGGATTTGTTCACTGTATTTGGCAAATCAAACAATAAAAAAAAACAAATTGTATAATAACATTTTTTTTTTATATATGCCTCTAAAACGATTTTTTGAGCATTTGAGCAATCATCGTTTAACAAGCAAAATACAGGTGCTGTTTTTTTTTATTTCGCTCAAGGTATAAGTTATTTGTATGCGTAATTTGTTATGTTATTGTGGTGATCCCCAAGTACATAGTAAACTTAGTTCTTTTTAAACCTGCAAGCTAGAAAATAAACTAACAAGAAGATTGAAATTGGGTTGTAAATAGATTGCGAAAAACAACTTGAAACCCATTAGGAAAATTTAACAAAAATAAAACAAAGAATTATAATGATCACTATTTACGATTAATAAATTTTAAGTTGTGACACTGTTTTTCAATTTGGACACTTTTCTGGCAATAATGTTTTACAATTTTTCAAACATCGAACAAAACCTACGATTATTCTATCCTGCGGCAGGACATTACCCGGAAAAGGATGATTAAATTGAGTAAATTTTCGTGTTAGAAAAATTGCCAACCATTACTTTATTTATGGTCTTAACCGAAAGCATCTGCCAGAAGAGGGCTATGAATATCTCAACCTAACCGAATAGATAGCTGGCAAGTTCCCGGAAGGATGGTCCTGCGATGAACCGGGAGAGAGTTTCTTTCACTCAGTCGGTAGGATGCAAATTCGCGTAATGGCTTATAAATGAATTCACATTGGCTATCAACAGAAAGGCCGGGAATAAAAACGGCTGCCAGCATAACGTGGCCGTCGAGGCCGTATTTAAATATTAATAGACTCGTTAACAGGTGCAACAACAGCCGATTTTCACCTGGGGGACGACAGAACGGAACACGATGTTTAAATGATAGGATATAAAATTGACTGCTGCTGTTGCTGCTCATCTGCAGTTTAAGGCTAACACAAAAGCTGTGGGCGGAAGTCAGGCAACACCATTCAAATTTTATTTGATCTTCTAATCTTAATTGGCAAGTCGGCTCTCATAACAACGTAAAATGTTGCCGAAACACTCAACAGCAAAGAAAGAAAGCGGCAATGAACACTTGAAAATTTCCGGGCACGAAAAGTGAAAAACCGTAAGCTTCCGACAAATTAAATTGGGAATTTCCTGAAAACTGTTTTCGTTGAAATGAATTTTCTTCGGGTAGGCGACTTTTTGCGCCTAAATACTTACGCCCACGCAAAATCTCAACCCACACACGCTCACACGTCGTCGCTTGATTGAAAGCTTTTGGCACCGATTGTCGAAGTTTAACGAGCCGATGAGAAGAGAAATTGGTTGATGGTATTTTACAAATTAAAAGCGAAAGCTGCTTTTGCAAAAGACGACGAATCCTGTTTGAAAATGTTGAACAGCTTTTTCTTAGACTTTTGGCTGCTTTGAAAGTTCAAAGAAATGGAAGAAACATATGGAAGCCTTGAATTTATATTTTAAGTACCTTTAAATTTTCATACAATCTTAAATTCTTTTAATTTACTAAATTTTTTAAACTTTTTCCTACATTTTCTCAATTTTCTCAATTCTCTCAATTTTCTCAATTCTCTCAATTTTCTCAATTTTCTCAATTCTCGTAGTTCTTATTCCTCACAGTTTAAAACTCTTAACTTTCAACCCTCAAATTTTCTTATTTTTACTCTCTGCTCTCAATTATCAGCTTTTTACTCTCTACTCTCTACTGTCTTCTCTCTACTGTCTTCTCTCTACTCCTACTCTCTACTCTCTACTCTCTACTCTCTACTCTGTACTCTCTACTCTCTACTCTCTACTCTCTACTCTCTACTCTCTACTCTCTACTCTCTACTCTCTACTCTCTACTCTCTACTCTCTACTCTCTACTCTCTACTCTCTACTCTCTACTCTCTACTCTCTACTCTCTACTCTCTACTCTCTACTCTCTACTCTCTACTCTCTACTCTCTACTCTCTACTCTCTACTCTCTACTCTCTACTCTCTACTCTCTACTCTCTACTCTCTACATTATACGTTCAATTCTCAGCTCTTAACGCTCAACTTTCAATCCGCAGCTTTCAACTCTCAACTCTCAACTTTTCTTGGCTCTTATTTTCCTATTCTCTGCTCTCTTTTCTTACTCTACCCGCTTCTCTCTGCTCTATTCTCTTAAATTTCTACTCTGAGATGTGAATCCCACTCCCTTTCTCTTCTTTGTGCTCATACCCTAAATCTCAACTCTGCTCTCAGCCATCAACTCTCAACTTTTACATCGGAACTCTCATCCCCCAACTCTAAACTCTACACTCTTGATTTTAATTTTTTTTTTGTTTCCTTCAATTTTTAAAACTCAATCCTATAGTCTCAACTCAATTCATGTGCGCAATTCTCAGTTTCACTTCACGGAAAAATGGATGTGATCTTAAGGATTTTGTCATGAGGGTTCATGATTTGTACATAATTTTTTTTCTCGAGAATCACAATTATAAAGTGAAAATAAGATGGCATAAACAAACTTTCGGAAGTTGACCGGAAATTCACAGAAAACAAATCAGAAGTACTCGAGAATAAAATGGATGAAATCAGCATGACAAACAAACAACTCGAATTGGAAAAATATCTGTCAAAGGTTCAATGATATCTCTGCATGTGAATTGTTCTCAAGATCTCTAGGAGGAACCTCGAATCATGAATTTATTTTAGCAACGTTCATCAACTGGTTATTATTCGATTCATCATTGATTGTTAAAGTATCAAAAAGTGTAAACAAATTTTTGCCAAAATTCACAAAACTTCACCGGGACGAAGTTTGGAAAATTTGGATACCTTTTCTCGAGTTTGATTCCAGAGAAATCATAAATTTCCGTTCTCTGAAATTTCTCGATTAAACATTTTAATCAACGGATGCCTGAAACAGATATTTTTCAATGAAAATTTGCCGTGTGCCTTAGGATAGCAACCAACCAAAGACCCAGTCTAGGTTGGCCATCTAAAAATTCTAACAACAACAATAAAAGTTCAGCGTCAGTCCCAGTTTGGAATCGCGTGACATTTTTGCTAATTCCTTGAAGCAAAACGTTTTGCGTCCGCCCGACGAAAGTTTTCAACCAGCCAACCAGTCAGGCTACTCGTGATGTCTGCTGATGAGATGTATCAACAGCCAGACAAATCTCATCAAAGTTGAACAACACTTAGCAGTGAGAGATGTATTCCAATCAGGACTAACATTTTGGATGGAAGTTTATGCTAAAAACAGTTGCAATTTTGGAATGTTACAACTTTTTAGATGGGCTCTAGAACTAAAAACATCTCTTTCAAAAATTATAAATTTGTAAGGAAAATTTATAACCTTTTCAAAAGTTGCTCTCTCGGTATGCGTCGAGTTTACTTTTGAACTTTCGAAACGTTTCCAACGGAAGTATAGGAATCTGAGCTTCCATCCGAAAAAGTGGGGGAACCAGCTTCTCGGAAGGAAAAATTCATTTTCTCCTGCTTGAATTACAAAACATTGAGAGGTGCTCTAATGCCAAGAGGAAACCGGAATGGGTGGGGAAGTACTACAAATTGTTGAAGCGTGCCAAACTGGTACAACAACAATGGCCGAAGGTAAAAATGAATGGCTAGGACTAGATTCTATCCACCAAATGGAACGGCTCCTCTCGATTTTAGACGCAAAAAGTGAAAATGTCAACAAACTAGCTTCACTCCAACGCATTCATTCGCACCAAGTGGTGCTAATGGCCAGAGGCAAAATTTTCCGCGGGCAATTAATTGTTTATTTTTCTGTTCAATCGAGTTGAGAAGGTATTTTGAACTGCCGAAAAGTAGGTGTTGTTTGGAAAATATGCTGCAGTAGATTTGTCAATGAATTGATGGATTTGTTGAAGTTATTCAATAAATCAATGCAAATGTTTTTAAAAAAACATGATAGCGTATCAATTTTTGTATAAATTATTTGAATTTTTTTACGTAAAGTCTAACTTTCCCCTTCGCCACTACTTTTTGGAGTGGAAAAGGTCTTCCAATGCGATAAATTTTCTCGATTAGTAAAAACATGCTTGTGTGCCAAGTAAGGTGTGTTTTATTCTGATTTTGTATGTTAAATCATACTTGTTTACAAACTTTGGTGAAAATTGCATGAATATTCTTCGGGTTATATCGAATTTCAAGCTGTGTAACGTGGAAGCCCCGTTTTTCGAAATGAGACACATAATGAATAATTTTGTTATGTGAGAACTTCCATGTGTTCCTAATTTTATAAATAACACATAAAAATCATATTAGTGCTGTTGATTTTACTATTAATTTTGTATGGGAGTCCCCGTTTCAAATCCGAGAGGGGTTATTCTGCATAATACATCAACTTCCTTGGCCCGAAACCCTCGGGTACCGAATTTCACGGAAATCTGATCACCCTGTTATGTTATCACAGAGATAGTGCTCCCATTTTAAAATGTTTATAAGAATTTGTATGGGTCCCCCCAATTAAAATAAGAGAGGTCATTCATAACAATAAATCATGTTTTAGCATTAAAATAAGGTTGTGAACCAAATTTAATCACAATCTGGTTCTACGATTTTTCGTGTTATGTCGAATTGTACGTTGAATGTGACGTTCCCGTTATGAAAGAGCAACAAATCATCTTGTCAGGCCAAAATTTGCATGTGTACAAAATTTCATGAGCATCGCTTAAAATGATATGAATTACTTTGATTTTCTATAAATTTTGTATGGGAGCCACTCTTTTTTTGAAATAAGAGGAGTCATTCATCATTATAAATCAACTATTTGAGTCAATTTATGCTTGTGTACCAATTTTATAAAAATCGTCTGAAAACGGTTTCAGCTGTGTCCGATTTTGAATGGATTATGGGAGCCCCATTTCCATACAGTGTTTTGAAACTATTATACAAACCATCCTTGGTCCAAAAAAACTCTCGGGAAATAAATTTCAGGTCATTCTGACCACCCGTTTTTACGTGATAGTGTTACAAAGAAACCGCCTCAATTTTTACATGTACACCCATAGAAGAGATTGCAAAAATCCAATGCCTATTAAGCAAATCTCAGTGCCGAAAATGCGCTGAAAAGTGTACTGTACTAAAGATGATATGATTGGAAAAGCACCACTGGCATATAGACTCGAGCTCCAAAGCTTAATGATGCATGACCACTACATTCAAGCGAAACATGAAAAACATTTTATGGTATTTTCATTCCATTGGATAATTCATCCCAAAAAATATATAGCGAGAATCGAACTCACTGCAACATCTGATCTAGGCGTGCCAATCGGATATCTTACCCATTGCACCATCTGAGTCATCGAAAGTTCATTGACATAGTCCTTCTGCCACCGCCGATTTTTCACCCTCCTTTGTCTTTGATAAGAAAGGGATGAGAGTGGAAGGGGAACGGGATGGATATGGGGGAAAATAGAAACTATTTTCTATTGCCGGCCGGTTTACATACACACGCACAGCTAATCATAGCTGGTGATTTTTTGCCGTTCGGTTGGAATCAAATAATGTTTTCTTTTTCTACTGCCGGTTTACATACACAACACAGCGCTTGGTAGGGGAGAGGCGGGCTATATGCGCATATTAAGGAAAGCACTAATTTTCTCCCATATTACAATAGATAGGAGTCTAAAAACTATATGCACATTAGCGGACATCTGTTTTATATACGTTACAGCAATTTTTCTGTTAAAATCTTTAACAGTTTTTGAGAAAATAATTTTGTAATAAAGGAAGTCAAAATAGCCGATTTCCGAAACTGGCGGGCTAAATGCGCATATTTATGTTTTTAGCTATATTTCATTAACACTTGCAATATTTTGATATCATTGAATTGAAAATGGTAGAAACGGATGTTAAACATATGTCAAGGCTGAAATTTTGGTGAAAATTTTTACATCTCTAGTTCTTTTGCATGAAACATAGTAAGGTACTCCATATGGCCATATTTCATGGTAATATTTTGTACACATCGTATTTTTATCGGATCAGTATGAAGTTCTTCTTTTTCCGCTGTAAGATCGTGATTTGAGCGTAGATTTAATGTTTCAATGATAAAAAGTAAAAAAAAAATTAAGGCTAACCTATTTTTCTTGATATAGGCATTTTACCTGCCTTGATATGGGCATTCACAACCTGTCTCTTATTCCGATATCTTATCATTTACAACTTTGCCAAAAGCTTCAATTTATTGCATTTTCGATTTCCAGATGAATAAGAAAGAAAAACCATTGAAATTTTTACTCACAGAATCTGTTCGCACGATAATTAAAGTTCAATATATTATAACAAAACTGACAAAAATCTTATTAGAATTTTTAAATTTTTTCGACTTTATATAACAGTTTAATTTTTTCATGCCATGTGTTAAAAGCGTATTACCCTCAAACTGCACTGACTAGATATGATGATTCTCCAGCCATATCGTCAATCGGCTGTACGCGCATTAGACTGGCCCAAATTTGTATGGGATAATTTTCACAACATTTTTTTCAACGCGGCACCCCCTAGATTGATGCATTTAAGTGAAAAAATTACTTTCTGAGAGTTGGATTATTGGTACTAATTGATCGCATTGTCACACAATGAGAATAACAGATAGAACGTTTGTGTCCTAGGCAAAGTTGTAGCTTATTTTATAACAAATATCTGCAAAAGTTAAAAGAAAGGTCACAAACTTTCTGTTTGTTATTCTCATTGCGTGACGATGCGATCAAGTTAGTGCGATTATTAGCCCATACTCCCTTCACAATATATCAAAGAAATGCGAAAAAAATCACACACTAAATTGTGGATAACTTATCACAGTCAACTCGTATCGCATCACAATCTTCTACAAACTTATTTGTCATTGTTTGAACTACAATTCCTGAAATTCTGAGCTTTCCAGCATACTGACAACATATTTTAGAACACCAAGAGTAAAAGTTTGTCGATTTTTCATACATTTTGCTGACAATCTCCATACAAATTTCAAGCCATTTGAGCCAGCTAGTGCTTCTTCCAAATGACCTGAAACTTTCAGAAAGTCATTTTTTCACCTAAATGCACAAATTCAGGGGGTGCCGCGCTGAATATAATGATTTTTTCCGATGTGGGCCAGTCTAATGCGCATATTACCCAATATGCGCATTTAGGAACACTTTTCCCTACGTCATTCGACAATATCCTTGCTGGCTGATTGTTTCTATCTTGTATTGTCTTGTGATAGGATATGGTATAGATATGTGTATTTGGTTTCTTTCAGACATATGCAGTGCGGTTGCGCTGGGAGGACAATGCCAGTTATTAGAAAGCTTGTTAATGCCGGTCCGGCATAGAATCTTATAACGATAATTCCACCTCCAAGGAAGTTCATTATTGGAGTAGATTCCGATTTGTGAGTGTAGGTAAGAGATTGTATTATAAATTTTTTGGGGATCGAAGTAGTCATTGACCGAAGCATTTTTCTATAAATAACTTGTTTTTCTTTTTTCTCTTAATTGTATTTTTAGGCGAATAAATATTTTCTCGCTTATCACTGGAAATAATTTGTTCTTTTGTGAAGAGAAGATTGTTATAGAAAGATTTTATGTCTTTCGAAACCTTCCATTATACATATTACACCCAAACATAATTTTACAAATTTCATATTTTTAAAAGATTTTTGTTCACAACTCTCATTGTAGGAGCTAGGAGTTTCAGTGGGAAATTTTAGGGTCATAAGAGATGTAGGACCAAATCATCACCCTAAACAGTCCACCAGGGCACCTTCAACGTTCTGTGGGGCTGGTTTTTTCAGTATAAGAAATTTAAAAATCTGCCGCAACGAATTGGAAGATTTCAGCTTCTTTAAAAACTATGGATCAGAAAGTGTAACATCTCGAAAGAGAAAGTCGTACAATTTGAAAAAAAAATTTAGTTTTATGAAACGGAGAGTTGCTGAGTAGCTCCAACCGAAGTTTAAGGCGATTGTTCATGCGAATACGAATGCGAAAAGATTGCATTTTTAATTTTTCACTAAAACTAAAAATATAAGCATTTTGAGGAAGATTGAAAACAAAGTGAAGTCCTTATTCTACTCATATCAATATGCTGAAAATTTCTATTGTACTAAACAGATTCTTATTAAAGAGAAGTTTCGTACAAATGAAAAACAGCCACAACTAAGTAAAAACAAGCCACAATTTTGATTATTTTTAAGTCTTATGTGCAATCATGTGTTTTGGTGAAAGCTTGTAACACTTAGAATCGGTTCACATACAATTTCAGATTTCTCCAATCTAACGTACACAATTGGTAAAAATATGTTTTGAAGGATTTTTACCAAACGCTTAGGAAAAATACAAAAAAAAAAATTTTTGTTTTGATGGATTTTTGAACTTTTTAGAGAATACCTCCCAACAGTTTCTGCACAACCGTTTTGGCCATTTTTTATCCCCATTGGCCATATCAGATGATGATTTGATTGCTTTGAAACCCTTGATTATTGAGCAATATCTTCTGATGGGACGAAACTGTGGGCAGTTTGGTGGATTAAAACTTTATACAAAAACTTCGGATTTATTCTTCTGGTATCATTATAATTTATCCCAGGCGTTCTGGCAGTTTTCTAGATCGGTCTTAAACCTCACGGGGCTTTCGTATGAATGGATAAACGGCATAGCTGTCTCCTGAAGACATTTCTAAAGTCTGCTTCATTTAATCTTGGAACAAATTCTTTTGCTCATTGTGGCGCTCCTAGTGGACGGATTTGGAAACTTTTTTCACCCACGTGTCGGGAAATTCATAACCTTTCACCTTGTATTTATGTCATAACACCAAACGATAGCATTTCGTAAACAACCGCCATGGAAGCCGAACGGAGAGATCAAATTGTGCACAGTTTTCTTGAAAATCCATTTTTTTTTTTTTTCTTAGCGGCCCACCACACTCCCCCACACCATGTCGGCATCGAAGCTAGCTAAACAGCTTAAAATGCCCAGAAATACCGTATGGCGTGTTATCAAGCAGTACAAGGAAACATTGACGACGGCTCGGAAGCCGCATTCGAAGCGTCGGAGTGGAACTGTCGACCGGAAACTGCGTGGGAAAGTCATCAAGGCCGTCAAGAGGAATCCCAATCTTTCAGACCGTGATTTGGCAAATAAGTTCCAGAACGCTCACAGTACGGTGCGACGAATTCGTCTCCGGGAAGGAATAAGGTCATTCCAAGCCAGCAAACAGCCAAATCGGACGCTGAAGCAGAACAATGTGGCCAGAATCCGTGCTCGAAAGCTGTACGACCAAGTGCTGACCAAGTTCGACGGATGTATTCTGATGGACGATGAGACCTACGAGAAGGCGGACTTTGGGCAAATCCCAGGTCAAAAATTTTATTTGGCGACGGCTCGGGGGGATGTACCTGCAAAATTTAAGTTCGTGTTTGCGGATAAATTCGCTCGCAAGTACATGATTTGGCAGGGGATATGCAGTTGTGGACAGAAAACCAAAGTCTTTCTCACTGACAAGACAATGACATCAGAAGTCTACAAAAAAGAGTGCCTACAGAAACGGATTCTGCCGTTTATTCGTGCCCACGACCGTCCAGTAATGTTTTGGTCGGACCTCGCAAGCTGCCATTACAGCAAAACGGTTATGGAATGGTACGCAACGAACGGGGTCAGCGTAATACCGAAGGACCTCAACCCCCCAAACTGCCCCCAGTTCCGGCCTATAGAGAAATACTGGGCAATCACGAAGCGGAGGCTTAAGGCAAAGGGAAAACTTGTTAGGAACATGACTCAAATGAAGAACTGGTGGAATCAAATCGCCAAAACGGTGGACGAAAAGGGTGTGCGCCGCCTAATGTGCCGTATTACGGGAAAAGTACGAGAATTTCTTCGAAACAGCAATGAATAATTTTTTTAATTTTTTTTTATGAAAGAGTAAAGAAAATGCTACATTTGTATGAAAAACAAATTATGAATTCGTTAATAAATGACTGAACTACACGCAATTGTTTGTGTTCCAATATTAAATGAAGCAGACTTTATATATAAACTTATCCATACAGTCTATGCTCCAGTGTCTTTTTTTAACAGCCAAATTTACAATTACCAATTATACAACTGGGCTTGCCAAATCATAAACTTGCGGGCAAATTTATCCCGGAAACAAATTTAAACCATCTGAACCATCTTTCTTAAGGATAACAAGGTAAAATTTCTGACCCGGGATTTCTCGATCTCTAGATTTTTTCCCGACCATATTGGGTTTCCAATGTGATTGTGAAGATTTATTTTTCCTCTCCATTGCATTTTGTATATTTTTCAACACGTGTTCCAATCCTGGCAACATTTTCACCACTAGATAAACAAACTCTTCCAGATAAAAAAATTGTCATTAGTTTCTCGGTACGACAACTAGAGGCGCTGTAGCAAATTAAAAATTTCTTTTGGAAGCATTTTTGGAAGTTTGTAAAACCTCATAGTAAAAAAATATTGATTTTTTGACATTATTTTATTTATTTATTGTTCACGGTCTTCGATAACTCAATATCATGTCATCCATACAAGCACAATGGAACCAAAATTATCATTGATTTCTCTTCAATATTTCATCTGTTTCCTGACTTACTTTTTTATACCGAGAAGCATTTGTAGCATAGTGGAATCGATGGAGAATGGGGCAAAGATGGAATTCCAATTGTTCTCGTGGTTTAAAATCTTTTAAAAATGTTGTTGCTTCGATGCCTCGCCATGATGAAAATTTCGCGGTAAAAACCGAGAATCAAAATGAAAACAGATTAAGGACGTTTCAATGAACAAGTCCGCCTGGAATTTCATTTTTTCATTCACTTCACAACAGGTCACACGAAGCCATGGTTTCGGGTGTGATAGCCTCTGGATTGGAGATTTGACGATCTATTAATCTCAATGCAAAAAAAAATTCTTCGATAAAACTGCGGTGAATCCGTGCACCCATGGTGGATGTTCAACGAACATACAGTACCGTTCATAATTGTATAGAAATTGGAAGCACGCGCACTGTCACTTGGACTTTGAACTTCCATAACTTTTGACTCTGATGATATTTTTTGATAAAATTTTCTGCAAAACATAGATCAACTATCACACAATCATGTCACCTTCTTATTTAATTTTTTGGCATTTCGGCGAGTTGTGAAAATTCAAGGTAGAATATTTAGAAAGAACATGAAAGTACTATAGGTGGAAAGATCAAAGCTAGAGCGCTTTGGGTAGAAGAAATTGAATAGTTGGTGAAAATGTGAGCAGGGCTTTTGTTGTGTGAACAGCTTAAGATAACAGAATCACTTGGCTAAAGAAGGGGGGAAATGGGATAACAAAAATTACAACACAATTCACCACGATGCATTTGGCAAAAAAGTAAGGCATCGGATGGATAATATGCGAAAACAAAAGTAGCAACCATCCGATGTACCTAAAAAAGTAGCACGCATCGATAGAATTGGCTTAGCAATAGAACAGCACATGTGAGCGCTGCTTGGGTGATTTTTTGCCCGGTCGGACACAATCTCACATGTGTTCGACCCGTCCGTGTTTCAATGTGGGTAGGAATGCGATGGGTTTCTTCATCGCTTCCTATCAACATTGAAACGGCGCGCGGCAAAGAATCACGCAAGTAGTTCAAAAGCTGTTCACACAACAAAAGCCCTGCTCACATTTTCACCAACTATTCAATTTCTTCTACCCAAAGCGCTCTAGCTTTGATCTTTCCACCTATAATACTTTCATGTTCTTTCTAAATATTCTACCTTGAATTTTCACAACTCGCCGAAATGCCAAAAAATTAAATAAGAATATATCCCAGCGGCGATTAAAATAAGATAACACAATCATGTCACAAAATTTGAGCTTTCTGGACTTTGTGTGGCCTGAGATACATGAATTCTATGAAAATTGGACTTTTTGGACTTTTCTCATTCAAAATGCAATATGTCAGAAACTACGCTACATATTTTGTTCAAATTTTGCAGGGTGATTGTGGAAATGTAAAGCTATCATGTCTGAAGTTTTTGAAAAGTTCGATCGATGGGATCAAAAGTTACTGGAGGTACAATTTTTCAGGCATGAACCTAGAAATGCGATTTCTATAGAATTTTGGACGATTCATGAGAACAATATCGTTTCCATCCACAAATTAGTCAAAAAATGTCTGGTGAAAGAAATGAAGAAAAGAAAAAATGGAATAAATGATCTATTTGTGTTTTGAAATCAGAATCTCGCGAAATTGTTTTGATTTTTTGGTTGAAATAGATCTACTGGTTGTTAAACATAAAATAGGACTTTCCTATGGAAACAATCGTCCAAAATTCTATAGAAATCGCATTTCTAGGTTCATGCCTGAAAAATTGTACCTCCAGTAACTTTTGATCCCATCGATCGAACTTTCCAAAAACTTCAGACATGATAGCTTTACATTTCCACAATCACCCTGCAAAATTTGAACAAATTATGTTGCGTAGTTTCCGAGATATTGCAGTTTGAATGAAAAAAGTCCAAAAAGTCCGATTTTCGTAGAATTCATGTATCTCAGGCCACACAAACTCCAGAAAGCTCAAATTTTGTGACATGATTGTGTGATAGTTGATCTATCTTTTGCAGAAAATTTTATCAAAAAATATCATCAGAGTCAAAAGTTATGGAAGTTCAAAGTCGATGTGACAGTGCGCGTGCTCCCAATTTCTATACAATTATGAACGGTACTGTACATAATACATAAGACCGGTTGGAATTTCATTTTTCAACTTTTTATCATCGATTCCACTCTATGTTACAAAGACCGGTTATGTCAAGCTGACGAGTTAATGATGAAATAAGATTTGGTCACGTTAAGTTTCATGAGATCTGAAAAAAAGAAATTATTTCGACCAGCTATATATTTCTCGGTAAGAAATGGACTGGATTCTACAATTTAATAATACAATTTAATTAAAAGCGTCGCAGTTGTGGGGAGACAATATTTAGGGAAATGATACTCAAATGAGAAAGTTCATAAAGGCACAGTAATAGCCAATTTAGTTTTGCGATAATCAGGTTCGTCGTCTTGCGCTGTTTAGTAGTCATCTAGTGAATGATATATGGGTTTTAATGCACTGATATGGAAATCTTTCTATAGTGTTTCGACATTTGGATTTCGACTGAGACTGCCAAACTATCATTGAATTTATTGTGTCTTTTTTTATCAAAAAAGAGTAGTTAAACTATTTCAATGCTTCGCATTCATAAGAATACGGAAAGCTGGACAGGGGTATTCGGTAAATTTTGCAGCAAAAATGTTTTCGACGTGTCGATATTTTATGATAATATTTTATGATAATATAATTTTTTTTTGAAGACCCCACCAATGACATAATTCTGTACCTACCTTCCTCGTTACGTTGTAACGTTTATTCGTTTATCAAACATATGTATGTAGTTGATTTACGAGTGCCAGCAGCTCCTAATAACATTAACCATCATCGTTTTGTCATTACAAATCTAAACACCACCGACTTGTTCAGCTTGCCGACAATGTTATTGATAATCTACCATGCAAACATGAATATACATATGTACCTAGGACATGCAATAATAATATTTTGAGCTGGAAATTATATTATGATAGCGATATCGTTCGTCAACTTTTTCTGCCATTCATCCACACACGCCATTCGAAGAGAGTTTGTGAAATAGATAAATATCAAAATAATACGCAGAGAGTAAATGGTAGAATGTTTGATAAAACAATATTGAGAAAAACAACCGATAAACAGCGAACTAAACTAATCGAATGCAGACCTGAGTACGGAAATAACATAGTAAATTATTGTCCGGAGGATTTGACGATGATATTTTGGGCTTTCATCAGAGGGGAAAAATAATAGACAGTAGCTTAGTAGAAAAAAAAATTATCCACTTTCAACAGAAGAATCACTTTGATATTGAAAACGTGCATAGCGAGAGAAAAATGAATTGTATAAAATAGAAAGGAAATGGCTAACACAGATTATATGTTCAAGTTCTATATGACGCATGGAACAAATAAGATTAAGATAGATATACTTATGTTTGAAAATAGAGAGCAAAACAGAAATCGACAGACACGGGACTCTTTCTGAGGGAGCATATGAGATGACACTGTTTTGTTACGTACAGAAACTATCCGGAGACCTGAAATCGAGTTAGACACGCCGTGCGCTGAAAAAACACAATACAGTGAATGAAAGAGAGATGAGAATCGATGGGATTTTGGAATTCATTTTATGAGCTGCAAAGAACGAATATTTTGACGCACAAAAACGAAACGATGAACGAATAGTAAAAAAGGGGGGAGAGGGCGGCGAAAACAAAAATGTTTCAAACGAAGGAATATCCTTTCCGTGGAGTGTTGTAGTAGTTGGAGCGCAGCAATGGGTGAAATGAAGTCGGAGAGCAAACATATGGCGGTTTTGCACACGATTGTACTTGTCATATGGCGAAAATAAGGAAACAAAAACACTTGTAAAACTTGCCAATCGCACACTCACATCCGGGATGAAAAATCATACGTAACCGTTTCAACGAACACAAAATAAAAACCAACCGGAATTGAAGCTGAACGGAAAAACGCCAGCCATGCACACGTGGAACGAAATCTGGCAGCGAATAAGGATAACGAACAATGAAAATACTCGACAAACCGTTTAACGAAAATAAATAAACAGCATAAAAGTTCATTTTTTCGAATGCCACCACTTTGAATTTTCTAGAAGCGAAAATTTATGGGGCGTACCATAAAAATGTCAATTGAATACATTAATTTAAACAATTTTCATATTATAGTGTAATGTATTTTTATACTTTTGATTGAAATTGAAAAGATGAATTTACACACTTCTAACGGAAGCAACAAAACCATTATTTTAAAATACAAAATTTTCGTAAGATGCATACCAGCCCTTTTAAACCACAAATGCTTATATTAAGGTTGCCAGATTGCCCGTTTTTAACCGTGTTTGTCCGAATATTTCATATAAAATTTGGTAAAAGTCTGGCCCGACCCTGTTGGCGTTTTCATTGAAAAAGTCCGGACATTTCCCGGGTTTATTTCCATTCTCAAATCAAACTAAAAAAACAAATAATGTTGTACTTTTTTTTCTATGCGTCCAAGACGAAATTTTTTGAGCAAGTTTCATAAAAGTAATCATAAAAGTTAAAAAAAAAACTGAAATACCATTTTAAAACTATTGATGAATTTTGATGAACATTATCTTGATTTCTCTGGGTTTTGATCAAGTTAGTCCGGATATTGCCCACATGTTTGGTCGACAATTTCGAAATAAATGCTCGGAATAAGCCAGTTTTTTGATAGCCAGATTTGTCCGACCCGAATATGAGCTGAAAAAAATCTGGCAACCTTAGCTTATATGTGCCTGAACTTTGATTGGAAACACGAAAACGAATTGAGTAATGACGATATGATTTCTGAATTAATTCATAGATTTGTTTTTGAGTTCTTTGCATCCATACATTCTGATTAAATAAAACTCATATTGAATTCGTCCCGAGTTGAATTTGTGATCTTAAACTCAGATTCATGTTCCGGAATCCGAAGTAGAATCTCTAACTATTATTTTTTCATCTAAAATACTAAAAATGAAAAAAAAGACAGTCAAAAAAAATTTTTTTTTTAATTATAGGTATAAGTGGAAAACTTGTTCAATTGAAAAAGTTAATCATTAAACGTTCATTATAGTTATCAAAAAAGAAATCTGCAAGACTATTACTAAACAAGATTTAAAAAAATATAAAAAATATAAAAACCGTAAAAATAAGTAAAAGTAAAAAATTAAAACAAAAAACATATAAAGATAAAACAAAAAAGTAAATAATGAAAAGGAAAAACCAAACATGAAAAAAATAAAAACGAAAAAAAAATTAAAAAAAATGAAAACAAAAAAAACGAAAATAAATATAAAAAAAAGATTACCAATAGTAGAAAAATTTGTTAGTGAAATTAAACAACGAAAGTAACAATGCTGAGAATAAAAAAGGGTGAAATAAATCAAAGGTTGAAAAAATCATTTAAAATAAACAAGTTAGAAAAATTAGAATTAAACACAAAGCAAAAAAAAACAAAGTTGAAAAATCTGAAACTGAAAAAAGAACAGAAAATTTAGAGAAAAAGAATATTAAATATTAGAATTATAAAAAGAATTTGTAGAAACTAAAAACAGTAATGAAAATCACTGAACTTAATGCCTTAAAATGTAAAGAAACAAATCTAATAGGAAACAATATTTCCAAAACTGAAAGTTAGTTGAAAATAAAAATCATTGAAAATTCCAAAAACCATTTAAAAGGCAAGAAAAAATGACAGCTGAGAAAATATTAAAGATTTACTAAAAAATAAACCTAAAAACTAAAGAGAAAAAAAAAATATGAATTGGACAATTGATAAATTAAAAGTAGAACAAAATACCAGGAGTATAAAGATAGAAAAGACGTTAAGAAATTTAAAAAACAAATTGAACGAAATTGTTTATAAATTAAAAACTCAAACACATTTTGAAAATTTATAAAAAAAAACAAGAAAACATAAAAGGAACAAAAATAAATAAAATTAAAAAAAATTAAATAAAATTAAATTTAAAAAAAAATCAAAAAAAAAAAATTCAAAAATAAATAAAAATAAGTAAATGAAAATTAAATAAAAAAAACAAATAAATAAAAAAAATTCAAAAAATTAAAAAAATTAAAAAATTAATATAAAATAAAAAAATTAAAAAATAATAAAATATAAAAAAAAAATTAAAAAAAACAAAGAAATTAATAAAAATAATAAAAATAAAAATAGAAAATTAAATAAAAATAAAAAAATAAATAAAAATAAAAAAATAGTTTAAAATAAAAAATAAATATAAATAAAAATTAAAAATATGAATAAAAATAAAAAAATAAATAAAATAAAAAAGAAATAAAAAAAATTAAAATAAAAATAAAAATAAAAATTAAAAAAATAATGAAAATAAAGAAATAAATAAAAATTTAAAAAAAATCAAAAATAAAATAAAAAAATAATAAAAATAATAAAAATAAAAAAAAAATAAAAATAAAAAAAAATAAAAATTAAAAAAAAATAAAAATTTAAAAAAATAATAAAAATAAAAATAAAAAAATAGAAAAATAAATAAATAATTTATAAAAAAAAACAAGAAAACATAAAAGGAAAAAAAATAAATAAAATTAAAAAAAATTAAACAAAATTAAATTTAAAAAAAATTAAAAAAAAATTCAAAAATAAATAAAAATAAGTAAATGAAATTAAATAAAAAAAAAACAAATAAATAAAAAAAAATTAAAAAAATTAAAAAATGCATATAAAATAAAAAAAATTAAAAAATAATCTATATATATAAAAATGAATGTTTGTCTGTCTGTCTGTTCCCTATAGACTCGGAAACTACTGAACCGATCATCGTCAAAACTGGCATCTGAGAGTTTTTGAGACCGGGGATGGTTTCTGTAATAGTTAAAACTCCATCCGACTTAAGGGAGGGGTGGCTTCCATACAAAATTTGTAGTTTTTCGAAACAAATAAAAGTCATGACATCCATTTTCTCGAGATTTTTTCTTCCTTTGGGTGGTTTGTTTTTCGTCTCCAAGGTCGAGGCGTCGAGCCAACGTCGGAAAAGGATAGTAACCCAGGCATAGCATACTGATCAGTGGGAATATTTTGGCGCGTATTTCTCAACCAAGCATATTTTCTTTGAGGGGTTTGTTTTTCGTCTCCATGGGCGAGCAAACGTCGTCGCAAGAGGATAGTAACCAAAGCACAGTGTTCATTGATTGCTGGAAAATTTAACAATAAGGCGCCTGTTTCTCAAACACGTGGGGCGATATGCAACCTAGATGTGTTTTTTTTCTTGCTTATTTGATTTGTACACAGCACGTGGTAATAAATGACGCTTAGATGTGACACGGATTGGTATTTTATCAATCGAATCAAAACCAATTGAAAGATTTGCAAAAAATACTTCCATATTTAGTTCGTGTTAATGTAGGTAGCATTCGACTTTTCATTTAAGGAACATTAGAACATGTTCAAACGTTCAACTTTTTCTGTTAAAAAAAAATTCAAAACTATGTTTTCTTCTAGAAATTGTTACTTCGGCCCAAATACACAACTGAAACGAATTTCGAAATGAAAATGGAAGCTTTTTATTTTAAATAATTCTGAAAAAAAAACCATCGTACTTTTTGCTTACATACCAATTCAAGTACGTACTTAACATGAAAAGTGTTTTTGTGTTACATGGCTGCATAAAAGAGAGTTTTGATCTGCTTCGTTTTTGAAAAGCGATACTTTAGAACTGATATTCAACTGGACGCAAAATTTTTAAGAGAAATTTTTAGTTTACCCTTAAAGTGTTAAAAACAATATTCCCTTCTGTCAACTTACACGGTGGGGCAAGGGCAAACGTCGAACTTTTAAGAAATTAATCATAAAAATGATTCAATATGTTGGAAAGACCAGAAGGGGTATTCCGAATGTTGAAACTGCAGCGGATATTGAAAATTCTTAAATGTCTTTGTAAATGAAGGTCATTCCCTTTGAACAGCATTCGTTAAAAGTGGAGTAACAAACATAAATTTATATTGCAGGAATACTGCAGATATATCAGTGAAACTTGGTAGAACAAAACAAAAAACAGGAATTCGTATTAAATCCATTTTAAAGCCATTACTCTGACGCATCTGTAAATAAGCTTTGCATTGACACTTGCCCCAATATACGGGACAAATGTTAACTTAGAAATTTGTTTTTGCCTACATTTTTGAATATTTGACTTTCTAAAAGAAAATAAAAAAAAAACGCTGAGAACTTATTTAGTGATGCAACTGATTTTTTTTAAATATTTATATGTTTACCGTGGTAAATTATATTTAAAAAAAATTGCATTTTATTTAATACATAACTAATTTAATATATTTTTCATTACCATGATAAGTGCTGTTTGGGTATCGAGCCGGTTAAATTTGCCTACCTTCTTCAAGCAGTGGGAGACAAAATTGAAAAAGATAAGAGAGCTCCCATGTAAATTTAAGATAAAGAGCTTTTCAAAGAAGGGATCATATTTAAAAAGGTTTTTTTGGGTACAGAGTACAAATTTCAGATCTTGAAAAACGAGTTTAGAGATCAAGTTTCAGTAGATAATATATATCATCTTTGAATTGCAATTCAGAACTGCAGCTGCAGCTCTCATTTCAAAGTTGTTGGTTCTGAAGTATGATGAGGTTTGATTTAAAAAAATGCTCTCTAAAATCTAAATACGAATAAATTTTTCCAAATAACATTTATTTTCGGAAGGTGTAGCAAAGCACAACGGGTCAGCTAGTATAATATAAAAAAAAAATAAAAAAACAAAGAAATTAATAAAAATAATAAAAATAAAAATAGAAAATTAAATAAAAATAAAATAATAAATAAAAATAAAAATAAAAAAATAAATACAAATAAAAAAATAGTTTAAAATAAAAAATAAATATAAATAAAAATTAAAAATATGAATAAAAATAAAAAAATTAATAAAATAAAAAAAAATAAAATTAAAATAAAAATAAAAATAAAAAAATAATGAAAATAAAGAAATAAATAAAAATTTAAAAAAAAATCAAGAAAAAAATCAAAAAAAAAATAAAATAAAAAAATAATAAAAATAAAAAAATAATAAAAATAAAAAATAATAAAAAAAAAAATTAAAAAAATAATAAAAATAAAAATAAAAAAAAAATTAATAAAAAGTAAAAATTAAATAAAACAGAAAAAATGTATAATACAATATATTTTTTTTAGAAAAAATCAAAAAAAAAATGAAAGAAAAAAGAATCTAAAAAGAACGTAATAAAAATTGCAAAAAAAACGTACAAAATACAAAAAAAAGTTAATGAAACAAAACATAAAAAGAAAACAAGTTTACATAAATTCAAAGTTAAACAGCTTTTTTTTAAACGTAAAATTATAAAAAATTGTAAAATTGAAAGTTAAGAAAAGCTAACGGTTTTTTTTTTTCAAATTAAAAGGTGAAAAAAGTTAAAAATATAGAAAAAAAAGCAAGAACTAAACGTACATATATTTGAAAAGTTATAAGCTTTTAAGATAAAAATTTAAAAGAAATTCAAAAAGGATCTAAATAAAAAAATAAGAAGTTTATAGAAAAGTTAAAATAATAAAAGATAAATAAAAAAGTAAAAACTTTAAAAACAAAAAGTTAAAAAACGAAAAAAAAATTGGAAGGTAAGAACTATAAAATAACTTAGGAAAAATAAAATTAAAAATATTAAAAATAAAATAAAATCTTAGCAAGAAAAATAAAAAAAAAGGAGAAATGAAAAAACTGAAAAATAATTTAAAAAAATATATCGGATTTTAAAAAATATAAGAGATAAAAATTGAAAATTATTTTTCTTAATTTTGATTGTATATAATATTCTAAAATTCGGGTTCAAAGTCTTATTCCAAATCCAAAAGTTGAATTTATGATTCGGATCTCAGTTAGGCTGGTACAAATTTCATTTTCCCCATCCCCCCGCCCCCCTCCCCCTTCGAAATTTCCGAAAAACCCGAAGGGGGAAATAAATAAAGTTTGAAGTATTTTATGTAAATTTCGAAAAAAAAATCCAAATATCTGAAAGATTACAAGACTTAAAAACAAATTTCGGAAGATGGGAGGTATTTCACCTTTTCTATTCTTGATTTTATTGAATTTTTAGATAAAAAAAATACTTGATCTATAGATTTTGTGCAATGATATTGTATGCAGTTTTGTTGCATACAAGATTTCGAGCAATTTATTCCAATTTATTTGTTTTTTGCATTATTTTTTATTCTCCCCCCCCTTGCGGTGTTCCAACTCCGAGTGACAAAAGAAGGATTTGAGATTTGTTCCGGCCTTATTCGTTATAAAAGTCAAAAATGTTGAAATCAGACACTTTGAAGTGCAGAAATTGGGAAATCTTAAATAGTTAATTTAAAAAAAAAAAACAACTTTAATTGAGCATAACAAATTTTCACATCTTAATTTTGAAACCTAATTTTAATTTTTATTCCTTATCCATTTTCAAAATTTAAATCATATTGGGAAATTGGGGCCAATCTAGTCAAAACCCATGAGTTGCTCAACAACAATCGAGAATAAAAAACACTTTAAAAAATTCCATCGAATCACATTGACAGATTTTAAAAAATATTTTTTTTATTTCAGCAAACCGTTCTTAATTATTTTGATAAAATTTGCTCAAAAAATTTCGTTTATGAAAGTAAAAATTAAAAGAATTCTAATAATTCAATCAGAGATTTTATTTGATTTTGCAAGTAAAGTAATTGAATTCGGGCAAAATGCGGGTTTTTTTTCAATGAAGTTTAAGCAACAGGTTCGGGCCGGAGTTTTCCCAAATTTGTGTCCAACATCCGGATAAAACCGGGCACTCTTTGTTTAGTTTAAGCTGTGAGATTTTATTTTTAATTTTTGAGCGAATATTGTGTTACCTATTTATTTTTTAATAATTTTTCAAATAAGTAATTGAACAAATTTGAAAATTTCTTGTTTTTACCAAATTAACTTTTCAAGATCCTCTAGTTGTTTTAACTTTTCTTGAAAAAACTATTAAACATTTTAAAATGTTCTTTGAAAGCGATAACGAATGTCATAATGATGATAACACGACTCTACGCACTTTTCACTTATTTGCTGAACGACATCTTTCAGTGTAAACTTTTGAATAAAAACACAAATAAGTATAAGTATAAAATTTCTACGCAAGAATGTAACAGTGGACTAAATTCCAGCTAGAAACAAAAAAAAATGCGTAATGATATGAATTTTGCGTAATTTGAGAGAATTTGGAGCCTTGTTCCTAACGATAAAATTCATGATGCTTTCTGCAGACGTATGTTCATTTCAATTAACACACGACGTATTACAGGACACGATTTTTTCACAAAATTTGCTAAGGGGGGTGTCGAGCTTAAATATTCAGAAAAACGAAGGCGGTTAGTGAAAAAAGTTTGAAAACCACTGGTCTAGAATTCACATTTCCTATCAATTGAATCTCCCGAAATTATATCCAAACACTCTCTGGAGCCACTTTTATTAATATTACTGGCATAAAGACACATATCATGCTTAGAACGAATGTTTAATTTCTTTTTATTTACAAATAATGATTAAAGATAAATTAATTTAAATAATAATAATAAAAAATCATTCATTTATAACCGATGGAAATAAATTCACGCTTGATGTGCTGCAGCATCCGGAAATGTCATTCTCATAAAAAAATTCATTGACCCATGAGTGAGTTGCTGCTAGATTCTCGCTTTTCCGGTTGGTTTGTTTGATAACACCCACGCACACATTTCGCCGGAGCAAATTCTATAATTCAGAGCAAATGCCAAGGTGCTAGATACCGGAACGAAACCCCCAAACGTCTATCTAGAAGGTAGATAGTCGAAATCCAGAGTTCCACTTTCCGAATGGTAAGCAAATGATGTCTTCCTAGCAAGGAGTAGACGAATAACGCTCAATAATCAATTAATGAGCTCGATTTTATTATATTCAACCCGTGCGGACCGAACTATCCGGGGAAATTCCTTACTTGCGAAGTCTTGCAATCCTTGTTGAAGGAGAAATATTTCTACAGGGGTGCTCCAGTAAATTGATACAAATGTTGTTATTTAGATTTACTGAAACTTTTTAATTTCTATAGAATCAGTTTTGTATTTCACAATTCTCGAGTTATTTTTCCTCAATTTTAGAAATTTGAATAATATGAATAATTAAGTCAAAGAATTCCAAGTGATTTGAACCGTTCCAATTTCCAAGCAATCCCGGCAACGAAAAGTCTGATCGGTCACCAACAATACCCCCAGAAAAGCTTATGCACAGTTCACTAATTTCAACTTCGGCCTTCGTATGAAAGTGAACGTGCGCGTGGGTGGTCGAATTGGAAAGGACGACGAAATTCATAAAAGGTTCTTCTAATATCGAGAAACCAACCGAAGAGCCTATTCGAGGCACGTCTTGAATAATGTTCATATACCCTGAGTTGGTAGCAGGAGTTTCTGGCGAAACTCAATTCTATGAATTTGGGTTATCCAATGATGGCACCGTTTCTCTAGGATGGATGCGGATATATGAGCAAGCAAGACGCCCACCAAGAAATGGATGATGGGGACCGGGATGTTTGGAAAAATATTCAATTTGATAAACGAAATTCATGAATCTAAGAATTGAGGCTGGAAAAATATGTTTGGAAACGAGAAACAGATTCATTCGAAATTTGTTTACCAAAATCAAAAGCCTAGAAATAAAAATATGGCAAATAAATTCGAAATTCAGGGTAGGACTATGTAACTTGGAACCCTTAAGCATTGGACAAGAAAGTGTTCTATTAATACAATTTTCTTTTACTTTGCATCTGTACCAGTACTTTTTCACAATTTATTTGCTCATACCTATGGTTTATAAAAAACTGTTTTCCGATTATAAAAAGAAACGGCACACTGGAATGTGCGAAAAAAAACTTCAATCATAGCTTTTCTACAAGAATTTGCTCATGATTTTTCTTCTCCCATGGCGACTGTCAGAAATTGCTCTTACGAGTTTCAAAAATCACGTGGCTCAAAATATTTATAAAAATAATGGATGAGAAATATATCAACACGGTAAGTGTTGCGTTTGCTCACGCTTAATATTATATTTGAGCTCATCTACCTTGTTCTCTTGTGTAGACCCAGTGCGTATTTTTTAAAAACTTAAATAAAAGGTAATTTGTGTCAGAAACGACTACTAATTTTCCAGCGAATTTACCTTCCTGTTTACTCACATCAATAGAAAGAGAATGGTTTACGTTTTTAACGAAGAAGAAGATGGCGATTCAAAGAAACAAAACGCAACTTTTTTTAAACTTTCGTTTTCTTTCCAAACTGCCCATAATCTTTGCAACTAGACTTCTAACGGTGGGCGGCATGATGATATGAATGAGATTGTCATATAGTACAAGCAGTTCGAACGAAAATAAATATAAAACTGATGGAATTGTTTTTCGGCAATAAGCAGATTGAGGCTTTTCATAACAGCCGAATGTTATTGTTTTCGCTTGCTTTCCATGCGAACAGATTCCTCAAATTATGCTACCCTTAACGAATTAAATTACGGATTCCACTTGTATTTCATCTTATTGATATCAAACTAAAGCTGATATCAACTGGTATTTGATGGTATCATTTGATAAAAGAAGAAAAAATCAAGGAAAAGTTTAACTGATCGTAAATTTTGTACCTATTTACAAAAATATGGCAACCGATGTATGGGAAAAATTTCATGAATCGAAAAGGCGACCGTAAACATTTTGTAGATTGGTCCAAAAACATGACCAGATCGAAATTTCAGCTCGATCGGACTTGATTTAGGGGTGCCCAAAGCGTTCAAAGTCTAAGTTTTTTACCTTCAAAAATCACCAATGGGGGTCAAATCTGGTGTTGTCTCAAAAAAAAATTTGTCAAACATCGACTCCGAAATTTCTAAATCACGCAAGGAAGGACCAAAGTAAATTCGAAAAATCGAAAAATGCATGATGTGTTGAAATCTCATACTATTTAAAAAAAAATCTCGGAATACCGACTCCCAGAAAGTTAATTTTAGGCAAAGTAAATTTTCGAGATATCATTTCATGATTTTTTTTTAAGTCATTTGGCATTACAATTAAAATTTCAATTTTTCAAAATTTGTACCCTCATGCGAGTTTCAAAATTTTGAAGTCGACTTTTACCAAGTTTTATTTTTTCGATATGATACCATATTTTGACGAATTATGCATTTTTAAGTCATTTGGCATCAGAATTAAAATTTAGATTTTTCCGATTTCCTTTGGTCCCCCTTTGATGATTTTTGGGCCAATCTACAGAATGTATATGATCGGTTTGCTAAATTCGACATGACCTATTTAGCTGCCACCCTAACTTACACTCATTTTACTGGTTGTGCTAAACGTAAAAACTTATGCTACACAAATAACACACGACGTATTACAGGACACGACACTTAACGTTTTTACTAACGGAAAAAGGAATTAAATTTACCTTTTTTGTCGACCGGTTTCGGGCTCGATGTTGCCCATCTACAGGACGATGTCCGACTGACTAGATGAAGGAAAAACACTAATACATGTTCATACTATCCAATAGTATTCGTCGAAGGGTGGTCGGGTTGTTGAAAACTTGGTTTGAGCAGGTTGAAAAGCGGTGATATGATTGGAGCCTCATCCTCGTTCATAAGTGGCCTTTCCGATGTAGTGATATACATGGATTCCCATGCGTTTAAATGTGACGCTTTGCGCAAAGCGTCACATTTAAACGCATGGGAATCCATGTATATCACTACATCGGAAAGGCCACTTATGAACGAGGATGAGGCTCCAATCATATCACCGCTTTTCAACCTGCTCAAACCAAGTTTTCAACAACCCGACCACCCTTCGACGAATACTATTGGATAGTATGAACATGTATTAGTGTTTTTCCTTCATCTAGTCAGTCGGACATCGTCCTGTAGATGGGCAACATCGAGCCCGAAACCGGTCGACAAAAAAGGTAAATTTAATTCCTTTTTCCGTTAGTAAAAACGTTAAGTGTCGTGTCCTGTAATACGTCGTGTGTTATTTGCCTAACTTACACATACCAAAATTTTAAATATATTGTGTCGTTTTGGAAATAAAAGCTTAGGGACTAGACTAATTGTTTTTATCTGCCAGAAAGCCTTATGACCATTTTCAGCTGTTTTGAATTTTAAAAAGTTTGCCTCTTTCGAATTCTGAAACAAACTTCAAAAGTTGAAAAAGACACACCAGCTACAATGAATGAAATGGCGTCAATGTGGATATGTCACTATTTACATTATTACATTATAAGCTGCGTGCTGTTCAATTATCTGTAAATGAACTTTTTTCTGCGTACATAGAGTTTTTTTTCGATTTGGTTCGCCTGCGTTGGAAATTTTGCCCAAAGCAAATGTTTCAGTACCCACATTGCGATGATTTAGGGGGAATGATACAACGATGATTTGAAATACTTCGTTTGTAATTTCTGTATCCAATCTCTCTTCCTTCCAGCTTAATCATGAAATTTTAAAATATTCGTAAGAACTTTTATTTCCGGCTGAGTAGCATAATATAAGCATCCATTTCAACAAACTTTTGGTAAAAAGTTCTAGAATTGATCTCAAGTATCCTTTTCTGGAATCTGCTATTCAAAAATCTGATAATTGATTTATTTTTCTCAATAAGAACCTTTTCTCAGTAAAATATGAATTCTCAGTGCTCTTGTTAATTTAAAACGTTGCTTTTCTTTACTTTGAATATTCAGTAACGGCCCTTCATCAAGACTTTTTTCAGGAGTGCGGCACGAGAAATGCAAATAAACATCGAGATCTGATGTTATTCAGAAAAAAATTGCCCAAAATCGTCTTTCTGGGACTATTTGGAAAACCGGTGGCTTTGTTTAAATGGAACGTTTCAGAGTTGCCTAATAAAATACATCACAAATAGCGCCAAACGACACGATAACTATTTGAATGTTTATAAGGCCACTTTACCATAATATTTCACTAAGGAGGTCCAGCATTTCACAAAAGGGTGGTGATAAAGTTAAAAAAAAAACATCCAATTACAAAAATAACAAAATAAAAACAATATTTACAAAAAATGATAATAAGTGATAATGATAATGGTAAAGTATAAATTGACAATAATGACAACAACCACAAAAAAAAATCCAAAATAATAAAAATTACAATTAATGACAAAAGCGACAAGAATTGCACAAATTCTTGTGCAAATAATTTAAACAAAAATGACAAAAACAACAAACATGACAAAAAAGCAAAAAAAAATACTTTTATATTTTTTTTTTATTTTTGTGATTGTTGTCTTTTTTGTTATTTTTGTCAGTTTTGTCAAAATATATTTATTCTTTTTTTTGGGTTTAAATTGTTTTTCGGACCATCTTATTGAAAAAAATGACTAGACACCTTACTCAAGTAACACAGATTGAGCCAACTAGCATGAGGAAGTTTTATTATGGTTATTATAGCATTATATAGTGCAGCTCGGTTTATGACAGTTTTATTATAGTCATGAAAAATGCTTATATTATTGTTTCGACCATTTGTTGCATAGAATGCGCTTCTTCTGTGGAATCGAGCCGGCCTGCTGCTTACCTGGGTTTTTGTGCCAATTTATAAATTCTTTAAAGGAAATTTTCCGAAAAGCAACTTTGTCCAAGACTGTAACTTCGTATCTTATTGGGCAAAAAAGTTCGACAGGGATATGTTTTTTGGCATTGAAAAACAATAAATTTAATTGACATCACTGCTGTGTGCCCAGCGAGGTATTGCATAACTACTTTCCAGTGATGTAAATTGAATTTATTGTTTTGTTGAACTTTTTTGCTTAATAAGATACGAAGTTACGGTCTTGGACGAAGTTGCTCTTCGGAAAATTTCCTTGGCTCAAAACCCCTGGCAGGCAGCAGGCAGGCTCGATTCTACAGAAGAAACAAAAATGATATTGATTTTTCAGTACAAAATATTCAATTTTCCCATAAACACCTAAAAGTTCAAAATTACTCATGTAAATGTAATGTAATCTTTTTTTTTTAGTTGGTAACCACAGGTGGTAAATCCCGGTTTACGGATTGTATTCCAAGGCACGGCGAGCCACCGCGTCCCCCCAGTTTGCTACTCTGGGTCCATGGGTACAATGGGAAGACTCATGATATACTCCGTGTACACCCCCTACTCCCTAAACTCCACCTGGGGCCGCAGACCTGGTTCCCACCTGCTCCAATAGTGGGAGGTCTATTCGCGCTAATGCGCTCCAAGGCAATACTCATTAACGAAACCACTTTCAGCAAAACCTCTCATCCTTACGACTCGACGCCTGAACTCTCCTCTAACGACTTGAAAACCGACATCTCTTCGCAATGACTCGAGATTCTCACACAAACCTCTCCTCTTCGCGACTTGAGGCCTGATCTCTCCTCTAACGACTTGAGATCCGACCCCTCCTCGCATCGACTCGAGGTGTACCTCTTCTCTGCACGATTCAAGGCCCGATCTCTCCTCTAACGACTTGAAATCTGACCTCTCCTCGTAATGACTCGAGGTGACCACTTGTACCCCTCCTCTTGTTGATAAGGGGCCTGATCCCTCCTCTTACGACTCGAGACCCGACCCCTTATCATAAAGACTCGGGGTTGACCACACAAACCTCTCCGCCTGAAGGTTTGAGACCTGACCTCTCCTCTAACGACTCGAGGCCCGACCTCTTATCTTCCGGGTTCGAAGTTTGCCACCTTGCCCGTCGTGTGCCTGATCGAGAGCAGCTTATCCTAGACTCGCGCCTGTCATGGCACACGCGCGGGACTTACATCCTACTCCTTTTCCGACTCGAATGGCTCACCCGGCGTCGAGAGCCACTCTACCCGTGGGTATTCCCCGAACGTGGAATAACCCTTTCCCAACGATTTCCACTGTGAAGAAGGAATCCCCGCAGCTTCGGTCGTTGAGAACCGCTCTACTCGGATACTCCCCGAAGGTGGAGCATCCTACGCACGAACGCGGCGAACCCACGGCATCCGCTACGCAGAAGGTATTGTCTTATCTTTGTAACTTCAAACCGTGGGGTCGGACGCACTCTACTCGACAGCCCCCCGTCGATGGGGTCAGTCTACTCCGACCGTTGTCCGGTCTTCTTTATCCCCCTTGGCTGGCAACCCTATGATTTTTGGCCCGCGGATTTTCCCGCCCGTTGTGTGCCAGATCGAGAGCAGCTTGTCCTGGACTCGCGCCTGTCACGGCACACATTCGGGACTTGGAACGCTACGACTCGGATGTTTCCCGACGGTGACGACATCCTACACCGACTCGTGAGGCTCGTTCGGCAACGAGAGCCTCTCTACCCGTGGGTATCCCCCGACAGTGGTTAACCCTCTTCCCTCGAGATCCGCTACGAAGAAGGTAAAGTCTTATCCCAGCAGTTTCCCTCTTAGGAAGCGGCACTACTCGGATACCCCCCGACGTTGGGGTATCCTACACACGTTCGCGGCGCACCCCTGACCTCCGCTACGCAGAAGATTTTGCCTTATCTTTGTAGCTTCGATCAAGGGATCGGACGCACACTACTCAGATGCTCCCCGTCGATGGAGTCATCCTACACCGTTCGCGGACTGCCGTTGGTTCCAGCTCCTCTGCAGGGCAGTCATGATCCGGGTGAACCCATCGCTGACCGCATGCCAAGTGTTGGAATTCGCACACATCCTCTGTACAACGTTATCTGCTGTCGTGTCGGACCCACAGGCGGCAAATATGGAAGTACGTACCGCCGCAAACCTCGGACAGACAAACACCACATGCTCAGGTGTTTCCTCTTCTCCACCACAATCTGGGCAGTATGGCGAAGCCACATGTCCAAACCGGTAGTGGTACTTCATGAAGCATCCATGACCAATCAGGAATTGCGTCATATAGAAGTCCACTTCACCGTGCCTAGATAACATAATCTGCACCACCCAAGGTGCATACAAGTTTGTAATGTGTGCCGTATGGAACCAAAAAGTTCATCTACGGTTCTCTTAGGTAGGTACATGTAACTCACGTAGCTAGCAGTACAACCTTTCTAAACTTTTAAGTTCGTTTAGAGGTCAGAACTTGATCGAAGTGATCGAAGAGTTTTCAGTTTTCTCCGGGTATCATTTACCATTCAATGTGAACATTGGATGCTTCTTTTACAGTCGTAGTGTGATTTTTCGTACTCGGATGGTTTCTCGGCGTTCAAGAGTACGGAAATAATTATTTATATTAAGAAACTAATCATCACATTACTAAAACGCCCCTGAGAGTCGTCATTTCTACAAACATCACCCAGGATTAAGTTCTTTCATCGTTTTCCCTCCATGTAATTACTGCCGGTTTTTTTCCCTTTGATAACAATAGTATTACTGTTTTTACCGCGGTCCGACTCTCATATGACATATGTAAAGTTTTCGACTAGACAAATGATAACGGGGCTTAACAGCTATAACCTACTAGTTAGCAACCCGTTCCAGGCTAGGGACGTTGCTGATTTCACGGTTGTTTGCCGCCGTTCATTGGTTGTTTGTTGTGCATCCAACTTACGACAACTGTCTGTAATCTGCTGCCACCTACACACGGTTTTTCCTGATTCTCTTTCTCCTGGTAGGTGCTTGTACTTTCGGCGACCGAATGACACCGTCAAGCAGTCACTCACCGCGGCTGAATGAGCTAATGAGCTTCGGAAGCAATTTCGGGGCTAGGCGAGGACCTTCGGTTGCCTTGTCGTCGGTGTCTCTTCTTCTCTTTTGCGGGTGCGATAATTGAGCAGGCACCAAAGTTTTGTTTATTGGATTAACTAATTTGCGTGTTCATTTGGGTGTAACTGTTTCTATGGCAAAGGATTGGCTTTGTGTGCTTGCAGCCAGCGATACATCCCCAAATGGTGGTTCATTTCCAGGAATCTGGGTACTGCGCTATAATATGTAGCTGAACATGAACGAAAAGTTTCATGTGAGACCATGTGGAAACCTTTGAAAAGGTTCGCAATCTTCAGTCAAACAAACGGTCACCAAAAATAGTACACTCACGGAAAAGTAATAAAGCCGAGGCTCATTTCCATACATATTTACATAAATTAGTTACTGCACCAATGCGGCTTAGATAAAGCTTTGCCTACATTTTTCTGTCTATTAGTTGCGTTTTATTGCGAAAAACAAAGTAGGATTCCATCTGTATCTAAAGTTATATAATTTATTTCATTTATTTCACACAAAAGTCACATAAACTATAAGGAGATTCAATTGAACATCATTTTTTCTGTTCAGTGGTCCATTCTCAGAAAAAAAAAAAAAAACGAAGCTAGATCACACATTTCCCATTCCTTCAAAAGAACTGCAAATAGTTGTCCACGTGCCTGGGTATTAGAAACTTCTTATATTCAAATTACACACCCAGGTGTTGCTTCCCTCCCACACAAGGTGTCGGGTGCCAAAGAAAAGGGTAGCTATGTGTGAACAATTTTAATTAGTTGATAATTTGACCGACCACCTACACACAATGTTTTGCATTTTAATCGAACGAAAACTTTCAGGTGGTACGTAGGAGATCTGTGGGAGAAATGTCGACTCTCAAAGTGGGAAGGGCACAACTTATGTCCGGAACTTATTCTGAGGATCATCCAACATCTTCCTAGACTCATTGAGTACCGCGACTCTTCGAAAGATCAACAAAATTGAAAATAAGAACAGCGTAAGTACGTTGACTTCAAAGCTGTATCCCTCGTCCTGCAATCCATTTAAAGAGTGCCCCAAATGACCCGACTTTTGAAAAAAGTTATGCGCTGCAGGCTTAAATTGATCTCATGCCAAATTTGGGCCAGATCGGATCACGGGAAGGAGTCGCTCAACGAGCCTAAAGTTTGTATGGGATTTTGAGACATTTTGTTCGGGAGAAACATGAAAACTCAGTTTTTCATCAATAGCTTTGGTTCCTTAAGGCCTATTTCTATTGAGTATAGTTTTTCTTAAAGCCTAAACTATGACAAATATTTCATCCGAAGACTGGTTCAAAACAGGTGTTTTTTTTTATCTAAAATAAAACAGTCTGCGAACAGTTCCAAATTATATAATTTTCAAGTCGACTGATAACGGGTTTAATTTTTCTGCATCAATACGTCAAAAAGATGCACGTTCCAATATCTTATCAGCTGAAATCAATTTATTTCAAGTAGGTATGTTTATCTTTTAAAACAGTGACTTTGTTCAGTTGAGTTAAACCAAAAATAGATGTAGCTGCTAATTTCCGGATAGCATTAGAAACAAGTGATTCATTGTTCGAGCTGGCATGAAATTGTCTTCAAACACGAACGACACTTTTTCTTGCCCCTTCCCTTCTCGTAGGATAACAATTTCCATACTTGACTCTTTGGAGCTCATCAAACACGACATTATTCTTTCTTGGTGCTAGAGGAAGGCTGATGAAGTGTCATTAAACCGTTTCCCCCTCACACTAGATACTCGTTCTTAAGTTCTCGAGTTTCAACGGGGCTGTAAACGTCACGTCACGGAGTGCCGACTGGTACTTATCGGTACATCCCAATTGAGTCAATGATGTGCGCATATCGAAGCTATGCATTAAATTGTCTTGTCACTTGCTTGATTCCTAAGAAGAGGGAGTGGGGTCACGCTGAGATCAAAGGGCAGTCCATCTTTGGTGGCGACATTTGACACTCGACGACTGACTGATTAATAGGCTAATCATGATTGAATGTTGGAGAGTTTCATCAGCACGCGATGCTTCCTTTTATAGGCTTTAGACGTCTTCAACAAATGAAACGTGAACATAATGCATTCTACCAGGCTCCGTTGTTATCATTGATTAAAAATCTTTTCAAGGCTAATTACTTAGATGCTTAGATTACTTAGATAAACCAGAGAAACTGATCAAACTGTGTACTTGAACCACCAACAGATTTTTTACGATCGATCTCCGATAATATGTAGCATAGTTAGGTAAATTTTCAGTGCTCTATATTCTATTTGAGGCAGCATAAGGCTGTCTGTTGGGCTCATTGTTGTTGGAATACAAGCTCACAGATCTTCAGCTTTCATCATCCAGAACAGTGTTCCGAAAATCACTCGGAAGAAACGTTCATGATAGGTTTCTAGTTGGAAACATTCAAAACCGATTGCTGCTGCCTGTTGTTCCCTAGAGATTCGGCAGAGAGACAATGCGTCAATGTAAACAAGATGCAAAAGCAAGAGCGGATTCGCATCCAAGTCGATCTCTCAAGCTCACTACCTGGTGTATCAGAAGTGATTGAGACACTGACTGATACAAGATCTAATTCGAAAATCCACTCACTCACTCACTCAAACTCAATCAATGCGGCCTTGCATCGGTTCATACTGCCTGAGTACCTACTTTCTGGCAAAGCGGCAGATACATATGTTCAAACATACTGTCTGCGTGTTGAATGTCTATTTTGGTCCTCCCCAACAACAGCAACAACAAAGCAAGATGTATCAGGCAGACAGCATTCGATCATCGATCAGTAAACGAGTGAGTGAGTGAGTGATTGAGCAAGAAAAGTTATTGACTGAAAGAAGAAACTGAAAATCAGGTAGCTCCCCACTCAGTTGAGAATTCCAACTAGAGAAGAAACGTCTCTCTTCCAAAAGTTTTTTAAAGACTTTGAGCAACTATCCCACTATTATCCGACGAGATTTGGCGTTGCCCCTTGCCCTTTGCCCTTAGCCCTCTGCCCTTTGCCCTTTGCCCTTGACCTTTGCCTTTTGCCTTTTGCCTTTTGCCTTTTGCCTTTTGCCTTTTGCCTTTTGCCTTTTGCCTTTTGCCTTTTGCCTTTTGCCTTTTGCCTTTTGCCCTTTGCCCTTTGCCCTTTGCCCTTTGCCCTTTGCCCTTTGCCCTTTGCCCTTTGCCCTTTGCCCTTTGCCCTTTGCCCTTTGCCCTTTGCCCTTTGCCCTTTGCCCTTTGCCCTTTGCCCTTTGCCCTTTGCCCTTTGCCCTTTGCCCTTTGCCCTTTGCCCTTTGCCCTTTGCCCTTTGCCCTTTGCCCTTTGCCCTTTGCCCTTTGCCCTTTGCCCTTTGCCCTTTGCCCTTTGCCCTTTGCCCTTTGCCCTTTGCCCTTTGCCCTTTGCCCTTTGCCCTTTGCCCTTTGCCCTTTGCCCTTTGCCCTTTGCCCTTTGCCCTTTGCCCTTTGCCCTTTGCCCTTTGCCCTTTGCCCTTTGCCCTTTGCCCTTTGCCCTTTGCCCTTTGCCCTTTGCCCTTTGCCCTTTGCCCTTTGCCCTTTGCCCTTTGCCCTTTGCCCTTTGCCCTTTGCCCTTTGCCCTTTGCCCTTTGCCCTTTGCCCTTTGCCCTTTGCCCTTTGCCCTTTGCCCTTTGCCCTTTGCCCTTTGCCCTTTGCCTTTTGCCCTTTGCCCTTTGCCCTTTGCTTTTTACTTTTTGCCTTTTTTTACTTTGCCTTTTTTTTACCTATGCCTTTTTACGTCCTTGCTGTTTGTGCCCTTTGCCCTTTGCTGATCTTAGCCTTTTTCTGTTCTTTGGCTTTACCCTTTGCCCTTTGCTCATTGCCCGTTGCCCTTTGCCCTTTGTTTTTTGCCTTTTTTGACCTATGTTTGCTAGACTAGTTCACTTTTCGGTTTTTTTCGCAGATCAAAGCCGGACTCATATGGGTTGTTCCTCATGCATTTCCAAGTATTTCTGCCAAATTTGAGATCTTTTGAACTAAACTCTGTTCTGCGCAATAAGTTTTTGTGAAAAAAGACCATTTTCTTGAAAATATTCTTATGAGAGTTCTAGCAAGCCACTGTTAATATTAAACGATAATTTTATGATGCATGGTGGTTGATATTATAACCATTTTTATGAATCTGTTCTAGATAATCGTTCAAAACAAACCGAAAAAATTTAAAAAATCATAAACTACCAACTTGTACAGTAATTTTACTTACAAGTTGAGAGTTAAAAATCTGTAGTAAATCAGAAAAAAATATGTTTCACAAAATCTTTTTTTATTAAGATAGCCCTGTTTATTACCATTCATTTGATGCTTAAAATGTAATTATCGCTAGAACAGGAGCAAAGTTATTCAAATATTTATGCATCAGTTTTTAAATCATATTTATGTTCCTATTCAAGTTTTAGCTTCATGCAACATGAAAAACGTGGCATCAAGAGGACTTGCTTACAACTTGATCAAAGCGCGCGCTTTTTTTAACTCCTGGCCCCGTCATGGGGTACTTGATTGAATAAAATTTCCTTACTTGTGCACAAGTTGGTGAGGAGCAAACTTGAATGAAAAATATTTTATCAAATCAAATTTGTTGCAAACATCTTTAAATAACTTGACCGCTATACAACCAATTTGTATATTTTTTGCATCAATAGAAAGGTAATAATAAGGGCTAGCTTTACAAAAAAAGATTTTGTGAAACATATTTTTTTCTGATTTACTACAGATTTTTAACTCTCAACTTGTAAGTAAAATTTCTGTACAAGTTGGTAGTTTATGATTTTTTAAATTTTTTCGGTTTGTTTTGAACGATTATCTAGAACAGATTCATAAAAATGGTTATAATATCAACCACCATGCATCATAAAATTATCGTTTAATATTAACAGTGGCTTGCTAGAACTCTCATAAGAATATTTTCAAGAAAAATGGTCTTTTTTCACAAAAACTCATTGCGCAGAACAGAGTTTAGTTCAAAAGATCTCAAATTTGGCAGAAATACTTGAAAATGCATGAGTAACAACCCATATGAGTCCGGCTTTGATCTGTGAAAAAAACCGAAAAGTGAACTAGTCTAATGTTTGCCCATGTCTTTTTACGTCCTGGCTTTTTTGTGTCCTTTGCCCTTTGCTGATCTTTGCCTTTTTCTGTCCTTTGACTTAGGCTATGCCCTTTTCCCCTTGCTCTATGCCCTTTGCCCTTTGCCCTTTGCCCTTTTCTCTTTGCCCATTGCCCATTGCCCATTGCCCATTGCATATTGCTCTTTGCCTTTCGCCCTTTGCCCTTTGCCCTTTGCCCTTTGCCCTTTGCCCTGTGCCCTTTACCCTTTGCCCTTTGCCCTTTGCTCTTTGCCCTTTGCCCTTTGCCCTTTGCCCTTTGCCCTTTGCCCTTTGCCCTTTGCCCTTTGCCCTTTGCCCTTTGCCCTTTGCCCTTTGCCCTTTGCCCTTTGCCCTTTGCCCTTTGCCCTTTGCCCTTTGCCCTTTGCCCTTTGCCCTTTGCCCTTTGCCCTTTGCCCTTTGCCCTTTGCCCTTTGCCCTTTGCCCTTTGCCCTTTGCCCTTTGCCCTTTGCCCTTTGCCCTTTGCCCTTTGCCCTTTGCCCTTTGCCCTTTGCCCTTTGCCCTTTGCCCTTTGCCCTTTGCCCTTTGCCCTTTGCCCTTTGCCCTTTGTCCTTTGCCCTTTGCCCTTTGCCCTTTGCCCTTTGCCCTTTGCCCTTTGCCCTTTGCCCTTTGCCCTTTGCCCTTTGCCCTTTGCCCTTTGCCCTTTGCCCTTTGCCCTTTGCCCTTTGCCCTTTGCCCTTTGCCCTTTGCCCTTTGCCCTTTGCCCTTTGCCCTTTGCCCTTTGCCCTTTGCCCTTTGCCCTTTGCCCTTTGCCCTTTGCCCTTTGCCCTTTGCCCTTTGCCCTTTGCCCTTTGCCCTTTGCCAATTTGCCCTTTCCTTTGCATTTTTTCTGTCATTTGCCCTCTACCTTTTCTGTCCTTTGACCTGGTATGTATATACCCTTTTCTGTCTTTTGCCCTTGCCAAACAATATGATTGTTTGCATCTATTTTTACCGGGTTTGGCTTTTTTCATTACAGAAAAGAACCATGGAATGGTATGCCGTAAACAACGTCCAGGTGCTGTTGACGGTCTTGAATCCTCTACATAGTGGGTCTAGCGGGTGAAATGAGAAATTAAACGCGCTCCAAGTAAAAATGGTAGGCTTCATCCGATGAGGCTTTTCTTCTATCAAATAGAAATATTCGTTGATGATTACATCAGAGAATGTAGCTTTTACGTTTTTTTTTTAAATTTTAACATCGAAAGATGCCGCTATTTTAAAATTTGAATACGCATAAAAATCGTTCTTTGTTCAGCCATTCTTGGAAACCGTATCTTTTAAGTTTATTTTCAGCACACTACTGCTAGGTACAATGCAAGCCTCCCAAACCGTAACCCTCTCACTGAATTTGTTATTTACACCCCAGGAAAATGTCAACAAAACTTCTAAGCCTTTTTCAACTAGTTTCTGTTTCGTTTTTTTTCTGCATTCCATTACACCACATCAAGGGGGGAAAGACCCGACCATATGGATGGGCTTCAAGCTAGCTAGTTTGTGCTGGAGAACCATTGAATGTTGCGTAATTGGTAATATATTGTTGTAGCCATCCTCTTGGGAGTAAAAGCAGCTACTCACTTTACTAGTAGCAGCAGAGGCAAGAATATAGGTATGGTGGTCGGTCAATATTCAAGGCCACTTGTTACGCCACTCTATTTCTGACGCAATGTTTATGTGTATTTGTTTACATATCTACATACAAACAACATACATCGAATAGAGAGTTCTAAACGAATTCCCATCCCCAGTTAGTCAGCCAGCCACCCGGTTGGTCTTTGGATATATGTAGTACCAGCACTCTTTTAGCTAATGGGATGGAAACGAAGTTATTTGTAATCAACTCTGTTGACACGTGCAAGGGATTAAAAGTTGTAACGAAGAACTTGGCCCATAATGGTTGGCATTGTTGTGTAGGAAGATTTTTCTTTTTTGCATTTCCCGATGATTCAAGGGAAAGTTTCAAACTTTCAACATTTGACAACAGTTACATGATTGTTCTTCACTTCCGGGAAACTACTTCAAAATCCACTTATCCAGGAAGGGGAATTCTTGGAATTGCTCACGGTATGGTCTGGGAAGTTTATCGCATGAAATGAAATACAAACCGCACTCAAAAGCTGGAAGTAAATTGAAAGCTTCCACGATGATAATACTTTATACTTTATTTGAAAGTAATCTAGCTAGAAAGATTGAATAAAAGGGTTTATCGAATTGCAACTTTTTCGAACATCAAAACCCCTGAGGTCTAGAAGTTTTTTTTAATAAAAATTGACGTGTAGATATTTCAGATTTTTAAGATCAGGTAAAGGTAGTTTTGTTCAAAAAAGTTGTTTTTTTTTTAAATTTTTCTCCAATATTTTACTCCCATGCTAATTTCAATTGAAATTTCAATTAATGAACTAATTGGTAAATTCTCGGGCTACAACTTTGAAGACCGAAATGCAATTTAAATAGACGAACAAAAGCTATAACATTTCAAACAGATTAGTTTTTTCTATGAAATAAATTTTTGCAAGTTTGAAACCTTTTTAAATAAATGGGCCAATCATCCTAAGATTCATGTAAATCATTATTTCAATCTGAAATTCCCAATCAAATCAGTGCAAAAAAAGCATTTTCATGTTTTTCCTGTCAAATATTAAGAGAAAAAAAGAAAGTTCAACCATAACAAGGTGTAGATGTAAAAATATTACATCTACACCCAAGATTCAGCCTTTACTCCAATCATGAGTTCTTAATATTTCAAAGTCATTGGCATTAGATGTGAACGCCAGCGGCAATGATTTGATTTGCGACCGCCAGCATTAACCTTTCAGCGCAACTACGTTGCGTATAACTGAAGGAAACAAAATAAAAACGTTTTCATGACCCTCCATATCCGATCACAAGATAAAGGAGCTTGGAAGCAATCACCGGCATAGAATGAATTGATCCGCACGGTCAATGCTGTGCGTGTGTATGTAAGGCGGCATTCGGGAAAATACAGATAAAAAACCATTTCCCTTTTTTCAAACCACCGTAGGAAAGCAAAAAACAATTTCTCGTTTACAATTCCCTTTCCCATCATTAGACAATATTGGCAAAACTCCGGCCAAACGCCAGACACTATGCGTTTTTTTGGTGATGGGCCGTGATAATTAACTCTCCTTTTCCATCAAGTGGTACAGTGATTAAGCTATCAGGTGGGCAAGATCAAGGTTGAAAATTGTCGTAAGTTCGATTCTCACCGACGCCATTTTTTTTAAAAATTTTCTTGTTTATGGGATGAATTTTCCAATAGGATGAAAATCCCATAAAATGTTTTTCTTATTCCGCTCGAATGTTTATATGTAGTGGTTCTGCATAATTTTGTCCGAGAACTCGAGTCTTTATGCCAGTGACGGGAAAGCAATCATATAATCTTTGACTTTGGCGCAATGCTCATTTCAGCGCATTTTCGGCACATAAAGGGTGATACGGTCAAAATTTGGTCAAGGGAAAACGTCCTTAGCAGTTTTTTGGTCTTCTTTAGGTTCCGCTTGACAATAGCCCAGTATTTCTCAATGGGCGGAGCTCTGGCGTGTTGGGAGGGCTCTTGTCCTTGGGAGTTTCTTCAGGAAAGGCAGCAGACGTTTATTCAAACACTCTTTCACGTAAATTTCTTGGTTGACAGTCCCGGAAGCTATGAAAATGCTGCTTTTCAAGCCACAGGTACAGATGGCTTCCCAAACCAGATATTTCTTCGCGAACTTTGACAGTTTCATGTGCTTGAAAATATCTGCTACCTTTCCCCTTCCTTTTGCCGTATAAAACTCCTGTCCCGGAAGCTGCTTGTAGTCGGCTTTGACGTAGGTTTCGTCGTCCATTACCACGCAGTCAAACTTCGTCAGCATCGTCGTGTACAGCCTCCAGAATCGCGCTTTGGCCGCCGTATTTTGTTTATCATCGCGATTTGGAGTCACTACCTTCTTGTAAGTCGATAGCATGGCTCGTTTTTTGGTTCGATGCACGGTTGTAGACGATACACCCAGCTTATTTGCGGCATCTCGGAGAGAGAGGTTAGGGTTTCGCTTGAAACTACCGACAACTCACTTTGTCGTCTTAGCGGCTTCCGGTTTTCGATTTCCCCCCGATCCAGACTTCTTGGCTGTCGACAAACGTTCCCCAAACACTTTAATTACATTTGTAACGGTGGATTTGGAAACTTTTAGCGATTTTGCCAGCTTTTAATACGCTGCTCTTCTTCTTTGGACGGCATTTTGACTACTAAAGAGTGAACTCGAAAATCAAAATAGGAGCAACATTCTACACACAAACACCTTCAAAATGAGAGGTGTTCAGGTTTTTTAAATGCAAAATTGAAAGAACTATGTCAAGTTGAAATTGACCAAATTTTGACCGTATCACCCTTTAGTAAGCTCCGATCGGCATTGAAATTTTGAAACCTTTTCTTTGAGTCTAGTTACTCGGAATTTCTAGTAACTCGTTTTTTGTAAAATATAGAATATTTAATGTAGACTATTTTACAGAACATGTCAGGACTCTAAACTCAATAAATTTCTCGTCATACTAATATTTATTTTTTGTTTTTTTTTTTTTGTTTCGATTATAGTCGTGTTACCATCTTTAAGGCATTCGCGACTTTATATCAACATTGCAGTTAACGGACAATTTTTGAAAAACTTATCCAGTACAGCTGTGTTCGATATTTACTCTTGAGCTCGAACTCGCGGACATCGGCTTAGGAGGCAACTGACTTGCCAACTGAGCTATACCAAAATCCCATCAATATTTATGAACTTTGTACGATTTGCTAAATTCTTTTTATGAATAAACATTATTTCTGGAAAGTTAAACTTTCTGGCTCTATTACAATCGATTTGTGGTTTTCTGCAAAGTTGTTACCAGTTTTTTCCAATTAGCTCCCAAATGAAATTTCTTTTGAGCGATGAAATATTAAAAAAAAATGCTTAAACTTCAAATTAAGATCCCCGACATTTATTTCAATTTAAAATATGAAAATATTTGAGTTTCGACCAAGAATAAAACATTTCATCGCCCAGGTGTATTAAATTTCCGAAAAAAAAATGTTGACATCCCTAAGTACAGCGAAATGAAGAGTAGCTGGTAATGAATTGGCATTTATTACAAGCTTCCTTTTCAAGTATTTTAAGGCCAAATTTAACAAAATAAGCAGCTTTATTGCAAGCGAATTTTCTTTTTGAAATTCTCAAATTTTTCCTGGCTTTCTCCGGTTAAAAATGATGGCTTTTCCCAGTTTTTTTTTTATATTGGTTTTTGAGTATGTAAACAAGGCTTATCAAAAAGAGAATTTGCTTTCGCAATTTCCAATTACATAAAAATGGAGATCATTTTTTCTAAAGATGAGACATGCAGTTACAAAGGAAACTGAGTCTGAGTCTGAGATGGTTTAACCCGAATATCATTCAAATCAATTCATTCACACGTCTGCGAGTAATCGTCTGTAGTCTTTCAAATATTCTAATGAAAAATATTTCTATGCTTTTAAAAGAGTTTTGTGTGGTTTTAAGTATTATAAAGAATGTTAAACAAAAAACCTCATACATTTAAAATTCATTTGAAAATATTTTTTTAAATTTGTTAGAAAAGATCAAAACCAAGACAATTTTTGCGGTTTTTTCCCAATTACCCGACGTAGTAATGAAATTCCTAAGTTTTTCCTGGTTCGTTAGCCACAGAGTTCTTCCATATAAAGTATTTACTCTTGTTTCAGGCAACTTTCCAATCAGCAATTAAAATGTCATTATTTAGTTTTTTTAAGAATTTGTTTACTGCATATACGCACCATGTGTCGTAACTGGTTTTTTGATAAAATTTCTACAAAATATCACACAAATAAGTTCTTTTCAAACAATGCTTTTACAATCTACTGAGTAAAACAGAAAATAAAAGATTTGAACAAATCAACTACAGAAAATCAATCCAATCTATGAGGAACTGGGGAAGTATTTCCAGAGCACAATGAACGCAATCACATCATCGCGGTGTGGTGTGCTCGCTCATGGCAAAGTGAATCTTGCCCTCTTTCGAAAGAAAGCATATCTTAACCGCAATTTTTGTAAACGACAGAGAAACACAACGCAACAATCTACTCAATCTGGAATCCTGTCAAATGCAGAGCAAAGCGTAGGGTGCAGATGCATACTTTCTTCTAAAGACCATCTTAGGTGCAATGCTAAGGTAATGGTAGGAATTTTTACTTCCGATCTTCAAAAAACTGTCAAATACTAGAAAATCAATAAAAAAATTATTCAATTATCTGTACAAAACAGACCAAACAAAAAAATGACAGATGCATGAATGCATGAATAAGTTTAAAAAAAAAACTTTGGTTCAACTCAAGCTCTCTATCTAATGAATTATTTTATCTACAGATTAGAAAACTCTCACAATTGTATCCAAGGAAACAAATTGAACCATATAAAATTATGCTAGCAATCGGTTAACAAGCCAAAGATGGGAGATGCACCAGGCCCTCAATCATGGCGAAGTTTGTTCAGTTATTTTTTCTTTCTTCCCAAGAAAGAAAGCAACTTTTACTGGGAATAGAAAACTCTTGCTTTTAGCATCCGGTGCATGATGAGCTGATGCCGTCGTCGTAGCATGTATTGGACTTTTCTGCTGCTATGACTAGTTTCGTACGAGCAACCAACATAGATCTGTGTAGCAGCTAGACGGAAAAGGAAATGTACACTTGGAGAAAAGTGAACTTGAATACCCAGCTCAGCTGTTGATGCACCATACCATATGGGAAAAGGTGGAATGTAGAGGGCATCACATCACATATCAGCAGCATAGCACCGATCAACAACACTTTTACACTAACCATCTCGACTCTCGAGATGGAGAACGACAATGTAATTTGGAACCATTAAACTGTTATTTGTAGATGAGAAAAGTTCGCTGGGCCGTGATAGGGAAATGTCATCTCATTTTTAGATGTCGTTTGGGGGAGGGAAAAAAATTGGAACTGGTTTCATTGAACATATAATTTATTCTATCCTGTTCAAATTAGATTTATATTTATTTTTTTAACAAACATGTATCAATAATGACTTTTAATAGTTAAAGCCAAGATGACGTGGGGGGAAAAATCAACAATTCATGATACCATAATAACAATTCATAATTCGAAATTTTGGCAATCTTATTCAAACGGCAAATAGAAAGAATTTGAAAATTCAGAAGATCTAACGATTTTTGAACATGAGCGAAAGCATTAAGTTTTGACATGGATCAAGTTTTCTAAAAATAAAATCAACTTAAAGAGTCTAGTACTCTTCAAGAGAATCTGCACTCCGTACCATCACATGCTGCGCAAAGTAGTTAAGTTGATATGACGATCATAGATCAAAAGTGTCGAGTATTGCTTTCGGTTCAACTTTTAACATAGAATACTGTTTCCAAACAGAACGTTTTTCTACATATGACGACCGTGACAAAAGCATTCTAATAAAATGCCATCACAAAAGTATACAGAGAGTAACAGTAAAGTTCCCGTTTCTTTGAAAATACTCACAACTTTCTTTAGTATCAAATCGAATCAACCAAACAACTAAAACCTTCTTTGGAATCTTGGCTATCAGGTTAACCGAAAAAAATACAAAAATAGTTCAAAACACTCTCCTTAGACCTCCATACATTTTTTTTTCCAGTAAGTGAAACATTTATTCGATGGTGCTCTCCACCATGGATGGCAAAACTCCTCAGATCGGCTTGTCCAGTGAAAAAGAGTGCAGTTTTTTTTCGTCTGTTCTCCCCAAAAATTAAAAAAAAATCGAAATTATGATTGAATTTGTTGTTAAATGATCAAAACGTCAAACGAATCTGCCTGATTTTTTGACGAAACCACCTGGCACCTTTGCCCCGAACGCCATCTTTTACAGTTAAGGGAGATGAGGGCATAATGGCCACCTTAAGGAAAACGCTTATTTAACCATAGAGAACAGCTATAATATGTGAATTACATCATTGTTTCGTGTTCAGACACTCAAATAGTCTATTGCCTAATTGGAAGAAACTTAAAAAAGTAGATAAAAACGTTTAAAAATGCATTTTAAAATTTTTAGCCTAAAGCTGAAAACCAGTCACTGTAGAGGCATAATGAGAAACCCCCCGAGGCAGTATGAGCACCATTAATGAAGGCATAATGAGCGTTTTCTGCCGGGGAATCTAGCAGCAAATTCGACTCGATAAAGTCAACTGAGTAATAGAGCTACCACTTGACTTGTATCGTCTGACGATTTGGCCTATTGGTAAGATGTCGGAGAGGTAATCAGTAGACTCGAGTTCGATTCCTGGTCGAGGTGATTTTTTTTTTCATTTATCATTCATGATCATGATTGCATTAAACGATGAGGCATAGATTCATCAAACAAAGCAATAACAAAATAATCTAGGTCTGTTTGTAGAATTCAAAGAATTAACACATGCTCATACATTATGTTTCTGGTGTTTTGTTTGACGGATGATGCTTTGATGCTATTAGCCGTATAATGTAACAATAAAAAAAATCAATCATGAATGGTATGTGCAAAAAAAAATCCCCTCGAACAGGAATCGAACTCGAGTCTACTGATTACCTCTCCGACATCTAACCAATAGGCCAAATCGACAGACGAAACAAGTCAAGCTGTAGCTCTATTATTCAGTTGACTTCATCGAGTTGAATTCGCTGCTAGATTCCCCGGCAGAAAACGCTCATTATGCCTTCATTGATAGTGCTCTGTTCGCCTCCAGTGAACAAATTAAAGTAAAAACGCGTTTTAAAATTGATTAAAGTGAAAAATCAAAAAAAAAAAATGATGCTGAAAATTGAGAAACAATGTGTAGATCATGTTGCAGTGCGTACATTTCAGATCAAGATGATTTAAAGGTCATAAAAGCTTATTTGGTGGTGCTCAAAAATTATAATATTTTCGTCACTTGAGAACCTAGCTGGTTATTATTTAATATTTCTGTAAAGATGAAAAGGATATTTCTTTTTTGATGAAAAATTAATACTATAGGTAGTACGAAACAAGTCCTTATGAAAATTTGTTCAAGAAAATACGTACTTATGTAGAAAAAAGGAGTGCTTATTATGCCCTGGGTGCTCGTTATGCCCTCATCTCCCATATTTTTTGCAAAAAAATCCAAAAGAGCAGTGCGCGCGGTAGCCACAGATTTTTAAGATTTTGGTACAGTTTCTGTCCGCACAGAATACAGATTTTAAGGATTAAGTTCAAACAATTTTTGAAATAAGAAATAGAAACCATATGAAAGAAGCTTCCGGATTATAAAAAAACCATTTAATTTATTTCGATTATTAAAAAATTGAGAGTACAGAAATGGTCTAAACAGTCAGAAGAAATTAAAGAAAAAACTATAGATTTTTCTAACATTTAACACTGATGATGATCTTTTTGTTGTTGCAGATTTTTTGTCAGTGATTTTTTTTTTTCAATAAGAGTAAAGATTTGAATGTGGCAACAATGACAGCGGAAATGAAATTTTTGTTATTTTTTGTACGTTGTGTGGTGGGAGTTTAATTTTTTTTTCTCGTTTAACACTCAGGTGTATGACTGAAACACTAGGGCGCTCTTGGCCAGAATTCTCTTTCTCCCACTCAGAAGCGAGAGCTCTCACACTTGCCGCCCGAGTTGCTTACTGCCAGAGATACCAATTTGCCTGATTTTTCAGGATTTGCCTGATTTTTGAAGGTCTATCCTGATGGCCTGATAAGCCTCGTATTTTCACTTTTTTTTGTACGTTTTATTTAACGAGGGATTAACCATTTGTTTTCACCCTGATTTTTGGAAATAAGCCTAATTTTGCCTGATTTTTTGGTTTTTAAAGAAAATTTGTACAGATCCACCCAAAACTCGATAGAAATTCAGTTATTGCTCGTCGTCGTTCCAACCAGAGATGCCATTCTCTGCAGAGCAAAACGGAGAACGGAGAAAAAAACACCCCCGTGCGATAGTTGCAAATCACCCGGGTGAGATTTTTCGATCCTCTCCACACATTATTCGCACCCCGGTTTCGAAAGCCACACACACCTTAGTTCAATAGCTCCAGCGTGCGACGATTTGTCACTGTAGAGCACCCCGGTGAAAACACAGAACCGACTAGTTGAAGCCACCAAAAAGCAAAAACAAAAACAAACACGACGGTGTGCATAATAATAGCATCAACAAACGATGAATGTTTCGGGTGAGTGGTTCAGCTTCGTATGTGTTGGTAAACGCAACAAGCCAAGCCAGCTGCCGTCGCTGTCGCTCTCCGTGGTGAAAACATTTTTTCACTGTAGTGTGTGTTAGCTCTGTCGTGTTGATTTACAGATTCTCTACAGAGGTTCGGCCAAAAATCTCTGCGGTGCGTTTCAGAGAATCTCTACCGAGAATCGAAAACCGAGCACGTCGGTGATTCTCGTCAGAGAAATTGCAAGCCTGGTTCCAACCTTGAACTCAATAACTTCACACTCTGTTGGGTTCAAATCTTCTATCAATGTTTTATAACTGGTTTTAGAAGATATTGGCGTCCTGAACTCGATTTTTTGTCAGATTTTGTCTATGGCATCCAGTTTTACTAATACGACGTTTAAGAAAAAATAGTTGTATGATAAATAAATCATTGATATCTTTTTATTATTTTTTAACTTCTTTGTTGAAAATTTCTTTAACTTAAAAGTCAAAATTAGTTGCAGTCATCGGGAAAATCGATTATAACGTAATTTTTTTTTTAATTTTTAAAATCATGTTTTATTCTACAGTTGCTATTTATCTCAGACTAGCTGATCCCATACGAACTCCGTTTCGCTTTTGAACTTGGAATATGTCATGAACAGTTTGTATGAAAGTCAATTGCCGAAAATTTTCCAGATGCACTTCCGAATTCATTGTTTAGTAATAATTGCAAAAATATTGGACGATTACTTTTTCTGTCGTCTGCTTCTAAATTTGAAATCAGGAATCAATTAACCGTGCCAAAAAAACCCCGTGTATAAATTTTGACTCGATCGTTGCATAACAACGCGCTTATTGCCAAAAAGTTAAACCCCTTCGGTGGCATAACATAACACTCTTTGATACCTGAAATTGATTGCCCTTCCCTCAAAACTCCCGTGTGCAAATTTTCAAAGCAATCTATTGCATAATTACGTCAATATTGCTAAAAACAGTGAACATTAATATGGACGACCCTTTCGTCGACCCCTGGCAAAACATTTGACATCTGAAATCCATTGTCCGTCCCCGAAACTTACCGTGTGCTAATTTTCATTACAATCCGATGTCAAATAACGACGATATTGCAAAAATATTGAACGGTTAATATGGACGACCCCCTTTGCTGGCCCCTTATACTGAATTTAATACCCGAAATCCATTGCTCGTCCCTCAAAACTCTCGTGTACCAAATTTCATCTGAATTCTATGTATAATAACGACAATATAGCATAAACAGTGAATAGTTAATATGGACGACCCCTTTGGTCGACCCCTGTTTTTAATATGGATAAGTGAAATCAATGTTTTGTCCCTAATAACTCCTATGTGCAAATTTTCATCCCAATCCGATGAATAAAAACGTCAATATCACTAAGATATTGAAAATTTGATATGGACGACCCCTTTTACCGGCCCCTCACACTGAATTTGATACCTCGAATCGATTGCACGTCACTCAAAACTATCGTGTATCAATTTTCAGTTGAATACGATGTATAATAACGTCAATATCGCAAAAACAGCGAACATTTAATATGGACGACCCCTTTGGCTGACCCCTTATATACACCTTGACACCTGAAATCGATTGCTCGTCTTTCAAAACACTCATGTGCAAATTTTCAACACGATCCGACGAAAAGTAACGTATAGACCCCTTCAGAAGGGGTCGTCCGAAAATCTGAAAACATTTTTCATCCTTCTTGGTCCTAATGAGCATCCATGCCATATTTCAGACCTCTAGCTCTTAAGACGGCTGAGTCTATAGAGCAGGGCTGGTAGCGGTTTGACAATGAAATAGTAGGGACTTTAGTGACCAAAATTTGAAAAAAGTGACCAAATAGTGACTTTGAGGACCGAAAAAAGTGACCAAATAGTGACTATGTAGAACGAAAAAATAACTTTGAAGTACAAAAAATGTGACCAGTTGCTCCCGTGCGATGGACCCTTCGGGGGGGGTTTTCAAAATTCAAATTTAGATAAAATTAATAACAATACCAAAAATAAACAATTGAAAAGGAAAGGGTTTTCTTACACCATTTGTCACTCATGTTCAACACAAAAACTAAAAAAATGACTGATAAACAAAATTTTGGAAACATATTACAATGAATGTTTCAAATTTTCGATAAGTCAAGAAAGTAAGAAATAAATTAGTTTCAAAAGAATTTCTTAGCAAATTTAAAATTAAAAAATATCTGAATTCTAAAATAAATGTCAAATCTTGTACAAAACTTAGCATGAATAGATGTTAGGGAAATGATAATAATTGTTAATTTTTATTCATCTAAATTTGGAATTCTTTTCCTCATTTTTAACTGGAAGTTTAGTGAGAAATTCCGCTGTAATTTTTTAATTTGAACAAAAAATATTTAATCACGATTTAAAATGTAAATTACCGATTACTGAATAAGAAATGAATTTTGAACAGAATTTATTCAATGTTTGATGTTTTAATTTAATTTTATAAAAAGAAGAATATATTTATAATAATTTTAAAAGTGCCAGTTATAGAAGCCAGACATAAAACCTTTAATAAAGTAAAATCCTCCATGTTCAACTACACTGACAAAGAAATGTTAGAAAATGAGTAATTATGTGAATGATAAAAACTGAAAAAAAAAAATTAAAAATAATGAGTTCAAGACTTTTGTTATTAACACTGCGTATTAAAATTTATTTTGAAAGTTGCTACTTTGAACAATTTTTCAAACTTTTTAGATTAATTTAAAAATCATGATCGATCCAAAAATATGATTTCATACAAAAAATATTAATAATAAGTTTTTAAAGTTTCAATCGCAGGTTTTTTAAGCTTTGAATTACAAGCTCTGAGTATTTTGTCTCTTTTGATTAAAATATTGGGTCCTGAAAGAACAGAAGGTTGAAATTATGTTTTTTTATTTAAAATTTGGAGTTAAAGGCTTATGGTTGAAGAACACGAAAATTTAGAATTTAAAAACAAGGAAACAATTGTTAAAAATATGTCTTGAAAATTTAAAAAGTTTGATTAAAAAAAAATCCGGCAAGTTGATTATAAAATTGAAAGAAAAACTGTACAATAAAATTCGGTAGATTTATTTTAAAAATTGATAAAACAGTATGGAAATAAAAAAGATTAGTTTTTAAAAACATTTCAGGAAGAGTTTTTTCAATAAACATGTTTCATCATAACCATTTTGGTGCTTATTTTTCAATTATTGATTTGGTAAATAGTGTCCTCGACTAGAAATTTTGTCAAATTCGGCCATTTAGTTTTGGTAATAAAGAGTTTCTTACTAGTAAAATTGATAGATAACTGATTATGGAAAAATGTCATTACAAGTATTTTTGACATCACAGCAGAAAGTTAAAAAAAACTTGATTCTATTTAAAGCTCATTAATTCATATAAAACTTTTATTTCTAAAGAATATGTTTTTGATTTGAGTTTTTAAATTATTTTCATTTCAATAACAAACCCACCGTACGAGGAAAGGTGTGCTCTGATATGTCTAATCTCACTCGAAAAGCGGCGCGTCGAACTGCAGCAAGGTTTTAATTTCGACACATTGACCAACCGTATTGACTGTGCTTACATTCTACAACGTGTTAACATTTATGTACCAACGAGAACACTTCGACAACGTCAGTTTCTTTCAATTCCTCACCACCGTACTGCCTATGTCCAAAACCACCCCATTGACAAGTGTTGTGAACTTTTTAATTTAGTGTATAATTTGTTTAATTTTAATATGTGCAAACGTCGTTTTAAAATAGGCTTAAGAAGAATTTCCTAGTTTTTAATTCATCAATCTGTACGGTAATTAAACCAAAGACGAAATAAATAATAATAAATATAAAAGCTGATAGAAATATTGCATACATATTTAGATTCGGGGAACCCAAATTAGTTGAAATTACCGTTTAAATTCATTGCACCTAAAAAAAAATGTAATTTTTGAGACCTTGTGTAAATTTTTACAACCCTTTTTTTTAAGTATTTAGAAGAACAAAAAACACGAAATAAAATTGAGTCTGAAATTGTTTTTTAAAGAATATTTCATATCATCATAACATTTGTTATGACATAAAAGATTTTTTTTCATAAAAAAATGGTTCGTTTCAATCTCAATCTTAATTACACTTCTTAATAAAAACCCATTCTAACTAAAGACAAGATAGGGTTTTTGTATATCAAGTTTTGAGTTCCAATACAAAAGGTTGATTGAACTAAAACCTAGAATCTACAATCAAAGTTAGTTTCAATTCACAAACGTCAAATAATGTCGTAGATCGAAATGTCTCAAGCCAAGGGTGATTCATGCTGAAATTCCGCCGGAGGCGAAAAAAATTTCTGACTGACTGATCAAGTAATTTACCGTTACTACCGTCAATTTTAACACGCGCAATTCAAATTACTCTTTCATTGGTTCATTATCGGTGAAAAAAGTGACTTTTGGTGATAAAAGTGACCATTTTTCTTAAAATAGTGACTTTAGTGACCAAATGATGAAAAAAGTGACTTTTTAGTGACTGACCCAAAAAAAGTGACCAAGTCACTAAAAAGTGACTCGCTACCAGCCCTGATAGAGGACAAACAAACAAACAAACAAACATACAGAAATTGCTTTTAATATATATAGATATTGCGAAACTCCTTAAAGAAAGCCGGACGTTTCACGGTTAAACATATCATGTTTTCGCCCAATAATCAGCGAATTGCATAATCTTCAAAGTAATAAGTATGGAAACGGAATAAATGATTGATTTATGTTTCAAAATCAGAAACTCAGGCAAATGTACTTTTTATCAAAATTTATTGACTAGAGGATTAAAATGAATGAACATTTCAATAGAAATTGGATTTTTTTTAAACTTCTAAACTGTTCTTACGTATCTTTTGCTACGAAAACTTTTTAAAATCTGCCACATTTAAGCTTAAATTCGCGAGAACTACTATGAAATTTTTTTGCAAATGGCTTTGATTAGTATCTCAAATATTAAAGTTTGAATAAAATAAGTCCAAAAATGTAGATTTTCAAATAGCAAAATAATAAATAAAGGCAATGTATTGCAACTTACGATTGCACAAATGTGCCTCAACTTGGAACTGACCATGACAAGTAGGATAACTTGGTATAAACTTTCGAGTTTTGCTGATCTGTTGACATCTGGGTATTTTAAGGATATATCGTTAGGAAACGGCGTAGGCTTACCATTAAAGGTAATTTGACTAATTTGTACAATTTGCTCACATAATTATACGATGAACAAAAGAGGCCCTAGATTGCTGCCCTAGGGAACTCGAACAGGCAGGTTTCCTAAATTTGTGTATACTGGTTTGCTTACATACTGCCTTCTACTATCGATATAACAGTGAGTGACTGGTAAGCATTTCGAAATACACAGTGGAAAGATCGTATAAAATGTCGTCTGAAGTCAGTTTCAATCGGATATAATAGAAAGTCTGCCATGTTTGTAAATTTTGGAATGATTTTGCTGACGCGCGAGCTTCAAGTGAGAAAATCATCGTTATGTTCTCTTTGCAACTAGCGGTATTTTTGCACTCCAAATTCGAGACTGACAATGTCCTTTTGGAGAGCGCACCAGTCGGCTAATGAAGAGATTGTTTGTAAAATTTTGAGGTCGTCGGCGTACAGCGATTTTTCTGACTCAAGATTAGCATTCAAATTGTTGATGAAGAGGAGGAATATCACAGGTCTCAGGTGACTTCCCTGAGGCATTCCCGAGTTAATTTTGTGTCGAGTAAACAGAGCCCAGTCGTACGAAACTTTTTTAACGATCTTTTTACACGGTTAATTTTTAGCAATGTTCTTCATACAAGACTACTCATTAACATGTTTAAAGTTCATAAAGGACCCTATTCAAGCACTGGACAGGAACAACCTATGAAGGGAGAAATGTTCAAAAAAAAATCGTAGAACTACCCGATTTCAACCAGATCACTGTATTCTTAATCTCTTAATTAGATTAGCTTAGAAAAATTTAGTTTTTGAAATATAAGAAGAGACCGTTTAACCCGAAAGTTGCCTGACAAAACACAATATTTACTTCCGGATGCTCAGATTCATAGAATAAATTTCACACACATTTTTTTCTGTTCAGTGACCTCTTTTTCTACTTTTATTTGAAGACTTATTTGTTGAATTCCATCAAGAAGCAGCACACCGCACCAGTTGACATCCGCCCGACAAACACTTGTCTCAGTAGGAGAGAACATAATAAGAAGTTTGCTGACAGTTCCTGGGCTGGCAGGCAGGCAGGCTGCTGCCGCGAATCAAGTCAACAAAAAGCTCGTCAATTTCAACTTGGCAGCGGCGGAGGAGATGAATTGTGGGCTGTGGGTGGTGCCATCGTTCATTCAGCGAAAACATTTTCGAGTGGGAGGCTGCCGAATCTTGCACAGTACCTACTGATGGTGAACGTTTTTTCCGGAAAATACTGACTGTAGGCACATTCCATTTAACCATGTGTTACGATGTTTTTATACGAGGGGCATGATTGTAGCGCCTCATAGTGTGTCTGTGAGGCTCCAATCGGCTAACGGGGTACCGTTCATGAACCACGTGGACCATTTTTGGTCGATTCCCGTGTGGTATTGTGCTCTGACTGAGGATGACGATTAGCGTGGTATCTGGTCGGGCACCCAACACGTAAACCCGTGCCAATCGCAACATAATGTTGCCTTCTTTGGTTTTAGAGTGTGGCGAAAGTATCGATTTTCCACCTTTCGTTTCCAGTTTAGTAGCATTTAGGGAACATGAGAGGGACGAATGGATGAATGGGTGTATGGGTAGGAGCTGATGACGAAAACCGACGATGCTTTCTTTCTACTATTTTCCTAGATATGCGAAGGTCTATGCTTTCTCCACCATTCTCATCCTATGTTGGGCTGGGAAATGGGAAAATTTTCTTCCCACGCGCGCCTAGTCCAAATTGAATACTATAGGCAGACTCCATCCATGGCTGATTGCAGGCACGTTGTCATGGATTGTTTCTTAGTCGATGCTGTGCTCCTAAAATGCAAGTCTTTGTTCTGCGTTTAGTCGGAGGATCGGTGCTGTGTGGGTGAGTATGGGTAAACGGAAACCGTTCCGGGAAATCTATGCCCGGAACATGGAACCCAATGATGATGCTGCTGCTGTTGAATGGCCGTGGCGTGTGGGTGTCACGAAAAAGGCGAATTTGTTGGTCTGTTGACAAAAGGCAGTCAATGGATTGTTGTCGTTGGAAAATTCAAGCAATGTCGTGGAGTAATAACCTACAGACTCTGCGTGCACCATTTTTACTCCTATAAATGATGAACTTGAGAGAAGTATCTTTTCAATTATTGTAAGGTTTAGAGACTCCATTGTTGACCTATTAGAGAAAACTTAAGCGAATCCGGAAACAAAATCACCCCTTCGTCCAGAGTCGATATGAAATGTCTAATACAGGGGTGAGCAACCTTTTGAACCCACGGGCCAATTCAAATTTGAAATCTTGTCGGCGGGCCGCACTTAAAATAACTTTTTTTTATAATTAGCAGAACTTTACGTCATTTTCTATAACTACAAATATTTGGCGAAATCAAATCTGAAAAAGGAAAGATAAAACGAATTCACATGTTTAAAAACAGAAACACGACTTTATAAATACCCGATATTGAAAAGATACATCTCGACATCTTTGTCATTTTTAAATTCTCTCAATTTTTTAATAATACTTCTTGGCGAACATTCATTCTTACAGTATTCTTGTTGAAATCGATGGTACTTTTCGTCATCGCTTTCATTCAAAAATCTTCAGGAACTTACCACAGTGATAAGTAAGAGTGTGAAAAATATATATTTGAAGCGTTGGTCGTTGAATCGCTACTTGACTTTCTGTGATTTTTTTCCACAATTCGAACGTGTCCTGTGTCCTCAAAGCCTAGATTTTTTTCCATTGAAAATTAGTTCTTTAAATTGATGTTCTGCATTGGATCATTGCATTGGGATGTTGAGCAAGGTCGCCGGAATCACAGAAAAATGTTCAATTTTAAATATTTTAAACAACTATCTTCAAAACTACATTCTTAATTCTAAAATTTTTATCCAGATTTTTAACCTTACTTAGATATCATTGGTGTAGGATTTCTAAAGCTCTATTACGACTTTGGTAATGTGGAATGCGAATCATAAGTGACGTTACTCAATTTATCGATGTTTGTTATTAATTTTCTATCAAATTTCTGAAAAAAAAGAAAGACCTTTTAGGTCGAATCACAGAATCTCAGATATATATTGCTTTTATCAAGAACTAATAATTTTTGTCGGAAGCTTTGATGCCGGATGATTCATGTTGATAAAAAATCTAAAATCGTTCACCCAAACTTTATTATTAAACTTTCGAAAATTTTCTTCAATATTCAGAAATCAAAAAAATATTTCACAAGGTTTAATTTCAATTTTTTCCAGTAACAGAACAAGCCTTTTTGCCGAATTTGATAGAATAACTTAAAAAAAATTCTGCTAAGCGTATTTTTTATCATACAATTTTATTTACGCTTGGAACGAAAATAATTATGCATTAACGGACTTCGAAATTCCTTTGATCATGTGAGCTTCCGATTTTTTGCTGCTTTTTCGACTCACTTTAATGGGTTTTGTTTTTCAAAGCGTCAGGAGTAAAATAATTAGGAAAAATGTATCCTGAGTAAAGGAAAAACTCCAATATAACGTTATGCCAATAAAGAATATTGCATTTATGCCTTGAACAGAACATAATAAATGCTTGAAATGCCACAAAAAAGTTAACAATCTAAAAGATTGTGGGGCAAATGCAGATAAGTGCATATTTGATCAAGTCATATAAATTTTCCCAACAGTCAACTGTAGAAAAAAGTTAAGGCATAAAAATTTGAGAAAAGCTTCGCGGGCCGCACAAAAGGGTCTCGCGGGCCACATGCGGCCGCGGGCCGCGGGTTGCTCACCCCTGGTCTAATAGATCATATTTTCACAACCAAAACCAAAAAAAATTAAGGAGGGGGGGGGTAGGGTCTAACGGGTAAAAAACAACACCATTTTCACAATTTTTTTCTAGAGCTATCGTTCAAACAAATGTGTTCAAATTTTTTTCATTATACAATGCATTGTTAAAAGAACGTTTAGTAATTTTTTCGTAGAAAAATATTGAAAAATGAGCCGGTGACGGAGCACTTTCGAGGATGCCTTTTAGAAAACAGGATTTGCGGTGGACACTGTATCTCAGCACAGAATCATCTGAAGTCAAAAAATCAGAGCAAAATATTTTTAATAGATGTTTTTCTGGACCCCAACGTTTTTATTTAACTTAAAAAAAATTTTATGAAATTTTGGTGGCTGTTTGAAGTAGAAACTACGATTTTTCATGAAAAAATCCGCCATTTTTTATCTGTAAAATCTCCCCAAAGTAAAAAAAAAAGAAAAAAGAAAAACGTTGGGGTCTGGTATTTTATATGTAGAAAACATGTTCCAAATTTGAAAAGAATCGGATAAGTAGTTTTCAAATGACGATGTCCACGGACTTCAAAAATGTGCTTTCGAGAAAAACGCGTTCGAAGTTTCTGCTCTTGCTTTCTTGCAGTACTTGATAGGAGGAGATAAAGGCCCATAATTTCAAAAGTTTTGCTTCAATTGACTTGACAATTTGACACAACATTCTTGAAATGTTTTACAATAAGAAAATAAAAAAATAAAAAATCGATTTTTTGAAAGTTCTAAAGTCTCACTTTCCAAAAAAAGAAGCGGATCAAAAGTCTCTTTTATGCAGCCATGTAACACAAAAACACTTTTCATGTTAAGTACGTACTTGAATTGGTATTTAAGCAAAAAGTACGATGTTTTTTTTCAGAATTATTTAAAATAAAAAACTCCCATTTTCATTTCTAAATTCATTTCAGTTCTGTATTTGGGCCGAAGTAACAATTTCTAGAAGAAAACATTATTTTTTTCTGTAACAGAGAAAATTTGAACGTTTGAACATTCTCTAGCGTTCCTTGAATGAAAATTCTTTCCGAAAATGAATTCCTTCACTTTTGGTCAATAAAAATTAATTTATTTCACTGATACCTTTCACTTATGCACATGTCATTCCTATCTTACCTAATTTAAAGAAAAGGCTATTGAGCAGTTCATGTGTCGGATCGGATTTTTTTATCTTTTTAAAATTTAAATGGCGCTTGATAAAACTTCAGTTAAGTACATTTTTATATTTTTACAAAATGTTTCCGATCTACCTCTGTAGAAAACATCTTATTCATATTTCTGTTATCAATATTATTCAAAAATAACCTTGTAGGCGAAATGGGTTAAAAAATTGTATTTAAATTCTTCACTTTCTGTATTTTTTTTCAACTGTCCGCAAAGTGTCATACCATTATTTCATTAGCATGAAAACTAAATTTATATATTTTAGACAACAAATGCTACCTACATTAACACGAACTAAATATGGAAATATTTTTGCAAATCTTTCAATTGGTTTTTATTCGATTGATAAAATACCAATCCGTGTCACATCTAAGCGTCATTTATTTCCACGTGCTTTGTACAATTAAGCAAGAAAAAACACATCTAGGTTGCATATCCCCCCACGTGCATAAGGAATATAGGTACTTGGTTGAGAAACAGGCGCCTAATTGTTATATTTTTCCAGCGATCAATGAATGAGACGAAAAATAAACCGCTCAAAGCAAAAAAATTTCGAGAAAATGGATGCCATGACTTTAATTTGTTTCGAAAAACTACAAATTTTGTATGAGAGCCCCCCCCCTTCAGTCGGAGCGGTTTGTAACTATTATAGAAACCATCTTCGGCCCCAAAAACCCTCAAGTGCCAAGTTTCACGATGATCGGTGTTTCCGAGTCTATAGGGAACAGACAGACAGACAAACATTCATTTATATACATATATATATATATATATATATATATATATATATATATATATATATATATATATATATATATATATATATATATATATATAAATTAAGTAATTGAACCGGGAATTTTCGTTTTTAAAAAACTAACTACGAACTACACGACTTCACGGTCTGAACGATAATGATTTTATTTTATTACTTCAGAAGCCTAACGCCCTATCGTTTCCCTAAAAGTGTCTACCTTGCACCTGTCAACGATACCACGCCAGTGGGATCCATTGTTGGCTCTGCATTCCTGGGTTTGGCTATCACCGATGTTGTTGACTGATGTGTTCCCATATTCGATCTTGCTGACCACGCAACCTGGGTGTTAGCGCGTACAGGCCCACCTGGTTCAGGTGACACGATATTCGATGGTGCCGGGCATCTTGCTGACCACGCTGTCTGGGTGTTAGCGTGTGCAGGTCCAACTGGTTCGGGTGACACGGTATTCGAAGGTGTCGGGCTGGTCGCGTCCTTAACTCGTCCCCCCTTAGATATTGCTCGTCCCGAGCAATCTGCTGATTTTACTTTCTGCCAATTCTTGATGATGCCGATGGCCAAGAGTATAACCATGAGAATGATGACGGTGCCGAATGATCCGAAGCCAAGCTGGTACGTCAAGTCCACTGTCTCCAAGTGTTGTCTATTTTTCAAATTGAGTTCATGCAACTCCGAAAGGTTTACGTGTCGTTCTACATGTAAGGTTTTGATATTTGTTAATTGTACTGGTAGAACTGATGGGTGATCGAACTTTAATTCGTAATTTTCGAAAAGTTCATTTTTGATGTATAATGAACAGTTGTGGAACGTTACGAAATGGATTCCGGTCAACGTTCTAGGTGTTATGCCGCAGGTGCCATTGATGATTACGCCTTGGTGAGCGGTTATAATCAATAGGGTTCCTGGAGCAATTATTCTTGTTTCTGCTGATGGTGGCTTTTCTGACAAAGGACATTGTCCATGACGTCCATTCAAAAGTGGAACTTCGCAAAGGCTGTCGCTGATTTCAAGTAGTTGTCTTCTCTCACAGATTGTAATTTTGTTGTTTTCTCGGCATTCAGAGTTGATGGCCAGAATTTGCTTGTCGTTGATGAAAACTTTGTTGTATGTTATTTTTACTGAATGGTTGAATATCGGTAAGGGTTCAATGATGACTTTCTCGTAGGTTGTGTGTTGAAAACGTGGGATGTTAACGCATATGATGATGGATGAGCCTTTGAAGAGTGTGGTGGTCGTCAAGAAGTTGCTAGCGTCGTCTAGGTGCTGAATTTCTAATCCCTGATCTTTTATCTCTTGCAAAATAACTTCTATTTCTTTTGGTGTAAGTATAAATTTACTAATAATATTCACTTTTGACAGTAGTATAGCATATTCGATTGATTTTAAATGTTCGAGAAAAGTATCCAATTGAAATGTTATTGCTATTTTTTGATTTTCAAATATAAGATAATTGTCATTTTCCATAATTGTATTCAAAGTGTTCTGATGATTTCTGATATCTTTGTTTAGTAAGTCTAGTCTATTTTCAAATTTGGAATTGATTCTAATTTGCCGGTTATTTTGTTTTATAAAGGTGTTTCCTGTTTTTCTAAGTTCATCTAAATTGTTATTTATAACTTTTAGGTCTTCTGCATCTAGATTTCCAGTGATTAATTTGATGGTGCTTCCTAATATGTTAATTGACCTTTTGCTTCTATTTGATTTTGGATACAAAGTGCTAAGGATAAATTTTATTTCTCGTATTTTCATTTTGATAATTTGAGACAAATCACTCGTCGAGTTTTGCATTTGGTTAATGACATTTTCTATAATGGACATAGAAATTTCAAATTTTTCGAAGTCTATGACATGAAGTAATCTATCATAGCCGGCAACTATCTTTCCCTCCCCCCTTTTAAGAATCAACGCTCCTGCGTTGTTTGTGATATCGTGGATTTGGATGGTTTGTGGGTGGATGGATAAAGGTAGTAGTATGAGGATAAGGAATATCAAGGGTGTCCGTGCTAGCCGATCCATTTAGTCCTTCTGAAATATTAATAAAGCATTAGATTCGTTTCAGATTCTCTTTATGTATTTCCCGACCAGAATCGTCAACAAGTATTCTGCCCTTGTTCTCGACGGCTATGATCGGTAAATACTTTTGTTTGGTCTTCTTTTTTATTCCTTGCACTTTATTGTAGGCGACCTCGTCTGGTTTGAAATTTGGTTCGCCTTCTCTGTGTTTGTTGTGGTAGCTGAGGTTTTTATTTTTCGACTTATCGTGTGCTAATATGATGTCGTCGTAAACTTTATTGCGATTTTGGATCATCAATTCCATATCGAGGGGTCTTTCCTGATCATCTTTTAGTCCATAAAAGGCTTCTCGTGGTTTCATCTTGATAGCGGAATGAATACTATTGTTGTATTGAGTGCAAGCAATATAAAAGATTTCCTTCGTGCTTAGGTCTTCATAGCTAGGTTTAATACATCGAAAGATCTCAGCTATGGTAGAATGAAATCTCTCGACCGTACCGTTACTTTCGCTATGATTTGGAGGAGTAAAATAAATGTCAACGTTTAGATCCTGTAGAAGTCCTCGTACTTCTACTGATCGCAGGGATGGTTCATTGTCACATACTATTTGTTTAGGTGTTCCGTAGATTTTGAAAAATTTGGTTAGACCTTTTCTTACGTCTAATATGCTTCTAGATTTAATATGTGTCAATGATCCAAAGCGGGAAAATTTATCAACTGCTGAAAGAAAATATAGTTTTTCGGCAATGAAGATATCGATATGAACTATATCTAAAGGTCTATCGGGGTTTGGGGTGGAACCTAATATTATGTTAAATGGGTGTCGATCGTATTTATTTTTATGGCAGGTTTCACACAACTTAATGTAATCTCTGATTTTTGATTTTAATTTTGGAAAGAAGAATCTGTTGGAAATTTGTTGATGGTTCTCCCAAATTCCTCTATGAGAACGATCATGTGTTTGCTCAATAATGAGGTTTTGTTCCTCTGGTGTTCTCAGGTCTATTCTAAGTTTTTGTGTAAAAAATACTTTAAACTGTTTTGCTCTATTAAAGTAGTTTTTATACACTATTTGAACTAAATTCATGAGACTTTCTGGGCAGTAAATGCAATTTACCCTTTTCAAGTCCATGTAATCCTTAAACATGTTGTAAATAACGGGTGTTCCGAAAACCAGTCTAGTGATTGTTCTTCGATACACTCTAGGGAATATCTGCTCATAATTATCTGCTTCGTCAGGACCTACTTTCAGAATAATTTGATTAGAAAAAGCATTAAGTGGCATTTCGGTGCATTTAATGTATTCAGAGTCATCTGTGTCGGCTGAATGTACCGTCATATCATCAGATGAAACGCTTTCTTGGTTGTTGAGTTCATTTCGAACTCTTGACAAACTGTCAGCAACTACGTTTTGCTTACCTGGACGGTAGCGTATTTCGTAGTCAAATTCACTAAGTGAAAGACGCCAATGAACGAGCCGGTTACACTAGTTTACAGCATTTTTGAACTCAGTAAACTGAAGGTCATTTCCAATGTAAAATCGGGCGCTGAATTTGAAAATGAAATTCAAAAAAATCTCAGTAGAACCGTTTTTAAGCTATGCTCCAAATATGAAATTTCGAAAAAATTAAAAAAGTTCTTGTACTTAGATTGAAATATCTCGGACGGCATAACAGTAATTTGAAATCCCTCTTTTGCATATTGAAGGTGATTAAGTTTTCTATCGATCATCTGAACACTGTTTTTGCGTTTGACCAACATTATTGTTGATATTAGTGACTTTATGAGAAAAAAAAATTATAAAAAACGCATTTTTTTAGAGAAAATTTTGTTTCAACGAAGGTTTTAGACTCGATGGTAGCATTTAAAAAATCTGATTTTCTTTTGCGCTTAAATGTCAACTTAAAACAATGATTTCAATTGGTTATTTATCAAAATCGGTTGAAAATTGAAGAAGTTATGGCTACTTTACCAAAACTGAAAATTTTGGAGTTTTTAATAATTTAACGAACCGCAGTACACTTTGTCATAGTATAGGAAGAATGAAACATGATAAATCTCACTCGCTCCAAGTCAAAATTATTTATTAGCTTACCAGAAGGTCACATGCCAAGTTTCCGGAAGATCTGACCATAGGGAGGGGTTGCTTAAGTCTCAAACGTGAATTAAATTTTGAGGTATTTTGCCCGGAAGAAACGAAAAATACTGGTTTTTCATCAATAACTTTTTTCATCCCTAGCTGATTGTTTTTTATGGTTGATTTTCTTAAAGCCTAAATAGAGACAAATATTTCACCTGAAGACTGTAACTCGATTGGATTTGAAACAGAAAAGTTATTGCGGTTCAAAGATTGTATTTTGGTCAAAAATTGTCGTATAAAACGCAATGGGTAAAAAGTACTCATTGCGTGTTGGACAAAATTTGCGGCCTTTGAACCGCAATAACTTTTCTGTTTCAAATCCAATCGAGTTACAGTCTTCGGGTAAAATATTTGTCTCAATTTGGGCTTTAAGAAAATCGACCATAAAAAACAATCAGCTAGGGACGAAAAAAGTTATTGATGAAAAACCAGTATTTTTCGTTCCTTCCGGGCAAAATACCTCAAAATTTAATTCACGTTTGAGACTTAAGCAACCCCTTCCTATGGTCAGATCTTCCTGAAACTTGGCATGTGACCTTCTGGTAAGCTAATGAATAATTTTGACTTGGAGCGAGTGAGATTTATCATGTTTCATTCTTCCTATACTATGATAAGTGTACTGCGGTTCGTTAAATTATTAAAAACTCCAAAATTTTCAGTTTTGGTAAAGTAGCCATAACTTCTTCAATTTTCAACCGATTTTGATAAATAACCACTTGAAATCTTTGTTTTAAATTGACATTTAAGAGCAAAAGAAAATCAGATTTTTTAAATGCTACCATCGAGTCTAAAACCTTCGTTGAAACAAAATTTTCTCTAAAAAAATGCATTTTTTATAATTTTTTTTCTCATAAAGTCACTAATATCAACAATAATGTTGGTCAAACGCAAAAACAGTGTTCAGATGATCGATAGAAAACTTAATCACCTTCAATATGCAAAAGAGGGATTTCAAATTACTGTTATGCCGTCCGAGATATTTCAATCTAAGTACAAGAACTTTTTTATTTTTTTCGAAATTTCATATTTGGAGCATAGCTCAAAAACGGTTCTACTGAGATTTTTTTGAATTTCATTTTCGCATTCAGCGCCCGATTTTACATTAAAAATGTTGGTCAGTTAATCAAGTTCACGATTTTTTTTAAATTTTGTAAACTAGTGTTATTGGTATCTTTCAGGTTAAGCCCGTATGTAAGTGGCTTATGATCTGTATACAAAATAAATTTACGGCCGTACAAATACGGGCGAAAGTATTTGCATGCCCATACAACAGCCAGTAGTTCTTTCTCTATGGCTGAGTATTTTTCTTCACTTTTGTTTAAGGTCCTTGAAGCAAAAGCGATGGGTTTATCGTTGCCAATAGTCCCTTGAGAGAGCACAGCGCCAATTGCAAAATTGGAAGCGTCTGTGGTCAGGATAAATTGCCTAGTGAAGTCGGGGTATTGCAGAATGTTGCTGCCTGAAAGAATATTTTTGCATCGCTCGAAGGCGTCAACGAAATCTTTTGAATGTTTGATTTCCTCACCTTTCCTTAGAGCATTAGTAAGAGGCTTCGCTATCTTGGCGAAATCTCTTATAAATTTACGGTAGTATCCTAGTATGCCTAGGAAACCACGTAATTGCTTTTCATTTGAGGGCAATGGCCACTCTTTGATGATTTGAATTTTATCCGGGTTTGGCTTAACACCGTCGGAGGTGACGATGTGCCCTAAAAACGCAACTTCCTTTTTAAGGAATTCGCTTTTATCTAACTGAATTTTCAAATTATATTTTTCAAGTGTAGCAAAGATTTTTGCTAGGTTGTCTATGTGTTCAGTTAGACTGGTTGAAAAGATGATGATGTCATCCATGTACACCAAGCAGATGACACCAATATGCTCCCTTAGCACATTGTCCATAACGCGTTGGAAAGTGGAAGGGGCATTTTTTAACCCAAAAGGCATTCTGAGAAATTCATAGTGTCCATTCTCGACGCTGAATGCGGTTTTTGGAATGTCCTTTTTCTCAATTTCCACCTGATGAAAGCCAGAGGCTAAGTCCAGTGTAGTAAAATACATACACCTTCCTAGCTTATCCAGAATATCGGTGATATTGGGAATTGGATATCGATCGTCTACCGTCTTCTCATTCAATTTACGGTAGTCGATCACCAAACGCCACTTTTTAATTCCAGAAGCATCCAATTTCTTAGGAACGATCCACACAGGGGACGTCCATGGGCTACTAGAATGTTGTATGATGCCTTGCTCGAGCATTTTCGAAATCTGACGCTGCACCTCTTCTCGGTGACAAAAGGGGTAGCGGTACGATTTCGTATGAATCGGCAACTCATCTTTTGTTATGATGTTATGTTTAATCGCACTTGTGAAGGTCAATTTATCGCCTTCCAAGAAGAAAACATCTTCATGCTGATGAATCAGTTTTAAGAGCTTGTTTCGTTCATCACTATTCAAATGTGATATTCGAATTTGCTCATAAAGAGATTTTGGTAATCGTGATTTCTTATCACCAGGTGTACTTGTTTCAAAATTATTAATTTCTGGTTCAAAAATGTCAGGCGTTAAAACAACCTTTTGCGGTTCGTCAGAATAATTACTGACAACCACTCGAACATATCCATTCTGGGCTGCATACAGTCCACAATGGATGAAGACTTTTGAGCCTATGTTTAAATCATCCGCCAAGAAAAACTCACCATTCGTTTTTGTTGGCAGGTTTATTTGTTGGGTCTCGTGCGCGTTCAAATAAAGTGACTTGACGTCGGGGTATTTGCGCTGCATCGGAATTGTACCCATAGGAAATTTTAACTCGTTACTTGTAGTTATTATATTAGCATTTAAATTTTTTAATGATTCATAGCCTATAAGGCCGTCGAAGAAAGGATGGAAATCATAAATTAGGAAAGTTTGTTTTGACGTGTTTGGGATATTTGGGAATGGGTTAAATTCTACAAATCTATTGATGGAATGTGTTCCACTCACATTTCTTACGGTTGTTGGAGTCATGAACCTACAATTATGTAAATTGACATGCTTTGTTGATAAATAGTTGCGGTTGCTCCCGGAGTCGATTAAAAGTTTAAGTTCTCCCTTATTTGTGGGTAAAGTTATGAATGGGATAAAGTTGTTTACGTTTTTTCTGTTGGGATGCTCGCTATCTGAAAATTTAAGTCGTCAGCGTTTTGTTCTCCGTTTTGCTCTGTCTCGGGTTCGTTATTTTCTGCTGTTGGCTCTGATGTCTCAACGGCAGGGGAAGCGGTGTACTCTGTTGGTGACGAATTCGACAGATCATCGTAGCTTTGATAGTAATAATAATTATCATCAGCATACTGAGGGTAATAACCGTAATCGAATGGATCATGTTCCATGTGGAAGTTAGGCCGGTTCATATAATTTATTTTTCTTGATCGGATGGATGGGTCAATATCCATCGGTTCAGGTTTATGTTGGAAATTATGTCTTGGAGTAAAAGCGTTTTGATTTTGGAAGGGTTGTGCCCTGAAAGGCGTAAATGGATTAGGATTTGATTGCATTTTGAATGGGTGAGGTTGCATCTTAAATGGATTAGGATTTGGTTGCATTTTAAATGGGTGAGGTTGCATCTTAAATGGATTCTGATGTTGGTTAGGGAAAGATGGTTTTGATTGAGGATGGAAGTAGTTTTGTGGAGGTTTGGGAATTGGATATCTAAACATTGGTGTAAATTGTGGAGGTTTGGGTTGTTGGTAAGGTTGGTGTGCTGGTTTAGGTGGAATTTGAGGGGCATACGATTTGAAAGGGTTCCTTACATAATTATAGTTGCTTTCTTCTGAACACAACCTTAAGGCTTCTTTCATTGTTTCGGGAGACTGTGCTCGAATTATTGGACCTAAGGGCTCTTTTAGTCCTGCCAGGAAAACTTTTAATCCTATCTCTTGATAAAAATTCTTCTTGGATGCTCTAATAGCACCATTTATTTCGGTGATACAAAGATTATTTAGTAATAGTGATATTATATGTGACACTTTTCCGTAGAATTCTTCAACTGTTCCTGTTTGCGAGAGTTTGAACAAGTCTCTCGTTAAAGAAACCTCGTCCCTTTTGTCATTATAATGAGCAATTAAGTTGCTCTTTATCTCCCTCCAGGAGAGGTCTGTTCCATATAATTCTAATATGGTATCAGCGTCTCCTGTGATCTTTGATCGTATACACTGCACCCAAACGCTGTACATTGGTGTACCTCTTGCTTCTTCGATAACAGGCATGATGTTGTCGATGGATCTTAAAAATTGGTGTAACTTTATTGGGTTGCCATCAAAATGAGGCAAGTCCCTTAATATGTTTGGTGTTTGTAATTTTTTTAATACGCTCTCAGAGGGCGATAAAATTCTATCTTGATTATTACGTATGTGGATTTCGAGCGCAGCAATTTTTTCTGCGTTTTGTTCTGCGGTTTGTCTGGCGGCTGCCAATTCGGCTTGCGCAGATTGAACGATCTGTGCAGCACCTTCGGCTTCTAGTCGGAGTCGAGATATTTGGTCATCTCTATCCGCTAGAGCTAAATGTAAATCCGCAATTTGATTTTGATGCTCCATTTTAAGCAAAATTCACTAATCTGTTCACTAATTAATACTACACTAATTAAGTTTTAAAAAAAATGAAACTTACCCGCGCGATATCCGTTCGCGTTTTCGTTCTTTTCCTTAACAGCAACAAGTTGGTGCACTCACACTCGCGGTTTCGTTCGCGTAAGGTTTCACGGAATTTTTCTTGGTTTTAAACACAAGTCCACGATATGCGCTCGCGGATGCTCGATCGCGGTTAAAAACACTTAGAAAAATCCGCACGACTGCGCCAATTAAGTAATTGAACCGGGAATTTTCGTTTTTAAAAAACTAACTACGAACTACACGACTTCACGGTCTGAACGATAATGATTTTATTTTATTACTTCAGAAGCCTAACGCCCTATCGTTTCCCTAAAAGTGTCTACCTTGCACCTGTCAACGATACCACGCCAGTGGGATCCATTGTTGGCTCTGCATTCCTGGGTTTGGCTATCACCGATGTTGTTGACTGATGTGTTCCCATATTCGATCTTGCTGACCACGCAACCTGGGTGTTAGCGCGTACAGGCCCACCTGGTTCAGGTGACACGATATTCGATGGTGCCGGGCATCTTGCTGACCACGCTGTCTGGGTGTTAGCGTGTGCAGGTCCAACTGGTTCGGGTGACACGGTATTCGAAGGTGTCGGGCTGGTCGCGTCCTTAACTTATATATATATAGATAGATTTTCTTCACATATGAAAATTGAAATATCGTAATCTTATCGTAAGTGCCATGGGTCAACTTCTTTTAATCTCTTAAGTATTTAATTAACTCAAAAATATCGACGCGTTTCTGAGACAATTTGATCTTAATTATTGTTGTTTTAAAACAACGCCATGCATTAACCCTCATCCGTCCCAGAAATTTTTCCCCTGTTGTCGCAACTTTGGCCGCGCCCTTGTTGAAGCAGGAGAATCCAACTAACGTCAGTGGTGATGACAGCTATCGGGCCGGAGACGACGTCATCGTGACTTGCGATTAGAAAGATTGATTTCGCGCGACTTGTAGAGTGAACCACAACGATCGGACGGTGAAATTAAATTATTTTGTATCCTATTATATTCTAAAAATTATTCTTGCTATCGTGAGTATCTCAATATATATATATACCATAAATTTATCCTAACAAATCAAATACACAGCCAGGGAAATAATTCGATGCGTTGGAAGGAGTCAATTTAGGCTATCGAATAGTGGCACGTTTTGCACTACGTAGTTTTTCGAGAAGTTACTGCATTATTGTTATATAATTGATTTGCAGTTGTGAGTATTAACAATATTAAGGTAAAATCCATATAAAATTGTTATAATTATATTTCTATAGGCAAAAATCATTCCATACGATTGGAATCAGTATAATTATATTGTTGAGGAGAAGCGAAATTAGAGGTTAGCCAATGTGAGTGATATATTTGATTCACTATTTTTCTTTATAATCACACTTAAATATAGTTTTAACACCTACAAGTTATTACAATATCTTAAAAAAAACGTTCTGTAATTTTTTACAAAAGTTAGTTAATTTCGATTCCTCCGCCATAATAAAAATTTTGCGGTGAAAACCGGGGGACTCGAAATAAAATCAATTGTAGAAGGTTTTACGGAATGAGTCCTACTGGATCTTTAAACCATTCCCCATCGATTCCACCGCTTTACACGTGCTGGTTGTGTCGTGTTTTTGAGTTATTAACTAAATAATATTTTTTCACTTTCATTTTCACTTGAACTGTAAAAAAAATATTTGAAATTTGAGTGGATAGTGTAGTGGTATATATGCAAAAATCAGCAAAAAACGTGTATTTTTTGTATATTCGATAACCATTATTTTAAGACAAGCTTGGAGATTCTATCGAAGTTTTCAGCCTTAATGAATCATAAACATCCCTCTGCGCTCTATGAACAATGTTTAAATTTAAAATAAATTTTAAAATTGCGACCCAGAGATGGGTCTTGACTCAAACATTCAGTCAGCGAAACTTTTATGTAGAGAAATGAATCCAACTTAGATGAAATTTCAGGGACTAGATAAGAGAAAATCGATGTTGAAAAACATGCGAAAAAAATTCGCCTTGTCTCCCGGTGAGACTTGAACCCACATCTTGCGCCTCTCCGGGGCCCATGTATTAACATTCTACTACAGGAGACCAACCTGGCGTATGAATATTATACTGGTTGAGTGTCGATGTCTATCGGAATGAAGGGAATAGTTCTCCCATGTGATCATAATCATTTTTCTTGGTCTATTTCTATTCCCATCATTTCATCTTACGGTAGTTGGAATCAAGTTTGGACATCGATAGACATCGACACTCAACCAGTATAATATTCATACGCCAGGTTGGTCTCCTGTAGTAGAATGTTTATACATGGGCCCCGGAGAGGCGCAAGATGTGGGTTCAAGTCTCACCGGGAGACAAGGCGAATTTTTTTCGCAAGTTTTTCAACATCGATTTTCTCTTATCTAGTCCCTGAAATTTCATCTAAGTTGGATTCATTTCTCTACATTTAAAATAAATTTAATGAGGATTAACTTTCTAAAGCCGAATATCACGTCTCCAAACCAATTAGGTTGATGCATGTATCCATTAAAAAAATACAATAATATTATACATGTCTTGATAAATACTTTCCGGATTAATTTCTTCACGACAATTTTCCTCAAAAACGCGTTTTAAAACAATTTGACAGTTGGATGGCCTATAACGCTCTAAATTTCAGTTAAATGGAAATCTCGGAATCCTATATGAACCAGCATATAAAATGAAAATTAAAAATCTGTACTAGGAACCGAAAAATAAAAAAAACTCAGAGTCAGTGGTAAGCAAATAAATAATAAAAACAAAATGTATGCTCCAAAACTGAAATTTAATGACAAAAAATAGAAACAAGGAAACTTAACAATTTAACCGAAAAGGGGGGTCAATCTAAAATATACCATTTAATTGGAACAAGCAGTTTGTTTTCCGGGGACAATTTTTTTGCAACCTTTTTCGATCCCGCGTGTATAAGTCAAATAAAAGAAAAGATAAATCACCTGAAGCCGGGAAATATTATGACAAGGGATAGGTATGTACAATGTACACATTTGACGAGTTTCGGCGAAGAAAGCAGCAACAAAAAATATGGTAAATATGCAGATTAGATTAAACTTGACAGACTCGAATCAACAGTCTGTCTGTCCCTTCGAATGAAAGTAATACCTTGTTAGATATAAACATACATTTGTCACACACACACGCCTCTACAAACTGGAGCATGACAGAGGGGATTGGTTTGAGTTTTCACCATTGGAAATAGTTTAGTGTTGCATGTTACAGTTAAGCAATTACATTTGTATAAGTAAGTAGATATTCATAGAAGAGGATTTTTTTTTACAACACTTCTGATATTCACAACTATTATATCCAGGTTGGAGGTTTTTTTATTGAGTAAAGTTTCTTGAAGCTATCAACTTTCACGATTTTAAGGAACCCTACCAATAAGATTTCAGGTTCAGATTTCAGATTTCAGATTTCAGATTCAGAATCAGATTTCAGATTCAGATTCAGGTTTCAAATTCAGATTTTAGATTAAGATTTCAGATTCAGATTTCAGATTCGGATTTCAGATTTCAGATTCAGATTTCAGATTCTATGAAGGATTCTACCCGCTCATTTTCAACATCCTTCATTTCATCTAAACCTTCTATCCACCTATATAAAAAAAAATTTCATAATCCTTAGATGTCCCTACTAAAAAGAACATCACTTTTCACCGCTAGGCCGATAAATTAAATCTACAAAAAAAGGTTCAGATTTCAGATTTCAGATTCAGATTTCAGATTCAGATTTCAGATTCAGATTTCAGATTTAGATTTCAGATTCAGATTCAGATTTCAGATTCAGATTCAGATTTCAGATTCAGATTTCAGATTCAGATTTCAGATTCAGATTTCAGATTCAGATTTCAGATTCAGATTTCAGATTCAGATTTCAGATTCAGATTTCAGATTCAGATTTCAGATTCAGATTTCAGATTCAGATTTCAGATTCAGATTTCAGATTCAGATTTCAGATTTCAGATTCAGATTTCAGATTCAGATTTCAGATTCAGATTTCAGATTCAGATTTCAGATTCAGATTTCAGATTCAGATTTCAGATTCAGATTTCAGATTCAGATTTCAGATTCAGATTTCAGATTCAGATTTCAGATTCAGATTTCAGATTCAGATTTCAGATTCAGATTTCAGATTCAGATTTCAGATTCAGATTTCAGATTCAGATTTCAGATTCAGATTTCAGATTCAGATTTCAGATTCAGATTTCAGATTCAGATTAAGATTCCAGATACAGATTTCATATTCAGATTTCAGATTCGGAGTCAAATTTCAGATTCAGAACTTGAAAATCTTCAAAATATTGATGGTTTTCGCGAAAGCACCTTTAAGAACGTTTAGTGGAGAATTTTCGAGGGATGAATCTTCAAAAAGGTTGAAAATCCCGGAAAAAGTGAAGGATTCTTGTAACGGTTGGTTCGGTTTAAGAAGAAGGAATTTTGCTTTTTTAAGGTTCAGCAGTTTTCATTACTGTTAACTCAATGAACAAAATAACAAAGAAAATTGATTAATCTTGGAATATACCGGCAGTTTTCACTGCTACCCAGCACGCGTCATTTCACTACTAAGTTCTCATGAATATTCCTAAACAGAACATTACCTTAGTAGAATAAATAAAAAAAAAACAAAAATGTACAATCGATATGCGCTAAACATTCTAACCAGCAGAGGAAAAATGCCTAATAAAAGTAAATAACCAAACACATCTTGCCCACAATAAAAGCTAACAGGTAAACAGAAACTTGTTTACGGGGATCAACACAAATGCGGCCGAATGTTCCTGAAGTGAAGATAGCAGTGGCTGCATCAGTTGTTGTGGCATAAATTTGCAATTCGATGTAACTTTTTCTATTAGCAGATATTACTTAACTTCTCCAGAAGTAACTATTTCTCTTATTGACGTTACTAAAATAGGTAATTCAAAAATACGATTATCAAACTTTTGACTGATTTTTTTGTATTATTAGGTACATAGTTCTAAGACTTTAGATAGAACTTAAACGACAATAATAATTAAATATTAAAAGCTGTGCTGGGGCTTTTGAAAGTAACATTCCAAAGCATTGTTTAGTAGCTTCCACAAAAATAAAAGTGTCGGGCCTACACTTACCTCGATACCGACGATGTTGTGCGGGATTTTCTCTCTCCATGGATCCACCGAATTGGCTAATGGCATTCTAGACGTAGTAGACAATTTTTGCTGGGAATGGTGATGGTTCTTCGCTGGTGTGGTTCCTAATGCTGTTGGGCTGTTGCTGGTGCTGCTGCTGCTATTGTTAATGCAGTTCCTACCGAGCAACCCCAAGGGACAGAGACCGATAATGATGGTGAACAGAAGTTGTCTCTCTTCCGACGATGATGCTTTTACTCATTTATCAAAAGGAAACCACTTGTCATTAACCGGAAGTGGCGCGGCCCCACCACTCTCTGCTGCACTGACACTGACTGATGTTAGATAAGCGGGAGGAACACAACCACGGGTAATAAGTTGACACACACTTGGGCTGGGACTATTTCCTACCGTGCTGGTGGTGCCCAGATCCAAAAACTGAAGGACATACACGGCCAAGGATTTTCACCTCAGTTGCCCTTGGGAGTTTTGTTGTTTCCAGATGCAAAAATCAACAACTATTCACTATCCTATCTACATAAACGGGGGAAAACAAAAAAAAACCTCAAAAGAAGATTCCAGCACTGCCGCAGCGCCGATCACACTTTCTTTTCTTCTTTTTTGTAAGTGGCACTCGGGCACCCCGATTCACTAGCGGCGTCCTGTCAATGGATTGTGCAAATATCAAATCTCGCAAATCTGCTCTGAAATCTGGTTACCCGCTGTTACCATACAATCCGCCTCTATCGGAACCACCTTCAAACCAGGGAATTAAAAAATGAATTTCTCCCCGAAAACATTTGCGCACTACTACACAACACACACGTTTATTTATTTCCCTTTTTTCTGCTTCACTCCACCAGGCATCCAATTGTGTACAGTGGAATTATGGTTTTTCGCTGATGTTCTTCCGATAACTACCTACTTCAGCTAGTCCCTCACGGATGTCTATATGCAAATGTTGCTGCTGCTGCTGGTGATGACGATTCCCACTTGACTTGATGCACAAAAACCACCCATTAAAATACCGATCCGATAGACTCTACGCTGCGAAATGGACTGACTTGACTCCGACTGCGAAACTGACTGACTGACTGATGGCTTGGTTGTACGATTCCATGCTTGTTAACCATCATCATCAGCTATAACATTTTGATGCTGGTACAGTTACTATTCTCAAGTTGCAACTTCTGAAGGTAAACAACTTTATAAAAAATAGCGAATTATATAAACTCTTTTATACAAAAACAAAATTTATGAAATAATTTTGCAACAGATTTTATTCAAGAAAAATTCTAGATAGCGTTGGATGAACTGTATTCTTTGTAGCGCTACTTCTACTAGCAAAAAGGAAATCTGCTGGCTGAGTGCTGACTGACACCCCCGCACGCATACTCAAACAAAATGTGACATCATCGTCATCATCAGCGACCGCGATGGTCAACAAAGGCGCCGTCGACGTCGTGGCGTCCACGGAAAAGCGTCGTATTTTCGACATTTCGCGAAAGGAAACATCAGTTGACGCATACGCTATACACTGAATGTTTTCTCGGATATTTTCTTTTAAAAATGCTTGAAATGGAAGTTATTTTTTTTTTTAGATTTTCATCCTTTGGGATGATTTATCCCGAAAGAAAAAATTATTCAGACATCGAAGGTTTAATAAAAAGAAAATTTCGGTCTTTTAGCTTTAACCAGATTTTCGGTACAAAACCAATACTGATTTAAAAAATGCTGCAAATGCGGACTATTGGGATTAACTTTGACAGAAAAACCACTTTATAATCAAGATCATAATTAACCCCCTCCCCCCCCCCCCCCCCCCCTTGCTTAAACGAAGCAATTCTCCAAACTTTTAATAAAAATCAACGGTCTCAAAAGACTACCTTGAGACGCGCTGAAAACTATCACATAACAAAAACCATATGGCAGAATGAGTTGAATCTAACTTTGGTTAAGCAAGATTTCACATTCGGCGTATAGTTAAGCAAACGTAAGGCAACGATTAAAATTATTTAAGAAAGTTGTGCCCTTTTTTATTAAAATTTCTGAATATCTAATTTTTTTCTACGGCCACAAGAGAAAAAAGTTTCAGAAGTTTGCTTTGGTTTAATTTTTATAAAATACAAGAATTTTGGCAAAATATCAAATCCTAGAGAAATCTTGATTGTTTTTCTCATATCAAGCTTTTGGTTCGTTTTCATCATTTTCCATGCTGCCTATTCAAACCATCCATCTATCATTATCATTTGTAATATCCTTCCTGTGATTCTTCCTATTATAATTCCATGCTTCACCGAAACGCCAATCAATCTTTGTAATTTTAGTTTATTTTATTAGAGAGACTTGCTTGGTAGATTCGCCTCTGAATCTTTAGAATAAAATTTAATCTTTTTTAAAGTTGGGTAGGAATCAATTCTACAGTATGATTTTTCGAACAAACAAAATATTGAAAGAAATGTTCCGAATATGGTCCTTTATATTTATTTATATAAAACTACAAAAATTTGAACCTCGCATCACTCATCATCATCCACATCCATTCCACCGCGTTCGCCATCACTTCCACCACCCACATCGTCGTAATCGGAGGCATTATCGACATCGGACTCCGCAGCACGGGCTGCCTTCTTTTTGCTCCGCTCGGCTTTCTTCTCTTCGGACGTTTTTCGCAGACCTTTCATCTTACGCGTCTGGATATCGTTGATCTTCTGTTTGCCCACGTGCACTCTTCCGTGAACGTTACCCAGCTCATCGCGGCTGATATTCTTCCGTTTGGCAACCTTCAAGATAGCCGGCTGCTTGAGCGATCTCGCGTACAGATCATCCGAAGCGATCTTCGTCCTTCGGATGGTCAAATCCATCGATGGACCCATTTCGGTAAGCTCGATACGCGGCGTCCGTTGCCCACTTTTCTTCAATTGCATCCGATAAGAACGCATCATGACGGTCAAATCTTCTGTAATGGTGAAACTTAGCACATGTTCCAGACCCTGCAGTCGGATCGAGTCAATCGTTTCGATTCGAAACATGTCCAGCAGCAGGCTTCGCAAGCGGCGTAGCTCCTCGGTTAGCTTCCATTTGTAGCCGTTGAATATGATGACCGGTTTGACGAAGGCCGATATTTTCTCGTTTTTAAACTCCTGTAGGCTTTTATACTGCTTGATACCCAATTCGAACATGTCCAGTACCTGCTCATCGTAGATTCGGCCCAAAATCAGATTATTCGGACGTTTCTTGGAGGATGACCCGAATATGAACAGGTGGCAGTCGTTTGATTTTGCGAGCCTGTGGAAAAAAATAACCTTTGCTGTTGACAATTCTAGACAGTTTCGAATAAATGTAACTATGCATATAAGCATGAGCACGTTTGCTTTCTGCTAATTTTAAAGGAGTTTTTAGAACTCTTGAAATTTTGTTGCAAAGAACGGTAGTATTTTTGTACCTATAGTTATGTTCCAACGGATTGTATAGCGATTGGCATAAAGTCATTTGGCATAAAAGCCGCTTGGCATAAAAGTCGTTTAGCATAAAGCCATAATGGACATAATGGAAGTTTGGCATAATGGTCATTTGGCGTAATGGCCGTTAATCATGTCTTTTGGCTTTAAATAATGAATAAAACTAGATAGACGGTAATGTCCTGAAATGATTTTAAAAAAACTTCGAGGAAGCCTCCCCACGTTTCGCTTTTAACCTTCCCGCGCCGTTCGGGTCAATATGACCCGAAGCGTACATTCAATTCATCATAACTCGTGACAAAAAAATCGGAAAAATCTGAATTTTGAAACAATTATGCAGAGCAGCAGAAAACACAATTTGTAGTACCAGATAACTTCCGGGGACCACCGGAAATGGCCCCATGAAAAAAACCGATAATATGCCGTTCGGGTCATATTGACCCGAGCTCTTGCGCTCGTTCCCCTGGCCACAAATAATAACCGATTTTGATGCTATTATATTCGTTGTTTAGGTAATTTAATCTAGTTTCTCAACATTATGAAATTAAGTCAATATGTTTTAGGATTTTACCGGTAATCGACTCCTAATGAAAAAAGTCCAAAAAAAGAGCTCTTTTTGAAATGCTTATAACTTCTGGATGATGTATTGTTTTGATCTAACTTAACGATTTTCGAAATTGTTGAGAATTTACCTTTCTATAGATGTACAAATATGTAGGGGTCCAGTGGAAGGTTTGGCCGCTATCCCGGAACTTCCGGTAGAAAAAATTCTTACTTAAAAAAAGTCACCCAATTTTGGCTTTGCATTGCTGTTTCTGGCTTACCAATGGACCGATTCTCTAAATTCAAATTTTAGTTTTTTTTCGATAACTTTATTATTATTTTCGTAGAACATAGTTGGTTCCTCAAAAATCTCATTTTTTCAGTATATGGTAATGAAACTGACATCTTTTTTATCATTTTTCAAAATCCCCCTCGTGTCGGTGGGTTAACGGTATTTTGTTAGCGTGATTTCTCTAAAATTTGAACTCAAAGTGGTCACTTTTTATATACCAAGAGATTCATTAGAATCTCCTCTTCCGATGGACATACTTTTTGTGTGGTGTTTTGAAATTTTGTTGCAACGTTTTTCGAATTTACTGAAAGCTGCCAGATTTTAACCAGTTTGGCCCACGTTTTCACCAGGTTGGTGTACAAATCTCGCACCCCTCACGTAGCCGCGGGAGAAACAAATCCTTTAGCTCTCTTTTTGTCGCTCACCAAATCTACCACCCAACTCCCAACCCAGCAGCAGGAGGAACTGCCGTCTCGCCGCGTGGTTTGTTGATTAATTGTGCTGATGCTGATAATGTAATGAATGTTATATTATTGTAGGTATTGCTTGAATCTTTTTTGATATTTTATATTATATATGTACCTATATGTTTACGGATGGTATTATACATTATTCCATTATATTCAAGCACAATTTTCTGCAACTGTGAAATCTAATATTTTTATAAATAAAAATTGTTTCGATTAAAGTCGTTTTAACATCTTTATGTGATTCGCGACTTATATAAACGATGCAGTTTGCAGACAGTCATGGAAAAAACTTATCAGGTACAACTGGGCTCGATGTTTACTCTTGGGCTCAAACTCACGGATTTCAGATTTCAGATTCAGATTTCAGATTCAGATTCCAGATTCAGGTTTCAGATTCAGACTTCCTATTCAGATTCCAGATTCAGATTTCAGTTTAAAATTTCAGATTCAGATTTCAGATTTTTGATTTCAGATTCAGATTTCAGATTTCAGATTCAGATTTCAGATTCAGATTTCAGATTCAGATTTCAGATTCAGATTTCAGATTCAGATTACAGATTCAGATTCCAGATTCAGATTTCAGATTCAGATTTCAGATTCAGATTTCAGATTCAGATTTCAGATTCAGATTTTTGATAAGGGTTTCTGATTAAGGTTTAATTTAGAATTCGTATTTAGAACTTTGAGTTAAAAATTTAGAATACAGAAATGAGATTTTGAAATGTCAAATTAAGAATTTAAAACGTGAAATTTAGAAATTTTTGAATGAAAATACAGAACTTTTACAAAAATTGTCAAAAATCGTAGAAATTTCATTTTTTCTTCATAATTTTTTGTTCTAAACGCTTAATCCCTCAATTAAATTCTTTATTATGAACTAAAAATTTTCAATTATTAATTCCACATTTTAAATTTTAAAATTTGAGTTCTAAATTCTAAATTCAAGATTCTGAATTATTAATCTCAATTCATTTTTATTGAGATTTCAGATTCTGAATTTAGGAATTCGAAATGCTGAATTCTGCATTTTGATTTCTGATACAGAATTCAGAAACATTTGAATTTATGATATAATACGATATTTTCAGTTCTGAATACTGTCTTGTGAACCAAGGATAATGTATTCTGGACTTCGAATTATGAGTTCAGAGTTCTAAATTCTAAAAAAAAATATATAATATAAGATATATATCTTCCCTAATTTTCAAGTTTCACTTGTATTTTAGATTTTAGAGGAATTGAGTGAAATAAATAAAACTTTTCAAAAATATTCGAATAAGACAAGTAGATGATATAACTGAAAGAAAGATTAAAGAACTACATTAGTTATGATAAATATTTATTAGCAAATCATTGACCTTCCAACAATAAAACATAAAAGCCTTCAATGTTCTAAACCTTTGTCCAAAAACCCGCTGGCATGGTATGAGATCAAAAAAATATAAAATTCAATTACCTATAAAGGATCAGAACTTGTCTTCATGTGGGTGCCTTCGCATCGAGGAATCCCTCTCAATGAACTGGCTGACCAAGAAGCCAAAAAAGCGTGTACTGAAGGAATTGGAAATGATTACATTATAACTTCTAACGATGTTTCATTTCCATATCGTCTGCATTCCAAGCAACTTTGGCAGTATCGGTGGAACTCAGGAAGCAAAGGTCGCTTTTGTCATAGCATCATGAAGGAAGTGTCTCTACAACCATGGTTCTTCAAAACGGAGCTTTCAAGGAGGCAAATTGTTATACTCTCTAAACTGATAAGCAATCACTCTCGATTGCCAGCACACCTTCATCGTAACCGCATAATTTAAAGTGCAAACTGTAGCTGTGGAGCAACTAATGCCAATCCGGATCACTATTTGTTCAGCTGTCCCAATTTTGGACAGATGAGATGGCCTATCTGGAAAATTCTACTGGAAAAACGAATCGCACCTGATCTACAGTTGATGTTAAAAACCAAAAATTGAAATATGTTTAGAAATATTGCTGATTTTTTCATTAATTGTAATATAGACATGTAATTTACAATTTACCATTTAACACTTGGCCGGCTATGTATTAGAGGTTAAGCCATTTGTACACGGAAAATAAAAAAAAGGTAAAATTTACCTTTTCGCGAGGTGAATTTTTTCCACCCCTCTTTCGAGGTAAATTTTACCTTTTTTTCATTCACCTAGCAAAAAGGTAAATTTTACCTTTTTTCAATTTACCTAGCAAAATGGTAAATTTTACCTTTTTCGCATTCACCTAGCAAAATAGTAAATAATACGGTTTTCCCATTTACTGATTTAAAAGGTAAATGCTGGTTGGTTTGATTGTTTTCTTCAATAAGAATTTAAAAAATACCAAATTCCTTCAAAAATGATATTTATTGGAGATAAATAGGGACTGGTAATTCGGCTTCGCGTTCTTTTGAGCCGCTATGGCCGCTGAATCCACCTGCGTTGCGTACATTCATGGCCTCCTCCGTTCGACTAATCCGGTCAGGTTCGGCTTTTCCGGCTGGAGGATGACGTGGAATACACCTCAAAGCTCTATGGGCCGATCTGAAACAAAATCAATAGTATTATGACGAGAACCAGCACAACTAAATGATATTTAAGAACACTTACCTTTCTATTCCGATTTTCACATATTAGGCACAAAGCAAAACTTGTTCCTAGAATGACAAAACAGCTTAACCTCAATGAACGGGTTCGGCGAATAGTTACTTTTTTTTAGAAGAATTGTACCGTTTTGTTTGGCTCAATCCAGGTCAATTACACCTCGCTACGAGGTAAGTTTTACCTTATTTGGATTTACCTTTTTTTCTAGGTGAATTATACTTTTTTATCGAGCTCAATTCACCTCGCTACGAGGTAAGATTTACCTTTTTTGGATTCACCTTTTTTCTCGGTGAATTGTACCTTTTTTCAAACCTCGATTCAGGTAAATTTTACCTCACTGTGAGGTGAGTTTCACCTCGAAGAGGTAGAAGTTACCTTTTTGGCTTTCACGAGCGTTCACCTTTGCTAACTCGGTAAATTTTACCTTTTTATTATTTTCCGTGTAGAATAATAAAAAAAAAAAAAAAAAATAAAACATTCATAACATAAGTATCAGCATGAGCAAAGTCAAACAAAATTCAATCTACAAACCACGCGGCACGGCGATTCCTCCTGTTTGCTGCTAGGAGGTAGGTTTGGTGAGCGACAGGAGAGCCAAAGGATTTCGTTTCTCTTGAGACTACACGGAGGGGTGCTAATTTAGTACGCCAACCGTCTGAAAATGTGTGCTGGACTGGTTGAAATCTGGCAGCTTTCAGTATATTGGAAAAACGTTGCTACAAATTTTTGAAAAACTTCACAAAAAGTATACCAATTGAAAGGGCAGATTTCAATGAATCTCTGGGTATATAAAAAGTGGACAGTTTTAGTGAAAATATCCGAGAAATCACGATGACAAAACCCAGAGAACCCATCAACCCAAGGGAGAGTTGAAAAATGTCAAAAAAGTTGTTAGTTTCATTCAGAGATACTGAAAAACTAAATTGTTTTAGAAACAAAGTTTGTTCTATGAATATAATAAAAAAAGTATCGAAAAAAAACTAAAATTTGAATTTAGAGAATCGGTCCATTGGTAAGCCAGATACAGCAATGCAAAGCCAAAATTGGGTGACTTTTTTTAAGTAAGAATTTTTTCTACCGGAAGTTCCGGGATAGCGGCCAAACCTTCCACTGGACCCCTACATATTTGTACATCTATAGAAAGGTAAATTCTCAACAATTTCGAAAACCGTTAAGTTTTTTTTTTTTTTTTTTGTATGGGTTTATGAGCTACCTGGCTGACCCGGAAAAGAAAAACAGATTGGGGGACAGAAGAGGAAAATTTACATGAGAGTAGAATAGCTTAGAGTAGGATAGCGGCAACAGAGCCCGAGGGTTCTGAAGCACCAGTTTAGGGAAGCGTTAAGATAGTGCTCGACGGACTGGGACAATTGGGCCCTACATGAGCTTCGAGTTAACCCAACCTCCAATTCAACCGAGCAGAAACAGTATGGTAGCAAAAGTTATCATATGCTAACGTCTCGATATCATTGTCAGAAGGGTTCACTATCTTACCGTAGTTGAGTTATCCCTACATGTCACCTAACCTTACTCGATGCAATAACTTTGAATTGACTAAAAAAACATATTTTTCGAATTCAGAACAAAACATCTAGATAAGAAGCTTTCTCTCAATGCAGCAATTAATAGAATTTCGCTAAACACAAATAATAATTGTACCAAATATTTTGGAAATTAAAAAATAATATATAGATACAACTATGAATTGCATGTTCAATATCTTTTGTACTATCATTGACTTATCAAAATAACAGGATTTAAACCATAATGCAAATGGCGATGTTGTTCTTCTAAAACCTAATTGATAATTTTGAACAACTTCTCAAACAACCTTAGTCGATCTTTGGTTTGGTTAAAATGAATTGTCAATTTTTAAAACCCCGATCTTCTACATCCTTATTTGAATTTCAAACCTAATCGAGTTATAAGATCGAACTACAATAAAAAAGTATTAAATGAGAAAGAACTATGCTGTTTTTCTAAAATCTCGAACATTTACAATTTCACAGAAAAACTTTCCTCAATCTGTTTCGGATGAAATAAATTACACTCCTATTTATAAATCTCCAATATTATTTTCCTCGACTATCATCTATCTTTTACTTCATTATTTGAATTTCACACCTAACCAAAAAAAAGACAAATCTTTCAAAAAGTATTCAAAACGAAAAGGAAATATTCTTGACAGGAAACTGTCTAAACAGCATTTTGATCCAATCAGCCTCTAGTTCTTGTAAAATGCTTGATTTAAGAATAAGCCTTCGAAATTCATAAACCGCAAATGCACACTTATGCTCTAGATTGGGGAGAAGGAAACTATTACTTTACCTTGCCTAGTAGCACATTGAACATTGAATACCTAACCATGTGCCAATTGTTAACATCTTCATCCAACTAATTCTTGTACAATTAAATTGCCTATCTAATTTTGGCAGTTATCATTCATTTACAATACTGTCTATTCTAATCTAACTTGCGCATGGTGGAAAAGTGGAAATATCAACATTAAAACAACTAATTGTGATATTTCCACTGCGCAATGCTGTTGTTGTCCAACGGAAGGGAGGGCAAGTGTTTCAACTCCCATTCACCTTATCAACACGGATCATCAAAGAAAAAATATACGATTACGATATTGAATCACCTTTTAATTTATTTTCTATGATCTCATATCGAATAAGGCTACGTGCAACCGCCCTCTCAGGTTTATGTTAGTTTAGAGTCTGTTTCCAAACCGTCAACTTCCATAAACACAGTAATGCACGCCGTCGCCGTGACCCATTACAGCCTAGGGTACGGAATTTCGAAAACCGTTAAGTTAGATCAAAACAATAGATCATTCAGAAGTTATAAGCATTTCAAAAAGAGCTCTTTTTTTGGACTTTTTTCATTCGGAACCGACCACTGGTAATTTCCTAGAACATATTGACTTTATTTCATAATGTTGAGAAACTAGATTAAATTACCTAAACAACGAATATAATATCATCAAAATCGGTTATTATTCATGGCCAGGGGAACGATAACAAACTGCAGGTTAAATAGACCCGAAAAAATTTTAACAGATATTTTGCGAACGGCATGGGAAGGTTAAACTAAAATTATATATGGTCCTTACACATCGCGTTGCAGACCGGGCTAGGGGATTGTACCTAGCTTTGGGTAAACCAGGAAACACGGGGCTTCCTAGATCCCTGATAGCAGATCTTCAAATTTAAGAAAAAAAATCCTATTATGTTTTCAGCAACATTTGTAAATTTTTTGACTGAACTCTTAGCCATTCTTACAGTTAAACCATAGTTTATGTTCTGTGATAAAAATTTTAACCAACCTCGTTAAAGAACGAGGGAGCCTTTCCTAGGATTTCAATATTACAAAAGCAGTAAATATTTAATTGAATCTCGAAATCCTTAATTAAAATAAGTCATCAATTATATCTAATCCTATATTTAAAAAAATTGATTTCAAACGTTTAATAATGTGCTGCTGTAAAGCTTAGTCCACACTAGGAGACGGTTCGTCTCGAGACGGTCTCAGCGTCTCCCATTTTCTTCGAGAGAAACTGAGACCGTCTCAGGTTTCCAACAACAACAACAGACAACAAAATTCGTCTCATAACAAAAATCGCAGTTCATGTTGCCTAGTGTGGGTGGACTAGGCTTTAGAGCTAACCTTATTCTGATACCTGAAAACTGACCCTTATTGGGTGCTTGTCAAAAATTACAAAAATCTACCATATCAAATATTACTCAAATATTACACACTTACTGCTCCAATGGTGTGGCATCCTCGAACATCGTCACGTCGTTGTTCCGACGCATCAAGCTAACGAGCGGTTTCTTGAAGAGGTGCAAATCCTTCAGGGCCTGCCGTACCTCGTTGGAACATTTGCGACCCTCCATGATGAGCGTCTTTTTAGGATTTTCGATTGTTTTCGGTTCCCGGCCATCCAGTACCCGTTTGCCCCGGCGGGTCATCGGCTTTCTTGTTTGAGAAACATTTTATTCTATCATTTGTTATAAATTATCCAGAAGGGTATACTTACTTTATTCTACCTGTCGACATACTCGTTACTATCGAGTAAAGCTGTAGCTAAATGTTTCGATTTATGCACTAAATTAACAGGAAAAATACCGCTCTGGACCAGCACGAAACACGTTGTTTTGATGTTGTTTACTACCTGCGGTGCGTTTTACCGTTTTTCGGTGGTGATGCGTCAAATGACATTTGAATTTAAACAGTGCTGCAAGTACAACAGATTAAAAATCAAATCGAGAGTGAAATAAGCCCTCTGAATAGGCGTCACGCAGCGCCAAGTCTGATATGCATTTTTTGAACAGTTCAGTTATTTCTGGTATTTTATAATCCCAATAAATCTGTGCAATTAAAATTTGTCCACTTTAAAAATAAGTGTTTTATACAAGGCTGATTTAACTGTTTATATTTACTTCTATTCTGCATATGCCATTAAAAAAACGATGCATGCTCGTTCTAGTCTTCATCATCCACCATCTTCATCTGAAGCAACGTGTCATTGCGATGTAAACAAGCTTGAATCATACAAAAGTGAAAATGTTTCTATTGTGGTCAGCGTTTAATATTTAAATAAAAGTTTTCGAAAATGATTGAAATTACGGCAAGGTTGGTTCGTGAACAGAGCGCCGTTTTCCTTTGTGGCGAGGTAGTGGAGTGTTTGATTACTTTCTCCAACCCGTCGCTTCCAGAACATCGAATCTCACAGAGCAATAGGTAAGTAATCGACAACAGATTACCCTTCGTAAAATTGAACCAAATCTCTAATTTCAGTGACATTCTAGAAAATCTAGCATGGGCCACCGTTCAAATACATTGTTACTGCAATTCCACTCTTCAGGAGCGTGGTGCAGTTGGGGGTGGATCTATTGGATCCGGAAACGCAACCGGGGTTGATGGCGGTGGCGGTCACACTTCGAATAGTGTCACGGTAACCGCACTGCCAATCAACAAAAACATAGGCAGTGGATCGACATCTCTGAATGCCAGCAATCAACTGAAGGGTGAAGTGCTTCAGTCCTCGGAACCGAAGATCCTGTTCTGCGAGCTTCGATTATCCCCGGGGGAATCCAGACAGTGTAAGTAACATGGTTCGTTTTGAAATTGCAAATGGAGTTCAGTTCCTGGGCTAGACCTGACTTTAACATTTCACATAAATTGCCGATAATAATAGTTAATTGTAATCGACAGACTGCGTTAGAGTTATTAAATTACAAAATATAATAACCATTATTCATTTTAGTTATGTTCCGTGAAACCCTTCCCACGAATACTCCGCCCACTTACCGTGGAGTTATGGTAAAGTATTACTACAAAATCACCGTAGCCACTCAACGAGTTGGTTCCACAGTGCAGGCCCTGCACATTCCAATACGTGTTCTTCCATTGCCCCCGATTAACTGCAGTGATGAAACAATCACTCTGAACGACGAATCGAACGAGGACCTTGCCCCGAACAATCCTTTCCTGGAAAAGAAGAAAGCTCCATCGAAAATTGAGTACGCTTTGCACTATCTGCAGAACATTACCGCCAGAAGAAGACCGAACTTCTATCTTATTTCCAACAAACGCGGTAGAGTCGGTCGGTTTTGCTTGTTCAAGCCAATCTACAAACTGGGAGAAGATATTGTTGGAACATTAGACTTCAGTTGTGGCACCGTAAAATGTGTGCAGCTTTCGGTAACTTTGCAATGCGAAGAAATTGTAAAAAAGAAGGAAAGCGAAAAACCTAACTCCACGTCAACAAACCAACAGGAGAAAGATGCCGCTAGTTCCGCTACAGTTGGTCGCATTACTAACTACACTAAGCACCATGAAGTGTGTCTGGGCCTGCTCCAGACCCAGATGATTCTCCCAATTCCGCTGTACGTAACACCAACTTTCGAAACCGATCTAGTGGATGTGAAATGGCGGTTGCATTTCCAGTTCGTTACCAGTACCAATGATGAGCTGACCGTAGTAAATAACCCGGAAAGCCTAGAATGGCAAGCTCCGACAGATATATCGATCGAAACTATGATATGGAACCTACCAGTAACTCTGTACCCAACTGCTCCTGTTCAGATTCCGCAACCTAGCGGAACATTCGTACTAAACATGAAGTAACAAACCCTAGGTTAAGATAGTATAAACTGTATTTCATTGTATTTTTTATTATTGAAGTTAAAACTATATACACTCAAAGATAACGTTTTGCTTTTTTAACACCTAATTCAGCTCAAAATAATTGAGTTAGGATGTATTAATGTCAACCCCCTGGCAACTTGATAGTTTGGTCGAGTTTCGTGTGTCTGTTTCAAAATCGCAGATGTCGCATGTGTGCCGCTTGTTTACATACTTTCCGAGTCATGCATATGGAAAGGGCACACTATTAAATGTAGTGAGAATCAGGCAAATTCATAACTTTTGAATGAATAAAAAAAAGTTTTAACCAAAATTGTTAATCTTGTTCAATATTCTACCGATTTATATATTGTGTAGGAACAGTTTTTCTATAAAATGGCAAAAGTTCTGCGATAATGTGATTGTTTTGTTATTTATACCGTATTCGTTTTCACCACCCGAAAGTGTTGCACCATCCACGCTGAAAACGAGCATGAATCGAGTTTTGCACTCACCTTTATTGGTGTGCGTGAAATCGGCAGTGTCAACAGAAAATATCAAGCTGTCAAAAATCCATTACAGCTGGTATTTGTTTTCGTTTAATTTCGAAAATTGAAATCAAATTTACTTCAGTTGATCATTGTCTTGCGAATCATATAAAAATTTAAGCATGAATTTATGTACTATGTGAAAATTTCAGATTTATTTTATTAGAGGCTTGTTTGGTAGATTCGCCTCTGGCCCTGATGATAATAACTGCAATACCGGCTGATTCTGGGCGGTCTATGTTTGCTGCTGCTGGACTGCAGTTACCCCAGCTTGGTGGTTCCGATATTTTGTCTTGAGAGTAACGTTTATTCCTCGCAAATCTCATCTTCTTTGTTCGAGTATTTCCGTTTCAGATTACCAAAAAAATCCCAAAACAAGCCCTTGTAGTGATGAATCATCCCAGAGGAAGAAAATCCCGTAAAAAAAAAATTCAAGTCCCCAATGCGGGTGCAGTCTCGAACTGCCTTTTTTGAAGGGCAACGGGTTGGAATCCGGGACTTGACGCAACCGAGCATCGTCACCCTAAATAAAGCACAGTTCTTTCACGATTTTCACGCACTCGGGGGCTTCAACGCTCGAAGCTGACTTGTGGCAGAGTAGCTTCGAAGCAGCTTAACACTTCTTGCTGCACGAGACCAACTTAAGGGAACCGCCCGAGCAAGAGAACTCTTCGGTTTGTGCGATTCCCCAGATCTTTGGGTTGCACTTTTTGCACTCGGATTTGCTGCTTTTCTTTGGTATCTCCTGGAACCGATTGCAGTAAGCCTTCTGGGCACATTTCTTCTTGGGAGCGTCCGATCCGCATCCTCCATTTTTGCTTGAAGATTAAAACGAGTGACTCTTGGTAGTTTTCCGGCTGTCTCCAGTTGCTTGAGGGCCGTTCGTTTGTTTGCTTTGGAACGTTTTCTCCGGGTAAAATTCTCCGCCTCTGCTGGAAACGGCACTGGTATTGAATCCGGAACAAGTTTCCGTAAACTAAGGAAAAAACTATGTGGAAATAGCTAGAACGCAATTTTTACGGTATAAAATAAACAAGACCAGCTGATATTTGTTTACATCGGGAAGCACATCCTGTCAAAATTCATGAGAGTATTGGTGAGAGCGCCAGCAACACCGAATATTTTCAGAGTGTTCCACCGTCCACTTTATGGTGCACTACCAGTGGACTACTCATCGTGAAAACGAGCATGAAAACAGCAAAAAGTGCACTACCGGTAGTGCCCCGGTGCACCACCACACGAAAACGAATTCTCTATTAAAATGCTCATATGCATCGCACTTTAGGGAAATCTCTTAATGTTTGATAGGGTTGTGTTGTATTTTACATTTATTGTGCTTGAGTGTCTTCAACAGTTTCGGTGGAAGGTAAACTTGTCCCAAAAAACTACTGGATATCAGTAATTTATTTAAAGCAGTCCAGAACTTTTATACCTTATGTAGGACACACAAATTAACGCTCTACTCGATTTCTTAGACTAAACTTTTGAAAACAGATTCACTTCACATAAAACATAGAAAAAAGTTCTAATTTCAAAACTTTTTTTTAGTTATTGAACCAGTAACAGAAAACATATTTCAATATGGGTCCTTTCGACATGTTGAGTAGCTCGATTTTCGATTTGACAGAACCAGAGAACCAGAAAAAACTGGCACACGCGATTTGTATGGGAAACGTCAAGTTGCCAGGGGGTTGATTAATGTAAACTACCATCATGTCACCATCTACCGCCCAGACACCATTTACCGCCCAAAATCACCCTTTTGTTTGTATTTTGAAAAAACTGGGATGTTTTCTCCAAAAATAAGACCTGTGTTCAGTGTCGGCATCATTGTTCGATCATTTCACTGAAAAAACATCACTTAGTTATGCCAACTATAGCCAGAAATTAAATGTTTAGTTTTTGGTTTCCGGTCAAATTGTTGAATTCGACGCCTGTTAGCGAACTAAGCATTACTGTACTCCTAGGGCAAAAAGGGTTTTTGTTTTCAAGATAGTACCTATTTGACCTAAAATCGACTTGAAACGATAGTTTTATTTTCGTAGAATAGATTTGCATCGAAAAATTTCCGATTTTTTTAATAATTGTTGTTTTTTGAAGCGTTTAGTGATGGGCGGTAATTGGTGTTTAAAAAAAAGTGTGGGTTCCTAATGACCGGTCACGCACAATTTCTTTGTTTTTAACGCATGTATTGTGTCAAATGTGTAAATTATAAGAAGAATTTAGTTCGATTATGTTAGAAAATGTTTTATCGCTGAAAGTAACCGGTTACTTGAGGCTGTTTGCCTGGAATCATCATTTTGTCAGTCAACGCACTTTGTAACAATTTGTCAAAAATTTGCGGGAAAAATTTCACAAAATGTATTCTCTCAAGTTCCTCAAAATGCTTTTGACAGCTCGTGACATGGAAAATACTAAAAAGAACAGTTTCCGTGTTGTTAGATAGTTTTTCTTTAAGAAAACCTTATTGATACCCAAAAAAGTCGAGTGGGCGGTAATAGGGCCAGTTGAACACCTCGAAATTTAGTTAATTATTTTGAAAAGCGCACATTTTTCGCATTCCACTAAATTTTTAATTGAAAGTGGAGCAGTTTTGAGATGTATTGGAAAAGAAAGCGAATAAAAATCTGCCGTCGTTTTTTTATTACACATGTTTGAAGTTGAAAAACCGCTTAACTGGGCGGTAGATGGTGACATGATGGTAATCGATTTTTCGATTACTTTCAATCTGATTCTGAGCTTCCACCCAAATTACCATCTACATGTTGTTCAGTTTCCTGCTCCTCGTCCTTATCCCAACCAGATTTTTTGCCTGTTAAGAAATCGGCTCTTAACGCACCCCATGTAGACGTTGGCTCCTGTTCGTCGTTCCCCGATTCTTCCTCTGATTTTACCTCCTCTTTGGTTTCATCCTTAACCAAGTTGTCAACCAGCTCCGATTTAGCTCGTGGTCCATTCATCAAGATGTTCAAAAATTCCTTTTTGTTCAGACTTTTGAGTACCTTCTCTCGTTTATATTCCAGCTTACCAGCTTCGTCCAACTTCTTGCTGACATCTCGTTGCTGCTGCCGAACGGCATTGAAAAGCTGTACCGTTCCCCTAGTGGCAATCTTTTTAAGCGATTTTTCCCTTTCGTAGTCGCCAATAGACGGCTTTACCCGTAAACCCAAAATATCTTTCTTTTTAATCTTTTTTAGAAGAGCCTTCTGACGAAGCAGTTCTTTGGCCTTTTCCATGTCATCAGGTTTCTCATCGTTCTCCTTCGGTTCGTCTTTAGACTGAGATTTCAACAATGCGCTAGATTCCCCGACAACTTCAAACTGGTACGTCGGTTTGGGTTTTTCTTGTTTGCGAATCGCATCAACGTCTTTCACAGCTTTGGAAAGAATTTGACCACCGTCACTTTTGCGCAGATATTTGGCCATTGCGAGGGCCCATTTCGATGGACCTTCCTCGTCCGCATCCGCATCATCCTCCGACATAGGGAACTCATCATCCGACATGTGCTGATCATCGTCTTCCAGATTCAGCTCCGACTGATCACTATCGCTATCATCAGGTTGTGAAGCTACAGCTAGAAATGTAAGAAACTTATGGTCATTTGAAGCAATCTTTTATATGCAATTTACCTTTAGCTTTCTTGGCAATTTTCACCCCGGCTACCATACTCAGGTTTTATTGTTAACAGCTTTTTAAATGAATAACGTGAGCAATTTACTGAAACGCGAAACAAAAAACGCACGTGTATATACAGCGTCGGTGAAACCGAGAATTGGTAAACAAAGGTATTTCGCCAACCTCATTATTTTGATTTCTGCACTGAGAAAAATTCAATTATTGGAATTTTTGCTGTGCACACGTTAACCACTGATCATACTGACTGGACACTCGATTTCGTTTTCTGGATATTTTTTCCAACAGTGCGCAATATCGATTCCAGAGTGCACATCGATCGATTTGAAGAAATGCTATCCCAGTTAGGAAATGCCACCCAACTTTAAAATAAAAACAGGCAATTTCTACGATAAAATCGGGCTAAACAGGTATCCATTTTTCCTACAGGGCATTTTTTGTCGAATTTTTCAGGTTCGCCACCTGCCGTTGATATTGCGAACCTACTAAATCTGACAAAAAAAATTAGAAAGAAAATGGTTGAATTTTTGTTTCAAGTGTCAAGTCAGTGTGGTCAGTGCGTTAACTTTGGCTGCCCATAGTTCTTTCGAGATAGAATCTGGGTTGCCAGGTGCCCGGGATTTGACACTTAGTTCGGTTCCTTGACTGCCAAATATGTCACGTTTGTTATGGGCAGGGATGCCAGGTGTTGAGGATAAAAAATCTGGGCAATTTTGGAAAAAAGTCTGTGTGTGTGTCTGCATGTGCATAAGGAAGATCACAAATTTGGTACTAAACAAGAAATTTGAAGATACGCGTATCGGGTGGAGGGGGGGGGGGGGGTGAGTTGGTCTGATTGTCCTGTGGTATTCGGGTAGATGAGAACTATATAACTAACACTGTTTCCTATTGCGTACCATGCCGATCTTATTGTTTAAAAATGTTTAATGGATGATTGGTCCAATACCATGAATACAAGCAAGAATACAGTCCAATCTGGCATTTACGGATCAAATCCGGTGCATGAATATTCATTTCATCACTTAATTTTGAAAGTCTGTAATATCTGGGCACTCTCAGCAAAAATCTGGGCAAAATCTGTGTCTAACCAATGTCTGGACGAACACGCTAACTTTTGGCTACCCCTTAAAGGCGTAAAATTGACCCGTTATTGAGAACCTCCACTATCTGTCAAATAAAGGGTCATTTTAACGGATCAATATTACCCCTTATTTCGGAAGGCTTGATTCCCTTCAAAAAGGGTAGTTTTCAATCTTGTCATTTTTCAAACGTTTCATTTGCGGTCGTGAATCGTGGTAAGTTTTATTATTATTTAATGTAGACATTATTCATGAACATTAAGATATTAGATGAATAATTCCCGCTACAGATGATCTTGGAACTAGGAAATGGTGTTTCATCACCTAATTTGCAGCACAAAGACGGTTTCGTATCGGCACTTCAAGCCAGCCGATGTTGTCGGATTCTAACGTAAGCATTTTCCTTCAAATTTATTAAGCAATTTTCATATTACAAAAAGTTTAATTTTCTTTCAGTTTTCGTCATCTCGATACCGCTACCGCTAGGAAAACGTCCAGGGCAAATGGGAATTCCGGACAAAAAAATCGTAACGGAGGACCGGCATTTAAAAACTTCCTATAATTATTAATGAACAATCTTATTCCAAATAATACATGATGTTTTTAAATATAGTAATTCAGTTTTATTTTGATTAGACATTTCATTGCTTTTTATTCCATTCAACAAGCCACTGCTCACATCTCTATCCAGCGCAAGCGTTTCAAATAAGGGGTAGTTTTGACCCGCTAAGGCGTTATCATACTGAGTACCCCTTAAAGGGTAAAGGGGTTTTATCCGAAAAAAGGAGTTCTCCCAGTCTTATTCAATAACGGGTCAAAAGTATTCGTTAAGGGGTAGCCAAAAGTTAGCGTGAAGGTTCAAAAGTCTTGGTTTTACAGACAAATCTGGGCACCTGGCAACCCAGGTTATGGGCCCGCTGTTTATGGTTGCCAAATTCAATGACAATCCTCTTGATTTCTACACTGCAAAAAATCCACACATTGACTTTATGTTTCTCCACACATACGTTCTTCGATTTAGTCTGCTATATGATACAAATAATATCTATGTTTGAATTATAGCATGTATTCGAATTAAATATTAATTTTATATGTGACACATAGCTTTTATGATTTTCATCTTTGAAAGATTTCACGAATTCAAAATGGCTGCAATTGAAAAAAAACACGTGTTGGCGAAGGAGTATACGCATAAAGGCAGTATTAGGTGAGTAATTTTATTATAAAGTTCAATTGAAGTTTTTGTCATGCAAAGACTACAGAGTACACATCTCTCCCTCACAGTAAGCTACATCTTAAATTGGACCGTCGGCGTAAGAAGCTTGCAGAATGTATTTAAGAAGGTTAGTTTTTAATTCCTGATTTTCTAATTTCTGTTAGATAAAAAATGCGTTCATCTTCTTTCAGATCAAATTTCCGGGAAAAATGGGGAACATTAGCTTGGAACAGACCGCTCAGACGATAGCCCACCCATGATGAACGGCAGTTAAAATGGTGTCCTAGAAAATTAGGTTTGCAATGTGTTCAACTTAATTCGATCAATATAAAAATCTTATTTTGAAAACGAAAAATCATTCCTTATTGTGTTCTTGATTTTTAAACGCCGGAAAGTAGACAAGAAATGAAAATCATCAATAATATTTGGCTGCATATTTTTAGGCGTTTAATGTCTATGTGTGAAATTTTATAATGTTTATGTGTCACATATAGCACTGAAATATTTCCTGAAACCTATGTGTGGCACATATTTTTTAATTGGGAGACAAATTGCAAAAATCTATATAGGCTGACACATACCCCTAATGTGTGGATTTTTTGCAGTGTACCAATCTTTCTAGTGGTCCTACTAATCTTCACCGCTATAAACGAAAATAAAATCGGAAGATGGATTTTTTCAAAATGTGATTTTACTCAGTGCAGAAGAAAAATCGAGTGTTATTCTAACACCCCTCGTTACACCGCAGAAATGACGCGTCGGTGAATCGATTGCCAACATTGCCGACCCAAAACCACTCGCTTCCATGTGCACTCCTGAAGCCGGCCCTGATCAGTAGATTCGTTCCCTTTGGAGAAAACTCCGCACAGTGCAAAAGTTGGACGGTTTCGTCTCTGAATTTTTTTCGAGAAGCTGAAGCCCGTTTAGCAGCTCGATTCGGTAATAGAAGTGCTAGTAATCCGTAGCGGAAGTGTGCCGCAGTGCGCGTGTGATATTAACAGCATCCGGAAGCTGTTTTTAGTGGCAAAAAATCAATCTGAAAAGTGCAGCCCCACCATCTCACAGAGGTGAAATCATTGACTCTTCTTTTTTTTCCGTCGTCATTGTACGTATACTTTCTGCTGGGCTCCCCCTTCCTTTTATTAAAAAAAAAAGTTGCGTGGAGCGCTTGTTGGAAGAGAAAACGGAATAATTGCAAGACAGCTGACAAAAGTAAGACGAAGGAAAAGCCAAGCGAGGAAAAAGGAACGATCATTGTGCTTGCCCACAGGCGGCGGTGGTGGTGAAATTCCGAGTGTCGGAAGTTGCACGTATCGATCGGATACGGCTCGCTGGAAGTTGTTAAGTTAGTGATCGGACAAAAGAGTGATAAGGTTTTCTTTTTAGAGGACAAATTTCGATTATTAAATCGGTGTAACAAGTAGTTAAAAAGTTTCCAAATCCCAGCCTACTACTGCAGGAAGGAAGAAGACAAAAACCATACGAACGCTGGTAGTAATATGAGTAATGCTATTAACCAAAATGGCACAGGTCTAGAGCAGCAAGTAAGTAATGGTTAATTTCACATATTTTTACTAAGTCAAATAAATTTTGAAGGAATATTTGGGTGAATTGCATTGTTTTACGACCATGAAGTGGCTGTATGCGCTCCTTATTCTATTTTAAAAGTTATGAACATAAAAAAAAACCTTTGTTGCTAACCACTCAAACTAACGAAATCAAACTCATATTGTTACGACGATGCACGAATCGTATGAATCAAGGTTAGCCAGCAATGCACTATTCGTAGTTAGCTACTAGCAATAGAATTCAAATTCAATTAAGCGTTTTAACCATCTTTTTGTTTGTTTTGTTTGCCATGTTTTTTTTCCAAAAAAAATTTAAGAACATTTTCTCTTGATTAGACCCACAGTATCATGAGTCCTTCACATCTTTAGTTCAGAAGACTGTACAAGCAAAACCAAAATACGAAAGCGATCACGTTGATTACGATTGATTGTGTAATGCATCTCACAAATGGCTGCTTTGAGTTTCTAAATTCAGAATATATTTCCAAATGAGACAATCTTTTCTCCTTGTTTGACTATCCTTGAGTTTCTGAACTGAAATTTGTATACTAAATATGTACTTTTATTTTATGTATGTACTATAGACACTATAATTTCATATAGTCTGGCAAAGAGAATGACGGAAGCCAACCGAACTGTCATTCGCGCGGAGCCAATCGAGCATTCTATGATAATGTTCAAGCTCTTCATAGCTCTCTCCAGTTGCAAAATAAAAAAATAGTTTCTCAGCTTCTTAAATAAGATGCTTGGTTTGTCACTTCAACGCGAAATCGCTTTTAAAAATATATTATGATGTATAGGTGAAAAAATTGTGCAATTTAACTAAATAATTTTAGTTACTGTCACTAAAATGCCGAAAAAGCTAAGTGAAATTATAGTGTCTATAGTATGTACTAGCTGATCCGGTGTGCTTTGCTACACCCTTCAAAAATAAATGATATTTTCAGAAATCATTCAAATTTTTATTGTTTTATTAGTATTATTTTAAACCAAATTATTACATTATCCAAAATCAACCGTTATACAATGAGAGCTGCAGCTGGAGTTTCGAATTGCAAACACAAATATGACTTAAATCATTTCTTTCCCTCTCTACACTGTAAAGCGTGAGGTCTATAACAATCGGGGAAACATATCTCGTAATCAAATATCTTTCCATGCCAAATTTGTTTCCATTTGTTTGCATCGTCAGCATTAATTGAGAACTTATGCTAACAAAATTGTATTGGGCTCACTTCCCTCCTCCTATGTACTCACTGAAAGGAGGATGGTGTGTCAGATAATCATAGAATCATATCAAAATGATTTTCCATGTTAAGTTTTGTCCATTTCTCGATTTGTAAAAAAAAAGTTTAGTATAAGCTTTCCTCTTTTCTTCCTGTATTCCCAATTCTATTCTCGTACTGCCAGAAAGGAATTGTTTCACATGGAAAAGTTTCTCGTATTGAAATATCATCCCATGTCAAATTTGGTTTTATTTGCGTAGTAAATTCTTGAGTTATGCATAAACTTGAAAGGAAGTACCATCCCCTTCTGTTCTCCCCCATTGAATGAATGGGTGAAAACTTAATATTCATAAAAGTGTTTTTCGTATTAAAATACTTTTTGATGCAAAATTTAGTTTCATTTGCTCGATTAATTCTCGAGTTATGCAAAAATAATTGTATGGAAGCCCTCCTTACCCCCTTTATATCTTTCCGCTGGAAAGAAGGTGGGACTCCAATTCATAATAGAAACATCTCTCGTATCAAAATACCCTCACATGTTAAATATGGTCCCATTTGCTCGATCAGCTCTCCAGTTATACTGAAAAGTGTAAGGGAGATCTCTCCTCTCCCTTTTCACCCACCTCCTTGAAGGAATGAGGGATGCCAAATATTTATAGAAGCATTTCTCGTACCCAAATATCGTTCCATGCCATATTTGGTTCCATTTGCTATTGAATTTCTAAAGTTATTCAGTAAAAATTGTATGAAACTCCCCTTCCTCTTTCCTTTCTCCCCGCCCATGCCAAATTTGGTTCCATTTGTTTAATTAATTTTGGAGTTTAAAAAAAATTATAAAAGAGGCCCCATCTCCCTTTATATCTCCCTAATGTAAAGAGAGAGAGGTCTCAAATAACCATAGAAATGTTTTTCGTATCCAAATACCCTCCCATGCCAAATTTGGTTCTATTTGCATAATTAGTTTTTGAGTTATGTAAAAAACTATGAAAGAGGCCCCCTCCCCCTTTCTATTGGAAAGAGGGAGGGGTCTCAAATAACCATTGAAATATTTTTCGTATCCAAATACCTTCCCATGCCAAATTTGATTCCAATATCATGATTAGTTTTCGAATTATATGAAAAATTGTAAGGTAGTCCTCCTCCCTCATGCCTATCACCCCACTGAAAGTAGGGAGGGGTACCTTATATTCATGGAAATATTCTTCGTTCGCAAATACCACCCCGTGCCAAATTTGATATCATTCGCTTGATTGGTTTTTGAGTTATGCTAAAAATGGTCTTTTATTTGACAGGCCCCTGTCCCCCTTCATGAGATAGGGAAGGGTCTAAAACCAAAATAGGAACCTTCCCCTGCCTCCAATACCTCCACCTGCCAACTTTCACGCAAATCGGTTCAGTAGTTTCCGAGTCTATAGGGAACAGACAGACAGACAGACAGAAATTCATTTTTATATATCTAGGGTAACATTTAAAAAGGGCGAAACTAGCAGTTAGCTCGAAACGAGAAAAACGCGTTTGAAAATTCGGAACACCTATTCAAATCCTATTTATAAAATCGACCACTTTTTGTTCAACAAAATCAAAAAATGTGCATTATACTCTCTTATTGTTCGATGGTTATCAAGAACTTTAACTTTTTTCACGTAATTTCAGAGATTTTCGAGTTTCGCCCTATTATTGTTTTCGATTTTAGTTACGCCCGCAAGTTTCGCAGTTTCGCCCAATTGATCGGCCGTTTTTGTTTTATTTTTGAAGTAACGCACGCTCGTTTTTTTATAACCATTTCCGAGTTTTATTTAACCGTTTTATGGTTTTCTTCTGAAAACGTCAAAAATTGTTATTTTTCAACCAGAATGAATTGTTAAATTTCAAGCATATTCGAAGTTTGGGTGGAAAACCGAAAAAATGGTTAAAATTTCAATATACAAGCGAACATTTTCGTTCCGCCATTGTTTTTTTAGTGACTCAAATGATCGGGCTCCGTTTTTCTTCCTATAATTTCGCAACAAAGTTCCAAAGGTAAATTATTTTCTATTATAGCATTGTGTTCATCATAATTTTTACGATTCACATTTTAGTTTCATTTTATACAATCGTTGTTTGAACGCGGAACCATCGAGAGATATGCGGAGAATATCTATCATCAACAGCAGCGGAAAAATGTACCGAAAAGACCACCCGATAAGAACAAAAAAGATCCGGATTTGGAACTCAAGTTTGAAGAGATATTCAAAGCGTAAAAGGTGAGTTTATTTTCTATACTTTTAGTCATATGTAAGTAGGAAATTTTATTTATTAGGAAATGGGTTGAGAGGACTGATAGATATTATAACCTAAAAAATTAATGATTACTGAATTGTATCCGATTCAATTAAATTAGTAAATGCTTCTCCCCAGGGATATGAATCAGCTCCACCAAAAATCGATTTGAACACAGTGATGTTAGGTCCACAGAAAATTGGAAATCGATTTTGTGCTTCTTCCGAAACCCAAAAACACTACCGGAATTGCCCAGTTCTTATCGGAGGATCCACTAAAAACAGTACAACTTCCCGATCGGATGTTGGTGTACGAATGTTGGAGAGTCTGAAACACAGCTGGGGCCCAGAATAACTTTGTAAATGTACAATCGTATGTCCTCATTGCGTTTTCAGTTGTTACAGTAATTTTTTTTTCGTTTTTTTTCAGGTTACCCGTTTCGATATAATCCAAGCTATGGGTAAAAGCATCAGGTTATATTGGGTCTGGATACTCACAAGAACAAATTGGAATCAGCTTCAAGAACCGATGGACGTTCCTGTTGAAAGGCAAGTGGCTGTTTGCCACTCGTTTGGTCCCCCAGTTTCAGTACCATTTTAAGAATAATTTTCTAGTCAGATGTAAATTGTTAAATTAATAACAATTGTTATTCTAAATCAACTTATTCCAATTAAATAAATAACAATAAAAATCTATTTATCGTAATACGTTTCAAATTACTAAATTTATTAAGTAAATCCTTTTTTCTAATTCTGATAAGAAAGAATCACGTTCCCTTTCCCCAAAACGGTTGTTTTTTAACCATTATTCAGATTTGGTATTACGTTTGAAAAATAACCATTATTCAAGTTCTCTTTGAAATCCCATTTTATGAGTTTTCACTGAAAACTCATAAAACGACTTAACCCACAAAACTTCGATTATGGTTATTTTTCAAGCGTTAATGGTTTAACATGGCCCTGCGTGCGCCCATTCATCCTACACGCAAAAACTAATTAGGCCGTTTTGTCACACACGGTCAACTCAGTTACGCCTTTTGGCTCTACACGAATAGAAAAATTCACTCCATTTTGAATATGCGTAACTTCACGTTCCAACGAAAATGCATCAACAGGAAGTTTCGCCTAATTGAATTTTATCAATTTTTTGAAAGTTTTAAGTAATTTTAAGATGAAACCGCGTTTGATAGGTAAAGTGCAACCGCGTGCATCCGGAATGACCGTTAACTCGATTTGTTTACATTTGGCAGTTTCGCCCTTTTGAAATGTTACGCTAGATTTATACACGCAGAAAAATAGAAATAGAAAAAAAAGGAAAGTGCCGCAAAAACAATGGATTTTTTCCTTTGATTTTGGAACAAATAAAAATTCGTTCGATTCAAATGCATTTTCTTTTGTTTCGAAGAAATGCTTTCCTTTGAATCAAAACTTTTTCTTTGTTTCAAAAATTAAAATGCTTTTGATTCAAAAGCCTTTTCGTTTAATTTTATGAAATTTTCGTTTATTCTAATGACACATTCCACGCGCTTATACCGCTCAAAGGTGATTTTTATCCGTACGCGTATCAAAAAATCTCAAAATTGTCTATAATTTTGATAATTTGAATCACACAAAATCGACGGAAAAAAGAGAAAAAAGTTTTTTTACACATGTTTTAGATGATTTTGAAAATCAGTTTTTTTTGTTGAAAAAAGTGGTGTTTTTGACAATTTTTACAAAATCATTAATTTTAATAAATGGATGATTTTTTTTGGAAATATTTTTAGTATGTTCAGAACCCAAAAAACACGGCTTCATTTTGTAGAAAAAAGAATTTGTTTATATCCAATGTAGTTGGTTTCAGGGCTAGAAGTTGGTCACTTTTTAGTAACTTTGTCACTTTTTTCAGACTGGTCACTCAGATGTTACTTATTTTGAAATTTGGTCACTAAAGTCACATTTTCCAATGATCACTTTATAACTGAGCTAATTTTCAAAAATTTTTTTTTTAAATTATTGAAAATTCCTTTTTATGTTAATTGTTTCAAGACACGTAGTAAGTATATATATCAGGTTTACCCCAAGAATTACGTCAATTTGAAGTGTTCCTTTTCCCCCCTCTTTTTTCCTTCTTTCGTAAACCTATGAAAACTAATATTCACCACATCTAAGTGCAAAATTGCAAAAAGTAATAGAACTTTTAAAAATGGCAGGTAACATTTGCCATGCTATTATTTATTAATGCATTATGCTTAATCGAATCGAAAAAAAAACAGTTAATTCATTTCAAAGTTTGTATATTTATAGACATTTTAATTCATAGTTGGACTAGAGTGCATTAAAAACACGAATTGTTACTTGGATGTCCTTCAAAAGATAGCTTGGAATCAATTGAGGATTTCAAAGCATATTTCAGTTGTCTCTCCACCTTTTTTAAGGTTGGCTCATGAATTTTTTACAGTATTCTGAGGAACTTCTGAAATGTTTCCAAAAAAATTCAGGCGCTTTTTTTCAAAGTTTACGAGGCATTCTCAAACCTCATAAAACCTTTTCAATTTTTATATATCTTTTTTAAAATTCTGCTTGATGTTTCATTGTTATTAGCAAATGTTCTTTGAGTTAGTTTTGAATAAACAAATTATATTCTACGAAGAAGATTATTCTGGTTTAATTTGTGCGCTTTTTTATGTGAATGTCTTGAATCTTTAGATATTTTTTTACTAAGCTTCTGTAAGTCTTTTGTCAATCTTCTGTCATCATACTGTTGTTAGCTTATTTCAATCCTGTATTAATGTGTTGTCACTTTTTTATGACGATCTTCTATTTTTACGTCATGACTTTTTTTATTTATGTCATTTTTTTCAAAATTGAGCCAATCTTTGCTTAACCTCACGTCTAAATATTCTTCAAACTTTTCGTCAAACAGAATTTTACAATTCTGTAGTCGCTATTCCTAAACCATCAAAACTCATTTAGGTAAAATGTTACTTTTTGTCTAATATATGTCTTTCTATTAGTGGGGCCGAGGGCCTTTTAAAAAACTTTGTTTCCAACGAGCAAAATTGTTCTGGAATCGATCTTTAGGAATTTTTGTGATCACTATTGAGTTAGTTTTCGACTTGATCTGGTCACTATTTTTACCCTAATTTAACCTAAAAGTAACTATTTTGCCCTACTTTTTTGCCTCATGGTCGCTTCTAGCCCTGTGGTTTGAAAAGTGAACAAAAACAGTCGCAAATGAGTGAATTCACGTCACGAAAAAAGGGAAGTTTTCAATTTTACGAGAAAACTCTGACTTTTTTTAAATAAAAAAATGAGATTTTCTTTGAAAATGATAAGACAATTCTAAAACTCTAAAATTTATAGAAATCGGCTGGAATCTAGCTGAGTTACAACAGCGCGAATGAGTGAATTCACGTCACAAAATTTGATTTTTTGTTAAATTTTATATGAAAAATGTCCTCTGAAAGCTATTTTGACCCTCCAGATGGTCGGATTTTTACAAATCGAGCATAATTTAGTTTAGTTTTAATAAGTTCATTATTTTCAAATAAAAATACAAAAAGATTGCAAAAAAAAAAATTAAAAAATTTTTTTTTGGTGAATCTTTAAATGAAGACAGTAGTAATTTCAACATATGATCCCTCAATATGTTTCTATTCAGGGGCCAATAAAAATAAGGAAAAAGTTAGGTGCAGATACTGAAAATTTATGATTGTACAAGTCGGAACAACAAAATATCGTTTTGGAAAGTGTACATAAAATTCGAAGACTCCAAAGAATAGTTCAGTATAACCACATGTATAACTTTATATTTCGTGACGTGAATTCAGTCAACTACCCTGTTCTGTTTGAACTCAGTGAATTCACGTCACAACTTCAAATAAGCATAACTTCTTTCGTTGTTGTTCAATCGAGAAGTTCTATGCATCAAATTGTGGATAATGTTTTCTTAACAACTCATTCGAAGACACCGATATTCTATTTCCATAGAGAGAACAAAAAATCAAAGATGTATGTACTAAAGTCCGAAATGGTTAATTCTAGCGTGAATTCACGTCACAAAAGAAATTAATCACAATAAAAACAACTTAAATTTTTAAATGACCAAATTATATTAATTTTGAAGAAAATTCAATTTGCGACCGTTTGCTACATTTTTTTTTTTCATTTTCAAGTAAATTGGTTGACTTCTAGAATGATAACAGTGCAGAAAAGTCCGTTCTACATATTGATTGTCGTTCTATTGGAAATAAATAGAAATCAATCATGGTTTAAAACATTTTATTTCTTTTGAAAGTTCATGTTCACATTATCGATTTTCCCTATAATTAGAGTTAGAGAACTGGTACATCTGTAAATAAAGAGGAGAACAAAATGTACACATGAAATTTTTACATAGCGCACATAATACAAATTTATGACAAAAATGCTTTTTTTGTTGTGAAGCTCACAAAAAAAACGATATTAAACTAAATAATTCTAACAATAAAATGGAAAGTACTTACTGAACGATGTTTTTTGGCGACAGTTCCTTTCGAACAACTCATGAAGGGTTTCGGCGCCAGATGTCTCCTTGGACCGGATCGGAAGGAATTAGTTAGATGAATGGTTACCCTGAAAAAGTTGTTTAGGTTGGTTTATTTGAAATTAAATTGTTATTGAAAGACCTACCTAGGAGTCCACTATCGTTTTCCCTCTTAAAGCTGTAAGACTTTCCTACACCGGATCTTGTGATTCTGGTGCTGTCTGGCTGTTGCGCGGAAAATCTTCTCGCCGGCCCGTTCACCAAACAGAAGTTTATGAAGATGTGTCGACTGTATGACGAAAAAATACTTTGATTCAAAAGAAAATTCATCTAAATCAAAATAAAAATTCTTCACGCAGCGAAAAGATTTTTTATTTCAAAGGAAAGTGCCACGAAAACAAAGGATTTTTTCCTTTGATTTTGGGATAAATAAAAAATACTTTGATTCAAATACATTTTCCTTTGCTTCAAAGAAATGCGTTTTTTGACATGAATCATTTTCTTTGATTCAAAAGACGACATTCTTCGAAACAAAGTCGTTTTTCGTTTCATTTCATGGCATTTTCTTTCACTTTAAAGATGTTTTGATTTTAATTTGAAAGGATTATTTCTTTGATTCCATAAGCGTGGTCCTAAAAACTCTAGTACTTCCAGATTTCTTACATTAGAAAATTAAAACAAATTCTTGATCTTTTTCATTTTATTGAACATGAATGTTTAAATTTTTTACATTTCAATTACCTTCGCTTATATCACTGTTTGAATGTTAAAATTCAAATTTCGCCTCACAGAACAACATTTTCAGATGTTTCAGCCTATCTGTAAATAGGAAGCTAAATAAAATCTAATTAGAGCACAGCACTCTATTAAGAGGGAAATCACTACTTAACGGTAGATATTGAACGATGTCCGTTGGCGGACAATTCCATTCGAACAACTGATGAATGGTTTCAGCGCCAGACCTTGAGTAGTGCTTGAGTCTCCTTTGACCTGACCGGAACCAATTGCAACCGCTTAGCCGGAGCACCGGGACTGCCAGTGCTTTCACCTCTTCAAATTGGTTATCCTAAAAAAATTGTAACGTTGACGGTTTAATTGAAATTTAATTGATATTGAAAGACCTACCTGGAGTCCACTATCATTTGTCCCCTCGAAGCTGTCGAAAGTTCCCAACGCCGGATCGTCCCATCTTAGCCTTCCGGTGGTGTGTGACGGTTCATAGGTGGTTTGGTTCTGACGGGTTTTTTCTCATGTTTGTTCCGCCGCCGTCGTGGAGGATAGGCCACCTTTCACCAAACAAAATCCAATCCATTTGTGTTGACCGTGGCAGCGGCAGCTGCCCATTCACTTCAAAAGACCGATTTTAAAACACTTTACTACAAAACATCATTTTTGTACCCAATTTAAAACGTATGAGAAAAGGAATAAAAATAACATCTTAACTACTCGAGAATGAAAAAATACTTTGTTTCAAAGGAAAATTAATCTGTATCAAAGAATTAATCACATTGATTCTGAGTCAAAAAAAATATTCTTTGAATTAAAAGTAAATATTTTGATTTAAAGATTTGGGACATTGTTTTAAATACAAATAAATTCGGTTCAATATATAATTTACTTAAATCAAAATAAATTGGTTTTGTTTTAATGTTCACAAGGTTTTTGAATCAAAGATGTATTTTTTTTATCTCAATGGTACTACTTTTCGCTGCGTGTTTGAATTCAAATCAAATACTTTGATTCAAAAATTTGGAACATTGGCTTTAATAGAAAAAATGTTTGGTTCAATACAAAATTAACTTGAATCAAGGAAAATGGATTTTGTTTCAATGTACATGAGGTTTTTGAATCAAAGATGTATTTTTTTTATCTCAATGGTACTACTTTTCGCTGCGTGTAGATGTAATATTCTCTTATAAACTAGATTTGGGATGAATAAACCCATTGAGCTTAAAATCCCGGAAAGAAAATATTACTAGATTTGTGATACAAAAGATTTATAGAAATTGAAAAGACTGTCTTATAACTTAAATGAACACTTCGGTATCGATTTTTGAGAAGGGCCAATGCGCCAAGACCTCTATTTTGAGAAAAACGCATTCGAAGATTCAGAAAATATAATCAATTGCCTATTTCGCTGCATTTTATCATTTTCCTAACTTTGTAACTATACATCTTTAATATAAGCATAATTTCATTGCGCGATTGGTGAGTATAGGTTTTCCGTGATTGTAACGTAAAAAAATAATAAATAGGATTTTTGGCCCTTTTGATTGCTCTTTTTGTTGATTCGCCAAAATGCAAGCGCCCTTTAAAAATCCAGAATGACTGTTCGCCATTTGGTTCACTCACCTTAACAGCAAATTTCAGGCAAATATCGGCTTGAAAACACATCCAAGTAAATTTAAACAACACATTAGCACAATTTTCAGCTTATTACTATCACAAATTGACTGATATTTGCGTTATTTAGCCTTGCAAAACTGATTTAAAAAAAATCGGTATTGATTTTTGAATACGGCGAATGCGTACTCTTTATTTTACATCCGAAAATATGATCTTCTTTTAAAGGTCTTTTTTTATCAGTTGATCACCCAGGTGGTAAATCCTTCTTACGGATTGCATTCCAAAGCACGGCGAGCCACCGCGTCCCCCCAGTTTGCTACTCTGGGTCCATGGGTGCAATTGGACGACTCATGATACTATGTACCCCTACGCCATAAAATCCACCTGGAGCCTCTGGCCATAATTCCCATCCGGACCTGCAACGAAGGCTGTACCCAGGGATGGGAGACCATACTCGCGCAATGGGCTCCACGGCAAATACTCGTTTTATTCGTACTACACCAGCAATCATCATCCACTCTTTGTCACGATTCACGACTTACGGGTTGGCAGTCCGTTAGCCGCTACTCGTGACTCGAGTCCCACATGCGGCCTCTTGTCGCAATTCGTGACGCCATGACCCGCCTCTCCTCACGACTCGAGGCCCTCTCACATTTCCCCTCTTGACACAAATTGAGGCGTCTATACCCACCTCTCCTCGTTTCTCGAGAGCCCTCGTTCATTCCGTCTCTTGACCCAATTCGAGACGAGAACAACTCGGGTCTGGAGATAATCACAAATCCCACTTTTTCTCCGTCTCGACACTTCGAGACCCATCCTGAGGCCCATCCAATGGGCACCACATATTACGGCACAAGGCCCCTCTGCCCGTCGTGAGTCGGTCATATCCGCGAATCAGGGCTAGGACCACCCGACGCGCGAATTCGACCAACACCCGCTCGAACATTTGGTCGTCCCGCATATCGGGGTCGCGACTACCCGATACACGTTACGACCCCTCCCTCTTGCAACTGAGCACTGGTACCAAGGTGCCCAGTCGCACCACGTTTTTGTCCCACTCGGCACGCAGCCCGTCGGTAGCTGACTGCGCCAAGTGTGACGTGTACTTCTCTTGGCCGTACATCTACAGGTGACGAGTCTGTAGACACGTTTCCACTCTGCACCACGGGGAGGTGGAACTACGTCGCAGAGTCCTCTTTTAAAGGTCTGTGCAGATGAGACTGAGTAGATCCTTTGACAGACACTATGCCGTCATCTGCAAGTTGTCTTAGAGTGCAGCCTTCAGAGAGACAACTGTCGATGTCATTTACGTAAAAGTTGTACAAAAGTATCCTCAAACATGAGCCTCGCGTCCTTTGAATTGCAATATCTCCGTGAGCAAAGTTCAAATGTTTCTCACAAAGCAAGCTGTATAAGATGTTGTTCAAAAGAGGAGGCAGACCCCGGGGCTGCAGCTTGTCTGACAACACCTCCATTGGATAGCAATGACTCTCATTTGTCTCCACTCTTGAGGAACAATACTCCAAGAATTGATTGAATAAACTTAACAACGAAATTTTGCGACATCCGGAAGATTTTTCAATAAGTTAAATTTAATTTTATCAATTCCCAGAGCTGAATTGTTGCAAAGAGAAGAGCAAGTGAGAACTCAACCATCGAAAATCTACAGATCCAGATCTGTAGGCACATTCCGGATTATTTTTTGCACAGGTGTGGAATCAGGACAGACTTTCCGTGCGAAGTTGAATAACGATCTATGTGAATATTCCTCACTTTCATTTGAAGATGGTCGATTCCGCATGCTTCGTGCAACTTTCCACAAGGAACTCAAGGATGTTTCCCGTGATAAACCGCCTACAAAATCCCGCCATTACGCCTTCTTTTTCTCTTTCATTATTTTTTTGAACAGATTTTCAAGAGAAACATACCCGAGCAGACTTTTATGGCAAAATTATACCTAATTTTGCTATCACGCCTTGAGAGTAAATTTTGGTATCATTTTGCCAGAATAAAGGTGGTACAATGCCAAAATTTAGGTCTCACTTTTCATATACGGATACCTCGATAATCCCAAGTGTAGGTTTCACTGAAACCTTAATGATACCTTCTTTAGCAAACGTTTCCAAACGAGTTTTGAGGGCATAATGATGCCACTTTGAGGTATTATTTTATTGCCAAAATTTGGCATCGTTGTGCCGTCACATTTTGTTTCGAAAGTATGGCGAGGTATCATTAAACATTGCATGATATCAAAATTTGGCATGAATATGGTATCCACATATGAAAAATAAGAGGCAGCATATTTTATGAAAAACTTCAAAGGTGCGTTCTGGACCCTTTGTCCCGCATCAGTTGAATGGCTGGGAGAAGTAATAGCGAGAGGCGCAATTACGTTCACCCATACATCCAACCCGATGGATTGGCAAAGCACGTACATACTTGCTTCCCAATCGGACAAAAAGTCTAGACCGCATGGCTCTGGTGAAGCTTTCCTATTGCTGAGCCAGTTCAAGCGATGTGTTATTGGTTTTTTCGGATTCCGTTTTTATCGGCAGCGCTACTTATTGTTCTCACGCAAGTACCGTTCTTTTGTCAACTATTTTATTTTTGAACTGTATTTTGAAATATTTACCCCTTATTTAACCCTCCCACAGCCAAATGATTTTATTCTTTTTAACGAATAGTCACCGTTGATTATTATTATATGATAGTTTAATGGCATTGCGGTGAACATTTTACTGCGAAAATTCTTGAAAGAAGAATTAAAGATTGAAATTAAATGACGGATAGACACATCGCATGAACTGGCTCAGCAATAGGAAAGCTTCACCAGAGCCATGCGGTCTAGACTTTTTATCCGATTGGGAAGCACGTGCTTTGCCAATCCATCGGGTTGGATGTATGGGTGAACGTAATTGCGCCTGTCGCTATTACTTCTCCCAGCCATTCAATTGATGCGGGACAAAGGGTCTAGAATGCATCTTTGAAGCTTTCCATAAAATATGCTCTTGGCTCATTTTCAACATCTTTCAATTTTCTTCTATTAAGCATCTGCGTTGTCTTTAATTCTTCTTTCAAGATTTTTGCAGTAAAAAGTTCACCGCAATGCCATTAAACTATCATATAATAATAATCAACGGTGACTATTCGTTAAAACGAATTTTCAAGTTCCACACCGCATCAATTTGGAACTTTTAGGTAACTTGGGGAAAGCAGAAGATGCTGCTTTTGCATTTTGTTTTGTATTTTAAACAAATTTCAAGATTAAACGTGACTACTCACTAGATAGTTCAATCTAATTCCCATTATAAATCCTTAATTCTTAATTTAGATTTTTAAATGTAATGTAAATGTAAACATTTCAGGTTGATGAACCACTCTAGTTTAGTAAAAATCTTTCATAATAACTTCACCTTGTCATCGTCTGTCAAGTGTTATTTTTTATTTACATGGTTTTCCGTCTCACGACATAACCTGATGAAAAATATATTTTTGTCCTTCTATTTGGGCCCTTTCACTCAATTCTCATATTGTAGAGATATTCATTCCACCTCCAGTAATTTGAAGTTTTCAAAGATTTTTATATATATATATATATTTTTTTATATTTTAACTCAAAACCAACACTCATAACTTATCAAAAATGTGTTAAAATGGGAATTCCAATTCAAATATGTGCAATCTAACCTGAGCGTGTCCTGTTTTGACATCTTGATCGAGAGAGAACTGTCACTAAGTTTTATGGTGGTTTAATAATCCGGCACTGAGCATTCATAACTCTTTCAAAACAAAGTATGTTTAATAAAAGCTTTATTAGCGTTTTCAAAACTCAAAACTTATTAGCGTTCGAAAACATATTATCGATTCAAGAATATAAGCATTTTGCATGACCATAATTAAACCGTCATTAAATGAGCTGCACAAACGATGCCATAATAAAACCATAATAAAACATCCAAATGCTAGTAGTTAGCTTAATCTGTGTTACTTGGGTATTCCTCAAGTCTTTCAAATGTCTTTATCATAATAGCACATTATTAAAGTGTTTAGACCAGAATATCACGTTGTGCTACTTGTTTGTTGATTCTACTGGAAAGTTGGAGGTATATTTACAATAGATTTTTTCGAACGGCTAGTAGAAATCTTTTGACAAATTCACTAGAGGTAAGTTTCAAATAAATATAATTAATCTTAACTCGAATTTCAATGCTTGCCGAGACCTGATTTTTTTCGAAACATGAATTTCAACGAACTTGTAGAATAATTAAAATGTCCTAATAACTTCGAACACAAATTTCATAAAGAAAACTTAACCCAGATTCCAATAAAAAGCTGAGTTACAAAATAAAAAAGGCAAAGCCGCCTTCGCTGGAACAAAGAAATATCTCTAACTCAAGATGATTCTGCTAGCAGCTATTCAATTACTATTCCTGAAGCTCTAGCTCGTGTTTGGTTTATGGTGCATTTTTTTCGTACTTTTTACTTCGCCAAGCTCCATCGATGTAAAGATGCACACCGAGGTATAAAATGGAAGATAAGTGAACTGGATGCAGCTAACTTAGCAGCGCCGGTGATCTGCTGAATGCTTCGGCTAAGTTGGGTCGATAAATGAAAGGTATCTGCGATCGTGCATCATTTACGTAATGGAAGAAAAATCACGCAACAAAGAAACAGCTGATCGATTTCACTTTTTTTAAATGTAGGTCTAGTAAAAACAATTTCAATTGAGGAACTTATTTCCATTGTTAAAATTTGCATTTCAGCTGAACGATGGAACAAGTTGTGAAATTGACTCAATTTACTCATCGGTTCACGTGCAGCGCGCAGCCTAGGTCAACCGTCGTACTGCGTCGTCTTTAAATAAGTTGTGTTAGGAACGAATGGTTCACGGTCAACTTGTTGAACAGAGCTCAATGAGCGCGGGTAAAGGGTGGGCTCAACAGCTTCTACTGCTTGCTTCTGATACACCACAACGTTCTCCATGACTTTGACCGCCTTTCTGTTCGTTCTGGTTTCATCCTTCGCAAAGGCCTATTTGCTACCTCAGCGATAGTTTGGGCTGTTGATCTACAATGATTTAATGCCATTACTGTCTTACTGCGCTTCAAACATTGACGGGAGATTATAAAAAAAATTACAAAATCGAATAAAGACTTGTGTCGTTTTGCTTGTCTTGTTTTATTTAGCAAGAATTAAATAGGCCATAAAAAAAGAAAAAAATAGTCATATTTAGTTTACAATTATCTACTCATGTTTCGGGCCAATCAAAACGTGTATTCATAGGTAGGTACACGGCTGTAACATTTCACGCGATACATTGCTCGGAAGAATTCCTTTTTGCGTTGGTTAGCAAAAAAAGTAGAATCCAAAGTTTAATGACCTTCTAATTTAGTTTTGCGTTTTCTGTGCCTGGTCGTGACTGGAATAACTACAGTTAGTCGCCTCGCCATTCTCTCCGCACTGGTTTTTCATGTTGTTTTTTTTTATCTTTTTTACTCCCGCAGTTTGCTGGTCTGGACTTGCAGCAGCAGCAGCAGCTGGGCAATCAAGATTCAGGAAATCTAAAATCTTCGGCTGCGCGTTACGTTCCACCTCAGCTGAGGAGTGACCGTGACCCTCAACAGCCCTCCGGCGGAGGAGGAGGTCGTGGCGGCTACGAACGTGGTGGTGGTCGCAGTGACGACTTTTCCGGTGGTAGAGACTCATCGTCTCGTGGAGGATACTCTGATCGTGGTGGAGAATATTACAACAACCGTGGTGGGGACTTCAACCGTCGTGGTGGAGGAGGACGCTACCAGAACGATCGCAGGGACAACTACAACCGCGGTGGAGGCGGTGGAGGAAGCGGCGGTGGTGGTTACAACAATCGCGGTGGAGCACCACCGGTTCACTCTGAAGAGCAGCGGAATAATCCGCCACCACAAGACTTCCCACCCGCAAATGATGGCGAACCAGTTGTTGACGGTCAAGTTAACGATGGCAACGTCGCCCCAAGAGGAGGTGGTAATAACTGGAATAATGGTTCTCGCGGTGGTCGCGGGGGTGACTTCCGTGATCGGGGAATGGATAGTCGTCCGCCCCAAAACGATCGCTGGCAGGAGCCTCCGTCGAATGGACAGGAGAACAGAGGAGGAGGTAGTTATGGGGGAGGTGGATACGGAAACCGACGAGATGATCGCGGACCGGGTATGGGCGGACGTTGGAATGACCGCTCCAGAGGAGATATCGACTACACACAACTCGCTGATCGCGACGAGCGTCTGGAGCAAGAGCTCTTCAAACACGGTAATACCGGTATCAATTTCAGCAAGTACGAAGATATTCCCGTGGAGGCGACGGGAAACGATGTTCCTCCCAATATCAACTCATTCGATGACATTGAGCTGACAGAGATCATCGATAATAATATAAAATTGGCGCGCTATGATAAGCCGACGCCAGTTCAGAAATACGCCATCCCGATCATCATGAGCGGCCGCGATTTGATGGCTTGCGCTCAAACGGGTTCCGGAAAGACAGCCGCGTTCCTGGTGCCCATTCTGAATCAAATGTACAAGCACGGATTGACAGCGCAGCCGCAGAATCGTCCATTTAATAATAGACGCAAGCAGTTCCCCTTGGGTCTAGTACTAGCCCCAACGCGTGAATTGGCTACCCAGATCTTTGAAGAATCTAAGAAGTTTTGTTATCGTTCACGTATGCGCCCGGCCGTCCTATACGGAGGAAACAACACCGTGGAGCAGATCCGCGAACTTGAGCGTGGATGTCAACTCATTGTGGCAACTCCAGGACGTCTTGAAGATATGATTATGCGTGGCAAGGTGGGACTTGATAACATTCGTTTCCTTGTTTTGGACGAGGCCGATCGTATGCTGGACATGGGATTTGAGCCACAAATTCGTCGTATTGTTGAGGATAGTAAAATGCCACCGACTGGAGAACGCCAAACACTTATGTTCTCCGCCACGTTCCCGAAAGCAATTCAAGAGCTTGCTAGTGATTTTCTCTTCAATTATATTTTCTTGGCAGTCGGACGTGTTGGGTCAACTTCGGTTAACATCACTCAAGCGATCTTCTGGGTAGATGAAAATGATAAGCGTTCCCACTTGTTGGATCTTCTCTCCAATATAAAAGCCCAAAATGATGGTGACGAGAAAGACTGCTTAACTCTCATTTTTGTTGAAACGAAAAAATCCGCTGACTCTCTTGAGGATTTCCTGTACAATTTTAACCATCCGGTAACAAGCATCCATGGCGACCGTACTCAAAAGGAGCGTGAGGAAGCCTTGAAGTGCTTCCGATCGGGTCGTTGCCCTGTTCTGGTTGCCACAGCTGTAGCAGCTCGTGGTTTGGATATCCCGAATGTCAAGCACGTCATTAACTTTGATTTACCGACCGAAGTTGAGGAATATGTACATCGTATTGGTCGTACCGGTCGAATGGGTAACTTGGGAACGGCAACGAGTTTCTTCAACGAGAAAAATCGCAATGTCGCCTTGGGATTAGTACGATTGTTGGAAGAGACTGGACAGGTGATTCCATCATTCCTGCAAGACATGGTTAGCGATCGTTCGTTCGGTGGACGAGGACGCGGTGGTGGACGCCAACAACGTTACGGTGGCATGACATCCACATTCGGCTCCCGGGATTACCGTCAACAAGGCGGCGGCGGCGGTGGTGGTAGTCGCAACAACAATCGCGATCAACGCGGAGGAGGCGGAGGAGGTGGTTCTCGCAACAACTATGGCGGTGGAAATTATGGTATGAATAAGTAAAACAGAATTCAAACTCATATCTATCAGTGATTGTCCCATTCTGGAAATGGTTTTTGTTAATTAACTAGCAATGCAATATCGCTTGTTCTCATAAGTCTGACTCCAATGATAACAATTCCTGCAATATTTCAAATGTTTTTTTTTGTTTTATGAACAATTGTTTTTCCTTCTATCATCATTTTATAGTCAACAAAAGCACACGTTTCGAATAAAATTTTGCACATGAATATCTGATTTAATTCTAAAAGAACTGGGTTAAAAAATAGCTTTTTTATATCTTTTCAGTGTTTTTTCTTGGTAATTTGTTTTAATAATTTATGTAGTTATACCAAATTCATTAATAATACATTAAATTATTTTATAAATTATCGATAAAAATTGGTTAGACTTAAAAAAAGATCAGAAATTTGCTAAATGCATAAAGGACATACTTCATTCCAAGTTATAAATTGGGAAACTAATCATTTAAAACTATTATTAAAATGTTCGAAGAGATTTTATGAAAATCTTATAACTAACGAGTTTTAAAGTTTTCTCTCGGGCTTAATATTGTGCCTTTACATTAGATAACGATTTAACTATTCCAACGTTATAGTTAAGTAAGAAACATAGACATCGATCACGATCGTCGTTCTATCGGTTCGTAAGAGATCTCATTAGTATGAGTTATTTTCAGAGTTCATTTACAGTACAACACATCACACAAATTCGTTTGCAAATTCAAAGATTCCACGACGACTGTTTGATCCTATTTAGCCTTTAAGGAATTGATTATCGAAATGTACATACCTGAAACCCTCACTCATTTCCTCAAAGTCATTAACTCATAACCTTTCTATATGTAGTGATATCGATTAATTAAACCAAAGTGGCATGTAGGAACGCTCACAACGTATCATAAAAGTTCTTATGAAAGTAAACCTTCTAACGATTCAATCTATCCCATCAGGTCGAGACGAGGGAGGCTACTATCGCAATGGTGGCAGCTCCGGCGCAGGTGCCGGAGGAAGCTACGGCGGAAGCTACAATAACAACAGTGGAGCTGGAAGTGATTGGTGGTATGATTAAGCTAAAACAGTTAGTATAAAAAAAAACAAACCACATGATAACCAACCTCTCCCACACAAAACACAAACATCCTAAATATAATAGTGCGTAAAAGCTGCAAACACACGCCAATTATATAATGGCCACTCAAAATTAAAACTTATTGATCGGAAAGAAATAACATCATTTGAAACCAACTGAATAAATCTGCAGATATTGGTATAACACTAAGCGATTAGAAAACGAACATCTTCAAATATACTTATTATATTTCAAATGAACGCATAAGAAAGGGAAAGATAACAGATGGAAGCATGCAGAACGTGCTAAACATTTGTTGACATGAGTGTTAGGAAAACAAATATTAAAATTATCAAGCAAACCAGCGGATATGATTGTGAAGCGTTTTTAAATTAAAACTTACAAAATAAATCGCTTAGAAGCAAACACACAGAATGATAATAGGCAACCGTTAATATACATTCTTTAAACACGAATATATTCCCAACACACAAACGATAAAATGTATTCTTTCGGACGGAAAAAAGCTGTACTGAACGCTGCAACTTATACATTGAAACAAAAGGGATGCTGCGGTTCCTTCGTGGGCAATCTTGCCGGTTGCTTCGGTTTTTACAAACTACAGCTCTGACAATTTGTGATTGAGAAAAAACAACTGTTACGGTGATTCAAAGGAGTGCTAAAAGATCACACGTGTGACAGTGACACTCGAACGAAGGATTAGCGCAGATCGCGAAACGGACTGTCCTTTAACATCGGTACTAGCGAATATGGAAATTTACAGAAAATGAACACTTTAATAGAAAAGCAAAAAACAGTAAAAATCGTACTTTCTCACCCTATACTAGGATACAATAACTTGTTCAGTATAGTGAAAGACCATTAAGGTTTGAAAAAAAAAAACTACAAAAATAGCAACTACAAAATGAGACCCTACAAAATAAATGATTCAACAACATGGCAAGCAGAGAAGCACGGATTCCACGGATTTTATCATTCGATCAGTAGAATTCTTCGAAACTATCATTGCCATCTGGTGCCTATTTTATCGCTATTTTTTTTTTCTTGAGTTGAGCTTCTATTCATAGGTTCTTTATATTTTCGAGTAAAAAAGCGAGTGGCCAAGGTTTAATTTATCTAATGCAGGTAGAGGATAGTTGTCTATACTACCGGACACTTAAGGTGTTTTCCGGCATCGATTTTTGAAAAGGGCATATACTCCAATTGTAAAAAAAATCAATTAATAGCATAAACGTATTAAACATTCTATTTTACATATAAAAAAATGATCCTCTTTTAATTTTGTTTATTTAAGTGTAGTTTAGTTTGATTTATTAAATAAGGCGAATAGTTTTTTTTATGAGTGTGTAATCACGCCTTTCGCCCCTTTCATCTCACGGGCGAAAAGTTTTTTTTTTTGTTTTTATCTGTCAAGGTTTTTTCCCCTCCAAATCGCGAACAAAAGGGCGAATAGCAGGGCTGGTAGCGAGTCACTTTTTAGTGACTTGGTCACTTTTTTTGGGTCAGTCACTAAAAAGTCACTTTTTTCATCATTTGGTCACTAAAGTCACTATTTTCCGAAAAATGGTCACTTTTATCACCAAAAGTCACTTTTTTCGCCGAAAATAAACCAATGAAAGAGTAATTGGAATTGCGCGTGTTAATATTGACGGTAGTAACGGTAAATTACTTGATCAGTCAGTCAGAAATTTTTTTCGCCTCCGGCGGAATTTCGTCATGAATCACCCTTGGCTTGAGACATTTCGATCTACGACATTATTTGACGTTCATGAATTGAAACTAACTTTGCTGAAGTTTTCAATTTTTAGTTCAATCAACCTTTTGTATTGAAACTTAAAATCTGATATACAAAAACCCTATCTCGTCTTTAGAATGGGTTTTTATTAAGAAGTGTAACTAAGATTGAGATTGAAACGAACCATTTTTTTTTACTAAAAAAATCTTTTATGTCATAACAAATGTTACAGTACCGTTCATAATTGTGTAGAAATTGGAAGCAAGCGCACTGTCACTTCGACTTTGAACTTCCATAACTTTTTACTCTGATGATATTTTTTGATCAAATTTTTTGCGTTTGATAGATCACTATCACACTATTATAACACAAAATTTGAGCTTTCTGGAGTTTGTGTGGCCTGACAAACAGTAATTCTACGAAAATCTGACTTTTTGGACTTTTCTCATTCAAACTGCAATATCTCTGAATCTACGCTACATTTTTGATTGAAATTTTGCAGAGTGATTGTTGAAATATGAAGCTAACATGTCTGAAGTTTTCGAAAAGTTCTATAGATGAGATCAAAAGTTACGTGAGGTGCAATATTTCAAGCATGAACCTAGAAATGCGATTTCTATAGAATTTTGGACGAATGTTTCCATAGGAAAATCATATTCTCTGTTTAACAACCAGTAAATCTATTTCAACCGAAAAATCACAACAATATCACGAGATTCTGATTTCAAAACACAAATGGATCATTTATTTCATTTTTTCTTTTCTTTATTGCTTTTGCCAGACATTTTTTGTCTGATTGGTGGAGGAAACGATATTGTTCTCATGAATCGTCCAAAATTCTATAGAAATCGCATTTCAAGGTTCATGCCTGAAATATTGCACCTCGCGTAACTTTTGATCTCTTCGATAGAACTTTTCGAAAACTTCAGACATACTAGCTTCATATTTCAACAATCACTCTGCAAAATTTCAATCAAAAATGTAGCGTATTTTCGGAGATATTGCATTTTGAATGAGAAAAGTCCAAAAAGTTCGATTTCCGTAGAATTACTGTTTCTCAGGCCACACAAACTCCAGAAAGCTCAAATTTTGTGATATAATAGTGTGATAGTTGATCTATCAAACGCAAGAAATTTCATCAAAAAATATCTGAGTAAAAAGTTATGGAAGTTCAAAGTCGAAGTGACAGTGCGCGTGCTTTCAATTTCTATACAATTATGAACGGTACTGTATGTTGATATGAAATATTCTTAGAAAAACAATTTCAGACTCAATTTTATTTCATGTTTTTTGTTCTTCTAAATACTTAAAAAAAGGGTTTTAAAAATTTATACAAGCCCACAAAATTTACATTTTTCTTAGGTGCAATGAATTTAAACGGTAATTTCAACTAAATATGTATGCAATATTTCTAACAGCTTTTGTTATTGAAATGTCTTTTGAAAATAAGTAAAAATCTTTAGAGAAGTTTCTGCACTTTTTTTTACAAATACTCAAATCAAAAACATATTATTCAAAAATAAAAGTTTTATATGAATTGATGGCCTTTAAATAGAATCAAGTTTTTTTTAACACTTCAATGTTTGATTTTACTAGTAATAAACTCTTTATCACCAAAACTAAATGTGTTCAGCCGAATTTGACAAAATTTGTAGTTTAGGACACCATTTATCAAATCAATAGTTTAGAAAAATAAACACCAAAATGGTTATGGTGAAACATGTTTATTGAAAAAACTCTTCCTGAAATGTTTTTAAAAACTAATCTTTTTTGTTTCCATATTGTTTTTTCAATTTTCAAATAAATTTACCGAATTTTATTGTATAGTTTTTTTTCCAATTTTCTAATCAACTTGCCGGATTTTTTTAATCAAACTTTTTAAATTTTTAAGACATATTTTTTTAAAATTGTTTCCTTGGTTTTAAATTCTGAATTATCGTGTTCTTCAACCATAAGCCTTTAACTCCAAATTTTTAATAATAAAACATAATTTCAACCTTCTGTTCTTTTTCTAGGACCCAATATTTTAAGCAAAAGAGACAAAAAACTCAGAGCTTGTAATTTAAAGCTTAAAAACCTGCGATTTAAAATTTATAAACTTTTTATTAATATTTTTATATGAAATCATGTTTTTTGGATCGATCATGATTTTTAAATTAATCTAAAAAGTTTGAGAAATTGTTTTAAGTAGCAACTTTAAAAATAAATTTTAATACGCAGTGTTAACTAACTTTGTATTTGATTTGTGCTTTCAATATTAATAACAAATGTTTTGAACTCATTATTTTCATTTTTTCATCAGTTTTTATCATTCACGTAATTACTCATTTTCTAACATTTCTTTGTCGGTGTAACATTGAACATGAAGTTATTATTTAAACTTCAAAAATGAAATTTTGATAACTGGAGGATTTTACTTTATTAAAGGTTTTATGTCTGGCTTATACAACTGGCACTTTTAAAATAATTATAAATATATTCTTCTTTTTATCAAATTAAATTAAACCATCGAACATTGAATAAATTCTGTTCAAAATTAATTTTTCATTCAGTAATCGGTAATTCACATTTTAAATCGTGATTACATATTTTTGGTTCAAATTAAAAAATTACAGCAGAATTTCTCACTAAACTTCCAGTTGAAAATGTAGAAAAGAATTCCAAATTTAGATGAATAAAAATTAACAATTATTATCATTTTCCTAACATCTATTCATGGTAAGTTTTGTACAAGAATGGTCATTTATTTTATAATTCAGATTTTTTTAATTTTAAATTTGCTAAGAAATTCTTTTGAAACTAATTTATTTCGAAAATTTGAAACATTCATTGTAATATGTTTCCAAAATATGATTTATCAGTCATTTTTTTAGTTTGTGTGTTGAACATGAGTGACAAACGGTGTAAGAAAACCCTTTCCTTTTCATTTTTTTTAATTTTTGGTATTGTTATTATTTTTATCTAAATTTGAATTTCGAAACCCACCCTCCCATGGACGGATCCTTCGCTCGGGCCTGATTTGGTCACATTTTTTGTACTTCAAAGTTACGTTTTTCGTTCTACATAGTCACTATTTGGTCACTTTTTTCGGTCCTCAAAGTCACTATTTGGTCACTTTTTTTCAAGTTTTGGTCACTAAAGTCACTACTTTTTCATAGTCAAACCGCTACCAGCCCTGGAATAGACAAAATGAGAAAACGATAGGGCCAATAATCCAATTTATTCATTTTTATGGTAACCATCACGGAAAAGCTACATTTACCTCTCGCGAATTGAAATTACACTAATTCCCTAGAAGTTAGGGTACTAAGTGAGGGAAATGATCAGATACAGCGAAATAGGCAATTGATTATATTTTCTCAAACTTTTAATGCAATTTCTAAAAATAGAGGTCTTGGCGTATTGGCCCTTTTCAAAAATCGATACCGATTTAACAATAACTTCAAAAATATATTTTTTGTAAATATTGGTTCCTCCACTGATTTGAAGAGAATCACTATTATGAACACAAAGCTATATTAGAACAAAATTAATTTACATGATGTTCACGTGGTAACAGGAATAATTTCTTGTTAGTTTTCACAAAGTTTTGTCAATGGCCAGACACAACGAATTACTTAACCGAAGTTTGCACTAATGGCACAAAAAACGTAGCAAAACGACTCAAATGACTTGCACAGATGGGGCTTGTCTGTTGTCTCCTGAGCCGATGTCCGCGAGTTCGAGCCCAAGAGTAAACATCGAACACAGTTGTACCGGATAAGTTTTTCAATAACGATCCGCCAACTGTAACGTTGATAAAGTCGCGAATGCCATAGATATAGTAAAACGACTATAATCGAAACAAAAAAAAAGTTGCACAGATCTTGTTGGTACGGAGGTACGAATCGAAATTTTGTACATATTTAACTTTCCTAATGATCCCGCATCGATTCTCCGGCGCATAGGGCCGTGGGAAAAGAGCCAGCGTCTTCACTTGGTCCCAGTCAAGATTCTCGTCGACAGTTCGGATTTCGGCCGCCACGAGTTTCTACCTCTTCTTCGATGTCCTTCTGGATTCCATTCAAGCGCCACTCTGCAAGTCTCGTTCTCATTTTTTCGCAGCGAGATCTAACGTGACCGCCACATGTTCCGGAGACTCTTTACAGCAAATCGGGCCTTTCTGATCCGGGTTTGATGTCTTTCTTCTTGGTACCACCATCAGGCGTAATCTGGCTAACAAGGTACTGGAAGCAAGCAATTTTCTCCTGGATCGTGTTCAGAATCACTTTGTAAAGTACTTTGGGGGTTGTACAGATCAACGTTATGCCTCGCCAGTTACCGGACTCTGTCAGGTCTCATTTTTTCGGGGCCTCTACGAGGATACCTTGCATCCAGCAGTCTTGTTAGTGGTCACCATCTTTTGAACTTTTTTGGAGACATCCACAACACATCATTCTTGACAATCATGGAGAGCGCAATCGTTTGATCGGAGAGCAAAAAAATTGCAAATGAAATTGTGATTTTTGTAGTGGTTAGTCGTTTGACTTTCATTCCATACAGTGTCGGACAATAGAATAGGACCGCTCTGATGCAAAATATTCAAAACACCTTTAAACTGCCAATTCAAATATAATATGCGACACCTAGCGGCAAGCACTTATTGTAGTATGCCAACTTTGTATACTGCACGTTTGTTGCAATTAAAGCAACCCGTTTGTTCTACTAGACCAGAAACCTGTCAGAGGGTGAAAAAGTCGCGTCATAAAATAAGACCAGCTCATCGGTTCGGCTGTTCCGGCATTTTCAGCGCTCTAGATTTGAAGAAAAGGTGTTGTTTTTGGTGTTGTTTGTCCATTTTCGTGTCCTGGTAAGTATTTCCCATAAAATTATTCATGTAAATCATGAAAACAAACAAAAAATAAAGATTTCCTTCCTCCTACTCTGTTTTCAGCGAAGAAGCGATGGGTCGGGCACAGCACTGCACGGAGGTCCAGCGAGCGATCATCCGGAATCTGTACAAGGCTGGCAAAAGCCAACGCGAGATTGCCGACTGCTTAGGAAGGTCGAGAACTGTCGTTTTCAACGCGCTTCACAGCACCGGCAAACGGGAACTGACCGTCCGCCCCCGCAAAACGAAGCCGAAGGACGCTTCGGCAATCAAGCGGGCTTCGCAAAAGGACCCTTTCAAAGCGTCCAAGCAGATCAGAGACGAGCTGAACTTATCTGTGAGTTCCCGGACTGTTCAGCGACGGTTGGCGGAGAAGGGACTAGGAGGAAAAAGTCCCCGGAAGGTGCCGATGCTGACGAAGAAGCACTTGAAGGCGCGGCTGAAATATGCGAAGGACCAATTCGATTGGGTCGGTCCGGAGAAGGAGTAACTATGGAGAAATGTGCTGTGGTCGGATGAGACCAAAGTGAACCTCATCGGCTCGGACGGAAAGAGTTGGGTCCATCGCCCACTCGGCTGTGCGTATATGCCCCAGTATACAAATAAAACATTCAAACAAGGAAGAGGTAGCATCATGGTGTGGGGGTGCTTTTCTTGGTACGGGGTGGGTCCCTTGTACTGGATCGACCGGATTATGGACCAGCATCTCTACGCCCAGATACTTCGGGAAGTAATGCTGCCACACGTCGAGTGGGAGATGCCCCTAAAGTGGCAGTTCCAGCAGGACAACGACCCCAAACATACCGCTAAAACGGTTAAAAAGTGGTTCCAGGATAATAAGGTAGACGTTATGGAGTGGCCAGCACAGTCCCCTAATCTCAATCCCATAGAGAACCTATGGGAAATAGTTAAACGTGAGGTGTACACCGAAAAATCAAAAAACAAGCAGCAGCTGTGGGAGAGAATCCAGGCTGTGTGGTACGCTAAGCTGGTGGAGTCGATGCCGAACCGGGTGCGAGAAGTGATGCGTAATAAGGGTTATACCACCAAATCGATCACAGTATGAATTTTCTTTTTTTTTAAATTTTTTTACCATAAATTCTAAAGCGGTCCTATTTTATGTCGCGTTAATTTAGTTGGTAAGTATGCTTAAAACGCATTTTTAAATAGAGGATGATTGTTTTAACTACGGATGATTTTAATTTCTTCGAAGAATGGAATTTACAATTTGTAAATGGTTTGATGCACTCAAATGGAAATTTTTTTTTCTCAAAGTATTGTCACTTTCTGTTTTGGATTGAGCTGTGGTCCTATTCTATTGTCCGACACTGTATACGTAAAGGATCAGGTTGATGTCATGCTGAGGCGACAAGCAGCGCGTTGATGTGCGACACGTTCACGCGACATACCTGCTCTCACAAAGCTGATTCCAGGGTGTTTTGCAGCACGACAAGTAGGAAATCCAAGGGAAATTTTTTTTTTCGCTTTGAAGCAGTGATTCCGGGTTCTAAACACAACAGTTCGAAGATCCGTCCGAACTTGTGATAATAAACTTAAAAATATCTTAATCGGCGGGAAAATTTTCATGAATTCTTAGTTCCGGCAAAAAAATAAGGAATTTTGTCGGTTCAAATTTCGGCATTCTTGCAATCCGGGTCATGATCTGATGAGTGTTTATATGGCTCCCAAGAAAAAGGAGACGATTCCAAGCATTATCAGATGTAGAGAAGAGATGATTTGTAGTGAATTTCAAAGTGATATGCCGCGCCAGTTGACATACCAATACGTTGCATTGCTTTCTTATTGGAACGTAGAAAGCAAAGCACTGCTTGTCGCCTCAGCACGACATCAGCCTCATTCTACATTGTTCGACCAACACATTCAAACATCACCCGGCAGAGCGACGGATTTTCGATGCAAATCGTGTTTACAGCGACAGAATGTCATCAAATTTCATCGCATTTGTACAAATGTGGTGTAGTCTATGGCCCGCTTTAGGGAGTATTTTTCCTAGGCTTTTAGGGTGCGTCCATAAAAAAGTAAAGATTCCCGATCAGGAGGGAAAAACTAAATTATATCAAGATGAGATATTTTGATACTAATTTTTTTCTATCTAAATGAGTTATAATTCAGTACTCGTAGGATGTTAAAATATCTCAAATTATATCAAAAAGTCTATACGATCATAGCTAAATTATATCAGATTTTGATATGCTCCTATTAAGATTATATCTGGTTCAGATAGCATAGTTTGATATTAGGCAGAACAAATCCTATCAAAATTATAACTTATCAAGATATGAATGCTTCGAGAAAAATTTCTAGTGGAATGTCAAAAAACCTCATTATATGCTACAACCATGCTCCATTTTTGGTTTCCCTAAAATTGGATTCAATTTTATGGATCTGTTGAGCGAAATTCATTATGCACGGTTTGGGCCGTTGACTTCGATGTCCGTGTTTCAGAAAAAGTTGCATGTATATAAAAATATGATATAATCATTTTATTTTATGACAATCCGAAAAACAAATCTTTATCATTGAAAATGAGCTCAACCCCATTCAAGTCTGTCAATCAGAATAGAATATAATTCAGATTGGAGAAACTTAATATCGAAAATTTAGAGTACTTAATTATAACTGAATCAGATGAAAATATCTTGGTGAGATACGTTTGAGTTATTATTTTGATATGCTCTCCTGATCGGAATGTATAACTGAACATTTCGAGAATTCGTTTATGGTCCCCGATGATTTTTTTCAATTGGATACCCCCGAATAAAGCTACAACCGCCAAACTCCACATAGTGTCAGTGTGACACTAAAAGATGGATTAGGGTTAGATTGATGATGTAAAATTACTTCCAAAACAGTATGATTTTTTTTTTTTGAACCTACAACATGATAATAAGAATTGAAGCGATGATGTGGTCTAGCGGTTGTAGGGAATTAAATCGGAGGCACGTTTGCCTTAAAACGCAATAAAGAACGCGGCGTTGATTGTACAGATTTTATTTCGACTGTCTCGTTTGGCGGTTAACAAAAGAATGGTGATAGTGAGGTGCATTATACAAACACATTCGTAGCGGCAATGTCAAACGGTATCAAGGTGGTACAAAATTCAAATTGCCTATGTATACTGCTACACGGTAGGCTGGCGCGAGTCTGGTTTTGGTATGCTAGGCGTACTGGGTTTGATTCCCGGTATCGGCAAGAAAACTTTTGGATTCGAATACCATAAGTGGCCGACAGTGTTTCCTCTAACTGACTATATAATAAGAAAATGTTCAATCACTTGCCTGCTGGCCAGGTATATACACGGATGCCGGAATACCTGTAAGTAAACTAGCCCACCTGATTGTTTCGTTCTTCCAAAACTTATATCTTACATTAACACAATACATTTACTCCATAACAGTTCATCGAAGCCATGGGGTCCGGGTATGGTGTACGCAAGCTTCCGATATTCGCTCAGGATAGCTGATCTCTGAACGCTGTTTCCAAAGCTCTCTCAGGTAGTGAGAAGAACCGCCTTCAATTACTATGTGAGCAGAGAACATGTTGCGCGACACTTATTCCTGTATTATCGGAGAGCATACGTTGCTTGTCTTGTTCGCGGCGGAGTGGAATTCTATCTCGTCAACACCCATTGGAAGTTCGCTAACAAGATAATTCCCCGTTCCTTGTATAGCTGCAGAACAAAACGACAGGGGGGAAATTTTAGTTTGTCGCACTCGCTTGCGATAGGTTCGTAGCATTTATCAGCAGTGACAAACTCGGCTCTGAGTTGGATCACATGGATCGCTCGTACGGTTATCACATACGTCGGGCGGTGGCAGAATAATGTATAACATAAACTAAAATCAAAATATCTCGAAAACGCGTGGATATTTGTTGCATTTAAGCTTATAGCTAAGTTATTAGTCCTAAAAATATTTCACGATACGAGCGATTGGCAAACTAACACATAAAAACCCATCCCCATATAGAGAAAAATCAGCGTGTTGTTATTATTAAACCAAAATTGGTTAAAATACGACAAGCGTGAAATTTTATGTCAAGAGCACCCAAAAATGAGGAAGGAAACGCGGCGTGCAACAAAGGTTGTCAAAAAATTGCCACGCGGAAAAAGGGGGGTTCATCGGAAGAAAGCGTGCGGTTCGGTTGTCTCGTGGCTTGGAAAATTCGGAAATCGCGTTTCGTGTTCCCCGGAGGTGCACCCAATTTGCTTTTTCCTGAGCCTAGTGAATCCTAGTGGAAATTTGTGTCTGCCTTCCTAGAGTGCGATTCAATAAGTTACCGGAGAAGCGAGGTTTCCAGTGCTACTCGCCTCATTTTGGAGTGCTGTACCATGCGCTAGGAAATGCTAAAATGACACTCGTTTAAATGTGCGAATCATAGGCCGATATTGTGAAATTTGACAACTACAGCAGTCCGCCATCAAAGACACGCACCACCAGCGCGTCATCCGAGACGGAACCGGCACCCTGGGTGCAGGTGCAGGAAAACCACCAGCAACAGAAGAGTGAGACACCGCCGAGCGTGAAAGCCTCTCGCCAACAACAACAACATCAGCAGCCCCCTGGTAGACCCCAGGAGGCACCACAGAAGTAGGGCGGAGGCGCAAACAACAGCAGCAGCCCCCTGGTAGATCCCAGGAGGCGCCACAAGTGTAGGACGGAGGCACGAATCAACCAAGACCAGCAGCCCCCTGGTAGACCCCAGGAGGCGCCACAGGCGTAGGGCCACAGTTCCCGCAGTGCTGCCAATCGGCACTCCGAATCGCCGAGCAGCACAACAAAACTCGGAGGCCCCGGGACTCTGTCGTGAAGAAAAGTGGAGGTCTTCCGGCAGAGAGGGTCCACAAGGGAAAGCAGCAGTAACAGCGCCACCAATCGGCCCCAGGCGTAGGGCGGCCGACCAGCAGCAACAGCGCCACCAATCGGCCCCAGGCGTAGGGCGGCCGACCAGCAGCAACAGCGCCACCAATCGGCCCCAGGCGTAGGGCGGCCGACCAGCAGCGACAGCGCCACCAATCGGCCCCAGGCGTAGGGCGGCCGAATAGCGGAAAAGGCACGAGGTGCCATCCGATCGGCGCTCGGTCGAAAGGCGGCGGACGCATGCAGGGCAGGCGAGGTGCCGTACAGTGGGATCCATTCGGCGAAAATGCGGTGAGTACACGCTGGTTTGGGGAAGTGTGGGTGTGTCTTGCCATAATCCTTTATAGCCATCATTTTTATTCATGTGGCATCGCCCACGAAAATCCTCTTCAATAAATGGCGCCCAACAAAAACGAACCGCTTAAGTTTTGTTCGGGAAAAATAAAATATCATTTGTATTTGTGATGATATTAGTATGTTTTTGATTGTAACAGTAATTTAGTTAAACCTACTGTTATGTTATTATTATTATCGCTCAATTTTTGTATCGTATCGTAATTTTGTAATCTGTAAGTCCACATTTGTCTGGTTTTTTGATCCGAATAAACCTAATAAAGAATGATGAATAAACAAATTGATTTGTATCATCTTAATGATGAGGAGATGGAATATGAATTGGCCTTGCGCCATGTTTCAAATCTAGCCCCATGCTCTAGAAGAGCTAGGGTTGTCAAGTTAAAAGCTCTTGTCCAAGAGGACACCCTTAGAGACACCATCTATGTTAATTCAGAACACGTAATGTCGCCGGAGTTGAACATCGAGGTCTGCCAGAGGGCAGTGGTAGAATTGAGAAATCATGTTGATTTAGCCACGCAGAATAGAAATGCCGATCAAATGGCTTGCGCGAAATCGAGATTGCTTCATTACCGGCAAAGATTATCACTGATTCCAGTGGTCGCGAATTTAGAGGAAACGCGTAGGGTCGTGTGCGAGCTTGTAGAGACGCTGCTAGCTCAGATAGAGTGCGTGAACAGTGCAGTCAATATGGTGCTAAGTGAAACGGAAAACACTAGCCTTTCAACTAGTGTCCCAACCATCCAGGCAGAGAACAGTAGCAGTAGGGATGCCTGCGATGCGTTGACGATTCCACCGAGGCCACAAGCAGTCGGAAATGATGAAGGAGCACGAGCACGGATGCAAGAAGCGGATGTCGAGCCGTCTTCTCTTCCATTCCAAGAAGGCAGACAAGGACAGAGGGACTTGGAGGAAGTAATCATCCGGAGGTCGGGTAGTTCGGCTGGTCTGGCTGCTGTGAACGTTCTGGACGAACTGCGGTTCGACATTCAACAACGACAAAGGAGGCAGCAGCAGTTGAACGACAGCTTTACAAACCGGAGTGGTAGCAACTACGACAGGCGGATGCAGAAGGCGATTCACAATTGGCCTTTCAAGTTCCGAGGCGAAAAGGACACCACGTCCCTCAACATTTTCTTGGACCGGGTGGAGACGTTTGCCAGATCAGAGGGAAACGACGATCAGACACTTCTGGCTTCTATCAAGCACCTGTTGCTTGAAGACGCCCTCGACTGGTACTCCAGAGCACTTGCCCAACGTCGTCTGTATTCCTGGCAAGCATTCAAGCAAGAAATTCGACGGGAATTCCTGCCTAGCGGGTATGCTCAGATCCTGAGGTTGGAAGCCAGCTTCCGTTTTCAAGGTGCCAACGAAACGTTCGATAAGTTCTTCCGTGACATCTCTACACTATTCCGCTTCATCGATCCACCACTTACGGAAGAGGAGAAGTTGTTCATAGTCAAGAAAAATATGAACATGGACTATGCAACAATAGTAACAGCCGCTCAGCCAAAGACACTGATGGACCTGGTCAACGTCTGCAGCAACTTCGACGAAACAAGGCTATTACTGAACCAGCAGCGCAGGATTCCAATTCCGCACAACAGCTTACTAGAACCGAACTTCGCAACACCAGCAACAACAAGTCGATCTCAGCAACACCAGCAGCAGCGTTTTGGGAGATTGCAAGCAGTGGAGGCGGACGAGCAGTTGTACGGAGCCACATCATACTCAGCACCATCGCATCGGCTACCAATACAACAGCCACGCTTCAACAGAGTACATGCGGTGGAGAACGAGGTCCAACAAGGTGCGGCTTCAACGTCAGCTATCCAAACTGAAGCAGATCTAGTGGATCCAGAAGAAGCAAACGGTTTGCAAGGGGACTTTAACCAGCTGTACGAGCAAGTTTGTGCCATGAAGCTTCAACTGGAGCGCAGATCGAATCGTTTCAATACAGGACTACAACAGCAGCACTCTGTACAACGACCGGAACAGCGTCAACAACCGCCTACAACTTCGGCAGGTCAGAACAATTTGGTGAATCGGCAAGGCAGTCAAGCGGAGAACTATCGAATACAACATCCGTTGCAACAGCAAGCTAAATGGGCGCCGCGACAGCAGCCTCAACAGCAGCAGCTTCAACAACAGCAGCCTCAACGGCAATTCCAACAGCACTATCAACCACAGCTCCAAAACCAGCAGCTTCAGCAAGCAGGCAGCAACATGTACGATCTAGATCCTGTTCAGCATACAGCGTACCGCCCAGCGCTTTGCTGGAACTGCGATGAGGAGGGGCATAGGTTTCCGGATTGCACGAAGGCACAGGCAATTCTCTTTTGCTATAGATGCGGTCGAAAAGGTTACACGTTACGCAGCTGTCTTGTTTGTAACAGCGAAGCGGAAAACGCCGCAGCGAGGAGGTGGTAGATGGAGGGCCAGATTCTTCGCAACACAGCTATCAACCTTCAATACCTCCCGATTTACAAGACATCAACTCTATCATTATCAATCCCGGACATGACAATCGTCCACACGCCGTTTTGGACGTTCTTGGAAAGAAAGTCACAGCTTTGTTGGACAGTGGTGCAAACTGTTCTTTGTTAGGTGGCAGTAAAGCACAGATCGTAGAAGAGCTTGGACTGCGAAAAGAAACACTGAACGGTGGGATCAAGACAGCGGATGGAACGCCACACCAGATCAATCACTTCACACGTCTGCCAATATCGTACAACAATCGAAGCGAAATTTTGCCGGTTCTACTCGTGCCTAGCTTGCCAGATTGCGCTATCATGGGCATGAACTTCTGGCAAACGTTTGGCGTCAAGGCAGTGTGCTTCTCGATAATGAACAATGAAATTGAACAAGATGCAGAACCGCTGAAGGAGCTTTCACCAGAACAGCAAAAGCGACTAGACCAAGTGGTACGCATATTTCCGAAGGCAGAAGATGGTAAGCTTGGCAGGACGCAGATCTACGAACATCAAATCGACGTCGGAAATGCGCCGCCAAGGAAACAACGGTACTACCCAATGTCACAGTACGTCCTAGCGGAAGTCAACAAGGAAGTCGACCGGATGCTATCCCTGGACGTGATCGAAGAAGCAGTGTTCTCACCGTGGAACAATCCACTGGTAGCGGTGAAGAAGAAGGATGGCAGATACCGGGTATGTTTAGACGCAAGACACCTGAACTCAATCATGGTGAACGAAGGTTATCCGATACCGCAGATCTCCGCAATCATCAATAACCTCGGAGGATGCTCGTACATATCTTCAATTGACTTGAAGGATGCCTTCTGGCAAATGCCGCTCCAACAAAAGTCACGACCCTTAACAGCATTCACTGTACCATCCCGTGGTCACTACCAATTTAAGGTTGTTCCTTTTGGTATCTGTACGGCAAGTCAAGGACTCGCAAGACTAATGACACATCTTTTCGCGGACATGGAGCCATTCGTCTTTCATTATTTGGACGACATTATTATCTGCTCTAAAACGTTTGACGAACACGTAGCAGTTCTTCAGGAAGTGGCAACCAGGCTACGTCAGGCGAATCTCACCATTTCTCCGGAAAAATCCAAGTTCTGTCGCCAACGCATAAAATATTTGGGCTACGTTCTCAGTGAAGGAGGATGGAGGGTCGACGAGGAAAAGGTGGAGAGCATCGTCAAATTTCCAGTTCCAAGTACACGAAAGGAAGTTCAAAGATTCCTAGGCTTATGCGGATGGTATCGACGCTTCATTCCAGAGTTCTCACGAATCGCTGCACCAATCACGGAGCTCACGAAAGCCAAGATCAAATTCCGATGGACAACAGCAGCAGAAGAAGCTTTTCTCAAACTCAAGTCAGCTCTAGTCACCGCGCCAGTACTTGCGATGCCGGACTACACAAAACCGTTCTCAATAGCATGCGACGCTAGCGATGTCGCGATTGGTGCTGTATTGACGCAGGACATCGAGGGAGAAGAACACCCGATCAGTTATTTTTCCCAGAAGCTATCTTCGTCGGAGCGAAAATACACAGTCACAGAAAAAGAGTGCTTAGCAGTTATTCGTGCGATAGAAAAGTTCCGTGGGTATGTAGAAGGAGTACGTTTCGTCGTTTACTGTGACCATTCCGCACTCAGCTACCTGAAAACTTTGAAAAACCCCACAGCCTTGATGAGCAGATGGCTCTTGAGACTCAACGCGTTCGACTTCGAAATCAGGTACCGGAAGGGCTGCTGCAACACCGTACCAGATGCGCTATCCAGAGTAGTCTATTCGCTAGTGTTTTCGATTTCCGAGGAGAATGATCCATGGTACAAGAACATCGTCAAGCAGGTGGAACGGAAAGGCGATAAATATCCCGACTTTCGTATCGCAAACAACGAGCTCTACAAAAATTGTCATTGCAAGGACGAGGCTGGTTTAATCACGCATCGATGGAAGAAAGTAGTTCCGGAAAACCACCGAGCAGAACTCATTCGTCGATACCACGACGCACCATCAGCAGCGCATCTAGGCTTCCAGAAGACGTGGCACAAACTACAGCAGCACTATTACTGGCCGAAGATGCAGGACAACGTCGCCCGTTACGTCAAAGCATGCACTACGTGCAAGGCTAGTAAAGCGCCCAATATAAGAATGATGCCGCAGATGGGGAAGCTCAAGCCAGCGAAGGTCCCGTGGGAGCTAATTTCTATCGATTTCGTCGGACCCTTAACCAGATCCAAGAAAGGCAACACTGTGCTGCTAGTAATTGTCGACTGGATCACGAAATACGTCATCGCTCACCCGATGCGAGCCGCTGATTCGAGCAAGATGGTCGAGTTTTTGGAAGAAAAGGTGTTCCTCAAGTTCTCCAGACCAAGGATTATTTTATCAGATAACGGCAAGCAGTTCGAGTCGCAGGTGTTTCGGGCGCTGCTAAGCCGTCACAACATCATCCACATGAAGACCGCTTTCTACGCACCGCAGGTCAACAACGCCGAGCGAGTGAACAGAGTTCTTATCACTTGTGTTCGATCGTTGTTGGAGGAAGATCATCGAGAGTGGGACAAGAACCTGGCCGCCATCACCGCAGCTATCAACAGTGCGAAGCACGAATCAACCGGAGTCAGCCCGCACTTCGCCAACTTCGGCAGGGAACTTCTGTTGCACACGGACCTCTACACTCTGCAGGACTTAAACGTGTCGGACGATCCAAAGGTCGCGCAGGAGATGCGGCTATCCACGATCAACAGGATTCACAAATTCATCCAACAGCGGATCAAGAAGACCCACGAGAAGACAAAGAAGCGCTACGATCTACAAAAGCGGACTGTGTCCTTTCAACCGGGCGAGCTAGTATGGCGCCGCTCGTTTGTTCTTTCTTCGAAGGCGGACCATATCAACAAGAAACTGGACCCCAAATTTATTCCAGCTATCGTTAAAGAAAAGCTGGGAGCCAATCTCTACACTCTGGAGGATGTCGTCACCGGAAAGCGAGGTCGCTACCACGTGAAGGATATCAAACCAGACTAGTATTCAAGCTATGTAAGCAACAACGCTGACCACAAGCTCACTCGGAGCACAAAACACGAAATGGAGAAGGCTGTAGGACCAACAACATCATCTTTGAAACCTCGCCCCCAACAACTCGGAGTAAATTATACAGAACTCTTCCAGTCGAACAACTCAATGAAGCACAGCTGATGCAAATTCGTCGCTAGGACACCGATGAACACAACAAAGTAGGCGTTTATGAAGGAGACAACGGCCTTGCGCGGGACCAGCGTCGGCTGAATGGACTCTGAGAACTCTGCCAGGAAGTTCGTCAGAATTTGGAGAGGGCTGGCAACCTTGCGTGGGATTGCCGCCACTCATTGTCCAGAATGCAATCCTGTCATCTTGAGGCAGCGTAGCAGCGCTGGGGATAGTATCACTGGTGAGCCACCGTAGCCAGGCGCTACACACCATCGCAGAGAACCCATCCAGGTTCGGGATATTGGAATGTTCGGAAAGTCAAGTACAGCAGCTCCAAACACCACGTCGCTGCAATTGAAAGGATTATATATAATTCTTTATTTGAAACGGCTCATACGTTTAAGTTTTAAGGAGCCACACTCGTTTTTTGTTTTTTACAATCATTTTCTTAGTCTAGCACTTTTGTTAAAAGAAAAAAGAAGACAGATAGGGAAATATGAAAATAAAATAGGGTTATAGACGGAGATCGATAGCTTTTAGAAAGATGTAGATTTCGATCATGTAGTCCAAATCTAGCACAGCTAGCACGTCTCTCACTGGAACATAGGGTGGTTTTCCTCGGGCAATTGAAAGGATTGTCAGGACATCAAGAAGAGGATTCAGCACCAGAGAACACAGTTATGCGAAGAAGTTGTGAGGAGTAGACATCATGACGGCCGCTACTACCATATCGACTTTCTCTCGCTAACTATCGAAAGCCACACGCAAATAATCCAGCTATGACCACTACCCAAGGTAGTCAACAAGAGCCTAACGAGGTCAAAACACGCCAGTCGTTACTACCACAAACAGGAGATCATCCACCAACCTCAAAAATCTCCGAATCAATCCAAAAGCCATCAGCTATGACCACAGCCAAAGCCTGTCAACCAAGCGCAACAGCGCAGGAAATACCGTTAGGCCGATCGGGAAAAATCGTGCATCTGGAAAACGCAGTGAGCAATATCTCTTATCTACCTCCTCGTGAGTACAGTAACAAGTTTAGCTATGTCCGCTACCCAAGGTTGCCAACAAAAGCATCGCCGATGCAAAAAACACGTTCATCGTCAGCACCACAACCATCTGCTTTGCGCGACGACTCCGGAAGAAGGGCCCGTCTGAGGGAGCTCATTCGCAGCAGCAGCAACATCCGATTTTGTCCCGCAAGCACGAACTCCGCTTATTCAGCACAGCATCAACAAGACGAATCAGGACAACGCCCACGGTAGCTTGAAAGAGGTTGCAAGATTCCTGCTGACTTTCTCCTAGTCCGGAGGACCATAGCTGACCAGGCTTCCCAGAAATAAGAAAACCGAACAAGTACATCCACAATAAACTCCCGATTAAGTCCTCCCGGTTAAGACCACCCGATCAAGACTTCCCGATTAAGACTACCCGATCAAGACCAGCTTCAATCAACCATGTTAACTCCCGATTAAGACTACCCGATCAAGACCAGCTTCAATCAACCACGACAACTCCTGATTAAGACTTCCCGATCAAGACTATCTTCAACCAACCATTTCAACTTCCGATTAAGACTTCCCGATCAAGACTATCTTCAACCAACTATGTCAAATTCCGATTACGACTTCCCGATCAAAACGAATTTCTCAAAAGCTATCTACCAACTTTGTCAAAACCACAAGCTATGAGATCACCATCTACCACGGTCCACACCCCAAAATACGCGCAGCGGAACCAAAAATTACCCTCGCCTGAAATGGTGTCGACAGTTCAACTGTCCGATTCAGACTTGACCACAAATCACCAACCTCACAAAATGATACATAATGGATCATGCACAGTTGTCAAGGGGGTTGCCAAGGAAATATCAAAAGGAACGCGATCTGGAGGCGCGGTATAACCTCTATTCCGGGCCCTTGGTAATTAAGAGGATTAAATCCCTCTTTTCCTTAGACTTCTGTTGCTTTTAGTATAAACCAGTTAAGTTCCCACCTAAATTTCGTTTGTTAAGTTCTATTTGTAAGATCTAGGTTATTATCTCTATCAATAACCATTTGATTTTGGATTTTCGTATGCTGCTGAGGTGGATGTTATTAAGTAGATTGTTTTAAGGATTCGAAGGAGTTTCTTTCTGCCAGATATACTGGTAATGATCGACACATTTGCCATAACTTGTTGGCTTAAATTTTGTTGGATTCTGCCAAGATTCGTTGGCGTAGAGATATAGTTTATTGTCTTTAGTTTTGAAGAAACTCACCACTGCAGGGTGACATCAGTACGAGGTTTTCTCGACACAGCCGTCGATTTTCATATCTCCTTCGAACTCCTAGTGGCGTGATTATGAATTTTTCATGGATCCTTGTCATGATCCATGAAAAATTCTACCAAAGCAGCAATGTTGTGTTGCATTTAAGCTTATAGCTAAGTTATTAGTCCTAAAAATATTTCACGATACGAGCGATTGGCAAACTAACACATAAAAACCCATCCCCATATAGAGAAAAATCAGCGTGTTGTTATTATTAAACCAAAATTGGTTAAAATACGACAAGCGTGAAATTTTATGTCAAGAGCACCCAAAAATGAGGAAGGAAACGCGGCGTGCAACAAAGGTTGTCAAAAAATTGCCACGCGGAAAAAGGGGGGTTCATCGGAAGAAAGCGTGCGGTTCGGTTGTCTCGTGGCTTGGAAAATTCGGAAATCGCGTTTCGTGTTCCCCGGAGGTGCACCCAATTTGCTTTTTCCTGAGCCTAGTGAATCCTAGTGGAAATTTGTGTCTGCCTTCCTAGAGTGCGATTCAATAAGTTACCGGAGAAGCGAGGTTTCCAGTGCTACTCGCCTCATTTTGGAGTGCTGTACCATGCGCTAGGAAATGCTAAAATGACACTCGTTTAAATGTGCGAATCATAGGCCGATATTGTGAAATTTGACAACTACAGCAGTCCGCCATCAAAGACACGCACCACCAGCGCGTCATCCGAGACGGAACCGGCACCCTGGGTGCAGGTGCAGGAAAACCACCAGCAACAGAAGAGTGAGACACCGCCGAGCGTGAAAGCCTCTCGCCAACAACAACAACATCAGCAGCCCCCTGGTAGACCCCAGGAGGCACCACAGAAGTAGGGCGGAGGCGCAAACAACAGCAGCAGCCCCCTGGTAGATCCCAGGAGGCGCCACAAGTGTAGGACGGAGGCACGAATCAACCAAGACCAGCAGCCCCCTGGTAGACCCCAGGAGGCGCCACAGGCGTAGGGCCACAGTTCCCGCAGTGCTGCCAATCGGCACTCCGAATCGCCGAGCAGCACAACAAAACTCGGAGGCCCCGGGACTCTGTCGTGAAGAAAAGTGGAGGTCTTCCGGCAGAGAGGGTCCACAAGGGAAAGCAGCAGTAACAGCGCCACCAATCGGCCCCAGGCGTAGGGCGGCCGACCAGCAGCAACAGCGCCACCAATCGGCCCCAGGCGTAGGGCGGCCGACCAGCAGCAACAGCGCCACCAATCGGCCCCAGGCGTAGGGCGGCCGACCAGCAGCGACAGCGCCACCAATCGGCCCCAGGCGTAGGGCGGCCGAATAGCGGAAAAGGCACGAGGTGCCATCCGATCGGCGCTCGGTCGAAAGGCGGCGGACGCATGCAGGGCAGGCGAGGTGCCGTACAGTGGGATCCATTCGGCGAAAATGCGGTGAGTACACGCTGGTTTGGGGAAGTGTGGGTGTGTCTTGCCATAATCCTTTATAGCCATCATTTTTATTCATGTGGCATCGCCCACGAAAAGCCTCTTCAATATATTTTTGAATCATGTTTTGACAAAAAATATTCTAAGAATTAAAAGGAACTTACTTATGACATTTTCGTTACTATTTGTTCCGCAAAGTGTGAGAAACTGGTGAGGATATTGAAAAAATTGCTTAATTAGTTATCATTATTTCTAAGAAAAAAAGTAATTTTCCATCGAAAGGTTTGAGGATTCAAACAACTTTTAAATCTTAATCGATCACAAACATTATCCTACACTTAATGAACATTTTATATTAATTTTTATTGGTTTCGTTATTCACAATTTATTCTCAGTTTGATGCATTGTTGATAATGGTAAGTTATCTGAGAAGGAGTTTATTTGAGTTGCGGGCTTGCGAGGAACTCGAAGCTTTCTTCAGTATTTTTTTTCAGTTTTTCAGAGTGACATTCAAACATTTTCAATACTTTTGATAAAGTGTACAAAAAATACTGCAGACCCCGTTCGATTTTGGCAACATTCGATTTTGGCACATAAGCCAAAATTGAACGGTTTTTAGAAGCGACATTACCATTTAGTTTCCTCTATAACAGAACCAATATAATTTAGACAAACACCAAAAATACGTTTTAACGTTCAGAAATGGTGACATAATACAATAACAAAATCAAAAAAAAATTAAGTACTCAAACATTACGAAAAGATGAAAAATTAAAAAAATAAATACAAACAATTGACTAAAAATGACAAAATCTACTTAAAAATGATGAAAAATGACAAAAACAGTAAAAATGACAAAAAAACAATGATTATAAACAAAACAAATAGTGCAAAATGTATCGAAAACATAAGAAAAAAAATATAAAAATTCTTAAAATGGTCGGAAATTGACTTAAAATAACGTGATTGATAATAAAAATCATAAATTTGTAAAAATAAAAGAAAAAACCTCAGAAAAAAACCGTTCAATTTTGGCAACACAAAATGTTTGTGCATGTTGCCAAAAACGAACGGGATCTGCACTTCCAAATTTAGATTCCTGATCAGATTTCCAATACCAGCACAGATTTTTTTTGCTGCGATTATAGTCGTTTTACCATCTTTATGGCATTCGCGACTTTACTGCACAGAATTGAAATTTCTTTCAGAGCCCTCAATCGTTAATTTAATAGTATTTTAATTTAAAGGTTTTTTTTTATTCAATCTGAATTATTTATTTTTTTTTATTTTCAATACAACTTGCAAATCTGAATTAAAATATGAAGTCCAAATGATGAACATAATCATATAATAATTATCAACCTTTCCCTGAAGTTTCAACTCATATGCATAAAATATGAGTTGAAGAAAAAATTTATGGAAATTTTTTTGAATGAAATACAAAACCAAATTTGGATAACGATTTCGAAACACCATTTAATTTCTATTTTCTATTGACGATGTGAATAGAATACCAAGAATACTAAACTAGATACGGAATTTGAAATATGAAAACAGAAATACAATTTCCATTTTGATAATAGGGATCCTCTGAAATGAGTTTAATCTGATTTCAAATTCAATATTCAGATATGAATTTCTATCATTTTTAAAATTTGTAGCAGGATTCGGAAGCTTACCCCCATTCTGAGGATTCGGATTAGATTTAGGGGTTTTTTTTCATCAGCTTTGACTCAGGATTGTCACTCTTGTATAACCTCATTCAATTATCAAAATTCAATAAATAATAATTAAACTTGTTTTGTTTAGAGTAAAGTATCCGCTCACTTTTCCTAGACCCTCATGGGAGAGGGGGGGGGGGGTAAAGCCAACCCCCCCTTCCTCCCATTCCACGGCAATGCCCAAAATGACAAATTCCCAAAATCAAACCCCAGAATTAACTATTCATCAGAACATTTTTTCCAGAAGGCATCATTTATCATTTTATTTAAAAAAATACATTGCATAACCAAATATCTGAGGTGAGTTTTAATTTTCAAATTTAACATCAAAGCAAAATTTATTTCTATTCAACCATGAAAAGTGCAGAAAAGTAGTTATTTGGATGGGAAATGTATATTTTTCAGTCAAATAAATTCGACTGGAACGATACCACCAGGAGCAAGCTAATGTTTTCCATTAAGTAAAAACAAGTAATTCAAAAATTATGTAGGTGGATATTAAAAATTCCAGAACAATTTCGAATTCCAAATAAGTCAAAATACGTGTAGGCATACGATTTGTATACGCCGATTCTCCTGTTAGGAAAAATGCTCCATCCTTCTGCTGAACGCTACAACCAAACCAGCTCGGAAACAAACGAAGGATAATACATCGCTCAGAGTTGTCTCTTGAGTCGCTCTACACAGATAGCATTCAGAGGTGATAAGCGACAACTTGTATTTTCAATGTCGCTTATCATCGTTGAGTTGATTCATTATAGATAGGTGATCTGTTGCATTCGTCTGCCCGTAGGATACAATGAAACAAGATTCTTTGCAGGAACTCTCTCTAGGCTGATAAAATGGGATTGTAGCAGAGAGAAAATACACCATGTTTGTTTCGGCGGAGAATTCTCTCGCTTGACGATAAGGAGAAATGATCCAATTTCGGATCCTTGGGTGTACGCGTTGCAGAGATTTGTCGAACTTAATAATCTAAAGAATGCACGTGAACACATACTTTGGCAGAAACTGCAGTGAATCCGTGCACCCATGGTGGATAACCAACATACATACATACATACAACATGATAATAAGAATTGGGAGTATGGTGGGTTGTTGCCTGAAATGGGTCATCTTGAGATTCTTTCGATTATATCGTGTAGCGTGGAATGTTGCTCATGAGACTCATATGCGAATATTTTCAGCATGAGACACACCAGGGCTCACTTTTTTCAAAATTTTGGGAACCCAAAGGAAGCGTTTTCTATCGAGAACTCAAAAACGATTTAAATTTTAAATACAAATGAGACTCATTTGCGAATAGGGGCCGAATAGTGCTTTTTTATAGGGAATAGATCAGTGATGCCAGATAAATGTTTGACGTTTCGAAGTTAGAAAAAATGTTTGACCGTTCCCACGAGCTTTCTTACTAATCTAAACTCTTCTATGGAAGACATGGTGTCGCTAGTGATTGCTTAATAACTCCCATAGTTTCGGATGATTGAATTCAAACAAATTTATGCGTTAGAATTGATTTATTCGTTTTTGGATTTCCTCTTAATGCCAAAAAAGGATAGAAGTAGTTTTTGTTTCGCTCACGAACACATTTTAAGATGAACCCTACTTCGTTCACAGGGGAGGAGTTTCGCACCTAGCTTCTCCTCGGTTCTGGTTTCTAAATGATTCGCTCTTATTTCGGGTTAAACAAATAACTGCTGGCGTCGTCTTTTCGTTAATTAAAATAATCTGTTTTTTTTTATTACCTTTTATAATCTTATATTCCTACAGAACGCGTTGGTTTATTTATGAAGTGTTGGGTTCATTTCGCTTCCACTGCCGTACGGTTGTTATTCTATGCTCGCTTTCGCTTTTGTATTCTCACTCTGCCAATATTTTATTTTGCGCGCCTATTTTTATCGTGTATTTGTTTCCTCTATCAGATAAAGTTTATGTGTTGTGTATATCTAATGTTTGAATTTCATAATTCCATTTATTACTTTCATTCTTCCGTGTATAAAAATAATAACTCATATTATGTCTTTTAGTGACTTTTTCTTTATTCAACTTCCTGCAAGTTGATTAGACCGCGGACTTAGCGCTACAAATCATGGGGATTCGCCAAAAAAAACTGCTCGATAGAAATCTCTCAGAATCAATCCGATTAGTAGACACTTTCCTTCGAAATTGTTTATTGTTGAATTATAGAGACTTTAAACCTTCGAACTTATTTCGGTGTTGTTTTGTGAGGAAGAATCCACAATTTAGAATGCTTTTGCTTTTCGATTCAATTCAATACACCATACTCTAAACATATTCAGAACGATACACAACTTAATGAATGAAACTGATTAACAGCGTATTAGATAACATAGAATTTATTTGAGTAGTACTTAGAATGATTGTTGATTCAGTATATAACAAGAATTCTGATGATTCGATTCTATTTATTCAGAGTAGATAGGGAGTTTGTTTTACAACTTATTCTCATAAAACAGTACACAGCAACAGATACCTTACAGGTATCGGTAGAAGTGCCATTTTTTTTTTCAAAAAAAGTAGTGACTAATTGAACAACTGAACATCATGAGGATACAGGGTTTTAATACGGTAGAAAGTTGGGATAACAAATCATAAAGTGAAAAATTTAAACAATCAAATTTAGATGGTACCACTTTCATGTTTTTGTTGATAAATTTGACGCAAGCAATGAAGTGGTCTACCCTGACGTAAAATATATGGTAATATTTGAATGCATAGTATAAAATTCTACACGACTCTAGTTTGATAAACTGTATTGACAAATTCATGTTAAACGGTTCATTCTGCGAAAAAGAATTATAAATGTCCTTATTCGTCTTAGAACTAACAGTTTTGCACATTGTGTGGATACTAATGATGTGATATAGTAAAGTATAATTTAATTTAAAAAAAAAACTATTTTTCGATCTCAATGGAATTTAAACAATAATTAACGCTAATAGACAAACAAAAATTTGACCAAAAAGCTAAGCAAAATGCATTCATTCCATAAAGGGGTGTGCTTAGGTGACTATACTGTTCGATAATGTTTTGTTCGATTTAAATTTATATCTGGACAAATGAAAACAGTATTAATAAAGGTTTCAAATGTAGATTTATCTTAATGAATCTTTGTTGCACGATAAATATGAACACCTTAAGACCGGCTTACAGTGTTGTTATTTTTTCGTTAAATGTTCGTTGGATTTATATAAACTTAAGAGCATATGGCTTTTCAGAATTGATGTGAACGAAACTTTGAAAAACGGTTTAAAATAAGGAATACGAAAATAAGAACGATCGTGTTTTAAGAATTTCTACATTAACAAAATATAGTACAGTAATCGAGAAACACTGTCGAATCACAAAATCCAACCACTACATGCTCAATCTGTACAATCTTTTCCTCGGCTTACTGTTGGATAGGACTGTTACATGTGCATAGGAATTTCGATTCGGTTCTGTTGATCCACCTGCCTGCAAAGTTGAAAATAGGTTTATCATCGTTCAATGTTGTGCGTAATTCATTTCAAAGAACCAACGACTTAGAATAACATACCTCCAATTCGAAATGCATGCTCACTCTATTTCAAAGATTCAACATTTCCACACGTACCCGTCCCTGCTGCTCACGGTTGGCTCCCGCTCTGATTTTGCTGCTTTTTTGCTCACTTCGTTCTTTGTTCTACTAGTTTTGTAGTTATTGTTTTATACGAACATATTACACAACTGCTACTATAGGGTGAGGTTCCTATTGCTACTACTGCATCGCACCGGCTGATTTGATCAGAGTCAGTTCCTTTTCCTTGGCTTGCACTACCGAGCGCCAGTGAATGTCCTGCTCAATGACTTTCGTTTCCAAATTCTTCAACATAATCTCCTATGATAGAAATGAGAAAAAATATAGACTTATTGAAGATTTTTGAACAAATCTTTTCAGCTTACCGTGTCAGCAATGATGCACTTGTATTGATCTACAGTTTTCTGCAGCTGTTCATTTTTTAGCACCAATGATTGAGGATCCTCGTCGGAGTCTGACTCCGGTGCGCCATTTTTACTTCGACTTTCATTACCCTCAACATCGTGCCCATCATGGGCATCATTGTTATCATGTAAGCTATTATTGTTGTTACTATTACTACTCCTACTAGTGTTATTATTGCAGTTATTATTACTGGTGTGCACCTCACTAACAGGGGCTGTGTTTGTGCTGGTACTACTGCTGGTGCTGACCACCTTCCGACTGCTCTCCAGTTGTTCCCGGATGCATGTGGCAGTCGTTTCGAGCCAGCTCTGGAAGTTTGTTGCGTCCAGTGGCAGCGCCGAAACAATATCTGATGGAAGCAACTTGAATAGCAAATCCTTGGTGCGTGTTTGCTCCTCTAAAATCACCTTTTCGACGTTGACTGAGGGTTCCGAGGCTAGCATCGGAGTGTGATTGTTGGTTGCGTTTTTGCTCAACTCCTAGTGGAAAAAAAAAATTTAAAAAAAAATCTATTCGTGGCCTCAAATTTGGACATTTTTTAATCGCCTGAAACTTACAACTTTACTATTCTCATTTTTGTTAGTGCCGGTCTGTTTTACCGAGATGTTATTTTGAGCAAGTTGCAATGCTTCAACCAGCTTCCAGTTCTTCATTCGTAAATCCTATGCGATGGTGACCGTACAAAAGTGAGTTGAAGGATGTGCACAGGATGTGGTTAAGGATACGAAAGGATCAGGAGACAGGAACGATAACCAGCCAAATTGCATTTAAAGTCATGGATAAAGATATGATGTTTGTGTGAAAAGGAATCGAAAATAAAAAATAAACGAAAGCATTATGCATTGAAACATTTATATTAACAGATAAAACGGAAATTTGTACATTATTTCGATTGATTTCAAACGTCATGTATGAAGTTTATCAAAATGTATGTTATTAAATTTTGCTTTGTTCTCAATCAGAAAATCATATTAACAGTTCAAAAAGCTGTGAAATGTATTTGAATGCAAACAAATAGTTTGGTTTTTCAAATATATAACACAATTCCCGAAGTTGTAAGTAACAATGCATCAAACAAAGAAATAATACTACTCACATTATTTTTGGCCTTCTGTTCCTCGATCTGCTTCAGCAGTTCGTCTTTGTGGGCTCTCATTTCCTTGACCAGTTGCTCCTGGTCGGCCAGTTTAGTTTGGCATTCGGCTACGGCCGTTCGGTACAAACCCAACTCTGTTTTGCTGGAATCCAATGCATTCTGGAGATTGCGAATTTCGACCTTGCTAGTTTCTTCCACCTGATTGTTGGCAGCTACTGCGGCAACGGCTGCGGCTGCTGCTTCCTTCTGTTTAGCCTGCAGTTCGCTAAATTGTGCTTTAATTTGTTCTAGCTCATAGCCTTGCTGTTGGCAAGTTTTTGCGAGCTCATCCTTCTGATTGGCAATGACACGTAGTTGCTGAAGCTCATTCTGATAGGCAGCTAGCTCTAATGATTAGTAAAACAATGCATTTAGTAAAACGCTTCAAAATAGAAATCCAAAGTGAATAGTAACTTACCTTGACCTCGCTGTTGTATCAGTTCGTCTTTAGTGTGAAGCAAAATCTCATAATCAGTCTTCTTCTTTAATAACTCCTAAAATAGATTTTACAGAACATCTCATATTGAGGCTTATCTTATCTCAAACTGGAAAACGTTTATTATACAACAACGTTACAAAAAAATACTTACCTCTTCAATTTGCAGTTTTTCATTCAACAGCTGACCCTTGGCCATCAATTCATGCTGAAGCAACTGCAAATTGTCGTTCAGTTGAGCAATCGTGGCTGCACTTTCCTGATTGGCGGCATGCTTCTCATTCAGCTGCACGTATTTGGTTTGCAATTGTTGGAATTGCTGAGAAATGTTTTGCTTCTCAGCGGTGAATTTCTCCGAAACCAACTGCAGTTGCTGATTGAGATTCTGTACTTCAAGCCGCTTGGCATTCAACTCTTCGTTGTAGCTTTTGAGAGTAGCGCCGCCTTGAACCTTTTCATTATTCAGTTCTTGACGAAGTTCTTTCAATTTGGCCTGCAAACTGGCAGCTGCCTGCTGTTCCTCCAGCAATTGGGTTTCCTTATCTTGCAATTGTTTCTTTAACTTCTGTAAAGGGTCTGATGGATCATTCCATTCAGAAGGATCCTTAGCCAAAGTGTCCTGTTGCTTGTTGAGTAGGAAATCGATCAAAATTTGAATGTCATTTCGCGGCATATCAGCCTTGGCCAAAATGCGCACCAACGATTGTACGTTAGCAACATCTTGTACTTCAGCCAATTGTTGGGTAATCAGTTCATTTTTCTTCTTTTTGTTCGATTTTTCCTTGTTAGCAACGGTTTTAGCTTCGGCTACAGGAGGAATATTTGCAGTCACAGGAGCAACAACTTGAGCCGCAGCAATTTCTTCAACGCCACTAGTTTTTGGGGACGGTTTAGGATGATCTTTCTGCTTATTCTTGCGCTGCTCTTTTGGTTGAAATTTAGTTTTCGCTTCTTCTTCCTTCTGTAAGTAAAGATCTATATTAATATATTTATGCTTTATAACAAAATATTTTACGCACATGTTGACGGGCAATCTCTAAAGCATCTTTGGGATGGCTTTCTTCGAAATGGTTGATCTCCGGAGCCGATTCCTGTTTCACCAACACGGGTTCCGATTTGTTGAGCAGTATTCCCCCCTTTTGTTTATTCTTCTTTCCTTGACCCTGTTGCTTGTCTTTTTTCTAAAGAAACGGGAGGGGGGCGACTTATTTATTGATGCTAACAAAAATTATTTCAATTACCTTTCCATGGGATTCACTCAATGCAAACGGTTCGGTTTCAGCATATTCCACACTAGTGTTGATGGTTTTCCTGGCATAGGTCAATGGATTGATTTCCTCTTCCAAGGGACTATCGGAGGCGTTTGAATCGCTTTCCACCTCAGCCGAGTCCAAATCAGAGTCCTTCACCGCTTTCTGTTTGGGAGGCTGTGATTTCTTATTGCCTCCCTTTTTAGCCTTCTTGTTAGCGTTATCCTTGGAAGTTTTCAACTTCTCGCTGGCACTTGCACCCGTGCCCAAAATCTTTTCGCGCATCTCGCGTTTTTCCTTTTGAATTTCTTCAAACGACTTTCCAGCCAATGGTTTCATCAGAAAAAAGTACAACCCGAGCATCGAGGCCAAGGTCCCGGCAATGATTACAACGAGAATCGTAAGATCCATATTTGCATGGCTTGGTCACCAACTATTGTGTGGAAGTTTTGGGGGGAGATTCCCGTTTCGAAGTGGTGTTTCGAATTTGGACGATAATAAACAGTCAACTCACAAAAAATGAACAGACTTGCAAACAAGTACTGTTAATGTTCTTGCGCTGTAAATAGATCAAACCAAAAAATGCTTTTAAAGTAAGTCCTACTAATAGTGTGACATTTGAACAGTAAAACTTAAGTTTTGTGAAGAATATATGTCGTGCAGTCGCGTCAGCAGTGTCTGGTTCTTCAAGAACATCGAATAATAATGTGATAACAAAATTAAGTTTAGTCAGCTTAGTCTAGACAAGGAAACTTGAGCTGTGATTTTGGTTGCAAGACAAGTTTGATGTCTGTTGTTTTGGGATTAAGCTAGTGGAGAAAAAAAAGCGAATACTTAATTTGAAAGACAAACAACGAAACGGATAAATTCTAGATATGCCTGAACAAGAACGCTTGAACACCCTTCGGCCACAACAGCTCCGATTAGCGAGCGAGTACCGTTTCTATGCAATTGAAGTCTTAAGATAACAGCAACTACTGTTTTGCTGCTAGAACATCTTCTATCAAGAAGAGGCAGCTTCGAGCCGAATCAACTTTAAACAAGCGTGCATTTTATCGCAAACTAGATATTTGTTTTACAACAGATTATCAACTTAGTAATTATATGACAGGGGCGTGGATAACGTTGATTGGACAGCTGAGAGAAAGTGGTTCTTTATTTGCCAATTTGTATGATCGTTCCAAGAAGCATCAAAAAAGTTTCAATCTTAGAACTCGCATGAATTCGATTGTTTAATTCTAGTTTCAGGGGAGAGGATAGCCATCATATGCTTTGTGCTGTCACGTATTGATTAAGGTTTTTACCCTCTTTCTGAAAAATGCTTTTTTTTTAATCAATGAACTTAATTTGGTGGTTCTCGTCAAAGGCCTGCATCAACACCCTTTGAACCATTTATCTAAACTCAAACCAATGTCCTTTAAGCTTCCTAACGCTTCATGTAATGCATGTACATATGTAGCGAAGAACAATCGGTTTGTGAAGCGGAAAGATCGACGATGAATGAAATTCTTGTTGCTATTTTCAAAGCTTGATAAGTAAAACGGATATTGCTTGCCAGTTTAGGTGTCTATAGCCGTATCGTAAAAATCTGTTTGACAACGTTATGATAGTGTTGATAGTAGGAGAGGCACCAAACAGTTGAAACGTATTTGGTGATTGAACCAAAAATGTTGCGATACGAGCTTTTCAGACAACACACGTTTTTAAACACTTGATCAATGATGACTCGAATTAGACTTTAGAAGGCTTTATCGACAACCTAATTAAAATGGACAATTGTTAAGTAACTGCAGAGCATCAGTTTGGGACAAAATAAGTATATGGGTATATAACTCTGATTGTTGCAAAAATTATAGTTTTTTTTGTTTTGTTTCGATTATAGTATTTTTACCATTGGCATTCGTAATTTTATATCAACGTTGCAGTTGGCAGACAGTTATTGAAAAACTTATCCGATATAGCTATGTTCGATGTTTACTCTTAGGCTCGAATTGGCGAACATTGGCTCAAGAGGCAGCTGACTTGTGATTCAGGAGGCAATTGAGCTATATCACAAGCCCAATTGCCAAATTTATGATCACAGGATAATGTATTGGGATCACCCTTTTTCCCTTTTTACATGTAAGCTTAGCAGCTGCGTTTGTGACGACATCCTCTATCTAAACGTTTTGGGGTTATTGAGAATTTAGTAAAGATGCTGTAGAATTATTTGACAAAGAGATAACAGATTCCGGGATAAGGGTTAGCCGTGCTGATAGCTACAAATATTTAAGGCAGTGATCCGTTCAAAATTTGTTGATTCCTGACAAGCTTCCAAAACTATTTTGGATTGATTAGCAACTTAGAACCGCTTATGATCTTACTATTTATAAACGATCTAGGAACATTTGCCTCCCGAAACTGGTACTGTTTGCTAAAGACTTTAAAATTTATCGAATCAAAATTTCGATAGTGTTAAGTTAATGTCGAAAAGTTGTGTACCTTTAAATATAAGCTTCTTCAGAACTAGAGTGGGCTTGTGATATAGCTTAGTTGGCAGAACACTAGACTTCTAAGCCGATCGCAAGAGTATAATCGTACACAATTGTACCGGATAAGCTTTCCAATGAATGTCTGCCAACTGCATCGTTGAATGACCAAAAGATGGTTAAACAATAATTATAATCGAAACAAAAAAGAATAAGGGTCTCAGTTCACTTTGACAAGGTTTTTTAAGGTTTAGGTCACTTATATAAAAGGTCTTGGAGTTTTTTTCGCATCCAAAGCTCTTTTGTTCGCTTTGTTGTTTCCTGGGATAAAGATGCCAAGTTGGCAAGTCAGTTGCTTTCTGAGCCGATGTCCGTGAGTTCGAGCCCAAGTGTAAACATCTATCACAGTTGTACCGGATAAGTTTTTCAATGACTTGTCCGCCAACTTCATCGTTGATATGAGTCGCGAATGACATAAAGATGTTAAAACGACTATAATCGAAACAAAACAAAAAAAAAAAAGATGCCCAAGACCTCCAAAACGTATACTGTAACTCGTCAACTGCGTAATCGATATTTTTTTTTTTTTTTGGTTGCCAAGATACAGAACGATTTTCGGACAAAATACATATTCAAATGTCATTCCAGTCATGAAGCATGGACGTTGATTAACTAGTGCTGTGACTGGTAGAGTGATCAGATCTCAGAACTTCTTGACAAAAGTTTGTAAGATTGAGTGTGGTGGGTGACATGCTGACATGTAGCGACAACAAAGCAACAAAACGTGGCTGGCTGCAGTGGGCGAACATGTGGCCAGAGTTCATAACGCAATAGAGATACGAAAAATGAAGTCATGCGATCAGCTGCCCAAGATCATAGACTAAACAATTTTATTTCTTAAAGCTTAAAAACTGTCGTTTCCGTTAAAGTAAGTAGTAAATTACGCCTTATAGTTCTTCAAACTTTTAACAGGCTTTAATAAATTTAACAGCAAAAAATCTTTAGATAAAACCTTTTTTACATGAAAGTTTTTAAATACAAATTTTATAATAATTTTTTAATTTTACAAACTTCCTACTTTGAATTCTCAACGTGAATACGTTGACAAATAATTATCTTACATATTCATATTTAAATACATACTAAAGTTTAAACGATTATTCAAAACTAATTAGGAAGTATCAAGAATTCACGGGATTTCAGTCGGTATAATTGATGAAAATCGAGAAAAAGGTTCTCTTATGATCACATATGACCTTTCGAACATTTGGTTCAGAAGTCATTGACTCATCATGAATGACGATCACAGCAGTGCTTGCTGGCTGGTTTGCCGAATCTATCTATGAGCCAGTGGCTGTGGAAGCGGCGCGCCGTATGCTGCAATTGGGTGGAGCGAAAGAAGGGTGGAACGAAAAAATAAATCCACGACTGCATCATCAACATGTTGGTTGGATTTCCTAATCCAAAATTGTTCGACAACATGCTAGCTAGCTAGCTAGCAGCAGGCCGTGCTCTGTACTAAGCGGGTCAGTATCAGCGGCCCGAGCCTTCTTCTTCTTTTCCCATGAAATGCTTCCCGAAACTATTACGGGCCTTTACGGGCTAGTAGCGTAACGACCATCACAGGCCAAAAGCGATTATTTTTTCCGTTTTTTTATGTGTGATGACACGGACGAACGGGGGGAGAGAAAGGCGAATAATTTCATACACGGGGCATACGATGGCCGCCATCATGGTTTTACCATCTCACTCTGTTCCTCCGGGATTTATCATCAAAAAGGCGAAAGAACTTTTCCAACTCTATCTCGCAATTATTTCGTCGTCGTCATCAAATAAAAAAGGGGAACTTTCGGTTCTTAATGCCGATAAACTTCTAGGCCACCGGAAGGACCCGGTATCAGAACGGCTTGCTCTTCGCATATATTGATTGACGAAGCATGAAAAAATACTCACAATTTAAGATCCCGAAGATTTATTTAAAATTGAAAATTCATATAACCAAGCCAATTGGGTACTTACGATTTGAAGAATCTCCGGAATCCACTCGCCTCTTCGATTCTTTTCGTTGCTGCTTCCTCTATCCAAGAGGATGACGAAGACGTTGCAGGAAGAAAAGTTGATCAGCAAATTTCTAGAAGGCCGTAAAAAGTACACGGACACTAATTTTCCTAAAGGCTATGACACCTTCCAGATTCACGACACTTGGAACGACGACGGATTTCCGGTTAATCACTCCTATCCGTAATCCACAAAGAACGGGGAAAATCAGCTACTGGATAATTTTTAATCGTTGGCTGCAAGTATGGTAACGAAAATTGACGAACGCTCCCTAACCGCACCGCACAATCTTCACCGCTAACTCGCGTAGACGATTCTGCTGGCTGGCTGCTGCTTCTGGCTGGTGGTAATTTTGACCACGTAGGAGAGTATCGAAGCAGCAAACGAACACAACCAAAGTCCCGTTAGGTTGGCTTGGTGGCAGAAGCGAGACGGAAGTCTAGTATCTTTTGCACGGAACATTTCACACACACCATCATAGCATTTATGCTCGAAAAATATGTCACGAATAATCCCTGTGCGCTGAATTTGCCGGATATCAGGCGATTTTAAGAAGAGTTTGGTTAAGAAAACTGGTAAATTTGTCTTGACTTCTATCTGTCATTGCGCAATTATCTGGAGCGGGTTTTCGCCTGACGTTTGAAAAACGTTTGTCAAACCAAGGCAGGGGTGTCAGGTGTCCAGATTTTTCAGGATTTGTCCTGATTTTTGAGAGGCCGTCCTGATTTTTCAAAAACGCTTGAATTGTCATGATTTTTGAAAAATGACCTTAAAAATGTCCTGATTTGTCCTGATTTTTGAAAAGTATCAAAACTTTAACTAAATTTAACAATAAATGGTGAGAAAATCAAACAAATCTTCTATAAAATAGTTTAACCGATGATAATCTTTGGCAAATATAATGATATTTAAATAGTGTTTTTCGATGTTAACTTCAGGCCATCCAGGTTCTTCTCGTTGTAGTTGCATAACTTTAGGCGTCTTCAATACCTGTATTCCGCCTTTAGTTATGCTATTTAAGGAATCATTCAAATATTACGTAACGATTTTACGAGGGGGGAGGGAGTAAAGCAGTTTGTTACGCTTTGTGAATTTTGCTTAGAAATTTAGAGACGTATGTGTTACGTAAGGGGGATTGGGGGTTGAAATTGCTCCAAAATTGCGTTACGTAATATTTGAACGGCCCCTAAGCAGAGCTGCAGGAGCTGCATGTTATTTTCTTCATTGTATCAGATCAAGGAGATTTCAGTGGGAAAGCAAATAGAACAATGGAATGAATATAATTTATCGGTAGACAAGGTTGTAAGTACTTTTTGTGGAATAGCCCGTGCCAGGTGGAGAAAACGAAAACACTATAATTTTTTTATCTTTTTAAGATTTTATTTTTGACACTTCACCAGCATTATGGCATTCGTGTCTAGCTTATTATCTTTTTTCAATGTTTCATAGATTTTAAATTTCCAAGAGTGACTGCAAGCCTTCATTTTTTTTGATTTCATAAACTATAAAGTTATTTTAATCATCAGTTTTGGCATCTTTTGAAATTGGTTAGGAGAGGAGCAGGGCGAGTATTGTGAATTTCAATAAAAAAATTTTTAGAACCGTCGCTATTATAATGCGAGTACAGCTGGGCCCGAATAGAAAAGTATGGTGAAAAAACCATGAATTCCATATTCACATACCATAAATTTTATGGTCCAAACAATGCTTATTATCGTCCACGATACCGTGAATGCACGGTGGAATTCATTGTTTCCGACCATACATTTCACTGTTTTGGCGAAAATAACCATGAAAAAGGGGTATTGTTATGCAGCGTGACCATGAAAAAAATGGCGATTTTCCATACATTTGAAAGCTCAAAAATATGAAGTTCATGGTAACAACAGCTTCCGCTTTTTCACAATAAAACCATGAAAATCCGATTATTTCCATTGTTAAAACGAAGATGGAAATCAAGGTTTTTCTATGGTATTATAGTTTTTACCGTAAAATTTTATGGTTTACAATGAATAGTTTATAGTTTTTTGGATTGGAATAGTTTGCTCAATTTATTTCTAGTTCCAAGGAATTTTATTCATGATTAGTTGTGCTTTTAAACCAACTTTATGAATGTTAATTTAAAAGCACAACTTCATGAATAAATTTCCTTGGAACTAGAAATAACTTAAGCAAACTGTTTAATAAAAAAAGAAATAAAGAATAATTTCATTTTAATTTATAATTGTTTAAATACCTTTCATCACAGTGCAATTGGTTTTTGCTGAAATTCAGCCCTGATTTGAACTTTGATCCAGATATCAAAATCCAGATTACTGACCCTAAATTGAGAACCGAAGCCAACCGAGGCTTGTTCGATCTTTGTTGTTATCATAATTGTGGTACTAAAACTACTATGGCCAGCAACATTGCTTCTTGTAGCCCAACTTGGAACTTCTGTATTGTAACACAGGTTTTAGTATGGATTATTATTTTACCATGATGTACACTGTAACAATAACAATCAAAATAGAATTATTGTTATACCGTGCTTCTGATATTTTCAAAAACGATTAAAAAACGCTGAAGTTCATTGTTATAAATATTGAAAATCATTGTTTGGTTATTTTAAAACCATGGTCTTTGCTATTCGGGGGGTCATATGCTGTAAGCACCCTGGTTAGGAGCAAGGTGTGTATATATAGTGTGTGTTTCTAAAAACCTTGGGTGGAGCAAACATTTTGCTTATGACTGTAGGAACTTCGAAGTGTTGCGCTGCATTGAATTGTCAAAATTTATGTAGTCGATAATTTTTGTCTGGAATTGATTTACTTGGAAATCCCAATTTAAATAAAATAAAACAGTAGTAATCAGGACATTTTGAACTATTAGAAAATTGTAAAGTGGTGATTGATCTTTCCTCAATTCAGGAGAAATGCCAGTAAGTTGTTTATGCCCGTTGAATGAGCGGCCTTCATTAGTCATCTTAACCGATAGGGCGTGACTAAAATGCGTATGAATACTTATCTCTCTTTGAAGGCTTATCATTCCCAAATCAAAGACTACACTCACTCAGTGGGTAATATGGCTATTCTTCCGCTGCGAACTCAAGCTCGTGGCCCGGCCCCAACCAATGCCAACATCGAACAGGACATTATCGACGAATCGTTGTACTATTTCAAGGCGAACGTCTTCTTCCGAACATACGAAATCAAATCGGAGGTGGATCGCGTTCTGATCTATATAACCCTGTACATTACCGAATGTTTGAAGCGATTACAACGCTGTTCCAACAAAAACCAAGGCCTCCAGGAGATGTACACACTGGCAATATCGAAATTCGACATACCGGGAGAGCCAGGCTTCCCGCTGAATGCGGTCTACGCCAAGCCGGGCACGGCAACCGAGGCCGATTTGATGAAACAATATCTACAGCAGCTACGACAGGAAATCGGAATTCGGGTTTGCGAACGGGTTTTCTCCGGGGAAGATGGTAAACCAAGCAAATGGTGGCTGTGCTTTGCCAAAAAGAAGTTTATGGATAAGTCCCTTTCGGGACCAGGTCAATAGAGATTGGGCATGCGTTGACAGATTTGGTATTAACAGTTAATTTGAGATGAGAAATAGGACATGAAGGCATTTGATTTAAAATTTAAAAAAGATTGTATCACAGAGAACAGACGTACAAGCTCGAACAAAAAATCTTCAAAAAAGTGTGTAAAATTTCAAATGCAGACATCCAAAACATATATTGAAAATTGACTTTAAACAGGGCACCTAGTGCGCCGTTAAAAAGTTACAAATCAAATTTTCAAGTGTACAGTTTTCGAAAAGGCGTAATCGTATATATGAACTCATAATTAAACTAATGCCGCTGGAAATTTTACACAAGTTTCGTGGGCTAGCTTGTACGTCTGTTCTCTGTGATTGTATATCGATTGGCAAAAAGTCGTTTGGCATAAAATAATTAATTTACTTTTGGCATGTGGTATGCGAACCGGACAAGGGAATTGTCCCTAGTTTCGGGTAAACCTAGAAACACGGGGCCTTCCTAGGGATTTTAATAAACCTACACAGTAAATTTTCGCCAAAAAAAATGGCTGGAAACGTTCAGCAATCCAAAATTTTTCTGGAAACCAGCAATCGGTTTTCTAATTGCTGGATTTTTCAGCATTCGGTTGTGTTCCTTTCTATTTTGCTGAAAAATCAGCAATCGGTTTTCAAATTGCTGGACTTTCCAGCAATTGATCTAGTTTGCTGGAAAATCAGCAATCGAGTTGTCAAATTGGAGTCTGTTTGTTTTCGTACGCTGAAGCAAGGTGAGACTGTATTTCACGAACTTTGGTTAGATTAATATAATCATTTTTATTTTCCTCTATATTCTAGCAACCAGGCATCAAGTCAAGGGTAAGTTTTTATTGTACAGGATACTAATCAAAACTATTTTTACAGGTGGCGGATGATCAACACTTTGGCACAAAGCTGCCACCCCAGAGCCGGTGTATGTAACAAAAAGATTTTTTCGGAAATAAATGAATCCCTTATTGAAAATAAGAGAAAATTATTGTTTTTATTGCTAATTATATGCACAGCCAATATTAAAATTTAATTTTGAATTGAAATATAAATTTGATACTAAATACTGCCAGTTGTGTTGAAAAAAATAGCTGGTTTCCATAGTACTTTGAAATATAGAAGGTAGGCTATTCCACTCTCTTTGAACGTATTGGTAAGAGCCCCCAAAAATAGTTATGGAAAAAACTGGCAAATGTATGGAATTTTTCAGAAAATCAATTTTTTCCTCAAATTGACAATCATCAAAATTATGAGAAAAATATGCATTGATGCATTTTAATGCAACCAACAATATTTGGCTTTTCAAAATCGCTAAAAGTAATATGCAACGGGCTTTTGATCGATTTAAAACTAAAATTTGGTGATTATTTTTCCTTGTGTGGTCCTTTTCTTGTGCGGTTTGAACAAAAAATTCAATCAAATTGATTATTTATCACTGAAATATGAAGTATTTTACATTTTTATCAAATTTTGAACATAGACAGAAGAAAATATTTAATTTTTTGCCCTCAAAGAAGAGGGACGGTGATGAAAATTTCTTTTGAATGCTCATTATTTATGGTTCAGATCCGGAAATCCAAAGCAAAAAAATAGTTTCCGATGAGCCTGAAGAATCAATCTTTAATCTGAGGCCCTTTTCAAAGGAATCGAATGGCTATTGACGGAGAAATTAATAATTTGGATTGCAGCAATCTGTATTTCTGATTTTCCAGCAATTTGAATTGCTGGAAACCAGCATTCACGTTTGCTGTTTTTTCCAGCAATTTGAATTGCTGGAAAGTCAGCGGGACAAAAACCAGCAAAATTTTGCTGGTTTCCAGCAAAAAAAATTTCCTGTGTAGAAACTCGGTAAATTGGATAAAAAAATATTGTATTTTAATTTTTAGCAACGTTTAATGTTATCTTATGAGTTTTTAGATTTTTATGCCAAACAGCTTTACGCCAAATGACTATGCCAAACGGCGTAGGACCTTAAAAAAAGGTATGTCCTTTGAGTATTTTTTTTTTTTGAATGATGTTTTTATTAATTTAATTTTTTTTTTTTGATTAAGTAGGTCATTCAACTTAAAATATGATGACCTAGATACTGAAAAAGAATAAAAAGTACCAGATCATTACTATTTTTGTTACAATTTAACCTTCGAAAGTTTACTCCATGTAATCCTCTGCTAGAAGCAAATGATAGAATATCAAAGTATCTTTAAAAATGTTATTTCTCTACATTTTTTACTTCCTTTGTTGCGTTTTTCGTTTCAGTGAAATTTAAAAAAAAAACTAAACCTCTTATTGATTACATTTATTGCCTCTTTTTTTTTTAGTTTCACTTACATGTAAAGTCTGGATCTCTCTGTCATTGTTGCAAGTGCCGGTTGTGAGCACCTCGAGCTTGAATAGATGATGTAATACTTCCTTTCCCTCGCCTTACGACATTTACCTTTTTAGTTTTACATAACTCACAGAGTACACGTTCAGGTTACAGTTTTATTCTTCAAATAAATAATTTCGGTTTGAATTAAATAAGTTAAAAACAAATTACACACCCACATATTTTTGCTTCTTTTGTATGAAAGAACTTGTCTTTTTGTTCAAAGATCTCTTAGAGAAACACGTTTTTTTCGCATGATTTTTTTGCTAATTAATCCTACGACGAACAGTTATTTTTGTCTAGCGAAAAATGTAATCTATCGTCTGATTTCACATGAATGGAATTCTCTTACATATGAGAGAAAAATTGGCATTAATGGTTTGTTCCGGAGATCTCTCCAATAATAATACTTATGTATGTTTTTTTTTGTAGCAATCGGCCCCTAACGCTGATTCGGGCAAGAAATGTATAAGTGTAGCCTAGAAGCTCTCTTGAAAATAGGGATGTTGTAGAGCTTCCTCGGCCGAGATGCGGTTGTGCGGATTGATTTCCAGCAGCTTGCGCAACAGCTCGTAAGCGGAATCGGAAAATTCGTCCTCGGTGAAGTCTCGATTGGCTTCGGAATGTTCGCATAAACATTCGTCCAGTCGCTGCTGACAGTTGTCGCAGCTGTTCGCAAACGTAGCCGCGGGTTCCTCCGTCTGCTGGTCCTGCTGCTGTTGCTGACGTGTCCGGAGGCGGCGAAAACGGAAACGCAAACGAAGACAAAGTTTGCGCAGGTCCAATGGTTGTTTGCGTTGTGCTGTTTTAACGTGACGACCTAGATGTGCGGCAGTCTTTTTGATGCGCTGATCACCAAAAACGGTGATGATCTCGGCCAGCGAGTGAAAATCATCAGAATTTTTGAAAAAAGGATAACACCGGGACAGAATACTAAGGAACATGACGCCTGCAGCCCAGATGTCGACTACGGTCGTTTGATCAGGATACTTTAGCAGTACTTCTGGGGGACGATAACCGGGTGTTCCGGCGCGCGAAGCTTGCATCTCTTTCTTAACCAGACAGATGTTACAAACTTGGCTCTTACCGAAGCACTCGCAAATAGCATCCGATTTGACTCCAGATGATTGGTAAAGATTTCTTGTTGCACCCGTGGCAGTTTTCGGAGGGATTGGTGCAATCGATGCTGATGTATTCAGTAGACCCTGTTGTTGTTGCTGCTGACGTTGCGTTGCAGCTTTAATATTGGTACTTATTCCCAGCACGGTTGACTTAACCTGCCGAACTAGCGGCGAGCCGTAGAGATCCTTAGTTATATTCGAGAGCTTCATCGGTGAGATGATTTGATTCGACTGTTTCAATGGGGTCTTGAAGATTGCAGGCGCTTGTTGTCCTTGCGATGCGCCAACAACAGCACCCTGTTCAACAGTCTGGTTAGTTGTACTATTCTCCAGATTATCATCAGCTAATTTGACCCGTTTCTGCTGCTGCTGGAGGCCAACATCGTCGCAACCAAGATGGTTCCCGTCGGGACCAGTAGCACCAGAAAGACGTCTTTTTCCAGTTTTATCAGCATCTCCTGAGGATTCTTTGCTGGCGACCTTACGATAACTGATATCCTGAGCCAGACCAAAATCTACCAGCAAAAATTTCTGTTGCTTTCGATTGTACAGAAAGTTGCTCGGTTTGACGTCCCGATGAATCACGTTGAACTCATGTACTCGCTTGAGTGCCACCAACAGATTCCGCATATACAACTGCACCTCCGCCGGGCCCATCTTGTCGTAATACTGATGAAACTGGTCGTGCGCAATGTATGGCATCACGAATGCCACCGATTCCTGCCGCCGCAGGCACAGATCCACACCGACCACGTTCCCTGCGCCGCCGATCTGCATCATGCAGCGCAGTTCCCGTTCGATACGACTCGGGTGACTAGTGGGAACTACGTGCTTGATAGCGAAAAGCTTCCTGCGCTCGGTCGGAAGCCTCTCGTGGCACTTGAGCGAACCAAGAAACACCGAGCTGAACGTACCATGACCAATCTTACGATGGATCCTGAAAATGTTATCGATGTCCGGGATTTGTTGACGAAGGGTAGCGACCAACTCTGCGAAAGACAAGCGTGAACAAACCAATTTAAATTCAAAAAAACTTATCGAAAATGATAGTTTGTTCTCATGATGCATGAATAAAAAAAATAAAATGGTATTTCCTGTGTTTCCAAATCGTAATTATAATTAACCAAATTATTATTATTATTAAAAACATTTTACCATTCTTATAGCACTCGTGTCTGCTAAAAAATATCCAAAATTTAATGTTTTTTTAAGATGCAGGGCTACTTCAGAAATAGAAACGTCGCTGGTGAACTGGCAACAAAACACATGCTTCCGACATGCGTTCCTTGTCGAAAGTCTTTCGGAAGTCCGGAATTCCGTAGTAAAATTTAGGCTGGCGCTATTATATTATGACATGACCTGAGTTATTGATGGTTTAGTAGGTGAATATTCCAGTCCTCAATAATTGTAATTGTTATTTATTGTTTATCACCTTCAACGCAGACTGTTAGTTACAATCAACTTTATAGTCAGGTTAAGGAAAACACTTCTTAATTTTTTTCTTTGTGTTTTGATGGCTAGGGCAAATTTGCACAACTCTTCCCTAATAATATTCTACTTATTGAGTGTTAATAAAAAAAAATAAGCAGATAATGACATGGAACCAGAATAAGACATGGAACTGTCATTCAAGATCTTATAATGGAAGTAAGCCTGCCCCTCTTAGTGCGCCTTAAAACCTGGTTTACACTTCCCGTGAAAATGAATGTGAAAAAATCGTATTTTGGCAATAACTCAAAACAGACATTAATCGGATTCGATTCCACCATGTTACAAAATCTAGTTTAGTCGAGTAATTGAGGAAATAAAAATTTCCACGGTCATTTTCACGAGAAGTGTAAATGGGCATTACAACTTAACGGTATAGTACGGAACAGTAACGATATGGAATGCGCCCGATGCAGCTCGATTCTGTAATTTGCCCTACTTTTAAACATAGGTTATGGAAGATTTCGACGATAAAATACATCATGACATTGTTATTTTGTTCCTTATCCATCCGAATCAGTTACACCAGGTTATGATTTCCGACATAACTGTGTACAATGCAATTAAAGCTCATCAAAAAATTATTAAATTTTCATCATCCTAACCACCTGTCTTTACCCATAAAAATAATGTGCATCGATCCAATTTTTCTCCTGCTTGCCAATTATCAGTTCACTCATTTTTTTTCTTTTATATAAATTTAGAAAAATACTCACTTTCATCCTTCTTTGGCACCTCGGCGTTCAACAGTTCGGCTAGTTCCGCCGATCCTTCCGTTTGAGTGGCCAACAACGTGGTGGGCTTGCATGGTGCACTTTCGCTTCCACTTTTCTTCGGAGTCTCGCCGATAACCTCCATGTTCTTGTGTGGTTGATGATGTTGTGTGAGATGGTGGCCTTCCGCTGTTGTTCTGTTGATGGCTGCACGCGTTTTCTGCTTTTCCCATGAGCTGGGTTGCCAGATACCCTGATTTGTCAGTGCACCATTTGACAGGTCGATTCAGGCACTGCAGCTGACCTCACTGTTTTTGACACTTCTCAGCTCCTGTTTTGATTCCTTGTTTTCAAATTGTACACGCTGAGGAAACAAAGCAAGCATTCGGGTCTTCGTTTAATTTTTACTCACAAGTTTTACGCAATTACGCCGGCGGTCGTGGCCTAGAGGATAGCGTTCCAGTCTTCTAAGCCAGAGTCCATGAGATCGAATCCCGATCACGGCACATATAGTACTCTTTCTGTGGTCTGATGGTTTTAGCATTTGTAAGATGCTAGCCATAATATCCTTGAAAGATGTACGCCTTAGAGTTAAGTAAAATTAGATCTCTTCAAAGAAACATGAAGTTTCACTGAGATCCTATATGTGTGTGTTCGTTTAAAAAAAAAAAAAAAAAAAAAAAAAAAAAAAAAAAAAAAAAAAACAAAAAAAAAAAAAAAAAATTAGTTTTCAGCTCAATTTTTGAACAAAAAAAATATTTTTTTGTTCATCCAGCTGAAAACAGAAATATTGGAATAGTTTAACCACTGATCAGTTGTTAAACTATCCGACGCTATTTTTATTCCTCTAAAACAACATTTCGTAAAAATTTAGAATAGTTCAGCCTACTCTTGCAGTACGTTTACCAGAGAATTTTCCTATTATATTGCATTATTTCTGTCTCTGCACAGTGTCGTCGTAAAAGTGGATTGCCTGAGCGTTAACTTTAGAGCTTGAACATTGAGCCAGAAAACAGTGCTGAGGATTTTTTTTGTCCAAGCTTTCGGCGATTTGGACAGATGTTTTATTTGAAGATGGATCAGATGTCGCTTTTCTTATATGCAGGTTCACTGGTATTTCACAGCCTCCGGTCTTCAATACACAAGAAGCATCCGGATATTCGATTCGGCACATTCGAATTCTTTACGGCGTGTTCGTAAATTGATTTTTTCTATCGAAGTGATTTTTTTTTTATCGATGCTGGCGTTCGTAAATTCCAAACAAACGTATGCAAAAGCATATGGAAAGTGATTTGACATCTACCAAACAAATCAATCGACTGATGCATCACCCAAAAAAATCAATTTACGAACGCGCCGTTAAAAGCTCTGCATTTGGATATTCGATGGATTTTTTGTTTCAAGTAGAAGCGCTGTCCCCAGAATATTCAATGCCAGTGGGTTGGTCCAAAAAAAAAATGTTGAAAAAGAAGCATGTTGAAACATTTCAATAAGCAAACCTTCTTTCAGAACTTTTTAAGCATTTTCAACTTTCTGTACGTTCCCGGAGAGATTTCCGTCAAGAAACCAAAAATGTGCTTAATTCACAAAATGGGACTTGGTTTTTTGCTATCCTTGAACTGAATTTTTAGTTGAATTTCTTGACCGTGCAGCTACACGAAAAATTTCGCCGCCCTCCATTTCTTGTTCGTAAAATTTTGTAAACAGGACACGCGAACTGTCAACACAAAAGGGAACTATACGTCATCATGTCAATGTTCAAGTAAAGAAAAGAAAAAGATTATGTGTGCGTAAAAATAATATCAAAATATTTTGTTTTGTTTTGTAAAAGAAAATTTCAACCCCAACGGGATCTTTAAAACACTCGAAGATCTTTTGGTAATTAATCTTTCACAACTATCATTTATCACAAAATTTCACGAACGTTCGCGTGAAATTGTTTGCTGAAAATATTATCCCTCGGTGATCGAAAATGGCAAACATTCAAGAATTAAACGATTCCATAAATTTGTACAAAGCACAGGTAACTTATGCATTAAAACACTTATACAATATAAAAAAAAACAAATAACATTTAAGCTGGAGCAAGTCGACTGTACTTTGGCCACTACAACGTCTGAATCTGAACGCAATGAGCTCGAAAACCTTAGACGGGACCTGGCCGAATTACTACAGTTAACCCTTGAAACCCTGAAGCATCAGACTGAGGCAATCCCAAAAGCTGACAACAGTACAGAATTTTCGGCCGAAGACCCAAATAATGACGAGTATGCTTCGTTCATGGCTGAAATAAGTGCTTTGGACGCACCAGTCACGGGTAAACCCTGCCAAACAGCTTCCACCCTTGACGGTACGGATGATGTAAATAAGGAAACGAATTCGAACCTTGAGGACACCTTCCAGCAATTAGTGGGAAGCAAATGTTCGGCTCCACATGTTCATAAGTGGGGCTCTAAGATGTATCACAATGCTATGATTTGTAGTTTTGATTCTACGGACGTAACTAATGTAACGGTAAAGATACTGTTCATTAACCCGACTCACCAAGAAATGATACCCTGCAGTTACTATCTGGAAGGAGAATGTAAATTTGACGATGACCGATGTCGTTATTCACATGGCGAAAATGTAACATTTGACGAACTTAAAGATTATCATGAACCTAACTTTGAACTATTGAAAAAGAAACATCCAAAGGTTCTTGTCAAACAAAAGAACAAGCTCTGGAGTAAAGGGACAGTGAAGGAGGCGGATTTTAAGAATAAGACTTGCGAAATACTGCTCGAGGAAGGGAAGAAAGCCGTAGAAGCTCCATTCGAAAACATTTTTCCTCTGAAGGATCAAGAAGAAACGGACGATAGCTCAGATAATGGAAGCGAAAACGAAGATGATGATTTGACAGCCATGAGAAATGCACACATCATTCAACAAAGTCTTTTGAATCCTGTTCCATCACAGAGGTTGGGTGAATGGGAGAAGCATACACGTGGAATCGGATCGAAAATTATGCAGAAAATGGGCTACGTCGTGGGAGCTGGTCTCGGTAGCAGGGGTGAAGGTAGAGTGGTTCCGGTTTGCGCTCAAGTGTTACCACAAGGAAAATCGTTGGATTACTGCATGCAATTGAGGGAAAAATCTAACGGTAATAGCGACTTATTCAGTGTGGAGAAAAAATTGCTACGTGAACAAAGAATTCAGGAAAGAAGGAATGCAAATTTCGCTAGGCGTAACAACAACAAATCAGATGTGTTCAGTTTTATAAACACTCAAATTCTAGGTGGAGGAGAAGAAGCATCTAAATCAGTTGGAAGTAGCAGCTCCAAGAAAAATAATTTAGACATTCCAAGTTGCTCTTCGAAAAACCTCAACGTGGCAAGTTTGGTTCTCGGTGAGCAGACAAAGCGATTAGAGTTGGACATAGTTAAACTATCGCAATCCTTGAGTAGACATCAACCGGGATCTGTAATGCATACCAATCTTAACAAGCAGATTTCAGCTAAACGGAACGAAATTCGCCAGATTCAGGAGACAGAAGTATCAATTTCTCGAGAACAACAATTGAGATCCGACAAAAAGAAGATGACTGTGTTCTAGAAAAGTTCAAGATTATGGAACAATTTCCTACCTAGCTATTAATTTTCTCTACCAAGCATTTTAAGTTTGTTAAAAATTTAAAGCAAAAAGATGTTTTTTGATTATTTCTCACGAACCATTCTTACCTAACAATAAGAAAAAAAAAAATAAGCAGGAACACAACATTACAAATTTCAGTCACAGCTTGATCCTCTTTATTCTTCTACATAGGTAATACATAACATAGAAATATTTATTGAATCAGTAACTAAGTGAACTAACTTAAAGCTGTACACAACACAGAATTGTACTTAAAATTAAAAAAAACTAAGAAATTTCTAAAATCCTACGTTTGAGAAAGTATATAGTGTAGCATTAACTAATCACGATATAGATGGTCAAAACTGGGAAGTATGATGTTTGGCATTATTTCATTTGGCAAATGGCCATTTGTATAATGCCATGTGGCTTAAAGGCCATTTGACATAAAGGCTTTTTGGTAAGATTTTATTTTTTCGTGTGGTCAAGATTCACTTTTTAGACAGAGTCGCAAGTTTTCTTAAGCCTAGTCCACACTAGGCAACTTGGACTTGGCGATTTCGGTTGCTGAGACTTGTTTAAGTTTACATCTTGGTTGCTGAATGTCTCCCATATTTGTTGGGAGACTTGAGACGAGACGAGATGCAAATGTAAACATAAACAAGTCTCAGCAACCGAAATCGCAGTCCAAGTTGCCTAGTGTGGACTATATAGGCTTTATTTTTAAGTTTTGCGCCATTGCTGCAAACATCGAGGATGCAGAGACACTAAATAAAAAATTGGAATTTTGAGGGAAAGTGAATGAACTAGCTTGTGAACAATTAAATTACTGTTTAAAAATCGCTTGGACTTTTGGTCAGTTCTTTTATCAATGCATTAAAAGATTATTTAACTGAGAATAGTGTTGTCTATTGATTCAAATTCCGATCTAGCACTGCTTTAGTTTCTTGCTTCAAGGTTTGCCCTATCACTCGCAAGGTGTTTTTATCTTCTAATTTATCACACAGCTTTTGAAAACAGTTATTCATTATTTCTTTGATCATCATATCAAAATCTTGTTTTCCTTTTTGGGGCGATTGCTTTTGAATCTGGTCTTCTAAGCTCGCAATACTCTTTTCCAAGTTTTCTACTTGTTTTACAAGTAGTGCATTGTTTTGCCTCATGGAATCCTGCTCCGTTATCATAATTTGTAATTTTTCATTCAAAACCTTTAATTCCTCAGTTTTTTCGGAAATGATCGAATTTTTAGCAGTTATTTCATTAGATAAGTTTTCAATTTGTTTCAAGTTTTTGTCATTTTCGACATTACTGAGATGCAAATCTTGCTGTAATTGTTCAATTTCTTTGGAATAGAAATTACATTGTCTCTCTGATGCTGCCAAATTATCTTTCAACGAAGTAAATTCTTCGGCAGAACTGGTTTTTGATTCTAAATTTTTAACTTTATTTTTCAACACATGATTTTCTTTCTTCAGCTCAAGATTTTTTTCTTCTAATTGCAGAATATCTTCATCTTTGTCAATGTTCGACCTTGCATCTGATCCATTGTTTATATTAATGAGCTCTATTTTGTCTAGCATTCGATCCAGTTTGGTTTCGAGCTTCGATAAGTTCATTCGAACTTCAGTTCCTTGCATGCGCGATTCGGTCATGAACAAATTAAAATTCACATCGGTGGCCGTTTGCATCATGCTTTGTCCAGCGATAGCCGAAGAAAATGCTGCAGCTGCCTGTGAGGACGGCACCATTTGCATTCCAATGGCTACAGGATGAATTTTTCCACCGCTTCCACTGCGTCGATGATGTCGTGGAATGGTTTCTATCCGTGCTACATCTGTATCGGATGAATCGCTGACCTCATTTACGCTGCTAGTTTTATCTGATTGAGGAAGAATGGATTGGCCCATTCGTGCCATTCTCGAAATTAAACGATGTTTGTTGCTTGTTTCTACCTCTGATTCAGGCTCCTCTACAATAGGAAAGCTTCGAGCTGCAGGTACTGGAGGTTTAGGCTCAGGCGGCTCAGTTGTTTCCAAATGTATCAAACAAACCTTTCCCAGTATGGTCAAAATTTGTTCTTTTTCTACGCTTTTATCAAACAGGACGCTCCAGAAACTTTCATCATCAGTTCTAAATTGTAAATATTCGCTCTTTACATAGATTTCCGTTGTTGGAGTTACATTTAGTGTGGCCAGTGCATCCGTTTTTGTTCTATAAAGAATAATCTTTAACGCAGTATCCAATTTGAGTAACGCCAACCCAAGTTTTCCAAGTCCCTTATTGTTGTTGTCGATCCTAACAAAGAAAATTAAATTAAATATTGAACCTTAAATCAATCAAATTTAATCATACAATTTGTACGCTGTTACTACGCTGGCCAAGGCCACGATCCATTCGGGATTATTAGTCTTTTCCTGAGATGTTTTCGTCTCTCGAATCTTGTCACTTTCATTCTGCTGAGTGGCCGAAGGTGGAACATACCGGAATGAAGAGGAACCGTAGCGATCGGATATTTTGGAAGCAGAAGAAACAGTTCCTCTTTCCTTCGCAACATCCGGCCTAGGGTTCGGTTCTTCCTTTCGTTTGATGGTGTTGGTCGATGGCTTAGCAATACCGAAAATTTTAGCCAGCGTTGAGCTGCAAAATTTATGATTGTAACAATGCTTTTATTTACTATTGTTTCTTACTTTGGTGTGGGCTTGAAGAAGTCATCGTCGTCGTCTGAGTGCTGGCCAACTGAACCGGAACCACCGATTGGCATTTTCAAACTTTTTTATTATGAATTACGATGTTTTCGTGCTTTTTTCGGTTTCCACCAGAAAATATGAAGTTTCGCTATTTATTTTCCTTATCAGCTGATGACAATTTTGTTTCAATGATCATCAGTCTGTTCGGTCTGCTCAATGGATCATCATTCCGCAACTCAGAATACACGCTTGAATTAATTTAACTAGTAATGCCTTGAAAATAAACTTTTAACTCAGAAATTGAAGTTTCGACAAATATGATTAAAAACAAATAAAACGATTGTCTTAAATTTCGGATAGAATGCTTATTTTTTTAGATAAGTTAACCACCGTTAATTGATTTTTGTAAATTTATTTTCGGCATATTAGTGAAATGTATATTCTTGAAGAAAGAATATCAGAATTGAAAATTTGTTAAAGATGGATAGAAAAGTGAGGAGAAAATTAACAGATGTTGAAAAGAGCGAAAGAGCATTTTGCGAGGAAAACTTATAAACGTATACACCATACTTTGCCCCGCAACATTTCACTATTTAGGAGATTTGCTTCGAATTAGATTTATATTTCCTTGACCCTAACTTTGATTTTATATCGATGAGCTCAATAAATCAATAAAGATAATTTACAATTACAATTATAGGTACTGATAACTTTTTTTGGCAATAAAGGCACCTTTAGAAAAAAGGATTCATCTCCATTTTCCATTTTTCAAGGTTTGTATCTTTGGTAATGAAATATTTTTAAAATAGGTGAATCGCTTGATAAAAAATATGTTGTAAAACTGTAAAAAAAGACAATTTCTTTTAAAAAATATTTCAACTTAAACCTTTCAAAGTCGTGTAACTTGAATAATGACAATGCATGACAATCACCTGTTGATGACCATCAGCATCATCAGCTCGTTCCGTTATCATCATCATCATCATCATTAGAAACTTCTTTAATTCCACCATCAGCCATAATAGAATCACTTTCCTTTTTGTCTTTAGTGAGCGCGGTTGCATTGAAGCATTGAAGGCTGCATTTATTGTTCAAAAAACATTCCTAAATATCCTGTCAGAAAGCTCACAATGGCATCGCTCCAACAGTACAGCAAAGCGGAAGTGGCCAAACATAACACCCCCAAGGACCTGTGGATGATAATCGACGATAAGGTTTATGACGTCACCAAATTCCAAAATGAAGTATGCACAAGTTATAATTTTTTTTTTAAAATGTACATAAACGCCCTTTACTATTTTACTATTTTATTGCCCGTAGCATCCCGGTGGGGAGGAGGTTTTAATCGAGTCTGCTGGCAAGGACGCAACCACGGAGTTCGAAGATGTTGGACATAGCACCGATGCAAAGTAAGACTGTTTTGTTCCAAATCATCCAACTTTAAAGGTTATTCGACTTATCTGAACTTGAATGCACGTGAGAAGAAATTCTCTGTACAGTAATTTCTAATTCCAATTTTCTAATTTAAGGCAACAGATGAAGCAATACTTAATTGGAGAACTTATCGAGGCTGATCGAAAGAAAAAACCAGCTGTGCCGGTCGAGTAAGTATTGCATTAATAGTTATAATTATATTGAATGCATAACACTATAAATCCCTTCCTTTGGTTTTTTTTATCTCTATGCTTAGTTCTGGTTCCTCATCCGGATCTGGATGGCTTGGTTCTCTGAAAGCTAAGCTTTTTGGCTAACATTTTTTGTTTTTTTTGTCTTGTTCCGTCCTTTCACAAGATATCATATTGTATTATCATTATAAAACTATACAAATCAAATCTCTTAAATGAATGTACAACTTTTTCGTACGATACAATCGACTATTAGCTATACGTAAAGTTTGATAAACATATACATAATTGGCATAGGTGCTGCTCGTTAAAGTTCTCAGGATAATAAATCTATTTGATTATAAAACGCTTATTCCATTGCCATCCGATTTGTCCCTTACTCTGCTTGTAGAACTACTTGTGGAATTTATTTCTATTTTAATACCGTCGTATGATTCCAAAAGTCTGTTTCTATGTTTTAGTTCCCTCTCATTTAATTGAATACTGATGTAAATTGAATCATATTTTTCGGTTTTTCTAGCTTACAACGGCCACTCATCATTGCGGGTTCAGCGCTGGCCCTCGGATTGGGACTAGTAATTTTGTACAGAGCTTTTAAAAAGTAAAATCTCCATTGAAATGTCTTGAACAAATAGCGTAAAGATCACAGGGTGAATGAACTTTATTAAAGCCGCTCAACAGAATTAATAAAAACCGTAGGATCAAAGCCTAAGGAATCTGTTAAAAGGCTTAGTATTTAATCATCATGCATTACAAAGTAAGCTTCTATAACCTTATGAAATTAAGAATAAAAACCTAAATACAATGTTGTTGGCGTATTATTTTTAAACAGCTGCCGAGATTATTACTTCAACGTTTCAAAAGCTCACGTTTACTTACAATGATAATCTATGAATATCAGCGTTACTGATCTCATTTGATTATAAAATAATCTTGCTAAACCATTCAGAAAATTAGAACGAACATTGCGATGAAACTCTAGTGGCAACATTCACATGGGTGTGATTGTAATCTCGTACGCGGAAATGTCCATGAAGATGGCTTAGTGAAAACGTAATCTGTTGGACTGCGAGATTGAAGAATCTTACATAACGGAAAGTAAAACTTTTTCTCCTTTAATAAGCTAGTTGTAAATTAAAAAAAAAACTTTTCTAAGCACTTTAGAGAGGATCTAATTAGTTTAATATCGTATCCATTGAAAAAAAATTTGGTGAATGTTTTTTTTTTTTGAAAATAAAATCAGAAAAAGGGAAAAAATAAAGCTGCCAACAATTGTGTTCTTACTTTTGAAATAATATAAAGCTCATTTATATTTACAACGTTGCATTATTTCACTCTAATATAACATTTAAATATCTGCTAGATAAAACTAAGTATGATTTAACTGGGATTTCTCATTATTTTCATTAAAGAAAATGTAAAAACATAATTTCACCGCACTATCAAAGTTTATTTTGTTTTTTTTTCTACATACAGTTACATTCCAGTATGACGTACCTACGTTATGAAATAATCGCGTACAAGTTTTTGGAAGTTCAGCACTAGAGCTAGAGAATGAATAGATTATTGTTGTAACTCGTTAGCGTATGTTTTTCACTATGATGTCAATTGTATCTATTTAACTTGTTTTAGGGGCTTAAATTATTTTTTTTAAAGTTTGGTTAAAATGGCAAAATTTATAATCATCGTATTCGAAATTAAAAGTCTGATCTGTTGATGCTTCAACAATGAATGCTTAAATCAGAGACATCTGATTTATTGACTTTTGATTTCGAAAACTATTTTACAGATTTGTGACAGTACGTATATCAGACACTCATGACTCAAGATAAAATATTTTACATAAAATAATCAAAACAAGCTTGTTTTGTTTCATTCGCTATAATTTTGATTGTTTCTAAGCGTTTATTGAAGGAAAATTGATTTGGTCATAATATGTTTACAGAAAAACTTATAACAAACCAAGGAATATTTAAAGAAGGTAGTGCCAAGGCAGCCCTGCTCTAGTATTGGTTCAGGCTGAGACGTCACAATCACGAAAATCCTGTTAATTAACTAGAAAACTTTCCTTTTTCGATGAGAATTCGAAGAATCTCCTGGAAATTTTCCACTTTGAAAACGTGTTATTGTAGAAGGATTCTTACTCTTCAAGATGGGTGCAAAAAAAGTTGCATTTACGAATAATTTTTCTTTAAAAAAGACCATCGAAGTTCGAAAAAATTGTGGATTTTCACCACTGAAATTTGCAAAATTTTAAAATTAGTTCGAAGTCTTCCATGAAAATGTTCAAGTAAGTGCAGTTTGAGCTCCTCATTACAAAAAAATGAGCAAAACACAATTTTTGATACCAAACCACAAACTTTAATTGGCATTTTAGTTAACTGAGTTAACAATCATGAATTGATATTAATTGTTCTACATAAGAATTGTATATGTTACACCGGTTGGATTAAAATCATTACAATCAGTTGGACACGCAAGATCTACCAGCTAGACTTTTCGAAGCTGATATTTTCTTCATTTTTGCACGTTTTAGCTTCAAGGCGACATTGCATTCATTAATAAATTAAGAAAATAACATTATTCAATCTTCTAAGGACCAAAAAACTGCATAACATTATGAAATAGAGGCCTTACAACAAAATCAAAATGAAATTGGAATTCGATTTCGTTCTAAAACGTGTTTTTCTTTGAAATTCCTACCATTCTCACATAAATTTTCGATACAATCGTTTTTGTGACGTCACAAAAAAAATCCAATATGGCTCTCGACACTACCTTATTTAAATATTCCTTGATAACAAACAACCTTTTTGTTTAACAACGCTCAGAAACAATATGAAAAATTTTATTATCCTTATTTCCATTTTCAAGTATGCAACAAACAAGCAACCGTCAAACGGAAAAATGACGTTCAAATTTCAAGCATGTGTCATTGTCTCAATAAGGTGTTTATTACTCAAGGTGTAGTGTAGTTAATGAAGGTTTGCACTAGCAGCTTAGTTCAAACTTATTCTATGATTGAGATCACGAGGACTGGAAAAATATCTTCTCGGATGATGAACGATTCAAGATGATATATTGCCAGATCTCATGCTGCAAAGGAGTCTATACCTATTGAATCGAAAGTGCTAAAATCTAGAAAACCGAAATGATAGATATAAGAAATGTACAATAAACTTTGTTCAATAAGATTTAATAACAAACAAATCAGTACTACTGCGCTAACCGTTCTGAGCAAGAAGAAATTCAAATGTTCGATCCTAATGAAAGGGTGAGTGGAGTCCCAATTTATTCCGTCTGCCGCTTCTAACGGTGCTTGTAAAATTAACTAACTAAATTAAATAAATTCGTCGGATTCGACGAAATCCACTTCTGTACAATTCTCGAATAAAAATATATATATTTCGCTGTTCATTCTAACAATACCACTGCGCAATCATCAATCATTTCAAACCTGGTTTGCCTTTGCTTCATACAAAAATAACTCTTCGTAGCAAATTCTCAATAAGTTCCTTCAAAAAGAAAATATAATTACAAAAATATATACTAAGGCATATAAATAAATTAGTTTTTTTGGGGTGAAGTGATGCAGACTGACGCCTGAACAAATATGGTAAGAATCGATAGCAAATAGATACTAATGTGTTCTCCGGTGGTTGGTAATTCGCTTATTATACTAGAGAGTTCTGGAAGCATCTATGGTTCTCAGCAGGGTTAAATTATCGTTCACCCAAGGCAATGAATAGTAGCTCACCTCACCCTTATCGAATGTTCGTAAAAAGATTTAGTACACTCTTGTTCTCTTTTTGACTCCTTGCCTTACTGAAAACGTTCCAGAAACGCAAAGTCTCGTCCCCGGCACCGGTTACAATCGCTTCACCATCAGGGCTCAAAGCCAGATACAACACTCGATACGAATGTCCGGTCAGTTTTGCGACTTGAGTTAGTGAGGGATATTTCCAAACAAGAATTTGATTCTGAGAGTACCCATGGGTTGACACCAGTTCCGACGAGTGTTTGGACCAGGCCAGATTACAAACCTGCGACCCTGTATCGACGCATTGCATTGGCTGCCCAGTCAATGTATTCCAGAAGCGTATACAACGATCTGCCGTACCGCCTCCGCTTGCCAGTAATCCATGATGATGTGGTGACCAAGCGATGGCCTTCACTGCTGCCATATGTTCCGAATACGATTGCACCGGATTGGAGGAGTGCTGATTCCACACGTACAACCGATTGTCGTTGCCACCGCTGGCCAGGTATTGGTTGTCTGGGGACCATTTTAGTCCACAAACTTCCTGCCTATGACCAACTAGACGCCGTTCGGACACTTGTGCCGGCGTGCGGGTGTCTCGCTGCATGATAAGACGATCTCGAGACCCGCTCGAGAGAACATCACTGTTCCAGGCAAGCGCGCCAACTCGAGCAGAATGGCCTTGCAATTTGTTGACCTGGAGGATGAAAAACGGAAAAAATATTCGCAAAAATTATTTCTTGGCCAGAGACTAGGTAACTTATCAGAAACATTATTTCATAAATTGTGAAAGTAAAATACGAGACCCTCACATACGCCGAATTTATCGATAATAAAATACAATACCACACACATATTGATACTATCAGCCATCATGTTAGGTTCATTTAACTATGCAAGATTTCTCGATGGTTGAAATAGACCATCAGACCTTTTACAAAAGGTTGATTAAAAAAAAACGCATAGCTGATTGTAGCGTTATGATTAAAAAAATATGTGATTATGTAATTTTGAGCGTGTAGTGATTGGATTATAGTTAGAACAAAACTTAAATGTTTAGAATTAAGAGTGTTAAACGTCAGACACACACACACACACACACACACGAAACGTAAAGAAAAACGACAAACATATTTAAAAAAAAACAGCAGAACAATAACATGGGAGCTGAAATCGTCACTGCCCGGATTTCGTGCAACAAGAAACCACATCGAATTGGCACTTTTATAAGGTTAGACAAAACAAAAAGCACTTAAAAGGAACGGTTTACGGACGTTGCTCAATTCACAGCCAGATTAGGAAATCTCTCGGTCCGGTGTGTAGTCGATGCACGATCACCAAAGAGGAGGTGCGCCGGTGCATCAAGTACAGGACAATAGGAAACATTCAGTGGGTTTCCTATTTAACTTCCCCACTTAAAGTTATCTCTACATAAAATAAGAGTTTTATAGTAACGCAGACAACTGCCGTTCGCTGTACACCTGAGGGACACAGTGATGAAAACAAATTCGGACAAATCTAATAACCCCCGGCGGGTGAGTAATAAGTTTGTTGTGCAGTAGGAACCAATCTAAAAAGCCATGACTCTTCAACGACAGGCCGTTGTTGGAGAGCCGAGTGTCGTTGTTTGGAATCCGGAATGGCCTTATTATTAGCAAAACGGATCCGAGCGTATTAAGACCATACAACGGCTTTTTTGTGATACGTCCTTCGACACCTGAACTGGCAAGACCCGTTCTGACTTCCCAGCTACGAGAGCCACTGCCGTCTTATCGACATCGATACGCTGCAAGCCCGCAGGATCGCCGCACGAGCCTTTGTCGTCGCCGATTTGCTTTCATCGAGAACTGATTGTACCGCACTGTTGCAAGCTTTTCAACTCAACGTACGACCACGAGGTGTTATCAACGTTTCAAGGGATATATTCCTAAGAAAAATCCTTAAAGTTTTAAGATAAGTGTAGACCTTTGTATTTGTAGAGTTTTATTTTAATTTTTCATTATGATCAATTTGGTAAGAATAAAAGCACCGATGTGGTCTAGCGGATAGACTGGCGCTAGTCTGGTTTTGGTATGCCAGGCATACATGGTTTCGATTTCCGGTATCGACAAGAAAACTTTTGGGTTCGAACCCCATAAGTGGCCGACAGGTAAGATGTGTTTCATTCTATAACTGGCTATATAATAGGAATGTTCAATCAGTTGCAAGCTGGCCAGGTATATACACGAATGCCGGAATACCTGTAAATAAACTAGCCCACCTGATTGAATAGTTCTTCCAAAATACACTAATGGGTCCGGGTATAGTGTACGCGTTGCATTGGAGATTTGTCTCAATAATCTAAGAATGCATGTGAGCACATATACTTAGGCAGAAACAGCGGTGAATCCGTGCAACATGCATAGTGGATAACCAACATACATACATACAGGATCAATTTGGTAAGAATAAGGTTTATCAATTGCTTCTATAGCTTTTACTTAGCTCGAAATCAAGCAAATATCTAGCAATATATTTTGTTCACTCTTTATACATACTTCCAATACGACCAACCCAAAAATTTGACTTGTTGCTGTACCGTTATCTGTTGGCAGCAATTAATTTTGTTTGAAATGCGACTGATGGCATTGCTTTTTCCCTCTATCGTTAGAGTAATTCAGAAGGCCCTTAAATTAATCCATTGCTTCAGATTTGGGCTGTATTCATACCAAACGAGCTTGTTCTAAAAATAAAAGCTCCTGACTGAGAAAACAGCTGTCAAAACAAACTTTATTCATAACATCCGAAGCAATTGCTTTAAGCGACTGCTGAACTGCTTTATAAGGAAATCGAAAAATTGATTCCAAATCAATTAAAAATGCTTGAAACGTCTAAATCTGATGTTATCTAAAAAAAAGTTTTTTTTGTCAAAAAGCGACTTTAAAATTTCCGTTTTCCGAACAAAGTCTCTAAAAATTGATTTTTGGCCAAAAACTCCGAGGTACTACCAGAATTTGACGTTTCATGCAATTCTAAATCTTTTGGCATCAAAATTCAAATTTCGATTTTCCGAATTTCCTTCGGACCTCCCTTGATGATTTTCGAAGGTAAAAAACCGAAACTTTGAGGATTTTGAGGCATCCGCATATGTCCGCATTTGGCTGCCACAGAGAATGTGAAATTCAAGTTCCCGTCGGAGTGATGGCGTTTGAAGCGGTTGCTTCGAATGGATTGAAGATACCTCCTGTTTTTATAAAAGCTGAAGTAAAATTTATAACTGAAGTCTACTAGACTTATTGAAGAATCAGGTGCTTCCGTAGATTCGGGAGAACTTCGGTGAACCTTAGAATGTTGTTATCCAACAACATTGAGCCCATGCCATGCCTCGAAACCTAGATGGAGGAGAAAATGAAATTTTGCTCAAAGGATCTTCGGCCTTCGAGAAGTCCGGATTTGAACCCCCTCGACTATTTGATATGTGCGTATGTTCAAGCGCAGGCCTTTGGATCCTCTCACCCAAGTTTCGATTCTCTGAAGACTTCCATCTCTGAGGGGTGGGCTTCAATGTCAGAGGCTTGTATTGCGAAGGTGTGCTCCCGATTCAGATCTCGCGTGAGTAGGGTAGTTGAGGACAAAAGTGGACATATCGAGTGATTATTTCTTAATATGTTTATCTACAAGGCTGAATAAATAAAAAGGGGTTTTCTTAATCATGTTGGCATCAAGAAAAGTGTTTTTAAACCTTGATGAAAGATTTTCTCATTTTTAAAAATCATTTAATATTTTCAAAAAAAATCGTAAAAATCCATTTATAAATTTGCAATTATTTTTGGAAACACTTAACTTTGAGATATAAAAATTGAAAGATATAAATAAGTAATTTTGATTTCTGATAAAAAAGTAACAAAAGTTTCGTTTTTTTTTATTTCCCGGTCGGTAAAATACTAGAATTTCAAGAAAAGGATAGTGGACTATTTGTTTCGATGAAATTTAGTCTAGCGATAATAGTCAAACAGAAGCATATTAAAAACCCAAAAATGTATATGAAATAATTTGAATGACCTCATTTCTTATCAGATTTCAATTTTTGCCTTAATATGATAGTTTCAAAAATAAAACGTTATAAAGAAATAAAATTCCGAAATTTCGGGAAAATACAATACACTAAGGTCTTTTTACACGATAATTTTGACCTTTTAGAGTTTACAGTTTTATTTGTGTTTTTATTTCGGAAGGAATTTTAAATCGAAACTAAAACTTTGCTATTATTAATAAAGACGTTCTGCAGTCTTCAACAAAGTAATTAAACGAATTAAAATCTTTTAACCTATCATCTTGGGAATAGAATTTTTCAAAAGTTATTCTGATTTATAAGTTTTTTTTTGGTCCTTGAGCCATAGCTCTGCTCCTTGCATTTTGAGACGACGCGACGGCCATGAGTTTGAGCCTATGAGTGAACGTTGTTTCAGGATAGTATTTTGAAAATTCCATCAAGGCATTTGTGGTTCAAATTGACTTTTAGTGCCTCCAATTTCTCTTCAGGAGTCTTCATCCGGATGGATGACTCATCCTTTCACCTTTCTACAGAAATTGATATCGATTGATTGATAAAAGATTTAATGATCACATTTCTCCAGCTTTTTTAAGATTTTTTTGTTCATAATATTAAAAAAAAGTTTTAAAGCTGTGCTCCTTTAAGATTGTCAATGCATAAGCACGTCAGTTGATTTATCAGAATCACGTGAACAGGTCAATACCAGCGGATGCAAATAAATGGCAATTAAGGCACTCGTTTCTGATGGCTGTTCAAATGCATTCAGCGTCTCGACAACGAGATGACGACGACTTTCAGTAGTATGATTTTTTTTCTACAAATGCAACGAATCGCGACTACTGTTGCGCTGTCAATAACGATGATCAGCTACGAGCTACTACATAATTTTAACCATTAGACCGACTTGAGTGTGTTTACAAATCCAACGTATTAAGCAGCCACTCTCGCCGGTTGATGGCGATTGTGGAATCCCAGTTTAATTTTTTACGCTATCGTTCCGAGTTCTGTTTACTCGTGGCAAACAGTAAATATTGGCGAAAGGTCGGTTTCTATAAATGAAGATTTATTTTCTAGAGGAAAAAAGCGAAACTCACCTGTTTACTGGCTGCCACGTCCCATACGGTGACGTAGCCATGGTGCGTTCCGACTGCCAGCTGATGGCCACGTTCACTCCACGAAACCGATGTGACGGTATTTGCATCGGAGCTAAGATCGCACAAACGGGTCACCTGATGGTAGAAATAGATAAGAGGAAGGAGTGGTTTTGTACTTCATGTCTCCAAACATCCGATAATATTTGTGTAAAGATATCTTGAAACTCACCTGACTAGTACAAGCGCTCCACAGATACACGCAGCTGCCGAGCCCAACGGCCAGCACGTTCTGCGCGGACCAGTCCACCAAATTGAGATAGAAATCGTCCTGCAGTTCCGGTGCGTCCAAGACCTTAAAGGGAATTTTCGAAATTTTGCGGGTTGCCTTCCTGGGCGAGCGTAGCAGCTTCTGGCTTTTGATGCTCACCGGCGACAGCGAGTAGGGGCACTGCTCGTTGTAGTCCTGTTATAGAAAAGTTAAAAAAAAAATCATTAGTTCATAAAGAATTTTGATACTTCAGGAGCAGTGATTTTAACACTCTTGAGAGCAACATAAAAGGCTTATAAATGTTATTCGTTTAAATACTTTCAAATAGTGGTTTAAATTTAAACTTAAGGAAAAACTTTCTTGCAAAAAATTGTTTTTGGCAAATCAGTAGAAGATACAAAACTTTACTCAGAACCTTTTTTTAAGTTAACACTTTAACAGAAACTTTGAAAAAGCTTCAACAAAGCCAATTTCAACCTTTGTAGATGGAATAAGCATGAGACTGGCCAAAATTTTTATGGGATGATGTTTACAACCTTTTTTCAACGCGTAACCCCCTAGATTGGTGCTTTTAGGTGAAAAAATGACTTCCTGAAAGTTTCAAGTCATTTGGCAGAAGCACGAGCTGGCGCAAATGACTTGACATTTTTATGGAGATTATCGGCAAAATGCATGAAAAATCGACAGACTTTCACTCATTGTGTTCTAAAATATGTTTTCAGTATGCTAGAAAGCTCAGGAATTGTAGTTCAAACAATGACAAACAAGTTTGTAAAAGATTGTAACGCGATACGAGTTGACTGTGATGAGTTATCCGCAATTGAATGTGTGATTTTTTTCGCATTTCATCGATATATCGTGAACGCTGTATATTTAGGTTCATTATTAGTACTAACTTGATCGCATTGTCACACAATGAGAATAACAGATAGAAGGTTTGTGTCCTCTGCAAAGTTGTAGCTTATTTTATAACAAACATCTTTGGAAAGGTTGAAAAACTATGAACTGCTGAGTGCGATTATTAGCCCATACACCGTTCACAATATATCAAAGAAATGCGAAAAAAAATCAAACATTCAATTGCGGATAACTCATCTCAGTCAACTCGTATCGCGTCACAATCTTCTACAAACATATTTTTCATTGTTTGAACTACAATTCCTGAAATTCTGAGCTTTTTAACATACTGGAAAATATTTTAGAACACAGAGTGAAAATATGTCGATTTTTCATACATTTTGCCGAAAATCTCCATACAAATTTCAAGTCCTTTGCGCCAGCTTGTGCTGTGCCAAATGACCTGAAACTTTCAGAAAGTCATTTTTTCACCTAAAGGCACCAATCTAAGGGGTGCCGCGTGGAATATAAGTATTTTTTTGGTTATGGGCCAGTCTAATAAGCATGTAGTGACTAACGCGGAAAAGTTCAAAATTTAGCCCTAAACACATTCCATGGTCACAAGGAATTTTCATTCGTTCACGAATAAAAAAAGATCTCAAACTCGTTTATAATTTTCATAATTTAAATCACACAACAATAAAAACAGGAAAAAAAGTATTTTAACATATTCTATACGGTATTATTGACTTCGTCAATTTGAATTCGCTGCTAGATGTTCCAGCAGAAAATGCTCATCGTGCCTCGATTAATGGTGCTTATACTTTAAAATCCACTTTTTTTTAAGTTTAAGCCCTTTAGTATATAGACTTTTCCAGTGTCTGAGCACGAAACAATGAAGTAACTCACAAATCATAGCTGTTTTCTATGGTTAAATTAGCGTCCTTCTTAAGGTGGCCATTAGTCCCTTCTCTCCCCTATTTTAAAAAATCGAGCAACTTTGACCATAATATGACCAAATAAGACAATCTTAAGCCAACGAGATGTGCTTCATTTTGTCGAAGAAATATTTTTTAATGTTTAAAGTTTTTTTTTAAAATCGATAAAAAACAATCGTAAATGAGAAAATTCACATCACAAAAAAGGGAAACATTTAAATATTACGAAAAAATGTTCATTTTTTTGAATAAAAATTTATAGAAAATTATGAAACACTAAATGTTATAGAGATCGGTTGAAATTCAGCCCAGTTACAACAGCGCAGATGAGCGAATTTACATTCCAAATTTTCTCTTTTTTCATTAAATGTAATAGAGAAATTTGCTCTAAATTTTGACTCTCCAGATATTCGGATGTTTTTCAAATAAATTTGAAAGCGATGCTTAAAATTAAGATTGAACCAGTAAGATGAAACGTTAAATCACGCTAAAAATTCTAAATTAAACCAGTCGGAAGAAAAATTTATCACTATTAAAAATGTGCCTAAAATTTGAGTTATATAAAGGATGGTAAATAATAACTTGCAATTTCGTGATGTGTATTTTTCCAGAATCCTGTTTTGTTTAAACTGGGTGAATCCACGTCACAACTTTAAAGAGGCGTAACTTTGTTTGTTGTCATCCAATCAAAAGGCTACGTATATCAAATTGTTTCGCCCACGACCAAAAATGTAAAAATGTTTGATCTTGTACCAAGCCAAGTTTAGTCACAATCGCCCCAATTATTATCGCCCAACAGACAATTTCATACTTTTTTGGACGAATGTTTATATGGAAAACATCCTGACCCATGTATTCTTGGTTTTTTCTTTCACAAAATCAAAATTTATCACTAAGATTGTTGTAAATTGATAAAAACCTCATTCGTGCTTAGTTTAGGAATAGAAAATGTTTCAACAGAGTTCAAAATAAGAAGAACAGAGTTTGGAAGCGCAACTTCACGCGATTTCGTTCTTTTATGAACGCAACTGTAGATTCGGTTAGAATGTTTTGTAAATTAAATAAACCATATTTCAAAGCTGCAACACATCGAAACGCATTGAAATGTTATCAGCTTTTCAGATAAAGTATTTTAGTGATTTTACCTGCTTTAATAAGTAACTTTGTTCCCACGTTGTTAGAAACGCGCTCTACCAGCATATGTGATTGCAGTTGTTCGACTATTGTTTGTTTTCGATGCAAAAAAGAGATTTCTTGTAATTATTTCTTTTATAGTGTCTTCAGATAAAAGTTGCATCATGAATTGCGCTATACAATGGTATTTTTTTGCATAATATTCGGTGATGCAGACGATACTTTTGGACATCATTTGAAGCTTATTTACAATTTTTCATGTCTTAGATCAATACTTGAAGTTATAAAATATTTTATTTGAAAAGCTGATAAAATTTCGATGCGTTTTGATATGCTATTTTATGATTTGCGTTGAAAAATAACAAATTTATGTAGCTTTAAAATATGATTTCATTTTATTTACAAAAAAAAAAATCTTACCGAATCTAACTAAAAAAAAATGTTAGAAATCTGAAAAAATACATGCGTTTTTAAAAAATGAACCAAATTTTCAATTTTGGGGAAGATCTGAAGACCCCCGGCGCAAACCTGACGGATAGTAAAAAAAATCCCCATATCTCACGCATACATTAAAAAATCGTTATAAACATACCATGGGTACATTTCATTTCTTTTTATCTCAAGAATTGTTTTTGTGAATAGATAACTCAAAAATATCCACGCATTTTCGAGTTATTTGGAATTCCTTTGGGTTTTTTTTTAAACTACATTATGCAGTAAAGGGTTCAGGCTATTCTATTTCCTCAAAGATAACAGAAAATTGAGGTGATATGTTTAGTTTAGTACTATAGTAGTCAAAAATGATCAACTGTCGCGTAAATTCCCGTCACAAAAGTAATCGATCACAACACAGCACCTCGATCATATTCATTTTGGGAAGTATTCAATTTGTAACATTTTGTTTTTTTTTTCCTTTCTAAAGTAAATTTATCGACCTCATTGAAAAGTCCTCTTGACATTTTAATTGAAAAGTCTTGAATTCAATTGATGATCAAATTTCACAAGAATTTCGCGATACTCTTAGTAGACAAATTTATACAGGACTGAAGACTTTTTTGAAGCGATTACACCCTGGTAAAGTAAACGTTGAATAAAATATCTTCTTTTTTTCTCAATCACATTAGAAGAAAAAACTGTTTGTATACTTTTGGGGAGGGCCATAAGGCATTAGACTGTTTAGGACCCTCAAATTTATATAAACAGTTTTCTTTGAATGCACATAAACAGTTCAACGGCGGATCCATGATGTTAAATTTTCATAAGGAAATTCGTTTTCTGCTATCCGCTAGCTTTTAAATAAGGCTATTTTACAGAAAATATTGGCAACCTAGGCGCTCTAGAGGAGAATAGAATATTTTATATTATTATTGAAAAGGTACCTGAAAGTACTTTGAACTTTTTACTGAAATTTTTCAATAGGCAAGTTTTCAGCATGTTAGTTTGCTACCTTTATCAAGTGAACTGTTAGAGAGAGCAATTTTAAACAGAATGTTGTTTATCAGCGAAACTAAAATCCTTATTACCATTAATAAAAATTCTGTCTTGCTGATAAACAGTTTTATTTTCGTCGTAGACTTCTACTAGGTACCCATCTTTATATGGTAATTCATATAATAAACGCTAACAAATCTGGAGATTAATCAACTGGTGTTGCCCTTCAAAATATTGAAAAAGCTCACGCTCGTGTTTGAGACGAGGCTTATATCTTTATGTCTTTCTGTAATGACTCAAAATTATTTGAATAGCCGGACTTTACAAGTAAGCTATCAAAATTCATGCTCCAAAAAGATCCCCCATTAGAGCTGGTGTCCCTCAGGGCAGTATGTAGCAATTTGCTGGAAGACTACTGTCGGATAATTGGTTTTTGGCCGAAATCAGAAGACGAAAAAAATTTTAGCGCCAAGAAAAACTGATCAAATTCGAATAAAATCTTAACCGTTTTAACTGACAGATTTTGTTTACTTTCGTTTTGATACTAATCTGTCCGGTCACAATAATCATTCATGTCTGCGTAACTAAGAAAGCCATCCAGAGGATTCAAAATTAGGTTTTGAAAATGATTTTGCAGCTTCCACATTGGCACAGCACCGAAGATCTTCATCGGATTGCAGGTATTGAATCGATCGAAGAGATTGCCAATAACAGCATATCTAACATCGCAGAGATTCGCTCTCTGCATAATTAGTTTAGTTTAAAGGTGTTTTTGGATTCAATAATGGATTTTCTACTAAATATCAAAAAATGTATTGCTTGTATAAAATTGACTAAGTGTGAAAGCACATTGAACGAAGATCAACCCACTGTGGAAAATTAGAAACAAAATAAAACACGACAGATGATTGGCACTATGACAACAATGAACAGGAATATTACGGCGAAAGAAGCAACTCCAAATTATTAACACCTCCATTCAAGGTTTCAAAGTTTGCATTCGCCAAATAAATGCATGCAGTCAACAACGCATTGAACTTCGTGCGGAAGTGAACTTGAACTCGCCGCTGATGTCGAAAATTGTTTCTGCATACAAAAATGAAAATGGATTTTAAATGGCCGCCACACATTTTCCAAATTTCTATCGGCCGAATAATTTTAACTCCATTAACTTATTTGGCTCGTTAACGGTAGATGTGATTACCGAAAACGTATACGGTCAATTATGTTTCAGCCTTGACTGCAACAGCATAGATAAGCTAACCTGTACGCCGCCCACGCTATCCAGCTATTGTAAGAACTCTCAATTTGTCTGCTGCTGCTGCTGGAAAATGGAAATTAATGTTGCGTACAATCTGGGATTCTTTCGTCGAGTAGTTTCAGTGTGGCACCCTGTTTTGGTCAACTCAAAAGGCAAAAGAGGCCGGAAGTTGAAACCATAACAATGCGGTTTATTGTTGCGCCGATGAGGTATCGTAAATCAAAAGCCTGGGACCTCCACCAACTAAATAAGTGATTGCAGTTTAGCACTTCCAATGGTTAGACAGTGTTGCACTGCATTAAAAGTGAATCACAAGAACAAAACAATTTCCCTGTTTCCATAAAAAAACGGACCCGGTGATAAGATAGCGCCATAAACATTGATAATTTATTTCTTACGATTGCAAGTTGATCTGTTGTCTGGCAAGTGCCTTTCCGAAACTGCCTATAGCTGTTTTAGCTTAGCTTAGCTTGATGGACTACCCACATCCAGCTTGAATAATTGAACTTGAAACTATTTATTATAATTTGTCATACGAAATAGTTAAACACAGATTGTACACATTTTTGGTTTCAATCAAGTCGAATTCCATGATAGCAGGCTGGCTTAGCAGAATATCGCCAATGGTTGCTACTCCGTGATTGACTAAGACCAAGCCCACCAACCTTAACCTCGAATCGAGTACATTCAGCAACATATCTATCAACCTATCATCGCACCAACAGTCGCTAACTTGATTCGAGAAATAGCATTCGAGCAGTAGGTTGTTACAGGATGCGTTTATGTAGCAACCCGGTAGCAACGCAGCCAGTCGTCGCTATCAGAAAATAAACAAACACAAATACCAACCTGGACGGCAACAATGAGTGCAAAAAACAGTACCCAAGTAACATTTAAAGTTTTATAACAGTCTACTAGATAAAGTTTTGGTTTTATAGGGAGCTTGAACAGTCTAATAAAACTATCGGTGTTACTTGGGGTAAATTGATAAAAACGCAACCAATCAAAACATCTAAAATACCGACCGAAATAGCAACGCCCGGTGGGTTTGGTCTATGGTCATCAATTGTGTACAAGGGTCTCTAAAGAATTGTTCTTTGGATTAGCATTATTCTCAATGTACAAAGCATCCATTTCTCTTTAAACATTAGTAGTTAATAGATAGTTGGGAAAATAGATAAATTTCCGCTTTAGGGCCGTGGTTACCTCTGCATCCTAACAAACAATTTTGTTTGGAAGTGAAGGTAAAAGGATACGATCTCGAAACACATTTGAAAAGTGCATGGATCCGTTTTTTTCATCATCTGTTTCAGGGAAAGATATTAAAAACACAACTTAAATACTATTCGTAATCAGATAATCTTCAATATGAATTAAAAATGGTCGCGGTTACTTGGCAACCTAACTTTATAACAGTTGTAGCCCAGTTTCCAACTTAATTCAACAAAATGTACCTAACTAGGAGGCTTTTAACCCGGAGGGACCTTGAAACTTTTGACGAAACTGACCATAGCTATTTTAAGAAGTTATTCACTGTGTGATTTACCTTCGTCGGCATTCAGATTCAGGTTAGTAAGAAATAAAATATACTTAATCAATAATTACCACCGTCGTTTTCTCCATACAATGAAAAGGCGACAGCATCAGCATCCTCTAGCGGACAAAATGGAAGCACTTATTCGAGAAATTCATGTAACTCGTGAGTTGTGATCAGAGCTGCGAATGTTCGGGAGAAAATTCAAAGTCGAGTTTTTCCAAAATATCTTAGTAGGTTTGCCACACTTCCTATCCACGTGTTGTTTTGGTCAACGAAATTTTCTGAAATGAAAATATCACAGTCCCTACTATCACTGATTGTTCGTCAAACGAAATTGTCATGGCTAAATGTTTTGTTGAAAATAACAATTTGATTGAAGCTGACTCTCCAAAACAAATCGAATGAAATTAGAATTATCAGTAACTAAGGCGGCTACTGCTAGAGAAAAACAAATTTTCTTTAGTCGCATGTCGTTTTTCATGTGACCATTTGCGGGGGCAAATTTTTTTGTGTAAAAAAATCTTCGGAAAACCGATTTTTTTGTTGCACATTCTAATTGCAAGGAATTTTTTTCCCGTGGATCAGCAACGATTGGTGATGACAGTTTTTGATAACTGTACGCCAACACTTGTAGACACATTTGTCGCGTTGGAATTTAGTATGACACAGCCAATCCATGATCCAATTCAGAACAAAGACCAACTTATGAGTTTAGCAATTTCAGATTGGGATATCATTCTTCAACTACGAAATTTAGAGTTTTATTTAAAATAAACATTTAAGGAGGAAGAGTTCTTTTCCCGTTTCAATGTGGAATCCCTTTTCCAGATAAATTTAACCGCCAGTTTGTATAAAATTCTTTTAATATTTTGAGAGTAATTGAACTACACCGAAAAATATCGGGACATGTGAAATCGATTGATATTTTCAAAATCTGTCAGTCACAATAAAATGTTCTGACTGAATTTCGAAGGTCTCGCTGCCAGAGTGACAAAAATGGAAAGCGATGGTCACTGTTCAAAAAAAAATTATTGACTGCACATGTTTATTATCAAGAGAAAACTAGAAGTATCATGGAAAGCGTGGTCGGTAAGCGCCTTTCTGTAATCAAAGCCATCGTTCTGATAATACGATATCGACAAGCATGCTGAAAACTGATATGGGTTGCTTGTTCAATTTCAATAATTTCTTTTCATTCTACGGGAGCAATCACAGCTCTGGTTGTGATAGCGTATATTCCGTACACGACTTAGTCAGGGATGCTAGTTATAATAAATTTGTTTTTATTCCTATTCTTACACCATGAACGTTTCAGAAACTTGAATAAATAAAATGTTAAAAAATGTTATGAGAAAATATTTCAATGCTTTGAAAACATTTACCCCAAAAATGTGTTTCAAGGCAACTGTTTTCGATTTATTTCTAATACCTAATACCTAATACCAAATAATTTTTATTTTTTTTTACATTTAATCGCCTTGTATAGAACAAAACGGTTCAACTTTGTAAAGTTAAAAAAAATATATTTATTTGATGATTCATGAGCGTTTCAGGTTTCTTTCCAGTGATTTTCGGAACATTAGACCATAGTATATTTAAGGGGGGGGGGTAGGGTTTAACGGGTATAAAAAAAACACCATTTTCACGATTTTTTTCTAGAGCTATCGTTCAAACAAATGTATTCAAATTTTTTGCATTATACAAAGCATTGTTAAAAGAACATTTAGTAATTTTTTCGTAGAAAAATATTAAAAAATGAGCCGGAGACGGAGCATTTTCGAGGATGCCTTTTAGAAAACAGGATTTGCGGTGGACACTGTATCTCAGCACAGAATCATCTGAAGTCAAAAAATCAGAGCAAAATATTTTTAATAGATGTTTTTCTGGACCCCAACGTTTTTATTTAACTTAAAAATATTTTTATGAAATTTTTGTGGCTGTTTGAAGTAAAAACTACGATTTTTCACCTAAAAATCCGCCATTTTTCACCTGTAAAATCTCCCCAAAGTAAAAAAATCAAAAAAGAAAAACGTTGGGGTCTGGTATTTTATATGTAGAAAATATGTTCCAAATTTGAAAAGAATCGGATAAGTAGTTTTCAAATGACGATGTCCACGGACTTTAAAAATGTGCATTCGAGAAAAACGCGTTTGAAGTTTCTGCTTTTGCTTTCTTGCAGTATTAGATAGGAGGAGATAAAGGCCTATAATTTCTACAATTTTGCTTCAATTGACTTGAAAATTTGACACAACATTCTTGAAATGTTTTACAATAAGAAAATAAAAAAATAAAAAAATCGATTTTTTGAAAGTGTTAGACCCTACCCCCCCCTTAAACTTAAAAAGTTTGTTGGTTAGAGATCCAAAAAACTTATACAAAAAAATTCTCTAATTGGTAAGAACTGAAATTCTTACATTCCAACATGGAAGAACGATGACAAAAATTTGTTTTTAATATTCATAATTTTTAAACCAGGTTCAAAAATTCAATCCTTTCCGAAGAAAAAAAAATAAAAAGGCTTACAATTCTACGTTGAAGAGGCAAATTTACATAATTATTTTAGAAAGGACGTAAGCAAGTTTTTAAGTGAGGCCATTAGCAACGAATTTGCTCTTAATTTCCATATATTCATTATGATTGTAGATTTATGAAAGTTTAATGTAGATTTGAGATGTTTCAGACATAGGTCTTTTGAATAATTTGAAAGGCTGGTGAGAGTTTTGGATTGAATTGAGATTTAAACATAATTAAAATAAAATAATCATTTCTTTTTGCAACTGGGTACTACAAATTTTAAAAATGCTAATACATCTCAAACGAACATAAATCATCATAAATGTTTCCACTTTTATTGTATCATAAAATTAAATAAAAGCGAATCTGGCTAACACCAAATTTACATCAACATAGGGGAGATGAGGGCATAACGAGCACCCGAGGCATAATGAGAGCTACGCTTTTCTACGAAAGTGCGTATTTTCTTAAATAAATTTTCATGAGGATTTGTTTCGTACTTCCTATAGTATTAATTTTTCACAAAAAAAGGAATCTCCTTATCATCTTTACAGAGATATTAAAAAAAACTAGCTTGGTTCTCAAGTTACGAAAATATTATAATTTTTGAGCACCACGAAATAAGCTCTTATGATCTTAAAATAACCACTGATCATACTGACAGAACACTTAGAACAAAAATTCGATCATTTTCTGGCTAATTTTTTTCGTCAAATTTAGCAGGTTCGCAATACCGACGGCAGGTGGCGAACCTATAATGTTTCCGGTAGAAATGCCCTGTAGGAAAAATGTATCTATTTTGCACGATTTTATCGTCTAAATTGCCTGTTTTTTTGCGAAAGTCGGGTGGCACTTTCTAACTGGGATAGCATTTCTTCAAATCGATCGATGCGCACTCTGGAATCGATATTGCGTACTATCGATTCCAGAGTGCGTAAATTATCCAAAAAACGAACTCGACTGTCCAGTCAGTATGGTCAGTGAAATAACCTTGATCTATAATGTAATGTACTACATTGTTTCTCAATTTTTACCATCAAAATTTTTTTGATTTTTCACTTTTATCAATTTTAAAACACGTGTTTACTTAAATTTGTTGACTAGGGGCATATAGAGCACCATATTATCGAGGCATAATGAACATTTTCTGCCGTAGAATCTAGCGGCGAATTAAAATTGATTTATAGCGCCACACCTTGACTAGTTTTCATCCGACAATTTAGCCTATTGGTAAGGTGTCAGAGAGGTAATCAAAAGACTAGAGTTAGATTTCTGTTCGAGGTGATTTTTTTCCATTCAAAATTCATGATCGATTTTTTATTGTTACATTATACGGCTAGTAGCATCATCCTCCGAACAAAGCACTTAATGTATGAGCGTGCGTGAATTGTTTGTATTCTACAAACAGATCTAGATTATTTTGTTATTGCTTTGTTTGATGAATCTACGACTCACCTGACTTCATCGAATTGAATTCGCTGCTAGATTCCCCGGCAGAAAACGCACATCTTGCTCTGATTAATGGTGCTCATACTGCCTCAGGGGGGGTTCTCATTATGCCTCCACAGTGGCTGGTTTTCAGCTTTTGGCAAAAAATTTTAAAATGCATTTTTTAACGTTTTCATCTAGTTTTTCACGTTTCAGCCCGTTAGGGAATAGGCTTTTCAAGTGTCTGAACACGAAACAATAATGTAACCTCCATATTATAGCTATTTTCTATGGTTAAATAACCGTTTTCCTTAAGGTGGCCATTATGCCCCCATCTCCCCTATATCCATTTATTACTATTGTTTGTGTCTTATATCAAATGCTGAATGAATAGGCAGAAATTTTCGTGCTGACCAATGAAAATAGGAGATTAAATCAGATTTCTCTAATAATTTGAAATTATCAATGTACGTTAACTAAAAAAGTGATGAAAATTTATCCGGACGGCATCTTTGATCAACACTTTGTCAAAAAACAGGACAACCCAAAAAAAAAACAATTTTTTTATGATAACACTAGATTGCATACACAAAGCATAAACAGGTGATGTAGACGCGTTAATATATGCAACGAATGTGAGCGTCTTCTTGGCTCATCTGAACCGAAAATAACCCCGGTTAAATGGGTTAAACTATTTTATTCCAGATTGGTTCTATGATCACAAATTCGCTACATACAAAGTTTTTTTAATTAAAATCAGGACAACTCAGGACATTTTTAAGACCCATTTTCAAAATTCATGAAAACTCGAGAGTTTTCACAAATCAGGATGGTTTCTCGAAAAAAAGAACAGAATCCTGATAAATCAGGAAACCTGGCACCTCTGACAAAGCTCCGAAAAAAATCATATTTCTTTCGCCAGAAAGCGCTTTTCGTGTCTCCCGTTTTCTCGTTAAGTGGTGTATATCGGTTAAAATAAGGTTGCCAGATTTTTTTTCAGCACGTACCCGGGCCGGACTAATCCGGGCAATTTTATAAAAAAATCTGGCATAATCCGGGCATTTGATTTCAAAATTGACGACCATAAATCCGGGCACATTGAGTTAAAGCCCAGAAATGACTTTACAAAAATCAAGAAAAAAAATTGAATTTCTTCGAAACTGATCGACAGAATATAAATCGTATTAGAGGCTTCCAAAAACCTTTCATGATTAATTTTATAAAACTTGCTCAAAAAATTTCGTTTTGGAGGCATAAACAAAAAAAAAATACATCTTAATTTGTTTTTTTCTTCTTTGATTTGCCAAAAAAAAAGTGAATAAATATGGGCAAAATCCGGGCATTTTTTCAAAGAAATCCGGGCAAGCGGGTTGGGCCGGACTGTTCACAAAATTTGCCTTATATATTCGGGCAAACCCGGATAAAACCGGGCAATCTGGCAACCTTAGGTTAAAGTATATCTGAAGGGTTGTTATGTAAGTGCCACGAAAATATGGGTGAAACTTGGTCAGCGCTTTTTTTCCGTACGTGCAGTAAATGTTCCAAAATAGATCATAATCTCTGTAATTTTTATTGCATTTTTAAAACCAGTTTTTGCCGTCTGCAAAAAAGTAGTTAAAAAATGTAATAGAAAATAAATCAATTATTTAGTAATAAGCTCAAGCGTTACGAATTGTGACATAGGCGAGGGGCGTTACGTAGCGTTTTTTTTTTACCTTAAAAAAATAACTTTAATCCCAGTTATTTTGAAGTCTTAAAATTTTTGCAGGGGAGTGATCCTTGAGCAAAATAAAGTGAACAAACGTAATTGTATCCCAAAAGCCCGAAAACATTTACTCAGAATGATTTTTCCCCAGAATGACAAATACCCGAAATCAAACCCCAGAATGAATCATTCCCCAGATTTTTTTTTCCCAGAATGGTCCATTTTCCAGAATGTTTTCTAAGAAATTCTGGTGAACTCTGAGGATTTTTTATTCTGGGCGAACATTTTCGGAGAAAAATTAACGAACAAGGTCACTAACTAAATAAGCACAGAGAATCGATCTGGACACATATTAGCTCAGTTTATTTATGTTTTATGTATTCTGAAGAACGTTAAAAAGCATTATGTACCTTCTTTTTAAAAATGAGAAGGGAAAAAGGGGGGTTTACAGCGCTACTTTATTTTCCTAGGAGGGCACGTCTCAGCGTTACGATTTTTGACATATGAGGGGAGGAGCATTTTCAATTGGAAAAAAAAACGAACCGAAAGCTCCTGCCTGTTGTCCTCAAGAGTGTCGGGAGAGCGATGTGCAAAATCAATGTGAAATATTTGCGAAATAACACCATATCTTGACGTTTTATACCTTTGTAAGTAATTTGGCATCAATTTTAAATTTTAATTTCTCCGATTTACTTTGGATCTTAGGTGATTTTTTATGGAAATAAATCAAAACTTTGAACGCTTTGAGGTACCTCTAAATAAAATCTCTGAGCTAAAATTTTGCAAAGGGTAGTTTTTTTGGGCCAATTAACTAATGTGTTAATCAAATCCCAAATTCAACTGTGCTGAAATATTGCACAGGTCCGTTTTTTGGCCAATCGAAAATGGTCGTTTTAGAAATTCAACATCACCCATTTTGCTGCCACCGTAATGGATGTTTTTAATTAAATTTGTAGTGTTTGCCAATTTTTCTCAAACTTAAGATAGTTTTCAAGAATTAAAGTTTTCTAGAATTTTGTTATATTTATCAAAAAATCAGTGTACATATTTTTTATGATTTATTCAAGTTAGAATAAACACTTTAAAAAATATAAAAACGATTGAAAATAATTTAAATAAATAAGGCAGGTAATTACTAATTATTTTAAAATCTAATAATTTCTTTAAAATGCGAAATAATCCTAATTCTCTTAAAACATTTTATTCATGAAACGCCTAATATTAGATACATTAAATATTAAATACAGTACTCGCTCGTTAATCGGACGTTTTTAGTCGAACGCGCTCGATAATCGAACGTTTTTGGGGGCTGAGAACGAGTTTAGTTTTTCTCTAAAATTGGAAACTTTGTTGAAAAAAAATCAGAAATTCATCGTTTTTTCAAGACACTTCACTAATTGGACGTTTCTTGACGTTCGTTTGTTTCAATATTCACTTATCAACAGATTTTTGAAGCTCGGATATCTTATCAGACAGCGCTGCTGTTTCCATTAATTTTTTATCAAGCATGCTGTGCGATTAACGAGCGAATACTGTATATCCAAATTACAACCGAAAATTCTGAAAATATTGCTATTTCACTTATTCACCGATTAAGTTTACAATTTTCATAGAAATGTTTGTGTTTGAACAACGAGTTTTGAAAAATTTTTGCGTCCGGAATTCAAATCATTTGTTCAAAATTCATCTCGGTTTTCGGGAAAGTTTATCATTAAATGAATACCTTTATTTTTCAAAATATTTGTAGTGTTATATAGTTTTGCCAAAAAAGTGTACAAATTTATTTAATGAATGTTTACCATTTTTCATAAGTTATCTAGAAAACTAGAGCTGATAAAAAAACTTATTGCATATTTGCAATCGGTTTGCTCAAATGAATCAAAATTAGCTCTGGAATTCTTTGCACCTCTGAAAAAAGGTAAAATTTGTTGACTTCTGTTATTTTTCAATCATGGTGAAATTATGTCCTTTTTCAGATCAGGAATGTCAGCAACCAGCAGCAGCAGCAATCAGCAGTGGTTTGACCAATTAATTCAGTTCAGATGTCCAACTAAAGAATTTTTTTCGAAATAAAACCCGGTATCTTGTAGGATACCGATAATATGATGCAAATAGATTTTTCTTATTTCATCCTTGCTTAAGTGGTTTCATTCAAATTGATAAAAAGTCGACCCAGAGGGTCAGGGATAAAAACTTAGAAAAAAAACTTTTAAGTAACCCGCAATAAAAGAAACGGATGCAAGAAAGTGAAATCTATCAACACATCATGACTACGTGCTTCAGAGCAACCGACCAGACGACTTGGACAGCTAGTTTGCGAATTTTTTTTCATGCGTGTGCAATTTTTTTTGCAAACCACTTCTGTTGAAATTCCTGTACGCACTTTTTCGGTTTTGCCTACCGTTGATTCATTAGTATTCGTAAAAGGACTAGGATTTTTTTTCTTCCTCAGATGAACTTAAAGCTTATTTTTGGGTAGATTGATTAACTCATGACATGATTGAATTGAATTCGCAAACTTTGGCTTCGTATTGTTTACTGGTTTGCAAATTTCGAATGCAAAATAATGAAAAAAAACTGTCACTTCCATAAAGGCCAAGAGTTATGACACCGGGCTAATATTTGCGTGAATAAAAAATAATGAGCACTCACAAACAGTCCAAATAGGTGAAGGAAGCCGTTAGAATGAGTCGTTACGCGACGACGGATGAACTTTTTCGCAATGGAAGCGCAATGTTGCGAATATTAATCGATTAGATCCAAAGCCGGTTTCCAACGCACATCCGATATGGATTGACTTCCGGTCAGTGGGAAACCATTTCTCCTGGGGAGGCTATTAAGTTCTTATTCGAAAGTTCATGCCCGCCTAAATTTTTGATTTTGTTAAGGTAATTGAATGCAAAACAGGATATGCAAAGAGAGTGAAATTCTTAAATTTCAATTACGTAAACGTGGATCATACCATCCATTATCAAATTACAGCTACGCAGTGTGGGAACTTCAGTTGTCCGAAATAATTGAAGGCATATTTAAATCGGTGCAGCTAAAGGCGAACAATACCCCTGTTGAAAAGTCAACAATATTCGGTCAATATCTGACTGGAGGAGCTCGATCAAAGTCGTTGACTTTGTATGAAATCTAATACCTATAGAAAAATTTTCCAAAGCTACCGCCGCGCCCCAGTCGGTTGAACTCGAAAACTCACAATAAAAACATAGTTCGTTGCACGGTTGCATTTCCACAATCCCGGCATCAGCAGTATACTTTTACTTCATTGCTGTTTTCGACGTCTCGTCGTGCAGTCGGTCGCCCGAATGCATTAATAATGGATGAGTGGTTGTTTTGATGGGTTTCATAGAATTTTAGATTGAACTAATTTCGAATGGTTCCGTTTTCGCTTTCTTCGCAAAATGTAGCCTTACTACACTGTATCTAAATCAATCTCCGAGAAAATTAGGACTGGTCATGGTGGGGGCTTCGGATGTCTATTTTCAACTGAGCAAATTAAGTGTTATGTCAAGAAAAAAAAACCATTAAACGATCATGCAGTTTAGATTTGATTTTTTTTATAAAAACTTGCCCGAGCTCCAGTTGGTGTACATTATTGAACGAAATCTCATTTAATCAATTTTGAATATAAATGAATATATGCTAAATATATGAAATGTATATTTTTTAAATTAAATTTAAAAAAATTTATTGCCACTCATTCGACCAGAAACTTATATATAGAAAATGAATCCTCAGAAAGATCTAATATATTTATGTGCATTATGTACATTTTTATATTGGAAAAATTAGTTAACAGCCCTGTGGCAAAATTTTTCCCTTAAAAATCAACTAAGAAATCGAAATTATAGTTTTGGTGCCAAATGACTTAAAAATGTATAGAACGCCGAGATAACTCCAGATTAACTTCTTCTACTTCTTCTTACATCAACATGGCCAAAACATGTAGGCATCCTGGAAAATGGAAGACTTGCGTCTTCCATTTTTCTTATCAGCGTATTATCTGTTACATATTACCATGCATTGTAGATTCTACTACGGCCAGGCCAACCATGTGATGAAAACCGCGAAAGATACAGGAACCAGGGAGGAATAAAGCGTGGAGTTCCCTGCCAAACGCTTCATATGATATTTTGCTAAAATTTATAACTATTGATTGATTGGTAATTGGGAAAAATCTGGGACGGATTAGGGTTAAAGGAATAATATTCAATAGAAACGATCTCACCAAACTCCAAAGGTTTCCGCTGGTGCTGTCTGCCTATTTTTCCTGGTTCTGGTAATCTTGAAATTGGTTGCATTCACATGTTCTCAACATGACTGTTCCCTCAATTTCAACTGCCTAACCTAACATCAACCGCCAATTGGTTGTTTGCGTTTACCTTAGAACGTAATTAGTAGGCTCTGCCAGGAACTAAAAAACAAACAAATATGAGCCGAAGAAAAAATGTTGCTCAGACTTCCAGTTTGTTTCTTTTTTTGTTCTTCTGCTCAGAGAAATCTACATGAGCATTTTACGAGGACCCAAATTTTAACGGAAATACACTCATCGATTGATGCACAATCATAAGATCATTAATATCCCTCCAACCGAAACTTATATTTGATTTCAAATATAAAAATCACGACGACCAGAAATATAATTCCTTTTTCTACAACCAACGATTGATTTTCTTCTCGCACGATTCGCTAAGAACAACAGAACACCAAATTTAGCATCTTATTAAATTTCACCAAAATTGATATTCGCGAAAATACAAACGAGAAAAAACGCGACGTGGGAAAAAAAATACGTCCGTTCTCGAGCACGGCTTGCTGCGATCCGCCGAGATAACTCCAGATTAACTCGAAAAAAAATTGGTCAAAAATCGACTTTCTGGGATTCGACTTTTGAGAATAAAAAAAAATGAAAACTTGAACGCTTTTTAGCACGCTTAAATCAAGTCTGTTTGGGCTGAAATTTTGCACAGGGCAGTTATTTGGGCCAACCTACAATGGTCGGTTTTTGAAATTCGACAAGAGCCATTTGGCTGCATATATATATTCATTGTCAGCTTTGAAAATGGACTGCCAATGTGTTAGTAGTTTTTCTCAGTAGTGTCCTTTTTTTGAATAAGAAAGGAGTGTCATTGAATCATCCCGTTGTGTAAAAACTAACTTTTGTACCAGTTATCTTCTTCTTCTTATCCTTCTTCATCTTTAACCAACATAGAAAAAACATGCTTTCAAAGCCGTATGTAAGTGATTCAATTGAGAAACATTGGCTTTAGAAAAAGTAAAACAACTAATAATGAAATGTGGCAGTACGAAGGTTTGAAAAGTTTCAGTTTAGTGGTGGAATCTAAGTGTCTGGTACTTATGTTCAGCCTCTTAAGTGTGAAATAACATTACGAACACTGCTACTTGATTTGTGAATTCCAACTAAGTCTGTTTTCAAAAATTACACCGAGATTGTTTACCTTATTAGAAAATTGAATTTCATCTCCATTAGAAGGCGGCTCAAATTCATTCTTGTTTCATGAAAAGTCTTGGATGAATTAATAGGTAAAAGGTCATTTACAGACCATTCAAAAAAGTTTGGACAAATTTGAGTTCATTTTATCAGCTACTTGTAAACGATTATATGGAGTTTCATTGCATAGATACACTTGAACATTATCGGCGAACAGATGAATTGGACAATTCATGAGAGCCGATGGGAGATCATTAATAAATAAACAGTGAGAACAATAGAGGACCTAAAACAGACCCCTGAGGGACACCAGAAGAAAATGTTGTAAAATTTGAAAGCATGTTCGCATAAAAAAACAGCTGTTTCCCATTAAGATAGGACTTTTCCAGGTTAACTGCGGATGAACTAACGTTAAAACAAGATAAAAGTTTCTCACAATGTTTAGAATGTGACACTCGATCAAATGCTTTCGAAAAATCAATCCCCTGAAACTGAATAAGAACCTGAATAAGATTAAAGTTGTTGACAAAATCGGAAATCTGTTGTTTCAATAACTTTTCAAAACCTTTAAGAAGTGCACACAACCAGCTAATGGGGCGTTGATTAGATAATTCATTGCTATTGCTTTTTTTGGTGTTGGTATGATTTTTACATTTTTCCAAGCAGCATGAATGTTGAAATAATTTGGTTGAATAATGCAGCAAAACGGCAATTATATTTTTACTTTATTGGAATGCCATCAAGTCCAGTAGCGTTAGATTTTATTGAATAAACCGATTTAACAATTTCGTAGTCACGCACCATTCTGAATGAAAACCCAGAATTTCTAAATTCAGTTTGAATTACGTCCGAATCAATCGCAGTAAAGTTGGAATACAAATAAGAATTGATTTCATCAACAGTATGATAACTAACAACAGTTTGTTGGGAGCATTAGCCAGGCCTAAATTTTTAATATTTTTCCATAAAGCTTTGATGGAAGATTGAAGTTAATCCTTTCTTTATCTAATGAATTTTCAGCTGTTCGAATAAGCAAATTGGCTTTGTTCCTTAGCTGCATAAATTTACTCTTTTTTCAACACTTTTATCCCTTTTCTAGTCTTGATGTGCTAGATTTCTGTTAATGATTGCTAATTCGTTGAGTTTTGAATTCCGGCGCAGCAATGAAGGGACTTTCGGAAGAAAAACGAAAAACGATTGTGACCAAATACTGTTCGGAGCCCAGCTTGACGATAAGAAAATTGGCGAAACAGGAAGGAGTCAGCATCTGAGCAGTTCAAAATGCTATTGCCCGATTTGGTATGTACAACACTTTGAGGGATCTACCTGGTCGTGGCCGAAAAGTTGGTGCACCCAAGCCGGCTTTGGACAAAAAGATATGCCAGCAGTTTGAAAGAAAACGGAATATGTCAGTTCGGGATCGCGCAAGAAAGTGTGGGACATCAATCGGAATGGTGCAACGTAACTCGTTGAAGACCTTCGAAATTCAGGCGGAATCCGTAAAAACTCGAGCTCGAAAGTTGTACGATGAGGTTTTGAGCAAGAAGAATATGTGCATTATTATGGATGATGAAACATATGTGAAAATGGACAACAAAACTCTTCTAGGTGCAGGAATTTGTCAACGTGGTATGAAGTCATCACCTTTTCTCACTTTCGGGAACATGATTGCCGAAATATATCGGACTGAATGTCTTCACAAGCGTATTTTGCCACTCATTCAGAAGCACAAAGGTCAGACACTATTTTGGCCAGATCTTGCATCATGTCACTACGCGCGTTCAGTCTTGGTGGTATCGAGAGGTGGAAGTCAATTTCGTGGCAAAAGCGATGAATCCTCCAAATTGCCCAGAGATCCGGCCTATCGACAGGTATTGGGCCCTGATGAAAGGGAAACTGCGGAAGAAGAACCATGGAGCTGTTGACATCAATCAGTTCAAGAAGGACTGGATAAATGTAAGCAAAGCCATCGATGCAACCGTTATGCAAAACTTAATGCGAGGAATCAACAGAAAAGTGAGTGAACTGAGCAGATCCAAGGATAATAAGATGGTCCTTGCTGTTATCCCATTCTTTGAAGTCTAATAAACATGTAAAAACAACCAGAATTGAAAAATAAAAGAGCAATCAATAAATAGAACACTTATAACGTGTATTCATTATTTACGATACGGTCCTTAAACGTTCGATCCGTGATTTAACTTAATTTTTAAATGATACATTGTATGTTACTTAGGTTAATTTTTAATTTTAAGATTTTACTGACTTACTGACTTCTCGGTCAAAGACTCCAAAATAAATTAAAAGTGAAAAGGTTCTGTGTCGGTGACAGAAATTCTGTGATAAAAATTTGCTCATATTTAATTTTGGGAATTATAGCTTTTTCTGTGTTTCCGGCAACCTTGAAAAAAACCTAAGAAAATATGCTCATAGTAAGTAAGGCATTGATTGGCTCAGAATCGGAATAGGATATCCAGGGAACTTTTATTTTCATCACTTCGTCGTGAGCTTGAAATTCTTGACCCACGTTGCGGTCACAGAACTTGTCATAAAAATCGCCGATGCGTCCGAAAAAAAAAGGTTTCGCCTATATTTTTCCTTTCATTTATTAAAGTTGTACCGCGCATTCAACCCGAAATGTCCGGCTTTAAATTCCGGCGTCCATTGATAGTTGTACCTGAGCACTTGGGTGTACCTAATAGTAAAAGTGTCGGTAATTACTCACAGGTTGAATTGAAATTTCTCGGCTTCGTTTTATTACCGTGCCATCCTCCTCCTCTGGCTGAGGTGCTATATCATGTGTCTCTAGGAAGGTGCAAAAACGTGTGTGCTAATAAAATCGCTAATTGTATCAGCACCCAGAAGTGACAGCGATCCTCCTGATATGCCGATAGGCTGGCAGCTCAGTCAACCGGGCGCGTCGAAGATTTATTTTTATGACACGAATCGTATATTGTATGCTCGATGTGCGAAACATGCTCGATATGTGGCTTCTGATTTCTTTCTATCTATACATTTGCTGATTTCGGTGTCCTGTCTCTAAGTGCCAAAGTGCGTGTTCGATTAATCAATTCCATTTTGGGGCAGAACGGAGTTTGACTTTTATGCGCCTCATCACAACCGGACTAGAGGCAACGAATAACGCGCTTTAGCGCCCTCTTGCGTGGGCGGAAGTGCGTGTGATTTACTACATGACAGAAACTTATGTTACTTAGATGAGCCTTTTAGCCAATTTCACACTCCGTTGGATATACGGTATAATTTTGGCAAATCGTTGTCGTACGCCCACTCATTAACGATCATCAGCAAACAACACGCAGGTGCGTATCTGCTCATGGCTTTGATGCGCACACGCACTTTTCCGATAGGTAACTCGATGACAAATGGCAGGAAACGATCAGGATCATTCAGTCTGCCTGAAAACACACAACGATTCCCCGGGTCAAAGAATAAACCACGCTAATAAAGTGTGCCCATTGCGTATGCGTGTGTACACATCCGCTTTAAATCAATTATACCAATCCAAAAGCTGATACGATGCGTTGGAGGTAAGTAAGAAGCCGGCTTATGAGCGCCACCCATTTTTCTTCGCTTTTAGAAGGGTAAGCGACATTTGGCTGGCCAATTAGGCAGTTCAGTAAATTGGAAAATCGATTTCTGGTGCTTTCCGATATTGGAATCGACCCGGGTCGTCGTCTTTGTCGTAACCAGTCAGGCAGGTTAAGATTAGGTAGTGGGTAACGACGGTAAACCCAAACCGGATCGGTTTTCGCGCGCATATTTACCGTTTCGCACACATCATTTAGAATGCGTCGACGCGCGAAAGCACCATTTGACCCAATTTGTGCGGATTCCAATTCCGGTCGAACTGTACGTAAGGTAGGTACCGCTGGAAAAAAAAGCACGCACTTCAAACTTCTAATTCGGATTAGTGTGACATGATGTGAGGCAATGCCGTCAAATAGCAGCAACAGGTGTACAAACAACAAGCTGTCGGAACATTATATCAAATCTCAAAGCTTAATTGATTTTATCATTACTTTAGACATGGTTGCAGGTAGGAGGAAGTTTATTCATTGGATGTCAAATTTAGCTGACGAATCAAGGTGACTTTCTTCGAAAAGACTGAGTCTACGTCACACCGCGATCGATATGAGCCAATAACGGAACAAAAGTCAATAATCCAATGAAATTTCCTGAATGATTAAGTATGGTATGCATTGAAAAAAAAAGGTGTGATACGCATGATCTGCACCATATTGCAGGTTATTGCAACTGTTATTGATTTTTATCATTCTAACAAATAAACTGTGCTTGGTCAAAACATGGACTTCCTTTTAAAAAAATATAGGTACCGTAAACTTAGGGGAACTTAGATCTCTTTTTATTCATTTTTGAATATTTTGGAAGGGGTTGCTTTTTCGTAAAATCTTAAAACTTTAAAACCCTTACTGAGGTGAGAAGTATTCAACATGATCATTGATTGCAGTAAATTCAAACAACATTGATGATAATAATTAAATGTTTGTTACAAAACCAGATTTCGATTTTCGGGGTAACTTTGATCACTATAGTTTTAACGTATCTCAACGTCTTCAAATTTATTATTTTGATGCCATTTAGCACAGAAGGCTCAAAACATCGATAATAGTAATTTTTTGTATGGACTCAATTTAATTTTTCAACGTTTTCATTCAAAAACAAATATACTCGAAAGATGGACAATTTTGCTGCATACATTGAGGCGCAAAAATTATAAACATTTCTCAATTTATTTTGGCCACAAAAACAAATAAAATTTTACCTTCATGAAATTCCCTAAGTCCTCGTACTGTTCTCAGGTTCTTATTTTCTTCAAACTTGACCATTTGATAGGGTTTTAGCCATTTTTTCTATACGGGCTTTTTCATGGAAAATGACCGTTTTTTTTTCAATATCCTAAAATTATCATCAAATGGCTATAAAAATAACATTTAAACTTAACCTAATCCAAAATAAAAATTGAACTTTCACATTAAACAACCCATTTGCTCCAAAATGCTTAAATTTGATCAGGACAAATGTTTGTTTGTGAGCCTTCAAAAAACCAGATATTTGAAGATTTTTTAATTATATTTTAAGTAATATAAAAAATCTCCTAATAAAAACCAAATTAAGCTAATTTGTAACTCAATTTACAGTCTTTCAAACGTAGTAAACAGTTTTCAGAAATTTTAACTTTAAACTTAGCTAATGATGATTATCTGCAAAAATTTCTTGTTGATCAAAGTTACCCCGCTGATCAAAGTTCCCCCAGTTTACGGTACATAATATTCAATTCGATTGAAGTCCTGACTCCTGACTAATAAGTTGACCGTAAGAGGGCAAAAATGAGCGCATTTCTATATATGACACTTATGGCAATAAAATTAGCTTCTATTTTCTCCGAAAACAGTTTTTTTCAAGATTAATAACATTTTGGCTTAGCTCGAATCATCTTACGCTTTTCAACGGACTTGTTCAAATAAAAACGTTTAGATTTAGTAAATCTTATTTGTAGAACTTTTCACGTATACAAACGATCATGAGAGGGACAATGATGATTTTTTGAGTTTTGCTAAAATAAAAGATGCCAAAAGATCATACGAATTTGAGCTTTGGTAGGACACCCCTTGAAGTTGATCAAATGAGTTGAAAGTTGGTATAGCAGGGTGGCCAGCAAGTTTCCATTTTCAAATTCCCTTTTTTCCCGGTTTCCCCAATTGAGATTTAATGGTTACCCCTGTTTCAAAATGCGCAAAGTGTTTATCAGAGTTTTTGACCAAAAATAAAAATATTTTTATGCAAGTTGAACGTTAAAGTATAAGAGGACTTGATTTTTTTAAGTCTAAACTGAAAACTCAACGGATACTCAAAATATGGTGATGGTAATACGATAAGAAAATAATTCTAGTTGTCCTAACCCTAACCGAAAATTGTTAGTTTCTGTAGAGAAATGAATCCAACTTAGATGAAATTTCAGGGACTAGATAAGAGAAAATCGATGTTGAAAAACATGCGAAAAAAATTCGCCTTGTCTCCCGGTGAGACTTGAACCCACATCTTGCGCCTCTCCGGGGCCCATGTATTAACATTCTACTACAGGAGACCAACCTGGCGTATGAATATTATACTGGTTGAGTGTCGATGTCTATCTACAAAAAAAGTTTCGCTGACTGAATGTTTGAGTCAAGACCCATCTCTGGGTCGCAATTTAAAAATTGTTATCTTCTTTTCAGTCTTTCACACCATCTTCGCTAATTATAAGGGAAAATGCTTTATTTCTTGTTATTTGCATGAAATAAATTATTGTTTTTGTATGATGCCATGTAGGTATATAATACTTTTAAAATTTCAGGTTGAAATATGGAATTTTACTACAGTGAACTTCCCGATTTTGTCACACGCCGATTTTGTCTACCCCCTATTTTGTCACCTTTTTTGACCCGATTTTGCCACTTTTTTTTATTTAATGAAAAAAATACTCAGATTCCAACTTTCTCTTTTTGGGATGATTATTTATTGATATCGCGTCAATTGACAACATTGTCATACAACATGATAACATCGATAGCGACTGAAATGAATGACACAAAGAAAAGATGTCTGATTTTATACAAGTGTTTTTATTCACATTTGAACAATAATAAAGTTGGTAAATACAATCAAAATAATAAATATAACGACCCAACAAATCATGGATATGATCAAAAGCTTGTTTCTGGACCCTTGGAGCCAAAGGATTATAAATGCGAAATAGCTTGTTTCGAGAAAACAGAACAAAAAACAACTCAAAAGTAGGGATGTAAATGTTATAAAATGATGTTTTCCAGCAGGTGTAGGTCGGATGAAGAAATATGGTTTTAATACACGCAGAGAAAACTTGGATTTTGATACAAAACAAATCTGAATTTGATTAAAAACATTCAGTTTTTTGAATCAAACTCCTGTTTTCTTTGAATCAATGAATTATCGTTCTGATTCAAATGAATAATTTTTGAAAGAAAGAATTAATTTTTTGAATTGAATAATTTCGAACTTTGGTTTTAAACAAATTCTTTGATTTAAAAGAAATTTTTTCAATTGCACATTTCTTTTGAAACAAAGTAAATTTTCTTTCAACCAAAGAAAAATGTTTTCAACAGAAAGGAATAATTTCTTTAAATTAAAACTTCAAACTTAGAAGATATTTTTTATTGAGCAAGAACCGAATTTCGAATAAATCAAAACTAGTGAATCAGAGATAGCTATCTAGGAGGATTCAGGATAAAGAATGGTAAGTGTATGATAATCCGTTAATCAAAAAGTGAATATAAAAGATTTTATATAAATTTTTGCATTGTTACAGGACCACGGCTGATTCCGCCCAAATCCAGCTGTCTGATTATCTTCGACCCAATCTTCAGCGAATCACCAGTTGGATGACCACTAAATCTAGCAACCGGATTTGCTTCCGGAAGTGGGGCATTGAGAGCCCCAAGAAGAACACCCTCAGGCCAAAATGAGGACCGGATGATTCGATTATAGTGAACCAGTGTTTGTGTTAAATTTGTGAATAAAAATGAATTTATGATGCAAATTCTTTATTTTTACTATCCAAAATCCCTAATAGGAACTTCGGAACAACAGAAAATATTTCTTCCAATTGGAATAAAAGGAAAATGGGTCAATGAACCAATCCTTTCAAATCTAAATCTGAATTACATTGTAGCAAACGAAAACAACTTTGCATCAAATGAAAATGTTTTTTGTTTCAAAGCATTAAGATTTTGATTCAAAGATTTTTCAAAAGAAAAATTCTTTGAAACAAAGGAAAATGCCTTTGAACCAAAGGAATTTTTATTTATCCCAAAATCAAAGGAAAAAATCCTTTGTTTTTGCGGCACTTTCCTTTGAAATAAAAAATCTTTTTTCTGCGTGTATAAGATCGAATATACAGTTCCACGTTCAAGATGCTAATGAACGAGAATTTATTTTCTTATTTAAAATAGGACATTTAAGTTCCTTTTCCTTCTTCTTCTTCTTCGTTTTAATGTTTTGGCCAGAGAATGCTACTCTATAACACCACTGTACTTGACTTGACTATATTCGTGTTGCCAATTATTTTAAATTTTTAGTTTTGTTTTATCCAAGAAAGATAGTACCTCTTTCATACGGTTTTCATCGAAATCTCGAAATAGTTCGAGAAGATTAGAAAATCTATCCCAATCATAGTAGTTTCGGAGATGGTTAAACTTTATACAATTCAGTATAATATGTTCGGTTGTGAATGGCTGTTCGCAGAGATCACAATAAGTTGTTTCACGTACTTTCATTATTCCGAGCCAGTAGGGAGAGTAATCATGCCCACTGAGAATTCTATTCATGGTTCGAATTTGAATGTTTTTTAATTTGCTGTTCCAGTACCAAGGTCTTTGATTAAAGGATGACTGGAATCTGTAAAACTTTGATCCTTTTTGATTTATGTTTACATAATCTTTGTACCATCTATTGATTGAGTTGATCCATTCATTTTTCGCTTTCAGTGTCTTGTCACTGAATCGTGATTTATTAACTAAAATACACGGGCTTGTTAATCCGTCTTTGGCCGCTATGTCTGCTTTCTCGTTTCCTTGTATTTGTATGTGAGCAGGTATCCATTGTATAGTGCACTTTTTTGATTCTGCTTGTTTAACAATTTTGAAAGTCAGTTCGTCAAACTCCTTCGTATCCAATTGTTGCTTTATTATTGTACAAGATGCTTGGGAATCTGTGAGAATTACTGTTCTGTTTGTTGTTTCCGAATTGATGTTTTCAAGTGCTGTTTTTATGGCTATCAATTCAGCTGTGGTTATGGAAACTTCGTTGTCCAGTTGCATACTAGTTATTCTGTTGTTTTCGTCTTCGAAGATTCCTATTCCGCATTTATTACCGTGTTTTGATGCATCTGTATAAATTTGTATGTATGTAGGGTATTGTGTGTTTAACATGTGTATTACTTCTTTTCTCATTATTTCTGCCGATTGTTGTTTTTTCCTTATTTGTGTTTGTGGGATTTGATCCAAGACTAAAACGTTGCTTATTTCATTGCTCGTTGCTTGTTTTAAGTATAGTTGTTGAAAGTCGTTTTTATATTCTAGGTAAATTTGTTCCAAAAAAGTGTTTTGTTTTTTGGAATTTGTACTGTGTTGTTCTAGACTTTGCAATTGTTGAGCGATCAGATCGTTTCGGAATATGTGTTGTAAAATTCGTTTTTTCGCTAAATAAATCCTCTTCAGGTATAGGGGACCTTCTCCTGCTATTGCTGCCAGCGTATTAATAGGTGTTGATTTAGAACAACCTGTAGCTATTCTAAGACATTGTCTATTTGTCACTTCCAATTTTTCGATATTTGTCTTGCTTGCTCCTCCGTAGAATACTGAACCATAATTTAGATATCCTCCATACAGAGCTTTATAGAATAGCATCATAACTTTAAGGTTTGCTCCACTTTTAATGCTTCCGATTACTTTGAGCATTTTCTGTCTGTCATGTATTTTATTAATCATTGTTTTTATGTGTATGCCATATCTTAGTGTTTGGTCTAGTGTTATGCCAAGGTACTTATAATTTCTAACTGTCTCTAATGTTTCTCCGTTTATTTTAAGATTTAGAACTTTTGCACTGTTTTTAAATATCATAGCTTTAGTTTTTGCGCAGTTTATAACCAGTCCTAGACTTGAGGCTTTTCTAACAAATATTTCTATTTTGTCTTGCATTTTTATTAATGCTTGGCTTTCGTTTTTTGATCTAACCAATTTGAGGAAATCATCTGCAAACTGGAGAGTAGTTTCGTTAGGGTCGAGATTTGTTTCATGAAGGCTTGAGGTATAAATGTTGAAAAGGGTTGGAGATAGGACATCTCCCTGAGGAAGTCCACTAGAAACCACATGTTCCACTAGTCCTTCTTCTGTCTGGATGATAGTTTTTCTATTCACTAGAAAATTATATATCCATGTTACGCTATCAGGACTAAAGTTGTTTGTCATCATTATGTTTCTCAGTTGGCTGACATTGATGGAATTGAAAGCATTTTTGAAGTCAAAAAATACTCCAATTACTGTCATTCCCTGTCTTTTGCTCTCCATTATAAAATTAGTGGCATATGTTACGCAGTTTTCTGTAGACATATTTTTCCTGAAACCAAATGATGTAACAGGGAGAATGTTTTTTGAGTACAGAGTTTTATTTATATCTTCTAGTACCGCTGTGTTTAGTGTTTTGGTTAAGGTAGAGAGTAACGCAATTGGTCTAAAAGAAGTTACCTCGTTTGGTGGTTTGTCTGGCTTCAGAATAGGTATTATCTTAATTTCCTTTAGGTGATCTTGTAAACTTCCCTTTCTCCACATCTCATTTAGACATTCCACAATTTTTGTCGAAGTTTTCCAATCTAATACTCTTAGCATGTCGTATGTTAGATTGTCTGTTCCTGGAGAGGATCTTTTTGGTTTTTTGTTTATTATAGATTTCCATTTAGCTAAGTCTATGATGTTATTTCGGGGTTCTTCTTGTGGTAGTATTATGTTTTCTCTTCTACTTTCTCCAAAATTCATTATCAAAAACTCGTGAGCTAACTGTTTTTGTTCTTTTATGCAATTGTTTTTTATATTTATTGCTGGAGATCCTTTTAAACCTCTTACCAGCTTCCAATTTTGCTTCATGTTCAAAGGGTCTATAGAAGCTGATAGTTCCTTTAATTTTTCTCGTATATGATGAAGTTTTGTTTTTTGGAATTTAGCTGTTGTTTTTTTCCATTCAATTAAATTTGTACTATTACAACAAGCATGGTATTTTTTAAGTGCTCTCTGTTTTTCTTCATATAGAGTGGATAATTCATCACTCCAATAATATTTTGCAATATGGTTACTTGATTTTTTGTTGTTTTTGATAATCGTTCTAGCTTTAGTCGAAAGTTCCTGGAGGTTTTCAAATTCCCAATGTTGAATTTGGGCGATTTGTTCTCCAATTGCTTTTCTGTCATAGTACGTATTAGCTCTTCTACTCCACTGTAGTTCAACCGATATTTCAATAAAAAGATGTCCACTTCCTCCAAAGGATTTAGGTTTAGTAGACCATTTAGTGAAATTATGTAGATTTGCTGTACATAACGAGAGATCAATTGCACTAAAATTTTGGTTAAGAATTCCAGGTATGAAGGTTTTATCCCCTGTGTTCAGTAATACAAGATTTGAGTCGACTATGGCTTCATGTACTACTCTACCCTTTCCTTGAGTTGTTTCACAGCCCCATATCTCATGATGACTATTAAAATCTCCACCTATGATGACTTTATTATAGTTATTTAGTTCTTGTAGTAAAATCGACATGGCAGTTTTGAGTTCTTGGACATTAATACGGGGATTGACATAGACAACTACTAACACAAGGTCTAATTTAGTCAATCTTATTCCTAATGTTTCAAACTTTTCTGTTGTCGTCAAATTAATTCTAGTAAAATGTAATTGATCACATATATAAAATCCAACTCCTCCATAAGCATCATCCCGTGGAGCTAGTATGCAATGGTATCCTGAGATGTTGTAGCGTATTGTTGTAAGATGGTTTGGATCTACCCAAATCTCTGTTAATAGTACGGCTTCAAATTTATTTGTATTTATTTCATGTATAAGTTCATTTTTGTTTTTTGTTAAACTTTGTATGTTTGTTTGTAGTATTTTAAAATTCTTATCCATGTTTGTTTTTGTTATTTGCCATCACTATGGCTATCAGCAATGTTTTTCAACTCCCCAACAATGCTGGCTGTGATTTCTTCTCCTGTTATACCATGATTTTGAAGGATTTTGGCAATATTTTGTATTATTCCTGCAATCATTACATCGTAGTCTTGTTTCGTTGGAGTTTGTGTTTTTATTTCTTGTCTAAACCTGTCTGCATCCGAAGTGCGATGATTGTTTATAAGCCTTTCGCTATCTTGTTCTCCTTCTTCTTCCTCAAGCCTCCTTTTTTTCAAAAAATCTCTTCTGGACATCCCTAATAAACTAGCTACTCCTGCTTCTTCTTCTATTTCTTTTGATTTTGTTTTTCTATTATTTGTAAATATTTTATTGGGTTTTTGTAAACTGGATTTTGACATTATGGTTGGTGCTTTTATTCTTCCATTTGATCGGCCCTGATTTCCATTTGTTAATACCTGAGCAAAGGTTTCCGGTAGAGCTGGGTAATCTTCTGTGTTTCCTAATATGTCGAATTGGTTGATCATTGGAATATTGAAGTATTCTTTAGCCTCTTGGTATGTAATATTTTTCCTTGCCATCACTGCTTGTGTATCCGATTCTATCTTCCTCCGGGGACAGTTCCTATCTGTGGTGATATGGCCCTCTTGTTTGCAGTGTAAGCAGTAAGACTTTTTTGAGCATGGTTCGTGATCTTTGGTTGTTTCGTCAGTGCAGTTTTTACATCTTAGTACGGAACTCTTACAGTTTTTAGACAGATGATTGTACCTAAGACATTTAAAACATATTACAGGACGTGGTATAAACGGTTCGACTCGATTTATTACAGAAAACATTCTTACAAACCTTGGCAGCACATTACTTCTGAAGACAATACCTACTCTGTTGGTGGGGATCCTTTCATCGTTGTATTTCCTTGTCATTCTAAACACTGATTCCACTTTGACATCACATATCACATTCTCAATTATTTCATTGATATCCAATTCCGTTGGAATATCAGACAGAACTCCCGTAACAGTTACAAATTTTTTGGGTATGTATGCTTTGTAACCTTTTAAGTTTAGGCTCTGACAATCAGCTAGTCTATTGGCATCCTTTATGTTCCCAACATAAACAGTAGCTTTATTACGTCCGGTCTTTTTAATATCGTCTATACACTTGTCAAAGCCTATTTGGTTCAATACTATTCCTATTTGAAGCCTATTTATATATTTCCTCCTTTCTAGATCTGTATTTTCTATGATGACTCTGTATGGTCTGCTATCAGTATCACAGTAGCTAAATTTCTGGTATACTTTTCTCATTTTTTCTATTTCGGGTTTATTTTGACTTACTTGAGCAGTTTGTTTCGGTTTTTCATTTTCATTTGTAAACGTATCTACCATCTCTTGGTCGTCCGGTGTATGCATCGGTTTGAGGTTATCATCTTCCTTAGTAGCCGCTGCCCCCACGGGGGCAGCTTTGTTTATGCTCATTCCACTCAATACACAAAATATATTTTACGGCACGGCAATAAATTAATTACGAACAAGTTATAGTACGGATCAAAATAGGTTAATTCTAGTAATAAATAGCACAATCACAGCTTAATTTTACTAAAATTGGCAACACACGTCTAGTCAGTTCAAAATTGCTGAGTCAAGTCGTTCCTTTTCCTGTTTGCTCTCGCTCTCTTAATCGATGCAAGCTTAGTTCATCTTACTCATTTTTAGGTTAAACACAACAGTAAATAAAACTCTGAAAATCTGAAAAAATCATCAAACAAAGTTTGGAAAACGAAATATTGGTTGGCATTAAAAACTTCAAATCGACATTTTTTTCTCTTATACCCCTTTGGCTCTGAGGGCCTCAATTGAGCTGTCTTAAAAGCAATTTCCCTAATACGCCACAAGAAGATGACGTCATTTATCGAGAAATCTAAAGCATCATCTTGTCTAATATCCGTACAGCTTCATTCGAAGTAAGCAGAAGGAATGCTCCCCCAGTTGTCAGTTTTAATTTTTTTCATTGGAAATTGTTTAGAACAATACGTTTTTTAACTCATTTTATTAGATTGTTTTTTATTAGGTCATTGGGATTTTAATCACTGGGGATCATTCATTCTTTTTTAATAATACCGATCCAAACAGCGCGTTTTAAGGAACCAACCAATGAATTTTCTTGAAATTTCGATGAAAAAGAGACTTAACGCATCAATTATTAACTAGTAGCACACAAAAATACAACCTTCACTGTTTTAAATGACGCAGTGATGATGTTTCTGATTAATTTGAACAGAATTATTAAAAAAAGAGTGCTTTTTAAAAACTACCCGGTTGTCACTGTCCCGAATTTGTTACCCTAAAATGCATCATGGGGGTGACAAAATCGGGGATTCACTGTATTGAAATCTTACTTCTGTATTCTGAAATTTAAAAAAAATGATGCGCGATGAATTTCGTATTGAATAACCGATCCATAAATCAACTTTATTTAAAGTTTGGATTCCTTATTCAAATTTTAATTTCTAAAATTTATTTTATTTTCGGAAAAGATAATCAAGTTTTATTTCAATGCTTGGCACTGATTGATATTCTAATATTTTCTTCTATAGTTCTTAAAACAGATTCTGATGAACCTTATTCATGCTAAGCAATCTGAAATTTTATTTCGACTCTCATATTGAATACTGAATCATGTTTTTTTATTGGATACCTTTAAAAAAAAGTTTATAATGCATTGAATTCTAGATGCCTGAAACCGTTTACCTAAATACTATTAAATTTATCTGAAATCTAAGTCTGAATTTCCAATCTTATCTCAAATCCAACTTTTCAATTCGAAATCCTACTGGTTTGAGTTAAAAATGTATACAAGAATCACACAAACACATGATAAATATTTTGTTACACATTCGGCCTTCTGTGCGTGTATCAATTAACCAAATAAAACTGTGGTATCTTATTTTATTATTTTGTTTCCCGCATTTTTCCGTATGGGACAATTCCCGATTCTCAAAAGTTAAAATTGAGTTTAATTAGAAGAAAACATTTTCGAATCCGAATAAGATAAGTATTACGAGGTTATGTCGTTTGTTAGAAATTGGTAAGTTAAGCCACGTCAAAATAAAATCTCATTGTTCAAATTATTTGAAAACAATCTTTGATTACAAAATCTTTGGGAAAAAAACTTTTTTGAAAACTTTTTTTTTACCAAATTAAAACTATGTTTTTGTCGAACTCTTCAAAATAAATCCCCCAGTTAAAATGATTTTGTTAGATTTCTGCAAATTTTTTCAAGTTTCGTTTCAGCACAACGTGTTTTTTTTCTGAAAAAAAATGAGCTCCTGATGCAGATTCAAACATCATCAATTCTGGACTAGTGTACATATAATAATTCCAATTATAAGATAGATGTTGAGCTTGAATCTTAGTTTTTGAGATGTAGATTCAATCGAAAACTGCATGATTTCAACGTATGGGATTCTTTGCTCGATAAATCAATGCGCTGAGCTAAATCTATTTATTTTTATGACGTTTCCATTTTTTCCCGGCTCTTTACTCATTAATGTAATATCCTGATATTTTCGGGATCTTCTCGAAATTCACAATCTTAAAATAAACTACTAGGGATTGTAAAGTTTCTGAGAAAATGTTTCGTCATGCTGAAATAAATGAAATTAAGAATTTGATAGGATTATATATAGGAAAAAATAATCCATAAATCGGCTTTGATTTGAAATTTCAGTTTTTTTTTCCGGTTTTCCCGGTCCAATTTTCAATTCCCGGTTTTATCCGGTTTTCTCAGTTCGCTGGCCACCCTACAGAGGGGTTCAAGTGCTGCACTTGTACCCTTCTAGCTTCAAGTTAGTTGTACACCAAGTGAAACCACTCTACAGAAAAAATAAAATAAAATGAATTTATTCTCATTGCCTATTTCATTAGAGATGAATTTATCTCTAGAAGTTGCTGTTTCAAGAAGAAAATTGTAAGAAAGAAACGGAAGAAGATTGGCTGCATACAGCATTGCAATACATAAAGAAAATATAAAGAACTTCAGAAATTTTTAGATTCTATTCCTCCAACACATCATGTGTTTTATAAATCATTTAACTGCCTTTCTATGCATATGATTCGTATGCGCAAAAAATGCAAACTGAGAAAAACGCATCCAAAGCTTAGTTTTGCGTATACCTTGCACAGGTCAACGCACTTTGAGCGGTATTTTCATCAAAACTTTGAGAGAAAAGTTTGTACAAAAATAGTGTTTTTAAGTCATTTATAAAAAAAAAAGGTGGAACTGCTTAAATAAACGTTTAATATGCATTGATTTGACAAATGTTTCATTTTCAAAAAAAAAAGTCGTTGTGTACTTATATTTAAAAAAAAATGGTTGTTGAATTTAGTGGAACTGTTTGAACTTCAAGTGCCTTTTTCTCAAAATCAGCTTCTATGCACTAAGCCACTTTAGGCTCCAAGGGAATAATTTTCAATATTTATCTTCAATTTCGAAGTATCAAATCTTCAGTATATTGGATATATGATTATGATGATTTGGAAAGTTTAGAATTTGGAAGGTGTAGAATATACATACTCTAAACGTCATTTTGTTTAAGCACTTTTGGTTTTTGGTATTATGTTTTTACAAATAAATAAGTCAGTTACAGTACTTTTATGATTTGTTTTGCAGTTGTAAAAAAACTATTAAAAGTTTCCAACTGATGATGTCATTAAATGAGGTTGAATAAATGCTTCGACAAAAAAACCGCGTATGTGATAATCCAAACCCGGACCGAGTAAAGGAAAAAAAAAAAGAAAATTGATTAGCCGTAAAAAGAATGCAAATTTTATCCAGCTACTAAAGCAATATATCCATAGAGGAAACCCAAATTTAGTCCCTATCGGGTGAGCATTTTCCCCCGACAAAAAAAAAACTCCCACGTTCCGGATGTAGTCGTCGTCGTACAGCCAAATCTGCGGGTGTTGTTGCAGAGTTCAATCAACCGGTACAATTTTGGTTCCCTTTGCGCGCGTAAGTATATGGGACTCTAAATGGTCGGGAATGACGAGGAGCGACTAGTCATATGTGCCAGTGCTATACTTATGGAGTGCGAGCGTATATATGGTCAGCAGTTTAAGTCGGTCTAATTTCGACGAGTCGAGCTGCCTCGTTGGAACATGTGCCAGAGGTTTTTGTCCTCCCCGAATGAGGTGCACTTTTTCGCATTTAAATTTCTGCTAAATAGATTTTTCGGGTAAATCATGACACTTTCAGTACTTAAGTTCATTTTTATTGCACTTTTTTATTTGCGATTTCAAGTAATTGAGCGAATGCAAATTTTATTGTCACCATTCTTCCATCGGACAGAAATGGTGATGCTCAGTCGGAATATGCACTCGTTTGAAATGCGAATTCGAACGTGCAAAAGTGCACATTTGAGAGTTAAATTGTTATGGCCCCCGTATGAATAGCACACCATCATCGGTGACAATTTCCAGAGGAAGAAACAGTAGGATATTGCCCCGCAAAGATGCGCTCCGGTATGCAGAGAAATAAGACAAATTATGTGAATTTCGAAACTGCATCAACCACAACACATCAGGGAGGGACAGACAGCTACTGGTACTGGCTGGGAGCTTGCATGCAATGCCATTTGCCTAGTGACTAACAGTTATCATAAACTAGTTTCTGAATCGAGTCCATCTGGTTTATGGACCGTGCGCTTATTCTGTCCAGTCTATGCGAAATGAGTGTGTGGACATAGAAAATAAATGAAAGTATTCACAGGAGGAGTTAGCTAGTGCTTTTGAATCTCAGCTTAGCAAATGGAGCGCTAAGCCCTGGATTAAAACAGTAAGTGAGTGCATTTTTTTCCAGACACCATACAAGCATAGATGTGCTGGGAAGAGTTTCAAATCATTCGACAACATATTTAATATACAACGATACGCTCATTACTCATACTTTCCAAACTTTTCGGTTGAAGCCTTTCATGTAGTTCGGCTTTTTTTTTCTTTGTAACATGCTATGATTAGGTAGATCAATGATTTTGAATTCTAACAAGTATCTCTGAAGTATTAGTTAACAAATCGTTCTGAAGTCCAAATTTTACTCTAACCTCGAAGAATGTATCAGCGAGCTATGATTCAGAAATCGCGCAAAGGCGACCTACCTGCTTGGTGGGTGACTGGTACTTGAAGAGACCGGGCCGATTGCTGTTGGACAGCAGGCCAACCTTATCCTCTGCCACGGATTTGACGTCCTCGATGCCTGTGCCGAGCAGTTCATTCTTGAGCAGGCAGCTGTAGGCCAGGCTGTCCCGGGCCGTTTCTCCACAGTCCCGCTGCTTCTTGTTCGATTGTGGAGAGTTTTCGTTCGACTTGGAACTCAGGGAGGCAAAGTTGGTCTGCCAGTTGTTGTTGGCGCTGGAAAAAAAGGATCACAATTTTAGCACACAACATTTCTATAAAATTTTATTTCAAAAATTGAAATTAAGACTAAAACCTTTGAAGATTACCCCTCCCCCTTTAAAACATTGAACATACGTAATTACAATTTTAACAAATTAAATAACAAAATTCACACATCTTAGGCGTTAAAAAGGGTAACAACGATATTAACAAGAAATTAATGGTTTCGAATTGTGTTGATTGGAATGCAATTATTGAGTATTTTTTTTTTTCGTGGAAATTCAGATAATACGACTGAAAGCTTAAAAGGCAAATAAATAATTTTCTCATACTATGACTTACAAGATTTATAACAATGTCCAAAGATAATCCTGTTTTTGTGTATTGAAATTATATTGCATTTTTTAACAATTGAAAGATAAATTGAAACAGAGCTTTTATTCTCACATTCTACAGGAGAAAACCAAAACATAGACCTTACTTAAATAATTTATTAAAAATATAATACAGCACAAATTATTGCATATCTATGAAAAGGGAAATTCCGACTGAAATATTGTGAGTTAGAGTGTGTCGTTAGCATTTTATTCCCCTGGGGTATCAAGGGTGTCCAACATCAAATTACATTACTGGAAAAATGAGAGACATACGATGTTCAGACCAGATTTATAATCAAATCTGAAGAAAAGGTTTCAGTAGAAGAAAACACTGTAACTACACGTTCAACAAAACCCAACTAAGCCGGATTTTTAGTGTTTTAAAATCCTTTTTTGTCACTCGAAGTTAGAACATCACGAGAAAGAATAATTAAAGTAATTTAAAAAAATTAAAGTTGAACAGAAGCTTGTAGGTTACAAAATATCTACATGGTATAAAATCTGTAAACTAGCTGATCCCGTACGAACTCCGTTTCGCATTAACTTTTAATATGTGTTGAGATGTTTGTGTTTGAAAAATAAAGCAACTATTTCTTAAACATTTAACAGTTTATATGGACAACCCCTTTTTCGCCGTCTGTTACAAAGTTTGAATTCAGGAATTTATCATCCTGCAAAACTCCCGTGTTTGAATTTTCGTCTTAATCTGACGCATAATAACGAAATTATTGCAAAAAACATTAAATTCTGCCGATTCTTCTTCCCAAATTTTACACCTGAAATCAATTGCCTGTGCTGTAAAACTTTCATGTGAAAATTTTCATAAAATTGCGATGCATAATCACGACGAAAACAGTTAACAATTAGTATGGACTCGCCCCTTTTTCCTACCTTCGATGCAAAATATGACATCTGAAATCGATTGTCTGCTTCTCAAGAATCTAGTGGACAAAATTTCATCTCAATCTGATGAATAATCACGATAATATCGAAAAAGCAGTGAACAATCACTATGGACGACCCTTCTCGTAGTCCTCTGACCCAAAATTTAACTCCTTAAATCAATTGTCCGTCCCTCAAAACTCCCGTGTGCAAATTTTAATTTCAATTCAATGTTTATTAGCGTCAATATCGCAAAACTGTAAACAGTTAATATGAACGACCCCTTTTTTCATCCTTTATACCTTAAAACGTCTGTGTACAAATTTTTATCGCAATTTATTGTATAATGACGTCAATATCGCTAAAATAGTATTCGTATTGTATGGACGACTCCACTACATACCCCCTTCAAAAGGGGTCATCCAAAAATCCGAAAACATTTTTCATCATTCCTGGTACTAATGAGCACCCAGGCCAAATTTCAGGTCTTTAGGCATTAAGACGACAGAAATTGCTTTTTATATACACTGCCGGCCAAAAGTTTGGGATCATCCCCTCAAAAACAAGAAAATTTTTATAAGCAATATCTCAGCCCTCTTATTACATTTTGGAATTCAAAATGTTATAATGAGTTTATATGACTTAAATTTAGCTTAAAAATGGGACATTTTTCAAAAACCGATCATCTCAGGGTGGGGTGGACCAAATTTCGAAATTCGAGTTGTATTCGTAACCTTTTTTCATACTTATCAAAATACATTTGTTTAATTTTGTGCGAAAAATTTGCAATGTATTTAAAATCTATAAAATAGCTATTTACAGGGTGGCCAGCGAGTTTCCATTTTTAAATTCCCGGTTTTTCCCGGTTTTCCTCATTGAGATTTAATGGTTTTTCCAGTTCTAAAATACATTAATGAATTTGTTTATCAAATTTTTTAATCAAAAAAGTAGCCGTTTTATAAAAGTTGCACGTAAATTTTCAATAATTGAATTTAAGTTGAAAAAAAAATCAAATTAAAGTGATTCGTAGGGATTTCTACAGAAAATAGCAGTTTTTGCAGAATGAAATAAAAAACAATTAGGAAATAATTTCGGATTGAGTAACTAACAAACTTAAATTTAAGTGTGGATTCTGAATTCGAATTTTAATTTATGATGGTTAGCTGCGAAGTCACATATCAAGTTTGATGTTAATTCCTACTGATTGGTATTAAGATTTTTCCTGTTCTACTCTGAGAACAGATTCCGCTGAATCTTATTCTTATTAAGCACTATAAAATATTTTTTTTTTTTTTTGTTTATGGGTTTATGACCGCCTGGCTGACCCGGAAAGGAAAAACAGAACGGGGGACAGAAGAGGAAAATTTTAAATGAGAGTAGTATAGCTTAGAAAAGGATAGCGGCAACAGAGCCCGAGGGTTCTGAAGCACCAGTTTAGGGGAAGCGATACGATAGTGCTCGACGGACTAGGACGGTTGGTGGGCCCCATATGAACTTTGAGTTAACCCAACCTTCAATTCAACCGAGCAAAAGCAGTATGGTATCAAATAATATGATATCATATGCTAACGCCTCGATATCATTGTCAGAAGGGTTCACTATCTTACCGTAGTTGAAATTTCCCTACCTGTCATCTACCTTACTCGTTTCCATAAATTTGGATTCTTTCTAGTTTGATTTAGAAATAATTATAGATTTGCTAAGTGAAAAATATATTCAAGTTATTGATTCTACGCGACTACACGGTTATTCGATAACTCCATTAGGATATCATAAAAACAGAATCTAGAAAAGGTGTCTCTTAAACGCATCAACCATGAACTATAAGCTTAAATAGCAATAGCTTTATTAATATCGTCAACTTATCAACGGAACAGGAAAATAACAGTGCTGTTTTTTTAAAACTGTTGAAAACGCAGGTTTCAGTGGTGGAATAGAGTTAATCTTTATTCATTTTGTTCGTCAAGTCCTTAAAGAACTACCTACATAAGCGATAGCTATTTACAATATTCACTGAAGTGATATCCTCACTTACTAGTTTTCTCATTTTCGTGTGATATTCTGAGCTAACCACTCAGAATATCTGGCAACACTGGTGAGTTACCACGAACCCAATTTGTGTTGTCTCGCTTAACCGTGTGATGATGTAAACATTTATACCGTGTTTACCATCATCAGCTGTCATCATCAATCATCACCGCTATTGTTTCAATTGCGAATTGACTCAAAGCATGCGGAACCAAAACAAACTGTTTTGGTTTCGCTCGTGGCAGCAGAAGTTTGCTGCTGTGCCGCTGTGCTGCTGCTGAAGGAAACCGTAAGTATCAACAAAAACCTTATCACTAATTGTGGTCAACTTCTCAAACAAACTTTAATACTTAATCTACACGATAGGGGTTCAATTCGAATAAACCGTGTGCCTGTTTTTTAAATGCCCGAAATAAATTATCTGATCTATCTACTCATTCTTGCTTATCGAAATCATATTTTCTATTTTAAACTTTGATTTATGAATTTCAATCCTAACCGAAAAATGTATAGATCTACCAAAAGTAAATAAATAAATAAAAACAAATGTCGAAAGTGTATTACAAACTGAAATATCATATTTGTCAAAACAGCATTCCCATCCAATGAGCCCCTAGTTCTTGTAAAATGCTTGATTTAAGAATAAGCCAACGAAATTCATAAACCGCAAATGCACACTTTCTAGAGCATTGGGGAGGCGAATACCATTACCGATACCTAACCTAGCAATACTTGAAACATCCTAATTCTATGAAACTAAACCAGCTAACTACCTTAACAAACAGATCATGCCCAATTGAAAAGTATCACTTTATGTCGGCAAGATGTGATATTTTCACTAAAATTTTCAACATTTTTTAATCTTTTAAAAAATTTGGTAGGTAGATAACTAGTAAAATCGCGGAATGTATACTAAAATCATTTGAAAACTTTGTTTCTTTTGTCACCACAACTTTCAATAAACCAAATAACATGAAGGCAACTCAGTTTTTTTTTGTTTACCGCATTTTTTATATTTGAGTATGGTATAATAAAAACGTGTACCTTTTGAATACCGCATTTTACCGCAACTCAATTCAAAACAGCCAAAATCAAATAAAGTAACGAATAAAATCTTATTGTTAAAATTATGAAAAAAAAACATTTGATAATAAGACTTTTGTAATATTTTACTTTTCAAGAACGTCCATTTACAGGTGACTAAGGACTGAATGGATACTGAATTCATATCAATCTTTTTCCGTTCTATAAACATTTCATCTTTATTTTTTTTTTCAAACAAATTCATTCGGTTTTTTGGTCAGCCTCCTCAGAATTGTTCCCCCACTCCAAATATGTGTGTTACGTGGCTACTCTTTTTATCAAGTTTCGATTCAGCAAAACCTTTTTTGATGAACAAAAATGAAGTTTCGAACATCATAGTTTTCGGGCTGTAAATTAAGTCAAAAGACTATCTGATTTCAACGTATGAATTTTAATTGTTTTCACTTATTTTCGGCTCAGTTTCTTAATAACATAACACAATTGAAGTGAATACATGGCAAGAATGTTATGACTTAAATGCCTCAATAAAATTATTTGTAAAAAAATATCTCTAAATACCATACGACATTTACTGACGAATTCAAGCTTCGCAGTTATCAAACGTTAATTAATTTCAATGATTTTTTTTTTCATATTGAACAATATCCTTGAGCTTAAAAATAGATTATGCTTATGATTTCTAACTCGTCCCCGCATTATACTCATGAAATTAAAATTCCGATTTTTTTTGTTTTTCCCATTTGAAGTAAACGACTATGGGTGAAAAAATTTTGAAGAAAATGTTCTTCATGATGAAATGAATTAACTTTAGGGTTCAATAAATTTTTGTATCAAAAAAACATTTTTTAATGAATTTTCCCGATTTCGATTCGACTTTCCCGGTTTTTTACCGGTTTTCCCGGTGCCATTTTCAATTCCCGGTTTTTTCCCGGTTTTCCCGGTTCGCTGGTATTTAAGTCGTCGTCCAAAAGTTTGGGATCACTCCGTAGCATGATGTTACGGCCAAAAGTTTGGGATCAGTCTTCTAAAATATTTTATTTTACGCGTATCTCTGTTAGAAACAACACTTATTGATTATCTGGTAATATGTTTTGGAAGTCAATGAGTTAAACTTGCTTCATGGATATTTAGAAGAATATATTTTTGAAGACTAACTTCTTTAGAACTTCAACCAAAGTTTCATCATTTTCTGATGATTTTCACCAAATAGTTCGACCGTTAAAAAAAAGGCAAATTTATTTGGACCATAACATAGTTTTTTTTTTTTTTAAACCATAACATAGTTGTCTTACAAATAGTTACAGACCGGAGTGGTTAGTTCAACTCACTAGCTTCCAAATCAGCTTACCTGATAAACAGTATGTTGTTTGATAACAGAGATACGCGTGAAATAAAAGTGCATGTTTTAGCCCAAATACTACGGGTTGATCCCAAACTTTTGGACGATGACTTAAGTAGCTTTTTTTTATATATTTTAAGTACATTGCAAATTTTTCGCACAAAATTAAACAAATGTATTTCAATAAGTATGAAAAACAGGATTCGAATGCAACTCGAATTTCGAAATTTGTTCCACCCAACCCTGAGATGATCGGTTTTGAATTTTAAGTTTTGTTTTCGAAAAATGTCCCAACTTTAAGCTAAATTCAAGTGATATAAACTCAATATTAACATTTTGTAAAAAACACACAAAGAAGGTTTTGCTTATGATCTCTTGAATGAGATCAAAAGAATTCAAGTGTATGCAATGAGATGGCTGAGATATGGCCGATCAAAATTTACATGTTTTTGAGGGGGTGATTCCAAACTTTTGGCCGGCAGTGTATATAGATTAAAAATGATTATAAAATTTCCTGAGGAATTGCAGAAGCCTAGTTTGTTTTTAGCTCTTGTAACTGTTGTAATATGTATTTAATGAATATTTCGATTTTTTAATAAAATACTTTAAACTTCATTTAAATCCGGGCAAGTGTCGAATGCAAGCGTACGGTTTGCGTGGATATTATGAAGTTGAATGAAGCCAAAAGCTTAGGGAAGAATGGAGAGAGCCATTTCTTGTTGTGCATTTTTTTGGAAAAAGCTAGCAACCTGCCGTCTTTTACATTTTCTGACAGCATGTAATGCCACGTTACTATACTCCAAACGATTGAGACGATACGTAATCCCGTAGATGAATTAGAAGCTTTTTCGAGCCGTAAATTTATCCAACTAGATTTGCGAGTTGGATAATAACATCGAGTGCATAAACATTCGAGTTTTGTATAGAGTTGCATACACTGTAAATTTTGGCCTCGATTACCAGCAAAATTGCTGGAAACATTCAGCAATCCAAATTTTTGCTGAAAAATCAGCAACCGGTTTTCAAATTGCTGGACTTTCCAGCAATTGAATTAGTTTGCTGGAAAATCAGCAATCGAGTTGTCAAATTGGAGTCTGTTTGTTTCCGTACGCTGAAACAAGGTGAGACTCTATTTAATGAAATTTGGTTAGATTAATATAATTATATTATTTTCCTCTATATTCTAGCAACAAGATATCAAGTCAAGGGTGAGTTTTTATTGAACAGGTAGATATTCTATAAAAGATTCTAATAAAAACTATTCTTACAGGTGGCAGATGATCAACACTTTGCAACACAGTCGATCTTTTGCAAAAAAAAAAAATATTTAAGGTTACCAAAACTTTATAGCCAACAGATTTCTAGATAAGTCTTAAACCTCACGTGAAAACTTTACGCCGTATGGAAACATCTTTAGAATTCATAGAGAATTGCTGCAAAAGTTAACAAAACAACTATAAAATGTCTATTTCACATACAGAATATGTTGTTCAGTCTACAAATATTCTAAATGGAAAAAGTTGCGACTAGTTTATTTCAGTTTTGTATATTTTTGTAATTTAACTGTTTACATTTTGTTTCATACGACGTAATGGAACACGAGAAACGAAACTTTGAGATTTTTTTTTTTGAATTAATGTATTTCGGTATCGAATTTTGAATACGGCGAATGCGCCAACTGTAAACAAATCCAGATGATTATCTGGATTTGTTTACAGTTGGCATGCGCATAAATGCGTTAAACTCTTTATTTTACAACCGAAAACATGATCTCCTTTTAATTTTTCTTATTTTAGTGAAGTTAAATTTAATTTTTTAAATAAGGCGAATAGCTTTTTCTATGAGTGTGTAATCCCACAGTTCATCCGCCCATTTCCCCTCAAAATTTCGTCGCGAACAAAAGGGCCAATCCGCGATGAAAGTTAAATGTTTGATGTTTTGTAGTTAGGAAAAAAGGTAAATAAAGGGGAGTGAATTTTCGATGAATTTAAAACTCATTTTACTCCGGTTTTTTCTTCAGGGATCTCTTAAAAAGTAAGTAGAATAAACTTTTAGGCCTTCTTCTAGTGTTTTAAATATTTTTTTAAAAAATATTGAGAACTACTAAGCGATAAATTGAGTTTCAAAAACTAGTGTTTTTCTTGCGATTGAAAACACACTTATCTAAGTATTTTAAAAGTTTTTGAATGAAAAAGTGATATTTTCACAAAAACATTCATTCAACAAATTTTTTGGAGATATTTGTAAGCTAAACTTACGAAAGTTCTGTTTTGGAAAGCATTCTAACAAGTAAAAAACCTGGTTGAAAAAACTGGAATTTTATTCTGTTTTCTGTTAACCAAATTAACAAATTTGATGGTTTTTTTTCTAATCAACGAAGTGTTTGAGTTGTTTTTTGTACTGGAAGAAGATTTAAGATCATTAAGATTTTTTATAGATTTATTTAAGAGTTGTATTTCATTTATGAAAAATGCACTTCTGAAATGTCTGCCCTTATGTGAGAGCTGTTAGCACATTTTTCAAAAATATTTGTAAAAAAAATCAAATGTATTTCTATCGACGTGTCTTGCAAGTACCTTGTCATGACAAAATTTTGCCCAATAATTATTAAAAAATAACATTAGGAGCTTATTTCCTTTCAATTATATGCCTGTTCCTAAAAGCTTCCCTAATTCTCTAAACTCTTGTATGGAGCACTTTGTAGCGCTACTGTTTGGTTAATGTCTCGGATAGTCATTTCGAGGTGGAAAAGGGACATTGAAGTTTATGAAATTTGTTTTCCCAGGACGAGGAGAAGCACAAATCAGCATTTATAAGATCGTTGAATGTGCTAATGTGTTAATGTGATCATTCGGACTCGCTTTAAAGCCGACATTTGCTTGAATATTGCTTCTTTAATGAGTGATCCAAAAGGCGAACAGTCATTCTGCAATTCAAAAGGGCGTTCCAATTTGGCGAATGAACAAAATGAGGGCACCAGTCTGTGGTAAAAGGGCCCACAGTTATATTTATTAATTTTTTGAAGTAATTAGTACGGAAAAGCTATATTGATCGATCGGGTGATGAAATTAAATCAATTTGAAAGCGTTTTAGCGACTTATTTAGGAAAATGATTGTACACAGCTAGATAGAAAATTGAATTTATTTTCTGAAACTTGGAATGCGTTTTTCTCAAAACAAAGGTCTTGGCGCATTCGCCGTATTCAAAAATCGATACCGATTTCTGATTTTGCAGGAAATGCAGGGAATAAATGATCTCTAGATGAAGTCAAAGTGATCTGGTAAAGAAAGCGATGCAACAGATAAAGATGTGTGTGACATCTTTCTATCGTGCGTGAGTCACAGAACGGTTTCACTTTCTTCTGCTACTACCTACCAGATAACACCAAATCATTATTATCAATTCTTGTGCCTCTTCAAATGAGTGTTTCCATTTAAGGTAAGGCCTTAGGAGCCTTTTGAAAAGACGAGTTCGATCTTGTTGTCCAAATTCTCTTATCAAGAAAATATTTTTTTCTAAATTATCAACAAATTAAGGGTTAGAATCATAAAAGTCGTGACGATTTGTCTCTTAAATTCGATTCGACTTCTTTTATGAAGAAGCCGATGACGGCTCAAGAACTGGTTTGTATCCGTCTATTTTTTTGGGAAAAAATGTGAATTGCAAAGGTTTTGGAATGAACTTTTTTACTCTTTGCACTGCCATCCTCCAAAAATCTCTTTCGGTGGTATTTTGAAGCGTCACCTAATTTTCTTTACGGGTTCGGGTCAGATAGATACAATGTGTCATCCATATAAGTTTTTCTATGCTTTTACCGTATTATCGTGATTATACACAGTAACCAAGGAACTACCGCGAATTTACCGAGCTTTCACTGTTTTTTCGGTAAAAATGACGAGTTGTAAGGTTAAAATATTCATCAAATATTCGGTCAAACTCAATTCGATAAAAAAAACCCAAACGCTTGGTAATTAAAACTCCGAATTGCTAACCCTTTTTCAGTTTGTTCAGCAAATATTGCGGTGTTTAACTAAAAAAGTACCAGTTATTTTTGCCGATTATTCAGTGAAACTTTTTTGTCGCATACACAATTGTTACTTGGTAAAATTACAGTCATTCAGTAGTAATACTGAATATACTTCGCATATTCAAAATTCAGTTAAAACCAACCCCCTGGCAACTTGACGTTTCCCATACTAATCGCGTGTGCCAGTTTTTCTGGTTCTCTGGTTCTGTCAAAATCTCATTTTCACTCAACAAACATATCGAAAGGGTGGATAATGAAATGTTCGACAAATTAAGGTTTCAAAAATATTTTTTTTATTGAAAAAAAAAAGTTTTTAAAAACAATTATTAAGAATCACCAGCGGAAAGGGAGTTGATGTTTAAAGAAAAAACACGATAATATGGTCAAAAAAGTCAGCGTTTCAAATGGCTTTTATTTATTAAATACACAAGCTAATTTTAATTCAAAAATCTTTGTAATTGGTTTTTGGTTTGGTAAATTTTAAAACAACATTTCATTCATTTCTAAACAATATTAACTTTGTAAGTTTTTTTTGAAGAGATTCTTTAGAATCATTATGTTGCTTAGCGAAGGACTCCATCCGAAACTTCAGATAAAAATCAACACATAATTCCAACAACAAGTTTCGATAGTTAACTAAAGCATCTTGATCCAAAATGTGTTCGGCTAATCCTCTATAAACATCCCGTGCATCATTTGAAATCCGTGTCAGAGTTCGAATTATCATGATATCATAATAATAGCCTTGTTTGGTGGCCATTTGAAGCTGTATGGATTGCAAGTTTTGAAGCTATTCAAAGAAGATTTGTGCGATATGCTCTTCGGGAGTTGCCTTGGGAGAATCCTCTAAACCTGCCACCGTATGCCCAGCGTTGTGCTTTACTGGGTCTTCACACACTCTCGGATCGTCATGTCATCGGCCAATCTCTGTTCGTGGCGAAGGTTTTACGAAATGAAATCGACTGCTCATGGTTGCTATCTCGCTGTAATATCTATGCTCCAGAAAGAGCTCTTCGAAATCGAGACTCGAGTGAAAGCCATCAAGAAGTACGCGGTATGGTAGTAACGACCCTTTACGGTCTGCAAAAATTAGCTTCCTACGATTTTATACGCTTTTCGACTTCAATGTATGTACCACAACCTTTAAACGTCGTATTGAATCTTATCTAAGAGACGAATTGAGAAATAATAGTTGAAAAATCATCGCTCGAGCAATTTATTTATTTATGTAACCTTAAATTAAGTTTTATCATTAAGACAAATATGTCAGACGATTTAAAAGCAACAATAAACAATAAACAATAAGTTTATACTTTGATGATTTTGTTCTACAATTTTTACCTCCAACTCGGTTATTCTGCACACCTTTAACACATCGGCATTAACTTCTAATCTGCCAATAAAACTATAGAAAAGTTCATTTCTGCAATCTTCACATTTGATGCTACGAACTAATTTTTTTAATCAAACTTGCCGAAATTTTATCTGTACGTCACTTGTGCAAATGCAAAGCCATCACCTCAACTCGTTTCCGCTTTCATTCTCAGTGTTTACTATCTCAACATATTTGTTAAACTAATATTTCATAACATTCAGCTGGCTAAAATTTTACCGTAATAAACTTAAGGAAATAGCGGAACTATTTTAAACCACGTTATGTTTAATGAAAGAAATTCATAACTCTATCTGGTGACGCCTTGTAACAAAAACACAACGGATCCGGATGAAAGATGGCCATTTTGTAATCTTTGCTATAAACAGAAAATTTATTAAGTTGGAACCGAGAATGGAACACAAATAGATTGAAATAAAATTACTAATTTCATTGACAACTATTTTAAAATTTAATTATAAAGTTATTTATTTTTCTTTTTTGCATCACTTTTGATTATGTGTCCTTTTAAAATGGTATTTCGTCAGTTGAATTGCATCCAAGGATGCCGAAACAAAATCAAGTGGTTTCAATGGAAAATGAACGTTGCCGCTGCTAGGGACGACCCAGGATGCCTGTAAACAAACGCGACTAGTGCGACATCTACAATTTTTAAGACGGCACAGCAAACTCGACTTAACTGTCAAGTTGCCAGGGGGTTGGTTAAAACGGTTTCGGCGGTTCTTGTTTACTGTTTACATCGGTTTAGAACGAAAATTTGTACACAGGGGTTTTATTAGGTTATTAGATTTTAGAGATATGGGGTTTATTAGACGGATTTCTAATTATAACTTAAAATTTTGGGTCATCCACAAAAAAGGGTCGTCCTTAAAGACGGTTCAATGTTTTTGCAACAATGTCGTTAATATGCATCCGATCAAAACAAAAACTCACACACGGGGACTTATGGGACCGCCGATCTCGAGTATTAGACCCGAGGCCAGGAAAAGGATCGTCCACATGTTGGATCGGACTGTTACGAAAAATCGTACACGGGGGTTTTATGGCACGGCCGATCGATCTCTGGTATCAGATGTTTGGCCAAAGAACGGATAAAGGATGGCCGGCCATATAACCTCGTTACCGTTGTCGTGAAAACGCAACGAAGCTAGATATATGAAAATTGTCCATTGCATAAATACTGTGCTCAAAACACAACAGATCACATTGAAAATTTGCAGACGAGTGTTTCATTTTCGTCTCGATCTTTCACACTCAACTCTGTAAAAAAGATCATATTTGAAAAAAAAAATCCACTCTCTGAATTTTTGTCGGAAAATTACAATGCATGGTAGTTAACGGAGGTCATTCGAGATGAGTTTGTTTTAAATATAATTTTGAATAACTTAACAATTTGGTACTTCAATAAGCCCAAAATGTCTTAAATTAAAAAAAATCTCGTTAAGTTATTTAAGTTGAAATATGAGGAAGTTGCTTGTTTAGAATTACTTTGAACAATTTAATTATAGCATTTCTTGAGATGAAATTTTCGTATTTACGGCATTAAATTTCAAGATATTATTGCAGACGAAATGTTGAAGATCACATTGGGGTCTTGAAGCCAAAGGGGCATCAGTGCATAAAAGCTCATTTCAGGAAACGGCGCGTTTAAGTTGTTGGTTTTTGGCCGTTTTCCGTATATTTTTCGAAATTTTGTATTTTTTTCCGAACGTAATAAAAGTATGTGAAAAAAATTTTGAAGTCTAAAACAATCAACAAATATAGTTTGAATTATGAAAAATCGTTTTGCATCATTAACTCAAAATCGTCCAAATCGTCCTGAGGACCCCACATATACACACAGTATACATCGTCGAAGTGGCCACCAAGTAGTGACGATAGCTATAAGAAATAACATTCAATCCGTTTGGAAAATCAACTTACCGACATGGGATGAACCGGTCCAGAGCAGATGACGATTCCCCACCAGTGAAGAGACTCCGGGCTACCGGACTGCAGTGTTTCAAAATCCGTTTCTCATAGTCCGGGCTGAACATTTTCCACTGATGTCGAACGGTTTATTTTTTCCTGATATTGTGGGATAATTTGATTGCACTTTTCCCAACGTGAACTTGGCTTTTCAAGAATCGATATTGTTCTCCAGTTCACACAATTTTCGATGTTTTTCGTATGCACTTTTGCTTATGAAGCCACGAATAAGAACACAAATTTCTGTCGCTGCACTCTCTCCGGATGATCACTGTTTCGAGTGGGAAGAACACTGCGTTTTGGTTCAGCAATATAAGCCAAATTTATCTTCGCTTCCGACCGAATTCGTGTGGGGGAGTTCAAAAACAGCTTTTCATTTAGGGGAGTCAACTATGTATTCGAACTGATAATTTTCGCAAACCACATACTGGAAAATGCACTTCAGATCAACACATATTACTATGCTGGGATTGATTTATATAAAAATACTTTTATTATCTTGCGAAAAAAAATAGCATGAGGGAATGTCACTGATACGATGGACTTAAATACAGCCTGGAAGCGTGTCGGCCGACCGTCGTTGTCTAACAGAAGTTCTGAAATGAGCCGATCGATTTGTTTTGGGGGCTATACGCTTCACACAGGCTACTCTCTTTGCATCGTGCTGTGCCGTGTACAATACCAAGGCAAGGCAAGAATCAGGAGCAAGACATGAACCCACAATGAATGATACCGTACGTACGGGCGTACATGTGTGTAGATGAGTAAACCCCGATATTTCATCTATCCGGACCAGCTGATTATTTCTGGTCTGTGAGCAATCATAAAACGATGACGTATCGGACATGCCGATTCCACTTTTTATGTTGTTGATTAGTTTTACTATTTATTTTATTTTATTTTCTTTTCCTGTGTCACTCTCTAAAGTGACGGCTAAGACCATTTAGGTCTTTCTTACATTAATTTTATTTTATTTATTTACATGGTTTTCCGTCTCACGACATAACCTGATGGACAATATTCCTCGTGATTAGTTAGCTATACATGCAAACTTAACTGATATAAAGTAAAATACGCAATGTCTTGTACTATTAGAAGCATAATATTTGAAAAAATTTTTTTTTAATTTCTTACAAGTTTACAATTTTATTTAAATGAACTTCCATTGAGAATAGATCAATAAAATAACCGAATCAATGCGCAATGCTTTAATTGCATTGGGAATTCCTGTTTTGAGCATACCATATTCTTTCAGATAAATAAATTTAAACATTTTTGGCATTAGCCACATTATCAGATTCAATTTAAATAAAAATGCTCCACTGAATAAAAATAATTTAATATAAATATCAGAAGCGTTGTACAAATTAAATAAAAAGGAATATAAAGAAATCAAGTTGTTGTTGTAACCAAGATCATAAAACCCTATTCTACATACCACACATAGATCAAATGAATATTTTGTTTCTAAATTTCACTGGAACTTTTTCAATGATTTAAGAATTTGGAAAAAATAGAAAGCTTACATTATAGTTTGATTTTCGAAACTTTTTACATTTTCTTTATTCCAAAACTACAAAAGGGGGAAAATGAATATAACTGTGATGCCTGACGCTAGCAGCGAAAATAATTACGAGTATCAAAAATAAAACGTCGAATAATACTCAAAGCTGTACTTGCTTTATAATATTTGCATTCCAGATTGCCTATTCATTTTCAAGTTTTAAGTGTGAAGCATCAAACTGATACTCAAATTTTAATTCTATTTCATTTCTAGGACAATTAAGTCAATATTATCATAAAAATTTGGCTAAGATGTGTTGTTTTCTACGTAAATTAATTTTTTTGAATCAAATACCATCCCAACATTTCAAAAATGTCTGTAACTGTGAAGCGACACACCAAAACAGTGTATTTTTAGTAAACTACGACTTTTTTTTCCTAATAATAGACACCTTACCACGTTTGTGGCGTTCTTTTTTTAGAAATACACATTTTAAAGTAAAATTTGTCGTTAAAAATATACTGAAAAACGCAATTACTACAAACATGTAAATAAAATCTTTTGAAATTTAATATTTTTGACTGTTTATCATTAACATTAACAAATGACGCATATCTTATAGGCGTACTCTTTAGTCGAAGTCGTCAATTGTGTAATATTAAGGCATTTTATAATGTTTTAATGAAATTTAAAAAATAAACTCAATGAAAAAAAAATATACCTTACTATCTTATCATGTACGTATTCTTGTTTTCTGTTTCTAATTAAAAAGAAGCTAAACTGAATCTATACAAACATGTTACAAAACCTTATTAACTGAAGCGAAGTGCTTTCCAATAAAACTTGACCATAACGCTAAAAGATACATCTATAGAATAACCTATCTCATCTGGGTGTGGAAAGAAATTCGCACAATCTGATGTTTAATTTTTTTTCCATAATTAAACAATTCAAATAACATGAATGTTTAAAAATAGTTCATAATTTAGGCTGCGCATTATTTGTAAATCAAAAATACATTATACAATCCCACCTAGCCCATCGTACAGTGACCATTTTTTTTGTAAGATCTTCTATGATGCATCTCCCCTGGGACTTTGAAAGCCTCTATGGATTATTCTGTTCTGAAATTAATAGCATAATTTTAAACCCTCTTTTGAAATGGATAAAATCATTTCATAAGAAGCCTTTGAAAAGCTTTTTTAGGCGATTCTATTTCCATTCAATCCACCCCCCTTAAAGGAAAATTTTCTATGAAAAATCATCACTGTGACGCACTTGACGAAAGCCAAATTCGAAAAACACTTCTGGTGACGGAAGATTCCACTTTTTCGACCAGCTGCCAGTGAGCTTCACTTCCTTGACCCGGGACACTTCCGCGAGAACACGCTACTGCCGCGAATTAAAAGTGTAATTACGATTTTTCCGAATTTAAAAATTGCAGCAGGAAAATTTCACACGTCGCACCGTTTTTCGAAACCTATAAACACACGCAGATTGCGTTTCGGTGGTTTCACTTCATCTATAGAGCCATGCATGAGAGCGAACGAGAGATTTTACGATCTGTCAAACGTTTGGCGTTGGTTAGAGTGTGACGGCTAACTTAGTCGGTATCCAAAACAAAGGTCCCTTCTCGTTTGCGCTACCGCAGGTGAAGCAACCTCAGAAAATGACCGTTAACTTTTCGCCTCGCTCGCTTCGCAGTTTTGAGCGCTGGCAGCACCATCGAGGCATCGAAGTTGGCCCATTTTCTCACACGTTTAAAAAAAAAGCGATCAAGGCATCAAGTGAACTTTTTTTTTCAATTTGTTTAAAAGAAATTAAAATTACGACAAAAATTTGCTATTAATTTTTTTTAATTTGTAACACTTTACCAACGTTTTGGCATTCGTGTCATCGTGGATTATGTTCTATAGTGTCTTATAAATTTTACATTTAATTTTTTCTATAGGATGTAAACAAAGCAAACCGAAAATAATAATAATTTAAAAAAAAATTTCTCAAATTTTTTCAACAGAACTAAACTGCAGAAACTCATTTTCGTTCATTATTTTGTAAGCGTGTGTATCGCAATTTTTAAACAAAAAATTCTCGTCAGAACATGTGCTTCGTATGTAGAGTTATTAATGAAAATTTTCTATAAATTGGTGAAAGTAATCAGCAAATGTAGTTCCGTTTTTGGTAAGCTCAAATGTAAAATACTTGGCCAAAGTGGTTATCCTATTTTCTGTTCTAAAAGCAATTTATTCATTCAAAATTACAGCCTCACAGCAAAAGCAAGATGGAGGTTAAAAATGTGAAGGAGAGTCAACCGAAAAATTCCGTTAAAAAGGATACGATGAACGGAAGTTCAAAAAATCATCTGGAAAAAAATAATGTTGAAATAGAGTTAAAACAAAATCAGGGTACCAGTAGTAGAAATCGACACTACTCTTTGAGCGAAGAACAGGAGGACCGATTATTGGCTGATGACGAGGAAGATCTGGACGTTATTGATTGCTATTATGACGGAGAGTTGGATAGTGATGGAGAAATTAGTCCAGTACCTAAACAGGTTAATATTACATCCAAAGGTAAGTCTAAAACAATTGACAACAAAAAGTCCAACATTAGATCTAATGCCAAAATTAAGTTTTTACAGAAATGGAAGAGCTAGAATCGCATCCGAACAGTCCTGTTCATGAAAGTCACACTGAGCATTCGAAGGAAACGAACTTTGAAGCTGGTCAAGATTTGCGTAATTTGAATGACGGTTCTACGAAAAATTTTGAGGTTTCAAAGGTCTCAATCGTAGGCATGCCTTCAGAAGTTCCGATGGTAAAAATACCATTTCCGTCCGAAGTGCCAATGTTAGACATTCATGTCGATACAGACACCCTAAAAACAATAAATTCAGACGATGATTCGCTTTCTATTACACCGTGTATAGAAATAGAAACGAACCCAGCAACAACTGATTTTGAAACGATTTGTGTTGAAGAATTACCCGAAAGAGCACGACCCACCGAGAATTATTGCTTTATACCGGATATTTCTCTTAGGGTCAAAACGGAGGACGAGAAAGAGCGAATTCTGGCCGAGCCTTTGGTCAAACAGATGGTGATCACTGAAGTTTACATAGATGAGGATATCGATGTCGGTCGAGAAGGAATGGGTAGTCAGGAATCGTTGAATCTCGAGATCGATCACCTCGTTAATAAAGCTTCCGAACTTGTTAATCACGACGCGCCAGATCGATCCGAATGTGACGCCAAACCAGGCACGGACGCGAAGCTGTGCATCGATTATAGTTTGGACGGGGAATCGGACAGTAACGCTCAGGTAATACCATTCCGTTTTCACAAATGTTAATGTTGCTCTTATGTTTAGTTTCTGTATTATCGTAAAAGCTGTGATAATCAGCATGTTGTAAGAACCCATGAAACTTATTATCATATTTTCAAGTATTTATTTAACTAAACACCCATTTGAAAACTACAGACATTATTTTTTTCGGATTCACGGCACGCAACACTATTTCCAAAATATTTTAAACCCAAAAATAAAATGAGCTCAATATTCTTGCTTTAAGAATCTTTTTTTTTATTTACGAAATTTATTATTAAACATTGTTACAGCAAGAAGATCCAGCTGTTTTGCAACTTAAATTAGACCTGTATCAGAATATTGGTGAAATGGATTATGAACCCGAAGAGGATGATCGTGGGATTGAAAAGTTCATTATGCTTGACGGCATCAAGCAAGAACGGGTCACCCCGGTTAAAAAGCGCGTTGAACGAACGCAGATCGCTGCAAAAGATATTCCCACAATCGATTTGATTTCTACAGATGAAGAACTCGAGGGTGCGGACATTGTTTACTACAAGCCAGATAAACGCAGAAAGCGCAAATCGACGGAATGCAGTAACAAAAGTCATGAACATAAATTAATGTTGGGTGAAGAACATCGGTCACCAGAGCGGATTTTATCTCAGCAGTCTGAACCGATAAATTCTGAAGCTATTTCCCATGATACGGCAGAAAATTTGAATTCCAAGTATTCAGACCGGGTGATGAATCTTCGTAAACGTAACGTTACAATTCTTCCTGAAATGACGATGATAACCTCTGTTAAAAAGCCTCGATCTTGTGGTAAGAAATCTCCATCCAAAAATCCGTCTAGAAACAAAAAAAGGATTGATCCAAGTATGATGGGTTATAACAGACGCCGCAAATCAACCTCACGTTCTGCATCTAAATGTAGCATGTTGTCGAATGGTTCAACTACCTGTTCATCTATGATGGATGATGAAATGATTATGGAAGAAAATGAGGACTTTATCGACATTAAACTACCTTCAACGAACGTGGAGAATAACTACGAATCCAAGTGCAATGAAGCTGCCGAACCGTGTTCCCCGATCAATACTCCACCCGAGAAAAACGATCAAGATTTGGACAAAAACGACATTTGTACGAAAGAAATAGAACCATCTGTATCCATTACTGCACCAACATCAGATCTGGCTCTATCTGACATGCTAGAATCGTACTTCGAGGTAGAAGTCGAAAAACCGTCGAATGTTGTTGCATTTCACTCTATGTCTTCTGAAGAAAAAATTATTATGGATACATTGTTTGCCGACTGTAATACACCAAACTCCCATCAATTGATCAATAACATGCCGCTTGGTCCACTTGATACCATCCTGGATGACGGAAAGGCTTTGAATTTAAATACACCAAACGCATTAATAGGTACTGATAGCTACGTCATCAACATTCCGTTACCGGAAACTAATGAACTATCAGAAACCACTAGCCCACCGGAATGTTCAGAAGAGACCGTGGTTCAAGATGGGGTCGATGGTTCAGTATCAGAGGTAAAACGAGTTCATTTTAATGTAGTTCAAAATTATGACAAATATCCTATTCCAACCTTGCATTCCAACAAGCAAAACTCGGCTGCAAAACAGACAAAAATGATAAATGCTCTTCCACGTGGCAAAGGCAATCGAAAGAAAGGAGAATCAGACGAGGACTTCGAACCTCCTGGATGGAAAACCAAAAAAGTTAGAAGACGTAGAAAAAAAACTACCTCCATATCTTCACAACCTGAGGAAAGCGCTACCGCATCTGCTAAGTCTACAGAAGACGCGGATGATCAGAAATCTAAGCCACAAAAGTCTATGGTTGAAGCGACGGATGATCAACCGCCGAAAGCCGACAGCGGTTACAAAAGTATGCCATCCTTGGAAGAAGATTTGGCATTAACTAGCTCCTCCGAGAGTAGTCAATGTTCTGTAATAGACAAAGGTAGTAATGCTCAAAAAGATTGTCAATTGTCCAACGGAAACAAATCCAAAGAAAAAGCTCCCAACAAAAATCTGCAAGAATCTGCTAGCGTTCCCAAGGGTAAGTATTAAAGATATATTGATAAAAATGGTATGCAGGGAGAGATTTTGATATCTGCAATTGGTAAATTGGTGGGAGTTGGATAAATTGTATGTAAATCGGATCATGCGTCTTGGGTTTAAAGATCTCGGCATGTGTAAGGTAGAAATGTAGCTGTCGAGACCAAAAGATCTTTCCTGGTTAAATGAATAAACGCATGATTTTTTTTTAATTGTAGGGTCGTTGCATGTCAAAATTTCTAATAGTGTCTTACATGTTTTTTCAGCTTCTAAAGAAAGCAAGAAATCGTCTTCGACTAGCGTTAGCAGTAACACTAAAACTGGTAAAAAGCGTGGACGACCACCCGCTCAAAAAGATACAACTATTTACGATTTCTTCTGCCCAACGAGTGGAAAGTCCAAAGGCAACTGTACAGCTTCCTGCTGTGAGCTGCCAAATAAGGACGGTTCACTAAAATTGAAAATTTCTAAAAAATGGCTTTCCAAGAAGGTTTCCGAAGGTATTAATTGTGTTTTTTATTGATTGTTCTTAAGAAATATTAGATCAATTTATTTCTATTTTTCGACGTACAGACAATGGACAGCCGGCAAAATCTGCTTCTGGAAATAAGTCCAAGAAAAAAAGAAGAATTCTCAGTAGCAGTGATGACGAATCTTCCATGACTATTAGTGAAACAACGACTACACCCAGTGAGTGTACAATTACTGACGGCATGTTGTCATGCACAAGCTCATTCACTCCAATGGAAAGCGTTGAAGAGTTAGTAATCGAAACCACTAAAAAAGAAGAAATTCTCCCTGATAAAGAAAAAGACATTCTTGACAAATCTAAAACACCTAAGTGCATACCGGAGAAGGTCAAACTAGATAAGCTTCAAGTAATCCTTTCACCATTAACTGATGAAAAAATTCGGAAGATTAATACTCCGAAAAAGAAAGTCAGACCATTGAACAAGGCTAGTCAAACTGAAATTTGTGGTTTGACTTGGTCTATCGAATTAGGACAAATTAACTTCCAATCAGAATATTTTGAAAAACTGAGAACACTGCTAAACAATAATGATTCTAAAGATTCAGGGCAATCAGGGCCTAAAGCACCAGGTAAGGAAACAAGTCCAAACGAATTCGTGCCTAACGCGAGACTACTCGACCAAAAACTCGAGTCTAAAGAAATAAGTGCATTTAGCGGTAATCAGATGCCTAGCCGAGAAGCATTACAATTCAATTCAGTTGATGTGTCTGAAAATTTACTTTTCCAAAAAAGAGTAGACGATGTTCAGATCGTAGCTCCCAAAACCATCGATCGAGTAGAACGGAATCAGCTGGTGAGTAAATTTAATAATTTTCAAACTTGTATACAATTCCACTCCTAATATCTGTTATAGGATAACGCGGTGAAAAGTATTCGTTGTAACTTCCGCATTCCGAAAATTACCAAACAGCCATCAACATCTCCGCAAACGGTCACTTCGTCAACAAGTTCTCAAGGGTTGGAAAATATTGCGAAAGATAGGAATTTGACAGCAACCTCCGGCTATACCAACGCATCCGAGGAAAATCCACTTACAGATGATTTAACGATTTCTGCGGAAACTAACCGTACCGCGAGTTCAGATTATCCGTCGTACGGAGACGAACTGGAACCTTCCTATCGGCCATCTGCGAACGCATCGTGCTTGATAGGTCCATCTTCACGTAGCGAACTGAGAACAGACATCATAACCCAAAGTGATATAGAATTGCCTTCGAACCAAACGGGCTCTCCTAGCAACTCAAGCTCGCTCAGTTTTTGCAGTTCTTTGTAAGTATTTGAAATAGAGAGAAATAAGACTAATTTTAAAGAAATATTTTTTTTCTAAATTTACTTGTATTTCAGCAGCTTGTCACGTAGGAATAGTGAGCAACCGACGAACGAAAGCAATAACAAAGCTAACCTTCAGAGCTTGGATACCCGACCGATTCTACCAGATCGTTCGGAAATGGTCGGTCAGTTTAAACGCACCATTCGAAATGATCAGGCGCAGACACAGCCGACAATGAATAATCGTCAAACATCGTCACAGCAACTGTCACTGTTTCAAATGATGGCTGGAAATTCTGGCGAGCCCAGTTTCAATGTACAACAACCTACGATTAATCCGTTCTCAGGATTTGCAGACAACGGGCCTGTTCCGTCAGCGTACAATGTACCTCTGAAACCTTGTGGAATGCCCGTCAACCGCGGATATTCTGCCTTTCCTGATGTCAATCAAAATTATTCTTCCTTATTCGGAGGAATGGCTGGTGGTATCAATCCTCTGAATAATTTCATGGCAATGATGTGGGAACAATTTCAACAACAGCAACAAACTCATATTTTTCAACAGCAACAACAAACACATATGTTCCAGCAACAACCACAAACGCATCCAATGAGAAATGCTGGACATTTCGGACAACCACAATCGTCGGCTCAGCTGTTTCCACAAATAGGACCAATGCGATCCAAAACTGGACCATCGCCCGAGCAGAAGCCTGATATGGGCGCACGTCCAAGACCAGAAAATTTCGAAATGATCAGTTATCTTTTCGGGTGTTACGACTTCTTATCAGATCAATGCAATAAGCCTAACTGCAAGTACGATCATTATCTTGCTAGCCAAGATGACGTTTTGCGCAAGCTCGGTACCCAAAACAAAGATTTTATCATGTGCACCTATCGGTTTGTTGCTTCGCGTGACGATTTATTTATCAAATATTTCCCGGTGTTTACTAGCGCCATGGCACAGAACAACATGCGTCATCAGCTAGTGACTACAATTCCGGATTGCGAATTACCAAGAAGACCCATCCATTATTATCGGTACATCGTGGAGGGTCTGCAACTCAGTGGCACCAATCCAGTTCAAGCGGTTCAGATTCTCATCGAAAAGCATGTCAAAAAATCTTTCAATCAAATCAATGTCATCATTGAGCTCGTCTTGGAAACTGGGGCCAAAGGAGTTGTCAACTTCCTGCGCTGGTTGGAGGAAGTTTTGCTGGTGCGAGATTACAAATTCGAAACAAAGTCGGTGAATCGGTTGCTCGGACTGTGCCTCGAATATGATCGACCACCCCACGAAATGATCAAATTGGTGGTGAAGCTTATATTGCGAATCTTACCTGGTGAAGAATCCTCACTTGACTATAACACGCTCTTAACCTTTGTTACTAAGGTTGGCCAAATTCCCGAGTTTGTATTGGACGTTAGTCAGATTGTCCAGAAGTTTGCGAAACAAGTTGTTGAAGTTTAGATGATAGGTTAAAATAAGGACAATTGCTTGTACCGGAAGCTGATGGATTTTTTTCGTTTAATTTTTTTTTCTCATTGTTCTTTTCTATCTGCTGACAAGGAATCATCCCATTTTTTTGTTATTCGCTTCAGTATTTTGAGCTTTGTTTCAGTAGTCGTAACATATTCCGCTTATGTTTTCAAAGGAAAGTTGAGTTACACGTTTTTTGCCTTTCGATTTCGTATCCAATCGTAGTTTTTTTTACGGAAAAAATATCTAGGCATATCGTTTGTTTTATTTACCGCTATCGGTAATGTTAAGTTCGAATTGCTATCATATGAAATAAATGTTTCATCGAAACTAACGGAATTTGAATCATTTTGATTGAATTTAACGGTTAATTTTACGTTCAAAATAATGAAGTTTTTCAACAGATAACAGATTTAAAATAAGCGAAACCACGAATTTTCTGCAGATTCTTTAAGAAAACAAAATTAAACTTTTATCATTTGTAGAAATGTAGAATCATTCAAAACAATCGAAATACCGTATTGAAATAGTTTTCCTTTATTTAACAGCTCATTCTTAACAGCTAGATGGTTCAGTTCAATTTTTCTTTAAAAAAGTTATCTTCAATTCAGTAAATGGTATCGAATCCCGTGAGACAACTAAATAATTTAGAATAGGTCTATAGCCAGATTGCGAATATTTTGCGCTCCGAACATAGATTAGATAAGGATATGGAGCAAGTTTAAATAGTATTGTTCCAAACAGGTTATTGATTTGCCTTTCCAAAAAAGCCTCATCGCTAACCATAGCGATATTTATTCACATTGACTTTGAATTACTAAGGTTTCGATTAAATTTCATTATTTGTTCTTCGATTTATATTACATATATATTACATCAATAAATTGATTTAACAGTTATTTTTTATAAATTGTAGATTCTCTAATGCTGTATCTGCTCACAACAAATCAAAATGGAACATTAAAAAAAGAAAACTAAAAACAATAACGAAAGCATTTTCAGAAATATGCACCTTCTGCAGAATTAGACGAGAGTATGTATCCGTCAACGGATGCACCAACGTCCTATATTTTGATTTGAGCAAATCATTTTCAGTTCTGCTGCACGCCTGGCTTGTATGTTCATTGAATAGAAATTAAAAAAAAATACGTCCCTAGGTCTAGGTTTAGAACCTACTAAACTTGCCATACTATGAAACGCTATTTTTTCTGCTTAATTTTCATTTATATAATTGCTGTCAAAGATCTCCAGTTCACGCTGGATGAAGTTAGCCTTGTTGCTCAACACCTTCAGCTGTTTTTGGTTAGTTTCAATAACAGCAAGAGAAGTTTCGATTTCCTTCAGCTCGGTATTCATATCGGTTGTGGCTGTGTCCACAACACGACAAAGTCGGGCAAATGTACTGGATAACTCCCTGGAGAAAGAAAATAATAGGAAACCTTGTTAGAATCATTCAAATAACAACATTCGTACCACTTACTGTTGCACTTGGTGGCTACAGTTGGCCGATGTAAGGTCAACAATCAGCTTCAGTTTTCGTGTGGCATGCTGAACGTATTGATTTTTGAAACTTCTCTCTTTGGCTGCGTTCGTCCAGGACAGGCGCTCGTACAGGTAGACGCTACCGTACAAAACACCGGCACCGACTATCACTCGCCAGCCGATTGTTTTCAGCAACTAATAGGAGGGAAGATATAATCAAACATTGAAGAATTAAGATTAAAAAAAAACTAGACAATTTTTATCTTACCACTCCAGCTACCAGCAAACCGACTGTGCCCTGAGAACCGATTGAGGCGATAGCCACTTTGGATATTACGGACAGCTGTTCCTCGGAGATAAGATCGTTTTCCGGGATAAGACACATCGGTGAGGTTGGCGACATGATTTGCGAAACCTGGAAGAAATTTAAAAAAGGAGTCAGAAGTGGAGAAAACTAACAATAAAACACCAAACTTTTGTGTCAATTAGGCAATAGGTTTCCCATTTCAACATTGCGAAGGAAATTGCCCAAGTTGTAACGGAAATTATTATACTCGATTTAAAACAACATTGTTCAAATTCAGCACTGGTATGAAACAGCAATACAAGTTTGAGTTGGTAGATAAACTGATCTTAATTTATTTTCAGGTTTCTTACTGGAAGCATTTCAACTAAAAAACTTAATTTTAAATTTACGAGCAACGAAAACGTCGCGAATAACCTGATAAATAAAAAAAACAAAAACATTTGTCATCAAAAACAAGTAAGTATCGAATTTTAAACCTTGTTATAAACTGAAAACTAAAAGCTTCGGAGTTTTCTGGATCACAGAAAATTGGAATATCATCAAAGCTGAATATGAACGGTATACGATACTTACATTCATGTTGCTATTCTGCCTGTTGTGAGTGATGGCTTTCTTATTGTTGCCACCACGCATTTTGCCATTGAAGCGGGCGATCATGGCCGTTATGCCCCACGAAAAACGGAAATCCAAATCCTCTTGGAAATCGGCACACAAATTCTGACAGTTTAAAGTATACAACATCTCAAACGGCTGATTTCTGGTAACAATGTGGGTGGTTTTGGTAATGATTTTGTCTGCCGGGACCAGTGCCGTCATTCTGTCGGTCATTTCCCGCTGGGCAGTTTCCACGTTCATTGCCAGGGCTGTGCTAAGCCGTGCCCGTAAGTTAGAACCCAATCCATTTTCAACATGGGCATTAATTTCCTTCTTGTACACACTTAACACCAGCGAGTCAGTGTGGAATGGTAGATTGAATTCGTCAACCAGCACATTCAGGCGCCAGATTTCTTCGTTCAAAGCTTTGGCAACTTTTTGCTCTACTTCTTCTACCATGTTGTGAATTTTCATTTTCATTTCCCGAGTCACCTGCATGAGTTGTGTTTCTGTACTGGAGATCCGATCGGTAAGCTTCTTTTTCTGCTCCAGCTTTTGGTTACGCAAAACGCTCGCCCTTTCGTTGATGTTGTCCAGCATCATGCGCATTTCACTGGAAATGCTTTTACCGCGAGAACTGTGCTGAGCGAACTTGGTTCGAACTGCTGATTTCGAGATGCACTCCTCAAACTTTCGTTCGAAATCTTGAAAATCAAAGTACCGATTCTGGAAGCCCTCCGCCAGGGCCCCGGCAATGGCTGGCAAACCTTCGGCTTCCTTCAAACGGGCTTGTAAAGTTTCCCGGGCCGATACGAAAAATACCCTTTCTTCGGCTTCTTTCGGCGTTGCCACCTTCAGTTCCTTGACGAGAAAATCTATACAACGCTCCTGGTGCTGAGCTTTTACCTAGAAATTTTATAGGGATTAGAAACATTTCAAAGTAAATTCTAAACGGCGGTATTTCGAAAGAATGAACTAGGACATTCAATGTGCCAATTGCCTAACACTGAAAAGTGGATAAACATATAATACTTCAAGCAAAAAGAATACAGACATTAGCAACTAAAGCTTATGTTCCATATTTGCTTCTTTACCTTATCAAGGTCTCTCTGTTGGAATGAATTATGAGGTAAATGTTTGATGCAAGGAGAGAGATACAAGGGAAAGATAACAATGTTTGTGATGTCCGAGAAACAATTTAGTTGTGAACAAATTCTGCAATAAGCTTACCGATTCCTGGAACTCTGGTTCTGAAGCTGAAGCATCCCATCGATTGTTCAGGACAAAAATATTTGGTTTCGATAAGCGTGTTGAAACTTCGTTGAAAAAGGATTTTTCCTGAAATATAAAATTTAGAAATCCCACTGAGAGAAGAGTAGTAATTTCAACTTACGGCTAGCGTCATTGTAGATTCTGCATTCAAGACCAGTACAAATACGTCAGCATTCAAGCAATGGTTGTCGATCCAGTCGTCTAAATTTGGCGACACATCGACTCCCGGTGAATCCACAAAAACTACATCATCTCTTAGTAGACTGCATCGTTTACGAGGCCAAAATATTCTGACCATGGAACTCTCGCACAGTTTCTCCTGAGATAAAGCATTGGCTAGTTGTTTGACAGACTGCAAATGGTGAGACGGGAAATACTTGTAACTTTAAGAAAAATAATTCAACAAAATTTTGAACAAACCAGAACATTCAACTTCTCATCGCTGCCCTCTTTTACCAAATATGCCTCGTCACCGTCGACACCTTCCACCTGACAGAAACAATTGGTCGTGTGTCCGATTCCGCTCGGTAGAATTTTGTCCCTTAACATGGCATTAATGACGGAACTCTTACCGTTCGAAGTACGACCGAAAAATGCTACCTTCATGTGATCGCGGGACAGAACCTCCCGAATGCCGGACACCTTCAAGACATAGCTTTTGAACTGTTCACCCTCAGCTTTATCTACTATTTCCACCTGGGTTGGAAGGGCTGAAAAAATTGTTTAACAATAGCAGATTGGGAAAACGTTTTCAGGCTTATCCACAAGTGTACTTACATTCAATGAATCCTGTCGTTTCGATGACGTAATCTTCAATCTCGCCGAAAATGTCGTTAATTTTCTTCTTCGCTCGTACGAATATCTGCAAAGGCGAGATATCGTTCAGGTTTGCGTGACCGGAACCGAGCGCATGACCCCCGATATGCAGACCACGGGCGGCCCCGGAACCGGTCGTTATTGTATTGGAGTCGATGAGCGCGTTGGTTGTTTCGTAGGCCGAAGCCGATGTCCCATTGGATCCGGTTACCATCGAGAGGGTTCGATTCAGGTACGCAGCCATATCGTGATGGCGTTTTTATTGTTAGGTTTTCAGTAGTAGATTTTAGTTTTTTTTCCCAAATGACCGAAATTTTTATTTAATTGGCAAAGTTCGTTTTCAACAAACCCGCGCGGTTTTAATTAGAGGAGTGATTTCAATTCCACGAGATAACGGTCACCACAGTGTGTTTATTTAACGTATTACGTTATGATGGCATTCGAGCGACGAATAAAAGCATTGTATAGCAAAAAGAAGCTGATTAGAAAGGTGTTCTGCTTTGTTTCGGTCAAGTCCCTATAACAACACAACACAACATTTCAGAAAAGTTTGAAACACATTAGCGTCCCGAAGGTGTGATTTTCCTCTCGAATAATGGTGTGAGCTCTTTAATGGCCAAGTACAGATAACGCGAAATTAAATGTGGATTTAAAAAAATCAATACAAAATACACTTTGTGAGGTATCGATCCCAACTCTATACTGCGCTAGCAATAATACTTTCTTCTTTTGGAGAGCAACTCAAAGGAATAACTGAAAAGATAATAAAAAAAAGTAAACATTAATAGGTATTTAACGAAAGGGTAGTATTGGAGGCGAAAGTTCCTTATCTGGTGTCGAAATAATATACCTATGCCTACAACTTCGTGCTCTTTCTTGTTCCTAACAACTGAACGAAAAACTGTAAAACTGCTGTAAATGATTCTATCAATGTACGTACAGATAAAACAATAATTTTTTAAGTTCTCCATTGAACATTATTCAATGACTCAAATTCAATTTTTTTCTGGCTCATAGAATTGATTATTGATAGAACATATATTTTTTAATTTAAATTAATTTAATAAACTGTGAGATTAATTCTTGACCAAGTGTCCTATCCAGATTTTCTCAGAATTCAAAATGACAAACTGGCAGTAACAGTAGACCAAAGCGATTCTAGCAGGTTATGGTACGGAAAATTTGCATTGCAAGCAAAAAGTACAAAGTGACTATACATTGTTCATGTGAAAATCTTGAATGGCTCTAAACCTTGGAACAACTAACAAATCGATAGTTTCTTAGGAAATATTTGAAAATTTTTTTACTCAATGAAAATTCTCCGTTTTGCAACAAAAAAGCTAAAACAAATACGTAAAAGAACAACTACGTTTCAGAATTCCTTGCCTATTCAGGTAGGTAAATGAAAATCATAAGATACGTTATAGGTGATCTACGGGTGTTTCTCTTTTTAACATTACAATATTTTCCACTAACCTGCTTCGATTCCGTCATAGTAAATATATAAATTGGAAAGCGTCGATGACGATAGATAAATTATACTGCAACGATGAAGGCCAAGGGAAAATTGGTGAAAATTTTTCGTCCGTATGAATCCTGTCGATCGACATGCACCGGATGTAGTCGTACGGGTTCGCTACTGCTACAGCATTATGAGCGATCACTTCACTAAAGATCACTTTCACCGGAACGTTGACGGGAAATGCACAATTCGCAAGAAAAAAACACTATTTTCCCCGAAATTTTACTCTTGAAAATTTAAGTTTTAATTTTCCACACACCAACACGCGTGATGTAACTTTTCTTTTCGCGTTTTTGACGTTCGCATCGCAAATGCATCAAAACGTCACATTCGCTCGCACCAAAGGTGCCAGATGTCCTGATAGATCAGGATTTGTCCTAATTTTCCAAAGACCATCTACATTTTTTAAACTCTTGCGTAACATTTCATAAGGGCGAAACTTCCAAATGTAAACAAATCGAGTTATCTATTGATTTCAATAGACGGTAATACTATTAATATTCTAAAAATAAATTTGGTAAAGATTTAAAAAAAACTAGCCTATACAAATTATATGTTAAAAAGGCGAAACTACCTTTTGAGATTTTACTACCACTTTTCGAGTTACGCCGGGCGAAACTATTGTTGTGTTTTGAAAAACGGCGAAACTTGTTTGAATTTTCGAAGCGTACGATTTTAAAGGCATTTTCACGAAAATTTTGGTTTTTACCATGGAATTCACGAACTTTCAACTATTGTTGGGTAAATATAGTAACATATTTCAATAAATGATTTAATTTTCAAAATATCACATAACTTTTAGATGCAGCAGCACTTGTGTTGTCTAGCTCGGAAACTGTTTCATTGGACGATAATCAATCAGTAAACCCTTTTGAGGAAACATCACGAACGGAATGTATTCCGTCCGAAACGAATGAGTTATCTTTTGCTGATATTTCGGCATCTACCCCCAAAAAGCAAAGGATTCATAATTCATCTGCTCTAGACCTTAGAACAAACCCTGCACACCGGGAACCACAGGTTGTTTCATTAGTGGCACTTTCAAACCCTTCATTAAATAAAACTCCAGTATTCGGTAATCCCAGGGCAGATATAGAACAACTGGAACAAACACTCTCAGAAAGGGGCAATTCCAGTTGCATTCTGCCAAATGCTGACTCGTTCTTTACAAATTTGAGCAATTTTGAACGGACATCTTTTGGTCGAGCTGGTACACCTGGCCGAAACACATTAGAGAAAACAGTGGCAATACGATCTTTTAATAATCCGGAGGTCACGAAAGAAGATCAAAAGAGCGTCATTTTGTCAGATGATGACCAAGGTGATGTGGACGATGAAACGGAGGAGATTGTTCTGGGGGATGCAGTCGAAATGAACGATTTTGTTTTGAATGAGTACTTTGAAAAGTATATCAATCAAACAATATTTGACAACGAAGGACACGAATTGATTGAACATGGTAAGTTTGAATGATGGTTGAATAATAAATGAGAATTATCTTGCAAATATTATCTGTGTTGAAAAAGGACAAATTTTCGAAGTGAAGTCACATGGAATGCTAAATACAACTTTTTTTTACACTTCAGAAGCCAGCAGTGAAGATGAAGCTCCCGGTGATTTGGGATTCAAGGAGTTGAACACGGAACCCGAATAGAACAGAACCATGGTATCACATTCTTTTTCCATTGAATTTCAATGTGACCATGAACTTCATGGTAAAAACAACATCCGGCGAGCGTAAATTTTTCAAGAGTTCACAATTCCAAGTTTTTCGTGTAGGGCGATTTTTTGACAGCCGCAGCTCGTGGGACGTTTTTTTTCTCTCCGCAATCATTCTCGGTCGGGAGAAGGGTTTTCGAAAGTTTTTTTATATGTTTTAGAAGGTTTTTTTAATATGTTTATTCAAACCCGCATACGAAAAAACTCTACCTCAAATAATCAAAACGATATTTGAACAGCTCCTGCAACTGTGACTGTTTATATAAACATAGCTGTTGGGTACAACTATGCAAATCAAATAAATAAATTTTAAATAAAACGATTCAAACCAAGCATCCACGTTCATATGAAAAGTCACGTTAATGGTGAGTTCATCTGAATGGTTTGAACAATTAACCAACGTTTTTCATCAACCGTAAAAATCATCTCGAACGATTACTGTTAACGTCCATACAATTCTGACACCTCAAATTTCTGGATGGCAGCCAGGTGCCAGGTGGTTTTGTCAAAAATCAAGACAACGCGAAGAAAAAATTAAGATTTTTTAAGATACCTAAAAATTTATGGAAATTATATGCAGCTCTTCATAGATTGCATAAACAAAGGCGAAATACAGGTGCTCTATCTGCCCTAATCTATGCAACAGTTGTTTGGCTGGAATACAGCTCATATAGAAAATCACCATTTAACTATATATCATCTGAACCGAAGATTACCATCGGATAAAAACGACTTTTACTTGTTTTATCACAGTTTTGTTCAAAGTTCTCATAGTTCGATTACAAATGCTATTATAATTGAGAATTTTTTTTGAAGTCAAATTTCAAAAAATCAGGACAATTCGAGAGTTTTGAAAAAAAAAGGACGATCTCTCGAAAATCAGGACAAATCCTAATAAATCAGGACACCTGGCACCTCTGATGGCAGCTGTCATGCAGTTTCGAAAGACGAAGAAAAAGAATAAGAAATTGGAGAATTTGATTTTGGTGTTCGGTTTGAAACCAAACAGCAACTCGAACGAATTTTTGATGCTGAATATCAAGAATTCTTGCGAAATTGCTGTTGAATCTGTCTCAATGGACCACAAAGCCGGTGCATCGAAGGGTGGACTAAGCACAACTCAACAGTTAGGCCAAAAAATGCATAATATTTCAGGTGAGTGTGTTTGTTTTTTTATTTTCGCCTGCTTATGGGGTAGCCAAACATCATTTTTCCAATTTCCTTTATGTTTCTGACTGTTTTGTTTTTCATTTCATTTTAGTGTCGCCGAATGCAAGTTTTTTATTCAGCCCGAGTTCCCCGACCGTGGGGGATGCCCTTGCTGGTGTAGCGATTGGCCCTGCAGTGCAGATTTTGGACCAAATGCCAATATCTATGCTCACATCATTCACCATTGAAAATAGATAAGCTACGCAAGGTGAATCATAGAAATAATTAAAAAGATCCTGATAGCAGTAAGTGTAAGTTAAAATGGAAAAATAAAATGTAGATAAAGTGAAATCGAATAACTTTATATGAAATCCGAAAACTCCGAAAAATATTCCCTTTTGGTGCATCCGCCATTAACGGTTCCCATAACCATCAGTACAACGCTGGAAGAACATTTTGTGGAATCGTGATATAACTATTGTTGTAAACGTTCAGTTTCAAGCATACTTCAAGGAAAACTATAACGATAACTGTTGTAAGTTCTAAATATGTTTCCATAAGCGGTTTTGGGACGGTTTCTTAACTGTTTGTATTACAGTTCTTCCATATAAGTGTTTTAACAGTTTTTAACAGTTACATAACCTAACAACATATTTAAAATACAGTCATTTTGGAATTCACGATTCAAGCGATGTTTTTCACAGTTTCAATAATCGTTTGCTTAACTTTTATTTACGCTTCATAAAATCGTCGATAGACTATTTCAGAAATCGTTTGGTTACAATCCATATTTATGCGGGAAGTGTTCGGAGATTGGCGCAACGGTAAGTTAAAGTTAAAGTTAACAGGAGACAATCATTAATAATATTTTATATTCTAGCAACAAACACTCTGCGGATGGCACAGGTTCCGGTAGCCAATGGATGACGGGATGCGAGCCTCAAAGCAGTCCAGTGAATAATTAATTGTAAGTAATGTGTCAGGATTATTAGAATAAATAATAAATGTCAAGAAATTTATTCATTCGTTTTGCATCACTCGCCGAAGGCGGTCGCCTTTTTTACCCTTTGCTAGTGAAACCAAACAAAAGCGTGAAAAAAAGTTTAAAGTTTTGTGGAGTTTTATGGTACAAGTGCGATTAAAATTGGACCGTGAGTGGACAATCGACAGTAGTACCGGAAAGGATTATTTTCTCCAGACAGCCGGATACATCCGGATAAAATCTACCGCAACGGCGGAGGGATTGTTTTGGAAGCCCGTATAATTCGGATTTGATTGCCGTTATCGGGGAACCAATTCATCCAGGTGAACACAATTTGGACAATCTACGTCTGATCAAGGCGGACAAGCAGTTCGGACGAGGTTTTATCGAATCGGAAGAAAAACACGTGGTGGACGGCCATTGTTGACGTTGGAAAATAGGACCATTGCTGACACTGAACAAAATCGTCGATTACGAATAAGGAAACAAGTTTGTAACTTTCTTTTTTTTTTCTCTTTTTCTACCCTATCATTTTCTCATTTATTAAATTTCGAATTTTAGTGCTTTGTTCATATTTTTGAAAACGGCAGGCACTAGTGTCTCCGTTGATAAATATGGATGAAGGCGGGGAGTTAAACTCTTCAACCGAAGACGATGAGAATTTAACTTACGAGAATGAAGAGCATTTGGAAGATACAGATCATGCTGGTCCCTCAAATGCGAACCTTTCTCGGGTAGGTGATAATTCTTCATCGCCCTCGGTTAAGAGTGGAACAGCCCGACTCCGAAAATACACAGAGGGCTCATCTCTCACTGGACCTTGGGTGGTTTTCATCCGGCCCAAAGTAAACGGTAAACAACTAAATGTGGTACAGATCACCAAAGATCTGGCAAGGTGGCCCTCTGTAACTAGTATTACAAAAGTACGTCCGAACAAGCTGCGCGTTGTTGTGGCTGACCGGAAAGCCGCAAATGAAATTGTAGCTAGCAATTTCATAAACCTTGAGTACCGTGTCTACATCCCGTCTCGAGACGTAGAGATCGAGGGCGTGATCACAGAGATGAGTCTCAAGGAGGAGTACATTAAATCCAACGGCGTTGGTAAGTTCAAGAGCCTTGATTCGACTTCGGTTGAAATCTTGGATTGTCGCCAACTCAGAACTACCACCGTCGTTAATGGAGATAAAAGGTACACTCCTTCAGCCTCATTTCGTGTTACCTTCGCAGGTACCGCCCTCCCTAACTACGTCTTGATTGACGGAGTTTTGAGGCTTCCTGTGCGGCTCTTTGTGCCTCGACCGATGCAATGTAAAAATTGCATAAAATTGGGGCACACAGCGTCCCACTGCTGCAACAAGACGCGTTGTCCCAACTGTGGGGAGACTCATGGGGAAGGAGCGTGCTCAGCAATAGAGCAGAAATGTGTCTATTGCGGGGGCTCACCCCATGATATCTCCCTGTGCGAGGCATTCAAGAGCCGCTGGGATAAACAAAGGCGCTCTTTGAAGGAACGGTCAAAACGTTCCTATGCCGCAATTTTAAAGAGCGCGGCGCCTCCGACCCAACCCCAATGCAGTAACATCTTCTCAGTGCTGTCAGTTGACAGTGAAGACACTGATTCCACTGATCAGGATAGACCAGTTATCTTCGTTGGAAACTCCCGGAAACGGGCAAAACCTGCTCCTAAAACCCCCAAAGTTCCAAAAAAAATACCCTCAGTTAGCTCTACAACAAATAATAGACAAAATCCATCAAGTTCGAGAAATGCCAAAACAGGCCCTCCTGGATTCCCCATGAAATTTGTACCCCAGAGTAAACCAGAAGTGACAGGATCTTCGAAGTCTCCAATATTCAACGTAGTTTCGGGAGAACCAACCTCCCAAGCGGGAATTTTCAAGCTAACTGATATAGTAAATGGAATATTATCGTTTTTCAACGTATCTGAATCCATAAGAGACATTGTTTTCGCAATGCTCCCCTTGGCAAAGACATTTTTGAAGCAATTGATGCAAACCTGGCCCCTTCTTTCAGTGTTTATCTCTCTCGATGGCTAATTTACGCCGAGAGGTCGGAGATATCACTGTTCTACAGTGGAATTGTCGTAGTCTAATTCCAAAAATGGATCCGTTCAAACATCTTCTTCATGAAATAAATTGTGACATTTTTGCGTTGTCCGAAACTTGGCTTTCTTCTCAATCGAACATTTCATTCCACGATTTTAATGTTATCCGTCTGGATCGTTACGATTCTTATGGAGGGGTCCTTTTGGGGATCAATAAGCGCCACTCCTTTTACAGAATCCACCTTCCATTATCAGGCGGAATTGAAGCTGTTGCGTGTCATACAACTATAAGAGGTAAGGACTTATGTGTTGTCAGTTTGTACTGGCCTCAGAGAGTTGCAGTGGATCGAAATCACCTAGAGGACCTGTGCTCAGTGCTCCCTGAGCCAAGGTTAATAATGGGCGATTTTAATTCGCATGGAACTGTCTGGGGAGAACAAATTGACGATAGTCGTTCTACTCTTATCTATGACATTTGTGACAGTTTCAATTTAACAGTTTTGAACACGGGAGAAAAAACACGAGTACCTAAACCACCTGCAAGACACAGTGCAATTGACCTCTCACTCTGCTCAAATTCACTATCATTGGATTGCCAGTGGAAGGTAATCCCTGATCCCAATGGTAGTGATCATTTGCCTATCAAAATTACAATCACCAATGGGGTCAGCTCTTCAAACACAATAAATATGACATATGACCTTACAAGACACATCGACTGGAAAAAGTACACGGACGAAATAACATCAGCTATCGGTGCTACGAATGTTTTACCTCCTACAGAGGAGTACCACTTTCTTTCACGATTAATACATGAAAGTGCACTTCGTGCTCAAACAAAACCCATCCCAGATTCATCAGTTCCTCGAAGGCCTCCAAACCCATGGTGGGACCAGCAGTGTTCCAAGCTTTATAAGGACAAATCACAAGCATTCAAAGATTTCCGGAAATATGGAACTCTCGCCCTTTTTGAAGTATATGTTTCCCTTGAAAATCAGTTTAAAAAATTGGTCAAGGGGAAGAAAAAGGCGTACTGGAGGAATTTTGTGGGTGGCTTATCACGAGAAACATCCTTGAGTACCTTGTGGAGAGTGGCACGCAGCATGCGTAATCGATCAACTACGAATGAAAGTGAGGAATATTCACATAGATGGATATTTAACTTCGCACGGAAAGTATGTCCAGACTCTACGCCTGTACAAAAAATAATACGGGATGTGCCTCCAGATAGGTGTGGTATGGATTCCAGCTTTTCGATGGTCGAATTCTCACTTGCCCTCCTCTCTTGCAACAATTCAGCTCCGGGTATTGATAAAATCAAATTTAACTTGTTGAAAAACCTTCCGGACGCTGCCAAATTTCGCTTGTTAAATTTATTTAATCAATTCTTGGAGCATAACATTGTTCCCCAAGAGTGGAGACAAGTGAGAGTTATCGCTATCCAAAAGCCCGGAAAACCAGCGTCCGATGCGAATTCGTACCGTCCAATAGCGATGTTGTCTTGTATACGCAAATTGATGGAAAAAATGATTTTGTTTCGTTTGGATAAATGGGTTGAAACAAATGGTCTCCTTTCAGATACTCAATTTGGGTTTCGAAGGGGCAGAGGGACAAACGATTGTCTTGCTTTGCTGTCTTCAGAGATACAAATGGCGTACGCAAAACGTGAGCAAATGGCTTCAGTGTTTCTGGACATAAAGGGAGCTTTTGATGCAGTTTCAATAGAGGTGTTGTCAGACAAGTTGCACTCCCGGGGTCTGCCTCCTCTCTTGAACAACATTTTATACAGCTTGCTTTGTGAGAAACATCTGAACTTTGCTCACGGAGATATTGCAATTAGAAGAACCTCTTACATGGGCCTCCCGCAGGGTTCATGTTTAAGTCCACTTTTGTACAACTTTTACGTAAGTGACATCGACAGTTGTCTCTCTGAAGGCTGCACTCTAAGACAACTTGCAGATGACGGCGTGGTGTCTGTCACAGGATCTTCCGAGTCTCATCTGCACAGACCTTTACAAGATACTTTAGACAGATTGTCTTCCTGGGCTTTGGGGCTTGGGATTGAGTTTTCCCCTCAGAAAACGGAGATGGTGGTTTTCTCTAAGAAACATAGACCTGCTCAACCTAAGCTTCAACTCCTAGGCAGAACGATCACTCAATCGAGGTGTTTCAAGTATCTTGGGGTTTGGTTTGATTCCAAGTGTACCTGGAGAGCCCACATTGAGTATCTGAAAGGAAAATGCCAACAAAGAATCAATTTTCTCCGATCAATCACTGGCACCTGGTGGGGAGCCCATCCAGAAGATCTTTTAAAATTGTATCGAACAACTATTCTCTCAGTGATGGAGTATGGTAGCTTCTGTTTCCAGTCAGCTGCTAAAACTCACCTCATCAAACTCAAGCGTATTCAATATCGTTGTCTCCGCATAGCGTTGGGCTGTATGCCCTCAACGCATAACATGAGTCTTGAAGTTTTAGCAGGCATACTCCCACTAAAAGATCGATTTAATTTATTATCACTCCGGTTCCTCATCAGGTGTGAGGTCATGAACCCATTGGTGATCGTAAATTTTGAAAGACTACTTGAGCAAAATCTTCAAATAAGATTTATGTCTATATATCATGTCTTTATGTCCATGCAGTTTAATCCTTCTTCGTACTCTCCAACTCGTGTTTTCATCCCTGACTACGACACCTCTTCTGTCCAGTTTGATTTGTCTATGCAGCAAGAAATTCGAGGGATCCCGGAATCGCATCGTCCACTTTTGATTCCAAGAATTTTCGATGCTAAATATAGACACGTCGATGCTGATAAAATGTACTTTACCGATGGGTCTCTAATAGAGGAATCAACGGGATTTGGAGTTTTCAACGAAATAGCTAGCGCCTCATATAATCTCCAGTCACCATGTTCTGTATACATTGCAGAGTTAGCAGCCATTTTTTGGGCGTTGGAAAGCGTCGCATCACGGCCAACAGAACACTACTATATTGTAACGGACAGTCTTAGTTCTGTTGAAGCAATCCGTTCAATAAGATCGGGAAAGCACTCGCCGTATTTCCTTGGGAAGATACGAGATATTCTGAGTGCTTTATCAAAACGTTGCTTTGCCATCACCTTTGTTTGGGTCCCCTCACATTGCTCGATAATGGGTAATGAGAGGGCAGACTCTCTGGCAAAAGTGGGGGCGACAGAAGGCGACACGTATCACCGTGAAATCGTCTTCGACGAATTTTACTTCTTGGCACGAAGGAACTCTGTTGTCAACTGGCAGCGCAAATGGAAAGAGGATGATATGGGTCGGTGGCTCCACTCGATTATTCCAAAGGTAAGCCTCAAACCCTGGTTTAATAGGTTGGACCTGAGTCGGGATTTTATTCGTATATTCTCCCGTCTCATGTCCAATCATTATTCCATGGATGCGGTACTCTATCGTTTAAATATTGCTGGCAGCAATTTGTGTGGCTGTGGCCAAGGTTACCACGACATCGAGCATATTGTTTGGTCGTGCGAGGTTCATCTTGTCGCTAGAACGAATTTGATAGACTCCCTTCGGGCCCGAGGAAAACCACCCTATGTTCCAGTGAGGGATGTGTTAGCTGTGCTAGATTTGGACTACATGTTCGAAATTTATCTTTTTCTAAAAGCTATCGATCTCCGTCTATAATTCTTTTCAATTTCCTATTTCCCTTTCTATCTTTTTCTTTTCTTGAAACAAAAAGTGCTAGACCTAAGTAATCAATTGTTATAAACACAAAACGAGTTTGGCTCCTTAAAACTCAAAGGTATGAGCCGTTTCAAATAAAGTAATTTATAAAAAAAAAAGAAATTTATTGTTTTTTTTTTTGCTAAAACAAACATGAAAAAATGATGACAGAAAAAAACCGAGTACAAAAAACCCACCATAAGCAAAAATTTTTATTACAGCGGTTTAACAATGAAAATCATCGGATTTTCATGATTTTACTATGAAAAATTGGAAGATGCTACAACAATGAACTTCATATTTTTGGGCTTCTCAATGTATGGAAAATCGCCATTTTTTTCATGGTCACGCTGCATAACAATACCCCTTTTTCATGGTTATTTTCGGCAAAACGATGAAATGTACGGTCGTAAACTATGAATTCCAATGTGTATTCACGGTATCGTGGACGATTATAATCATGGTGTAAACCATACAATTTATGGTTTGTGAATATGGAATTCATGGTGTTTTCACGGTGCAATCCTATTCGGGAAGACATCGTTAAATCTAAAAAGCAGACGAAAGAAGACAACAGATTAGCCAAAGTAAGAGGAGAAGCATACACCCGAAAGGATGGTACTTCTGTACCTGCCAGAAGTTTAAAAAAGGCTTGCAACTGTTTCCATTTAAAATGCTTCAAAAAATACCCTGAGCATATACGTCAAAGGCTTCTCAATTTATTTTTAAAATTGAAGGAATCCGGACAGCAGCAATTCATTAGTAACCACATGGCGGTGAAAACAACAGCAAAACCAACGGTATGTACTCACTTATAATAATTAAAAATTAACTAAGCTCTTCAAAGTTTAATAATGCATTCACCTCATTCCTGAGCTAATGGCTAGACTACGAATGCAATAGTCGTATTTCTTCTTTTTAAGTTCGAGATAGTTAGATTAAACTATTTACAAGTGATATTTTTTTTAAACTATTTGCAATTTACTCTGAGACAACACCCAGATAATCTCTTCAAATAAATATACACTAAATTATCTAATATTAATTTAATGATATTTTTTCAGGTGCTTAATTCTAGAAGATCCTTTACTCGAACTTATTATTTACCCGGACGTGATGGTAGGATACGAGTCTGTAAGGAAATGTTTATGGCAACCTTGGACATCACCGATAAGAAAACAAGGACCATTGCTACTAAACTAATTACTGGCCTCGGTTTAGCTGTTGATGATCTTAGAAGTGAATTTACTTCACGTCTAATCATTTCAGAAGATCACCTCAATTACATCAAAGCGCATATCAATTCATTTCCGGCATATTCATCACATTATTGTAGAGAGAAAAGCCAGAAAAAGTATTTGAGCAGCGATCTCAATATCGCGAAAATGTTCCGTCTGTACAAATCAAAGTGCGTTACGGATGGTCTCAGGCCAACTCACTACAATACGTACAGAAAAATATTCAGGACGATGCGCCTCAGTTTTCGCAAAACCAAACTGGATACCTGTAACGAATGTGATAAATATGCTATGCGTCTTAAATTATCAGAAACAGAAGAAGAAAAAGAAAAGGTTATTGAAGCCAGAGATCGTCATCATACTCGAGCAGCAGCTGCATATTCTGCGAAAAAAATAGACATGCGAAAATCAAAAATTGATCCGGAAACAAGGACAGCTTGTTTCGACTTGCAAAAATGTTTACCAACACCACATTTGACTTGTGGGATGGCCTATTATGCCAGGCAACTATATACACTTAATTTTACTATTTTTGCGACTACCTCCAAAGGCAACACGGTTGATTGTTACCTGTGGGACGAAACAAAGGCAAGAAGAGGGTGTCAGGAAATAGGGTCTTGTCTTTGGAAGGATTTACTAGGCCTTGATGTAAATATCAAGTACGCCGTATACTATTCTGATAGATGTTTTGGCCAGAATTTGAATTTTATTATTTGTTGCATGTTCACCAATTTTATTTTCAAATGTTGCTCAGAAAAAAGAAACTTAGAAGTCAGTCATAAATTTTTGACTTCTGGACACAGTCATATGGAAGTGGATAGCGCCCATGCCGCCATAGAAAGGGCTAAAAAAAACCATAAAGGCTCTATTGAAACTCCTCGAGACTGGGCTGTATTCATAGCCTCAATTCATAAAAACGTCCCATTTCATGTATACGAAATGAGTCAGGAGGAATTTTTAAATTTTAAAAAACTTTTGAACATTTTTACCAGACCAAAAACTGATCATAACGGTAATCTGGTTCGATTGCGTGATATTTGTCACTTCCGATATACAACATCAGCTCCAGGAATTGTTTTTTACAAATATAATTTAGAGGACGAATTCCAATCGTTTTCGGTAGTTGACTCCAGCTTCAAATTTTTAAAGTTAGACCCTATAACTACTGAGCCGCTCAGTCTTGCACCAGAAAAATTAGAAGATTTGAAGAAACTTCTTCTATACGTTTCAAATAAGGCATACTACCAAACAATGCTACGACAAATGGTACCAAAAAAGCGTGGACGAAAGCCAAAAGGATGCACAGCAGATGATTTCGAAGCTGATCTAGATCGTGATATTGATTTAGAATAGTCTTTTATACTAAGTTATCATTTATATGTACATGTTCATGTTAGCATTAATGGTTAATGTAAATGTACAGCTATTTCATATATTAGTTTTAAATGTAAAGTTAGTTATAAAAGTTATGTTAGATATAGATGATAAGTTTGTAAATAGTTTTGATTGTGCTTGTAAAATATATTATTCCTTTCAAATTCTATTAAAACTTGTTTTTTTCATATATGATAAAACTTTTATTTCACTTGAATTTTAGTCACTACAAAAAAATCTAGGAATATCATGATTGAACTGGAATAACATTCTCCCTGTTATTCTAAATCCCTTGCAAAACTCTACTGGAGGCTATCATTTACTATCTAAGACAATATAATAACAAAGCAAAAGCAAAAAAAAACGCACAATTCTGACTAACAATACCTCATAACTAAACACTTAAAATTCAACCTTCTGTCCATGTCGGCTCCTGTTGCAATCAACCTTAATCTGCTCCTAGGGAATCCAAATCCATTCTTTTCGACAATAGCGTTTCAGAAACAGTTTATATGTATAGTGGAAAAGCGTTGGGTTCAAAAACTATCCTGAAAGTAGTTCAAAAATATGAGCATTTGAAAATAGAAACTAAAACATTTTACTCACCGGTCAAAGTATTTCTTCACCCGCGTTGTTTTGTTTGCAAAATCCCACTGAAATCCGCACACTTCTAATTAAGCCTGTTTTTTTGTTATGTAGCACATGCCACTGCAATATTTTTAGGCGATATTGAACTGCCGACGAAGCTTTACAAGTTTTAAAACCTTTTTGTAAGATTTGGAATCGTAGGGCGTAACTTCAAACGTAAATAAAAACAGTCTTATCTTGCGGGCGAATCTAGTTTGTCAAAACTCATTGGTCCGTATTGGTGAGAGGCGTAACTCACAAAGCAATTTCAAAAGGGCGGAACACATTAAAAGTGGATTTTTTTGAAAACGGAAAACAATTTTGAAAATATAAGTATCAGGAACTGTAAACCTTCACATTTTTTTGATTCTTACGCAAAAAGATTGATATTTGGTTAATTCATTACTAAATAGGATTTAAATTTGTGTTCCAAAATTTCGAACGCGTTTTTCTCGTTTCGAGGTAACTGCAAGTTTCGCCCTTATGAAATGTTACGCTTGAACTGTCCTGATTTTTCCTGATTTTTGAAAAAATGGTCTTTAAACGTATTAAATTGTCCTGATTTTCCAGAAAAATGTCTAAACTGTAATTGTATTTATAGTTAAATTTTTAGGATATCGAAAAAATCTGTAATAAAATAGTTAAACCGATAATAATGTTCGGTTCAGATGATATTGAAATACATGGTGTTTTTTCATATAAATTGCAGGCTAGCCCAGATCTTCTCGTCTCAGTGCATGAGTTAAGGCGTCTACAGTACCATCAGTATTTTGCCTTCATTTATGTAATTTAATAAATTATTAGAATTGTGATGTCCTGGAAAATTCCGATTTTTTTCTATTCATGATGTCCTGATTTTTGATAAATTTACCTGGCATCCCTGGCTCGCACACTCCAAAACAGGTCTCAAAAATTGAGGGAGAAATATCACCAGGCGAAAAAGCCTATATACACTGATAAATCATTTCACACATTTTACGAAATTATTTCACACATTATCGGCAGATTTTCTAAAGTTGCTGAAGTTTAAAATTTCATTTTTTCGATTAAATAAAACAACTATAGTTATAAAATAAGAACTAAGACATAAAAACTGAAAAATTGAAGCAAGTGCAAGTTTCCTTTGAGCTTTCCACTCAAAGAATTTGAAAATTTTCACCGCAATAAAACTAACGGTTTTATAGGTTTATATATTTTTGTCTGTGATACCTCTTTCGAAACCTGCACTGTTTTTGAACATATTCGTTTTATGAGTACTTGGAAAACTCATTTTCGGTAGCAATGTTTGTTTGTGGATTATAGCCAGCGTTGCCAACCTTCCAGATTTTTCTGGAATCTTCCAGATTTTCATGTGTCATCCAGAAATACAGACCTCATGTTGTCTGGTCCAGACTTTTCATAAATTATCCAGATTTGTCCAGAAATTTCTATAAGCTCAACGTTTTAGTAAAAAAATGCTATTAAAATCAATTGCTCATAACTGCAAGATTGAATTTACTGTGAAGCAGAATACAGAAGTTATTTTGACAGCTGAATGGGTCTAAGCTTTCGGTTGTTCAAGCTTTCGTTCACATATACTCAGACATTGATTATTTTCAAGGAATGAGTATAGATCCTTAGACTACTACAATATTGCGATTGGACGACCAAAAAAAAAAAAAAAGGTCATCACCTACAAAGATAGTCATCCAGACTTTTCCAGACATTTTTTTCAAAATCTTCCAGACTTTTCTGAAAAACAGTTGGCATCCCTGATTATAGCTAAAGTAATGTAAGCGTGTTTTAAAAAATCATTGTTATTTTACCGAGTTTATTCCGGTTATTCAACCGGAAAGCCCTCAGAAAATGTTAAAAACAGTGAAAATTATGTTCCGGATACGTGCAAACTACAGTACAGCCTCGCGTGCTCGGGAAGCACTGAAGACTGGCCAAAGAAGTTCAAATCCCCGTATCACATGTCGTAGGACGCAGTTCAACCTGTTCGAGGAAGATATCAAACCGAATGCCAATGAGAAGTTCGGTTCGGTGCCACTCGCTTCCGGTGGATGGTACCATCAGAAATCGACAGGCGATTTTTTCATTCTGCATCCGGTAAATGGCTTTATTTATTTAATCAATTTTAAAGTTATAATTTTATCATTCTATTTTAAAGGTCAAACAACCATTCGAAGCTCATTCGCTCAGCGACGCAACATTTCAACAGTTGGGAATAAGGGAGGAGCTTGTTGAAAATCTGAAGATCCGACAAGCCTTATATCCGACCACTTATCAAGCTGAAGCAATACCGGCCGTTCTGACGGGAGGCCACATGGTTCTGGCTGCGGAAACCGGCTGCGGCAAAACGTACACATATTTGCTGCCGATCATTGAGCAGATACTTCGGAAAAAATTGAATCGAACCGAGCGGGAGTTCAACACTCCTTTAGTTTTAATTTTGACACCGGGAAGGGAATTGGCCCAACAGATTGGTCGCGTTGTCGAAAGTCTTACCGAAGGTTTAGATATTCGATCCCGAGTAGTACTTGGCGGTAGAACGAAGCAGCACATGATGAATCCAGATTTTGAAGACATAGACATACTGGTTTCCAGCTTTGGCGCAATGAGTAAGCTTGTATCATCGGGAATCTACCGGATGAACGAAGTTCGGTGGGTTGTACTTGATGAAGCGGATACCCTTCTAGATGACAGTTTCAACTCGAAGCTACTTCACTTGTTAAAACGGTTTCCGTTCCATAAAAACCATCTACAGAACATAGGAGAAAACATCATCGGCACCCAGCTGATTTTGGCTGCTGCAACGATGCCATCGAACATAAACGAACAACTCGGTCAAATAGTGGCACTTGAAACCATGGAAGAGGTGGTTAGTCCCAACCTGCACAAATTGCTATCCCACGTGTCGCAAAGATTCATGAGAGTTCGCAAAAGCGATAGGGCACAGATCTTGCTCGACATTGTTCAAAAAGAAGTACGTCGCCAACGACCACTGATCATCTTCAGCAATAAAACTCCGACAAGCGATTTTGTGTCGATCCATCTCAATGAAGCTGCTGTCCCATGCGTTAACCTTAACGGGGACATGCTGCTCAAGTTACGACTGGGAAAATTTGAAAAATTCCAGCAGGGTGAAGTGAACGTCCTTTCAACAACGGATGTAGCTAGCCGAGGCTTGGACACGACCCGGGCAGCACATGTGATCAATTTCGATTTCCCGCTGTATGCTGCCGATTACATTCACCGCATTGGGCGAATTGGCCGAGTGGGAAGCCGTGGTGATTGTTTAGTGACGAATTTCGTTTCAAGCCGGGCCGAGATCGGAGCCGTGCAGCGGGTGGAACATTCAGCCCGAACTAGTGCTCCTCTTGCCGGGGTGGATGCCAATGTGAAGGGAATCATCCGTAGGAATATCGCGAGGAGTATACAGCAACCAACGAGTTAGTAAAGCGTTTTTCATTCTGAGTATAAACGGTTGAGTTTGTTTCAATGCTTCGAAATTCACATGGATAGCATTACTCAGAGGGAAACCTCGTCGAGCAGCCTGTAGCTTTTTTTCATAATATTTTACAAGTTTGTAACTTTTATATTCTTCCTAAAAGAATTTCACTCGGTACAGAAAAACTTGTAAAAGTTAAAGGCCTTTAATAATGTAGTAATAAACTATAATTTCCTAAAAGAGTAACACTAAAACCCCAATAGAAATCTAAAAATAGCTCTACGGTAATTCATGTTGATTAACAAAAGTTTAAACAGTTTAAATTAAAGCGTTGGAGCTTATTTTTCAAGTAATGCGACGTGATTTGCGAAATTCCGCCTCGTTGTGTTGACTTTTTAGGATCCCTCGTATCCATGTATCATTTTCAATATGCAATTTTAGTATCTTAAGTTTTAAACTCATTTTATCAATCAACATAAATCACCGTAGATCTATTTCAAGAATTGTGATTTTCAGACAATTTGTCATACACTGTCGACCGTGTATGGGGAATTAGACTTATGCTTGCACAAAAGAAAACGTCAAAATATTCCTCTTTTATTTATTTTATTTGTTATCAGTACGGTGGCTCTCGCAGCAAAGAAGGTCGGCGCAGCTTTATCTACGGATTATTGTGGTTTACAAAAGTTTATACTAATAACAAGTTAGAAAGTTTCACAAATCGTGCATTTTATGGTGCTATTCTCCTTCTTTATTCACGTCTAAAAGCGCGAGCAGCATTTACGGACCCTAATCCTACGTTTTTCAAATTGCCGTACGCGGACTGTTCACCTCCAGAGCCACCGAGATGACCTCTGTCTCATTTCGCCTTGGAAAGGCAGCTTTTCATCTACCGGTTAGGTAATATATACGTAAACGATAATACGGAAGTGCATTGTTATTTTCAGGCAAAAATTCTACGCAGTTGTCGTATTTGCATCTGTTTTCTTTTGTCTTTTCGCCAGGTCATTGTCCACCACGGCAAGTTTGAACCGGGATGGATCCGAATCCTGGCTTAGCAAGCTACTGGTTCGCAAAATTGAACCGACCAAAGAGTCGCACAGCCGGATGCTGAGCGATAAGGAAATCATCTACGAGCTTCACACGCACAATGTCCGACCGGATTCGGTTGGAAAATATCTGGACAATTAGTGAGTATTTTTTCACTACCTCAAACATAATTATCAAGTCTAAATTGAAGATAAACTAGTATCTAAAAAAAAAAAAACATAAGAAAAAAGAAAAAAAAGTAAGTACCTAACATATCTAAAAAAATCGCATACAAATTTTCGAACCTAATACCAATACTTTTTATCATCAAACAGTAAAAAGTCAGTCGAAATTGTTTCATCTAAAAAGAATCTGACCATCGAACTGATCGGATCATGGAGCGTAGACGTTGGCGATCTCGACCAATGTCTGCATCTTTGGCGTTACACTGGTGGCTTTGAGATGGTCGATCAAAGCAAGACCGTGCTGGGTAGCGATCCGGTAAGCACGAAGCGGTTAAGTTAAAACGATATGCATAAAAAATCACACGTTTTTCATTCCTTTGTCAAGGATTACGTTAAACTAACCCAAGAGCGAGGAACATTTCTGCGCTCTCGCCATCTGCAGTATCTGCTGGCATTTAGTTACTGGCCTCAGTTGGCGCTGCGCCAAGATAAGAACATTTATGAGATCCGTTCGTACCGTTTGAAGCCGGGAACCATGATCGAATGGGGCAACAACTGGGCCCGAGCCATTAACTACCGCAAGAACAACGACGAAGCATTTGCTGGTTTCTTTTCGCAAATCGGACGTTTGTACAACGTGCATCATATTTGGTGTATGTATCACATAACACATTAATATGCACCAATTTAGGCAACTGATATTTTCCAATAACCCTTATTCTTTTCAAGGTTACAAGGATCTTTTGTCCCGAAAGGAAACGCGTGAATCAGCCTGGAGATCGCCAGGGTGGGATGAATGTGTCGCCTACACAGTTCCGCTAATCCGCGAAATGCACTGCCGAATTCTGATCCCAACAGAATTTTCACCCACTCAATAAAAGGAACAGATATTCGAAACCAAACATACATTTAAAACAATTGGTTGGCATACTAATTCACCACTTTTGTTTTACCAGAATCGGGCTTAAAGCGTTTTGTTAAGTTTATCGAAAAAAAATTTGAAAAATGAAAAGTTTCTTAAAATTTATTTTTCAAAGTATCTACTTGTACGGCATTTTTCGTGAAACGATAATAAAATAGTGCATAAGGCACAGCATTTTCACGTTTAACCGTTTAAATTAGCTTCGTGATGACAATATGTTTTAATATCTTATAGAATTATATGAAAAATTAAGAGGAATTAAACTGAATTAAGCATAAAACTCATTTGAATAAGCCGATTATGGTTAGTATTTAATTAAATTGAAACCTCATATGAGTTCTATTAACATAGAGTGCACATTTTCCTTTCGAGTTGTCAGTTGATGTTTATGTTTTGAATGTCATTTGACGACACCAAAGAATGTCAATTGATGTAAGCGTGCTGCGAAGTTCATTCCTGAGTTAAGCTTGAAATGCGTGAACAGTGAGAAAATTGTTGATGAATTAACTTTCTTTGTTTTGCTCACGTTTAACATCACTTTAAGGTGTGTTCAATGAAACAATGTAACACAAACTGAAGTCTGTAGAAACTGTTAATTCTAGAGTTTGTTTTGATTAGGTCGTATGAACCACTTGGTATGTTTTGAGAAAATCGATGTTAAAGTTTCGAAACACCTTTTTAATTCTTATTTTATGATTGCGTGTCAAATTCGTCTGCAGATGCGAAATTTAATGAAAACCTATACGCAGAACATGATGATGCCCTTGAAACTTGCATTAATTCATTTCTTATCAATGAAGATGTACTTACGACATGTTGCATTTTTCTTTTGGCGCAAACGTCCTTTTGATCAATAGATAATTTTGTGTGCATAAACTGAGGTGATTGGCCCAAATCTTCACTTATTGATTCAAAGTTGATTGAAGAAAGGCTTTAAATGATAATCCTATCCAGTTAGTACGCGTAAATCCTTGATCGATAGTAATTTGTAATTACTGCATTATGATGCTGGTCATTGGGAGTCCACCCGGTCATTTCCAACCATTACCATAGGTGCTACTGATCGTTCGAGGATTGTGAAAAAGCATCCATCTCTTGATTATTTTGTTTGCCTCTGTAATGAAGAAAATAGCATTGACCATTCACACAGTGGAAATAGTGAAGCTTATGGTACTCACCCAACACCAATTTTGAGCCATTTATTATATTAGCACAGCTATGATCACTCCTGGATACAGTTTCTTTTTTTATTCACACGAATTTTCATCACTTTGCAAAGAATTTCTTGCGACGAAGCATTACGTCGTAAAAACCAACCTGCTGAATTGTTTTTAGCGACCTTTTGCATCGCGGCAAATACACTGCAATGCAAAATGACGCAAAAACCAAATTGCACTCAAAAATAAATAAGTCAACATACGTCCTAAATTCAAATTATTGTGTAAAAATTATTCAATGATAAAATGAAACCAATTTTTTACCAAAGATAGAATACATGTTTATCAATCGTTTGCAGTGAATAACTCGATTTTGGTTATATTGGTTCATACGACCTAATCAAAACAAACTCTAGAATTAATCCAATCAATTTCTCTGAATACTTTCAATAAACTTGAACTCTGAGAACAAGGCTGAAGCGTTGATATCTCAGAAAAAAACATTGAGAAAAGACTTATTTAAAGTCATTCATTATGTTCACTTTCAGTTTTTTCAGTGATATTAGTAAACAAATTCAAACAGGTTTGAATTATCACAAAGTTTTCGTTCTGGAGCGTCTACTGGAGTGAATCGAGACGAGTATTTTGAGCCATCTCACGTCACGCGCCGCGCAGAATAAGGCATAAAAACTAAAAAAACACAATCTCGAAATTCAAATGGATGGTCAAGAAACCGACCGATGGATGCAAAATTATACGGATCATTGGATTCCATTAAGCTCTTCCGAACATTGCAGCTAAGAGTTTGCTGGAAAATGGCAAAAGTGACTCTGCTGAATAACTATATTTTATGAAAAATAACCCTCAGAAAAGCTGTGAAAAGATGTCTAATTCTTTCACTTTTTTTTAAATACAACTACCTAGTTTATTAAAGGCCTTTTACTTTTACAAAGTTTCAATGTGCAGAGAGTATTCGTTCACTAGTCGTAGGGAAGGGGGCCGTAACAGTCGTGACGACTACGACTCAACTGTTAGAAATCTTTAAATAAGGGTGTTTATTGGGGGGGTTTCCTTCGATAACAGTTTATCCCATTAGGGTTTATTCCTATAGCTGTATATAGTTTCGATAGCTACGGTTCGGTATCGGTTTCCATCCTTCTGGCCAGCCTTTTTTACGTTCATGTTTCAGAGCATTTGCAGAAATTCCAAATTACCAAGCTTGTTACGTATCTCCACAGGTGGCAGCACTGTTCTATAGAACACTGATATACCAGGCCAAATTTTAAAGTTCATTGGGTCACGATTCAAAAATCATTCGCTGAGCAGTGAGCTGTCTTGTTCATTCGTGAGCAGCTTCAAAACGAACGCCTTTAACGTCAAAAATGAACACACCTATCGCATGAAGATAAATTTTGCAGTCGAATCGCGTTGTTCGTTTTGTTCGTCTTCTCTCCGTTGATGTCGTGTGTAAATTTTTGGTTCTGGTGTGTGAAAAATTGAGTTGGACCAGCAGAAAAAAGTCACCTTATTACCGAACAATCCGGATCGGAACCATCGGATACGCAGGGATAGTGAAAGTGAGTCCCCGATGGGCTAACGGGCGCGTAGTGGAAAATTTTTAGCCCCATTGGGTGGTGTTTCTCCATGATGATAATGGTTGAAAAAGTGTGAAGGACAACGAGAAAGTTTGGGAGTTGCCAAACAGCAGCAGCACCACTAGATAGAATTGCCAGCAGCAGTTTAAAAAAAGAAGACACACGGGGATGGAAAATGTCTGGTGATTGATTCGACGAGAGCCATCAGTTAAGGATACAGGGTAAGGTTGCGATTCCTGTTCCGGCAGTTTCCGAATGGTCTGATTAGTATCCCACACTGGGGGCATTTAAATTTGATTGTGTTTTCATTTTTATCGGTGTGGGAAGTCTTCAATAAAGGGCGATGACTTTCCGAAGAATTTGCTTCGATCGATCGATGAGCTTTGATTTATTGCGACTAGTGGTTCTTGGTGCGGTCGATTCGATTGGGCCTATGGCCACCGGAATCTTCCGGTTCAAGTGTTGCCACTAGCAGTGCCCCAGGAAACTGGCTCATCGGGTAGCGATCCGTATTATGTGTGGTGGTAGTGAATATTTTTTGTGTGCAATCGCCATTTTGTGTTCCGTCGAAGGTAAAGACGTCGATGGCAAGAGTAGTGCGGAGTGAATCTGGATGAACCTGTGAATCGAAAATCACTACCGACACCGTTTCTACCGTGTGTGTCCTTGGATGATGACCAAATCGGAGTTTGACAAGTTCTACCCGGTGTGATTAGGATTTGAAATTTTGTGGCCCGAAGTCTTCGAAGCGCTAACAGCTTCAGATGTGGTTCGATATCAGAGTATCCTGTTGCAAATCTTTATTGGTTAATCCTGCATGTATCAATCGATATTGCCGATGGAAGAATCAATGAAAATGTTTCAAATTTTCCAGCAATATTTCATAGTACAACGGAATGTGTAGGTACAAATCTCCGATCTCTTAAAATAATTAATAAATCATCCTAAGTTGATGGGTTACGCATTGAGAGTGAGTACCTTTACACTTTAATTTACTATTTGGATAAACAATAATAAGGAAGTTTTCGTTAGAGTCATATCACCAATTGGAATTTAGATGTCAAATCACCTTCCAAAGCTTTTGTATACAGTTCGTTCGATTTACGAACGTCAACATTGTTGGAAAAAAATCACTTCGATAGACAAAATCAATTTACGAACACGCTGTAAGTAATAGTTTCCAAAATTTCATATAGTCTGTCGGCAACAAGATGACAGAATTTTACAAACCTAATAATATATGGTTACCTGCAGCGTTTTGTTTGATTTAATATTTCATGATGGATTTTCTAATATAGCCGAGAAACAACGAGTTCGGTAATTTGTTCAGTTGTCCGGCAATTTGGTTACATTTATACCGTATTCGTTTTCACCACCCGAAAGTTTTGCACCATCCACGCTGAAAACGAGCATGAATCGAGTTTTGCACTCTCCTTTGTAGGTGTGCGTGAAATCGGCAGTGTCAACAAAAAACATCAAGCTGTCAAAAATCCATACAGCTGGTATTTTGTTTTCGTTTTACTTCGAAAATTGAAATGAAATTTACTTTAGTTGATCATTGTCTTTTAAAAAATATGAAAATTTTAGCATGAATTTATGTATTATGTTGAATTGTTAAGATTTCAGATTTATTTTGCTTAGTAGATTCGCCTCTGGCTCTGATGAACTGCAATACCGGCTGATTCTGGGCGGTCTATGTTTGCTGCTGCTAGACTGCAGTTACCCCAGCTTGAAGGTTCCGGTATTTTGAACGTTTATTTCTCGCAAATCCTTCGTTCGAGTACCTATTTCCATTTAAGACTACAAAAAAAAAAATTCTTGGAACTCAAATCGCGGAAGTCGGGAAAGAAAATTTTGCTAACAGACCGAAACGAACGAAATTCAAGCTCCCAATGCGGGTGTAGTATCGAACTACCGTTTTTGAAGGGCAACGGGTGGGAATCCGGGACTTGGCGCAACCGAGCATCGTCACCCTAAGGCACAGCTCGAAGGCTTCGATGCAGCTGAACGCTTCTTGCTGTGAAGACCAACTTATAGGACCCTCCCGAACAAGAATACTTTTCGGTTTGGGCGATTCCACCAGATCTTTGGGTTGGCCTTTTTGCACTCTGATTTGCTGCTCTTTTTCGGCATCGCCTGGAACCGATTGCAGCAAGCCTTCTGGACACATGTCTTCTTGGGAGCGTTGTTTGCTTTGGAATGTGCCATCCAGGTGAAATTCTCCGCCTCTGTTGGAAACGACACTGGTATTGAATCCGGAACAAGTTTCCGTTCTTCGGGATAAAAAGAGAAAAAAACAGCTCGAACGCAATTTTTGCGGTATAGAAATAAACCAACCAGCTGATATTTGTTTACATCGGGAAGCACGTGTTTTCAAAATTCATGATAGTATTGGTGAGAGCGCAAGCAACACCAAATATTTTCAGAGTGTTCCACCGTCCACTTTATGGTGCACTACCAGTGCACTACTTATCGTGAAAACGAGCATGAAAACGATATAAAGTGCACTACCGGTAGTGCACCGGTGCACCACCACTTGAAAACGAATTCTCTATTAGTTAAAGCTTCCCAATATTCGATACAAACCCAACGCCTAATCCGTACATTTTTACAGTTTGTTCGGTAAATATTTGAGTATTTCGGTAACACCTAACTACCGAGCACAACCTTGGCAGATTGTTAATTTTTTTTTGATCAGGAATTTACCACTAGGTGGCATTCTTCTCTATTATAGAGAATTCGTTTTCGTGTGGTGGTGCACCGGGGCACTACCGGTAGTGCACTTTTTGCTGTTTTCATGCTCGTTTTCACGATGAGTAGTCCACTGGTAGTGCACCATAAAGTGGACGGTGGAACACTCTGAAAATATTCGGTGTTGCTGGCGCTCTCACCAATACTCTCATGAATTTTGACAGGATGTGCTTCCCGATGTAAACAAATATCAGCTGGTCTTGTTTATTTTATACCGTAAAAATTGCGTTCTAGCTATTTCCACATAGTTTTTTCCTTAGTTTACGGAAACTTGTTCCGGATTCAATACCAGTGCCGTTTCCAGCAGAGGCGGAGAATTTTACCCGGAGAAAACGTTCCAAAGCAAACAAACGAACGGCCCTCAAGCAACTGGAGACAGCCGGAAAACTACCAAGAGTCACTCGTTTTAATCTTCAAGCAAAAATGGAGGATGCGGATCGGACGCTCCCAAGAAGAAATGTGCCCAGAAGGCTTACTGCAATCGGTTCCAGGAGATACCAAAGAAAAGCAGCAAATCCGAGTGCAAAAAGTGCAACCCAAAGATCTGGGGAATCGCACAAACCGAAGAGTTCTCTTGCTCGGGCGGTTCCCTTAAGTTGGTCTCGTGCAGCAAGAAGTGTTAAGCTGCTTCGAAGCTACTCTGCCACAAGTCAGCTTCGAGCGTTGAAGCCCCCGAGTGCGTGAAAATCGTGAAAGAACTGTGCTTTATTTAGGGTGACGATGCTCGGTTGCGTCAAGTCCCGGATTCCAACCCGTTGCCCTTCAAAAAAGGCAGTTCGAGACTGCACCCGCATTGGGGACTTGAATTTTTTTTTTTACGGGATTTTCATCCTCTGGGATGATTCATCACTACAAGGGCTTGTTTTGGGATTTTTTTGGTAATCTGAAACGGAAATACTCGAACAAAGAAGATGAGATTTGCGAGGAATAAACGTTACTCTCAAGACAAAATATCGGAACCACCAAGCTGGGGTAACTGCAGTCCAGCAGCAGCAAACATAGACCGCCCAGAATCAGCCGGTATTGCAGTTATTATCATCAGGGCCAGAGGCGAATCTACCAAACAAGCCTCTAATAAAATAATTCTGAAATTTTCACATAGTACATAAATTCATGCTTAAATTTTTATATGATTCGCAAGACAATGATCAACTGAAGTAAATTTGATTTCAATTTTCGAAATTAAACGAAAACAAATACCAGCTGTAATGGATTTTTGACAGCTTGATATTTTCTGTTGACACTGCCGATTTCACGCACACCAATAAAGGTGAGTGCAAAACTCGATTCATGCTCGTTTTCAGCGTGGATGGTGCAACACTTTCGGGTGGTGAAAACGAATACGGTATTAGATTGTTCAGTGGAACTTACATGCAGTACCGATCATAATTCTTTGGATTTACATAACCCTTTACTCTAATGTTTTTTTTTTTCGAATTTCCTATCAACTATTACACTAATATTTCACACAATCTGAACTTTCTAAAGTATGTGTGCCTTGAGATGCTGTAATTCTACGAAAATCTTAATTGCAATATCTCAAATACTACGCAACGCTTATTATTGAAATTTTACAGAGTGATAGTTAAAAAATATAGCTAGCACTAAAGTTTTGAAAAGTTCTGTCGATGGGATCTAAAGCTACGCGAGGTACAAATTTTAAGAATGAATCTTTTTTTTTAACGACTATAACTTAAGTCCTAGTTTTTTTTTAAGTTGGAAATGACTTCATCAGAAAAGGTTAGATTGAAAAATAAAATAAAAATAAAACTTTTTGTTTGGCAAATGTTGAAAAAATGCAGACTATACTACACGTCTGTAGAAGAGTCGTTAATGCGTTGGCCTAGAAAGCCGGAGATTGCTGGTTCAAATCCTGTACAAGTGCAATCAGTTTTTTTTTCATTTTCTTTAACTTCTCTGTCAGTCTAATCTTTCCTGACGGACTCATTTCTAATCAAAAAGGCATGAATAAAAAAAACGCGATATCTATAGAATTTTGGACGAATGTTTCCATTAGGAAATAATATTTTATGTTCAACATCCAGTAAATCTATTTCAATCCAAAACTAAATCAAAATATCGTGAGATTCTGGTTATGATACACAATTGAATTATTCATTCCATTTTTCCTTCCATGTACGATACAAAATTCTGTAGAAATTGTATTTTTCGGTCCAACCCTAAAATATTGAACCTCGCGTAGCTTTTGATCCAATGAATAGAACTTCTCAAAAACTCCAGACATGCTAGCTTTTTATTTCAACAATTACTCAGCAATGCAAAAAATTCAATAACATAGAGGAACAGCATTTTTGGTGCCTTTTTTCTCTTAGACTTAAATGATTTAGGAAGAGTTGGTCGTGCTGAATTTAAAATACTTTCCAGATTTGGTCCTATCACCTCTATTTTCGGTGATATGGCGTGTGGAAATTTTATAATTGATTAGTTTTGGTTAAAATAGATCTTAGATAACTGATAAACTAATGAACCTACATGAAAATTAAAACCTGATCTCGTATCATATTAGTATCCTTCATTCAACCCAGGAATGCTTAGATGTTCTTGTTTCAGCGAAACAACGCTTTCAAAAGAATAAATTCTACAGATCTTGGAAATTTGGACAGATAAGATTGCAACTGTTTCTGACATCACATTGTGCGTCTCGGTGGTTGAGTGGTTAGCGTGGTAAGACGGTAATCGCTAGGTCCACTGATGGCATGGGTTCGATGCCCATCTCGGTACTGGATGTTAAATGTTTATCTTAAGTTGTCCACGTCATTTATTCAGTCTGTAAAGCCTAAATCGGCTAAGACGGTGTATGTCTTTTTTAATTAATGGAAGTATTTGAACTGAATGATTTTCACTCATTTTAAAACTTCGTTGAACACTGCCAAACCATTTAACTTCTGTTTTTGAAAATTTAAAAGATTCAATTTAGTAAAATCTTTTTTAAAGTTTCGCTGAAATTCAGGTTTTCTGCAGATTTGGGAAAACAATCAACAAGAAAACTTTAACAACTTTTTTTTCAGAAGTTTAAAATAACTCGCAAATTTAGGAAAAGTTGATGATTGAGTCAAAAGTTTTATTTTCAAAGTATTTGTAATGTTTTACACAGGGTGGATTAAAATCAATGATTTTTTTTTTTCAAAAATTAAAAAAAATCGGTTTTTTTATTTAAATCGGATTTTTTGATTGATTTCACTTTTTTTGTATTTAATTCAGATTTTTATGATAAAAATAGGATTTGTTCTATAAATTGCATTTGAGGGAAATATTTTAGCATCCGAAGGTTTTTCCATCATGTACTAAAGCTGAATTGTTTAACTGTTGTTTAACTTTATAAAGGCTGAATAAGTGTTACATTCATGATTCATGATTTTTAACATTAATCAAAGACCAATGCCTTTCAAACTAAATCCACATTGATTCAATTTTGTATTTAACTACTCGCAACGATTGACGATTGTCTTGGAAAATTTTGTTGAATTCCTTCGTAAGCTCACTCCTTTGTAATTCATGTTTAGTAAAAATGCGCAATTCCTTTACTGAATGAAAATACTATCGAAATTCACCATACATTTTTTATAGACGGATTACGAACTGGTATTAAGCACTCAATCAGCCTTCTTCTTCTCTTAGTTCAGAGAAATCAAAAGATCAAACAAATAGAATAAATTCTAATTCATAACTCTTAAGCGTCGAAATTCAAGCAAAAACATAAAAAAATCAGATGATTTTATAATAAAAAGAAAAGAAAATTGACTTCAGTTTGCTTGAAAGAAATGAACAATAATTTGATAAAAAATCAACTTTTTATTCTAAGAAATATTCTTACTTTACTGTTTGTATTTCGAGAGAAAAAGACCTCTTGACCTCGTTGTGTTCCAATAAATTCCGTAGATATTTTTTACGAACTTTTTATTGAGTATGATCTTTACAAATGAAAAAAAAAACAAATCATTTGACACAATTTTTACAAAAAAAAATTCGTCATTTGAGGCGAAACATGTTTTTTTTATTATCGCACTTATACTTATTTTGCTCCAAATAAATTCACTTTGCCTCCAACAAATTTGCATATTCAGTTAATTTGATTTTGTTGATATGGTTAAGAGAACATTCAAAGTAAATTAGGAGAAAGTAAAAAAAGTTGTGAACATATTATTTTTTTGCTGTTTTGATCAGTGTTCCGAAAATAAAAAAAAAAAACAAACACTCAGGATACGTTTCCTATTAGAAACAGTGAATCAAATTGTCCCTGATATTGTCTTGAAAAAAGCAACTAAGTCGGCGTGTAGTTTTGTCTTTATTCTCTCTCTGTACGACAACCTTTTGTCACTCCCGTATGTGTATCATGACAAAATGAAATAGGCAATCAAGAATTGTCGCGTCGTTGAGAAGATAATGACAAATTCTATGTGAAATTGTCCTGAAATTTAAAACTTGGGACAATCCGCTTCGATTATCTGATTTCGTAATAAAGTAATTATGTGATCAGATCATAACCTATCTGTGAAGAGCTCTTGGGCCTTGGCCTAACTTTAAAGAAAAATATATTAAAAGTGGTTCAGGGCAGGGAAACAGGGTCGTGGCCATGGCCAATCTGGCCTTTTCCGAAACGAAATATTCAAAAATTATCGGATTGAGACATATTTATAGAAAGCTCTTGGCCTCTTGATGAAAGGAATCGATAGGAGAAGCGATTCGGGGACACTGGGTCGTGACCGTGGCCAATCTGGCCGGTTTCGGAACGAAACTTGTCGAATTTATCGGATTGAGACTTGCGGCATATTAATAGAAAGCTCTTGCCCCTTGAAGGGAATCGATAGGAGAAGCGATTTGGGGACACTGGGCCGTGGCCAGGGCCAATCTGACTAGCTCCGGAACGAAATATATCAAAACTAACAGATTGAGACTTGCGACATATTAATAGAAAGCTCTTGGCCTCTTCATCAAAAAAAATCAATAGGAGAAGCGATTCGAGGACACTGGGAAATATGTCAAAGTTATCGGATTGAGACTTGCGACATATTGATAAAAAGCTCTCAGCCCCTCCATGAAGGGAATCGATAGGTGAAGCGATTCGGGGACAATCGGTCGTGATCATGGCCACGGCCCAGTGTTCCCGAATCGCTTCTCCTATCGATTTTCTTTATGAAGAGACCATAAGCATTCTATCGATATGTCGCAAGTGTCAATCCGATAACTTTGAAATATTTCGCTCCGGAACCGGCCAGATTGGTCATCACCACAACCCAGTGTACCCAAATCGCTTCTCCTATCGATGCCCTTCATGAAGAGGCCGTAAGCTTTCTATCAATATGTCTCAATTCTCAATCCGATAACTTTGACATATTTCGTTCCGGAACCGGCCAGATTGGCCACGGCAATGACCCAGTGTCCTCGAATCGCTTCTCCTATTGATTTCTTTCATGAAGAGGCCAAGAGCTTTCTATTAATATGTCGCAAGTCTCAATCTGTTAGTTTTGATATATTTCGTTCCGGAGTTATTCAGATTGGCCCTGGCCACGGCCCAGTGTCCCCGAGTTGTTTCTCCTATCGATTTCTTTCATCAAGAGGCCAAGAGCTTTCTATAAATATTTCGCAAGTCTCAATCCGATAACTTTTGAATGTTTCGTTCCGGAACCGGCCAGATTGGCCATGGCCACGACCCAGTGTCCCCGAATCGCTTCTCCTATCGATTCCTTTCATGAAGAGTATAGTCGGTGCTGCTCTGACTTTGATACTGTGCGGCTTAAAAGCGCCACTCCGGAAAGGAGACCGCACAGCTAGGTTTGCCCGGATGAGACTCCTTTGAACGAGTCGTATGCATTGCTCCCCAAATCGAGGAGGGTCAGGACAGCTAGACTACGGAAATCCCCGAAACGACCAAACTCAAACCTCCGCCTAAAAGTAGCGAACGTTTGCCAACTAAACGCGTGACCAGCAACGCCTCAAACCGACCAAAGACTCACGATGGTTCGACGACACCCATACCCGAAGACTCTCATCATTGGACAATCTAACGTTCATCCCAGAAATACTCCCCGAACCTGGAAGCGTGGTGGACTCAATATTCTAATGCGCAAAGCGCAGAGCGAGCAATCGAAAGGAACAACGACCGAAGCGAAGTAAACATTTCTGGCCAACTTCAAAACTCAATTCTGACTAGGGTTTTTGGATTTAGTGTATTTAGAGGGCGAAATAACTTATTCTAACAAATAACATGATATGGGTATAATTATATTGCAATAATCATTATTAATTTGCGTGAACATACATAGTGTTCTTTTCTAGCTACCCTTTCGATACCTAGCCGTGTGCCATTTCTACTACCTAGCTCTCAGTGCTCTTGCTCGTTTCTTATTCTCCCCGGGGCGATATTTAGTTTGGTGAGGTTGGGGCGGTCATAAAAAGGGGCTTATCGACCGATGTGCCTCGTCAACCTTATTTCCGTGAACGGACCATTTGTCAACCGTTCAGAATTTAGTGGTATTATAATTTTTATGATCGATCAAAATTTCATTGAAAGGTATCCTCCTTCATGGACGGACCCTCATGGAAAGCACCTACTTGTTTTTGCTGCTGCTGCTGCCGCCGATGATCGGGACGACGGTGATGCTGATTGGCTGCTCTCGCTTCCAATGAGTGGTTGGTGGAGCGGTAAACCAGTGAATTTACCGGATGTATTTGACGTTGGCGGGGTTGCAAATACACCGGATATGCTTCCAGTGTGACCAGAAGTTCCCAGCCTTCTTCTAGCCGATATGGTGACGGATCGAGCTTGCTGGTTTTTGGACTCCAGCGAAGAAGTTTAGCCCAACGGGCTGGTGTCTCGGGGTGAAGTGTGCAGCAGGGGCTTGCCGATGATTAGTATGCGATCGCTAGTAACAATTAAGGTTATTGTTATACAAGAGCATAAACGTTTTTAGAGCACTTTTTACCTTGCTTTTGATCAGGCACAAATAATTAACTGCTTGGCACACTACACACGGCTTATTTCTAGACAAAATACTACGAAAAGAATTTTAAAATTAAACAAGAAACTCTTACTTCACTTAATAAATTAACATACAAAACGATACCCGAACAAAACGCGCACAACCAAACTCGTGGGCAAACTGGGGCTGAATGATAGGTTGTTAACCCTCAGATCAGGGAAGGCGCCATCAGACCTAGCTCCCCGGAACTACGTCATGACACGAAACCCCTCGGGAGATTTGGGATTTGTGAGCACGATCTAGTTGCTCGTTTTTGCTTCTAGACCCCCATAATTAACTATCCTGCTCCCACAAGACCGGGGAGATACATCCCGAACTCGACATCGGGAAATTCTCAATCCAGGCCGTTATGAGAAAGGTCAACTATCATTGATGATCAATATTATTTTAATGCAGCGTTCTATCAAGTTCGACTCTATGCGTTATTGTATAATGACCTTGTTCGGATTTAACTATTTTTAAGAAATAAATCTAGTTGTTGGATAAATAATATTTAATAAATTATAATAATCATGACGTTCAACAATAAATTGATAAATAACGAATGATTCAAAAAATAACAAATAATTAAATAAATAACAAGCTAACTTTACAAAACGAAACATGTAACCAGGTACAACCGTTACAAGAGGCCAAGAGCTTTCTTCCAATATCTTGCAAGTTATGATCTGATACATTTTAGTTGGTATTTTTGGAACCGCTTATCCTTATATTTTTCAACAGCAACAAACGAATGTTCTGAAAAATTATTATCAGGATCCATCAGCAAAGAAATTTGTCTTTATCGTTCCGAGTGTGCGACAACGACAAAGATTTTTTTTGTTTTTGTCATGAAAAGTTCAAGTTGGGACAATGTCATTATCATTCGTTAGTAGGCGATTTTTGATTCACTGATTAGAAACATTTTGAATTCAGTGTTCCGAAAATCACTCATTTTCAATAAATGTTTCTGATTGCACCTCGCAACTGAACGTACAGCGGTCGGGTTTTGTTATTGATTGCTACTGTACCTATCCGAAAATCGATCGTTGAATTCATCGCTAAAATACAGATAACCTCGCACGATGCTTGCTGTCAAAACAGTGCAGCACCATCATCAAATTGGAATCTCACCAATGCGCGATGCATACGCCGAATCATGCATACGCCGAATCTTCGATCAGGAGTGAATGGTTCAGACAGTGTGTGAGTGATACATGAATCCGATCAGTAGCGAATGTTGTTTGATTTTAAGCAAAGTGAATTATTTTTTTTTTAATTTTTATAACGTTTTTTAACATCAGTATGTACAAAATCAAATTGCAGTTGTGTTTGTGCGGGAAAAATGTTCACTTCCGCCGTGTTTTAAATTTTAATAAGTTCTTTTATTTAGTTGATGTCCGTTACGTTAAAATTACTGAGAATCTATGGTGTCCCGCACAACGGTTTGATTTTTCTCGTCCTTCGAAAAAAAAAATGAATTACTAATAAATAAGGCAGAGCGACATTCAGAATAGATCAGTTTGTATCTCGCTCATCTCCGATAGGCGATGTTTGCAAAACCGATGATTCTGAAAGATGCGACTCGGTTTGCATTGCTAAGTGGAGCGCTGATCGAGATTGCATACCAGTCAGGCGAAACAGTTGCGAGAGGCGATATCCCATTATACAATCAGAATGTTTCCAACAAGAAACGCATCCTGAGTGTTTGTTTTGATTGATTTTCGGAACACTGATTCTGATTGTATAATGGGATAGCACCTCTCGCAACTGCTTCGCCTGGCTGGTATGCAATCTCAATCAGCGCTTCAATCAGCTATGCAAACCGAGTCGCATCATTCAGAATCATCGGTTCAGCAAACATATAGGAGACGAGTGAGATACAAACTGATCCATCCATTCCACCATAAATTCTCAGTAATTTTAACGTGACGGACGACAGTTTAATAAGAGATATTGTAAAAATTGAAAAACACGGCGAAAGTGAACATCTTTCCCTCACAAACACAACTACAATTTGATTTTGATCGTACTGATGTTGAAAAATGTTATAACAACAAATAAATTTATTAATTTGCTATGTTTCAAATCAAACAAAATACGCTAACGATCGGTTTCATGAATCACTCACTCACTGCCTGATCCATTCACTCCTGATCGAAGACCAACATGATTCTCCATATGCACTGCGCATTGGTGAGATTCTAATTTGATGATGGTGCTGCACTGTTTTGACAGCAAGCATCGTGCGAGGTGATCTGTATTTTAGCGATGAATTCAACGATCGATGATCGGGTAGGTCCAGTAGCAATCAATAACGGAACCCGACCGCTGTACGTTCAGGTGCGAAGTGCAATCAGAAACATTCATTGATAATGAGTGATTTTCGGAACACTGGTTTTGATGGGAAATGTATCCTAGATTTCATGTCCAAAGATCGACCTGGTCTTGTCAGGTTGGAGTCAATCTCTTCAAACAACGATTTTTCATCAGAATAACTATTGAAATATTTCTTGGAAGGCATTTATTTAATAATTTTCAATAATTGGAAATGGACTTCCAGTCAATATGAGTTGATGGTTAACGTTTACCCACTCATCTTCTATTTATACATATCGAGCTTGAGCTTGAGCTTGAGCTTAGATAAACCGTACATTTCAGTAGTTGCTTTTCCGTGATCGACAAGAACCATCAAAATTGTACATAGATCCAAATAAATGGGGCTTGGGATTAGCTTACCATTTTCTGTGTACACGTTTCGAAGGTTCCTTATCTTATATGGTCAATAACGGCGCCGGCCACGTCCTTACGGTTCATCGGGGAAAGGGAAGGATTGTTAGTTCGACTTCCGTTGCTACTAGAGACCGAATACACCTCTAAATCTCCACGGTTGTCACAGGAAGGGTGGTTTGCTAGCGGGGAAGGTAAATTAGATCTGGATTCCCTTTGGGAAGGGATGTGATCAAAGCAAAGTTAAATATTTAATGTTCGTCGCGTCGCACACTATCGAGTTCACCGCGTTTTTATTTAGAGCAAATACATCCTAACGTGGCATTGTCATACACATACAATGTACTTAGCACCGGTGCAACTCACCGAATTTTACCGCGCGTTTATGACGAGGAGAGCAAAACGTCCTAACGTGGCATTGTCATACACGTATGGCACCGGAGCAACTCACCGAAGATTATCGCGCTCTCAAAACTAGAAGAGCAAAAACGTCCTAACGTGGCATTGTCATACACGTATAACGCACTTGGCGCCGATGAAATTCACCGAAGTTTTTCACGCGTTTAAAACGAGAAGAGCAAGAACGATCTAACGCATTATGCAAACGGGGAGAGAAAGAGGAAAAGAAAGGAAAGAAAATACGCATCCGATCGCGCCTCGCTTGCCTGATGTACACTTTTCCCAAGCAACTGAACGGAGGAGGAAATCACCATTGTTACCCTCTTGCTCCAGCAGCATTAATACACTTTATTTATTAACACCGACGACCGACCGAACCTAATCACGTCAATTTTCACCACGCTAACACACACACACACACACACACACACACACACACACACACACACACACACACACACACACACACACACACACACACACACACACACACACATACGCGCGCGCGCGCGCGCAGAATTCTGTGGATTTTTGAATTTTGTTTGCGTTTTATGACAAATATGTTTCAATCTCTTTACCTTGAAAAACAAATAGTTTTATCATTTTTATCACACATCTTACAGACATTTAAAAAAATCATTCCCTAGATAGCGCTAGCTTAAAAACAAAATTACTCACCAGATGTCGGTAGCACAAGGTACGCGAACCTTTTCTAAACTCTACTAGTGACATCTGTATGTCACTAGCGGAATTTTTTAGAACCACCATGCACTGACGCGTCATCACACAACCATTGCAAAATCGAAAAATAAGAATTCTTAAATTACCTGTTATTTGCGACCATTTTACATATACCTCCATAACCGTCAGTAGCACAAACACTTCAGCCACGCTCCAAATGAAATTATTTATCAAAAGCACATATTTAACACCTGAAAATCGGCTTAATAAAATCTGATCACATTCCCGTTCAATCTTTCAACTCTCTATCGCAAATTTTATACCGTATTTGTTTTCACCACCCGAAAGTGTTGCACCATCCACGCTGAAAACGAGCATGAATCGAGTTTTGCACCCACCTTTGTTGGTGTACGTGAAATCGGCAGTGTCAACAGAAAACATCAAGCTGTCAAAAATCCATTACAGCTGGTATTTGTTTTCGTTTGACTTCGAAAATTGAAATGAAATTTACTTTAGTTGATCATTATCTTTTAAATAATATGAAAATTTTAGCATGAATTTATATATTATGTCGAATTGTGAAGATTTTAGATTTATTTTGCTTGGTAGATTCGCCTCTGGCTCTGATGATAACTGGAATACCGGCTGATTCTGGGCGGTCTATGTTTGCTGCTGCTAGACTGCAGTTACCCCAGCTTGAAGGTTCCGGTATTTTGAACGTTTATTCCTCGCAAATACCTCGAGTACCTATTTCCGTTTTCAGATGACAAAAGAAAAATTCTTGGAAGTCAAATTGGCGAACTCAGATCGCGGAAGTCGGGGGAGAAAATTTCGCTAACATACCGAAACGAACGAAATTCAAGCTCCCAATGCGGGTGTTGTCTCGAACTACCGTTTTTGAAAGGCAACGGGTGGGAATCCGGGACTTGGCGCAACCGAGCATCGTCACCCAGAGTAGCTTCGATGCAGCTGAACGCTTCTTGCTGTGGAGACCAACTTATAGGACCCTCCCGAACAAGAAAATTTTTCGGTTTGGGCGATTCCACCAGATCTCTGGGTTGGCCTTTTTGCACTCGGATTTGCTGCCTTTTTTCGGCATCGCCCGGAACCGATTGCAGCAAGCCTTCTGGGCACATTTCTTCTTGGGAGCGTTGTTTGCTTTGGAACGTGCCATCCAGGTAAAATTCTCCGCCTCTGTTGGAAACGGCACTGGTATTGAATCCGGGACAAGTTTCCGTTCTTCGAGATAATAAAGAGAAAAATCAGCTCGAACGCAATTTTCGCGGTATAGAAATAAACCAACCAGCTGATATTTGTTTACATCGGGAAGCACGTGCTGTCAAAATTCATGATAGTATTGGTGAGAGCGCAAGCAACACCGAATATTTTCAGAGTGTTCCACCGTCCACTTTATGGTGCACTACCAGTGGACTACTCATCGTGAAAACGAGCATGAAAACAGCAAAAAGTGCACTACCGGTAGTGCCTCGGTGCACCACCACACGAAAACGAATTCTCTATTAGACCGATTCTCTCTTCTATTTATACATATCGAGCCCAGCCTCAAATTCGTGACACCAATGGTCGGAAAATCGCTCAAGAAAAGCAATCAGGAATGGTTTCTAGCTAGAATGATGCTTCCTCCGAGTGCTATGATACGCACGTGGTAAAAGTACCCATTGAATATATGTCGAAAATCAACACTAACTTGATACAAGAAGATATACCATGCCCCATCGGAGGCTACCGTTGCTATTCGTCACGTGGCTAATCGACGGTGATCGACATACTTGGTGATACATTTTGAATGTCGCTCCCTCAATCATTCCCGAACGTCTATCCTCGCATCATTGTTGATAATGCTCGTTATTGATAGACGATCATTAATGTTTCAAAAGGAAAAATCTGAATAAATGTCAGGACCCCATGTTCAAAAAAGCTGTAGCACATGCTGGACAGTTCATTGCGGTTACCTAGTCATGTTTTTGTCCTTCTAGGCAAAGCGAAAAATAAAAAATCATCTGATAGCCTACATAGATCGCTCAGAACTGATACATATCAGTTATGATCCTAAAGGTTGAACGTCGTCAAGGGAAAGAAATCAGCATATAGACGTTCGTTGCTGATAGTCTGCGTCCTTTTTTACCTCATCATGTATCGCAAAAGTGTTTCAAATACGGAAGCGTCGTTGTCATGCACGATTGTTTGTATGATTTGGTTGAAGAAGGAAAATTTGACTGCTTTGATTTTTTGGCTCTGAATGTAGTAAAGCATGACTCGGTGAAAATGATTGATTTTCGGAAGACTACGTGACACACTGCATATAATTAAAGCTTAGTGCATTTAGAAATGGGGGTTACAAATCCGTATATCTCAAAAACCATTGGTTTGATCGAAATACTTTCTATGAAGGAAATGGAGGTAATCTTATTGTTCTTCATGAAAAAATTTAAAAAGATATTGGTTGTCGTTTTTTGTGGGAAAAATGTTAACTTTGTTCTTGGTACCTCTCATCGTTCAGCGCACACTTTTTTCAGTTGATCAGCTCTTCCAAATTATACTTTGTCTAATCTGTATTTTAGATGGCTGCATCATCCTTCTTCAATTTCTGCTAGTTTTCGGTCCAATACTTCTCTTTTTAAAGAAACTAAGGCTGTTGTCATGCTGAAACAACTAGCAACGCGACCTACAACGCAACGTTCACACGACTAAGGCTGATGTCATGCTGAAACAACTAGCAACGCGACCTACAACGCAACGTTCACACGACTAACCAGCTCTCATTTGATCTCCATGGAAATCGCGCAGACCTGTCATACTGGTCGCTTTGTATAGCGCGACCAATCTGATGCCAATGTGTTTTGTAGCGCGACTAGTAGGAAATCCAATAGGAATATTGTTTTTTCTCGATTTGAAGCAGTGATTCCGGGTTTTAAGCACAATAGCACGAAGATCTGTCCGAACTTGTGATAACAAACTCAAAAATATCTTAATCGGCGAGAAAATGTTCATGAATTCTTAGTTCCGGCAAAAAAACAAGGAATTTTGTCTGTTCAAATTTCGGCATTCTTGCAATCCGGGTCGTGATTTGATGAGTTTTTGATGGCTCCCGAAAGAAAGGAGACGATTCAAAGCATTATCAGATGTAGAGAAGTGATGATTTGTAGGGAATTTCAAAGTGACAGGTCGCGCCAGCATGACATACCAATGCGTTGCAACGCAATCTTATTGGAACGTTGCGTTGCGTTGCTAGTTGCTTCAGCATGACATCAGCCTAACCAGCTCTCATTTGATCTCCATGGAAATCGCGCAGACCAGTCATACGGGTCGCTTTGTATAGCGCGACCAATCTGATGCCAATGTGTTTTGTAGCGCGACTAGTAGGAAATCCAATAGGAATATTGTTTTTTCTCGATTTGAAGCAGTGATTCCGGGTTTTAAGCACAATAGCACGTAGTTAATCGGCGAGAAAATTTTCATGAATTCTTAGTTCCGGCAAAAAAACAAGGAATTTTGTCTGTTCAAATTTCGGCATTCTTGCAATCCGGGTCGTGATTTGATGAGTTTTTGATGGCTCCCGAAAGAAAGGAGACGATTCAAAGCATTATCAGATGTAGAGAAGTGATGATTTGTAGGGAATTTCAAAGTGACAGATCGCGCCAGCATGACATACCAATGCGTTGCAACGCAATCTTATTAGAACGTTGCGTTGCGTTGCGTTGCTAGTTGTTTCAGCATGACATCAGCCTAAGGGCAATTTTGTGGATACCACTGTTTCGAAATAAACAAAACTTGATTATTTTTGAGCCAGTTAAAAGCGTTTTTGATGGAATTTCTTGAAGAAAAGTTTGTCAATAACGAAGTAAAACCATCAAGAGATTGAACTTAAAGTATAATCGGTTAGTATGGATTGTAGGTTGCGAAGGGTTCATACAAGATCACTTTTTTTAGGCTTGGAGAAAACCAAAGTTTTCGTTTTGAAAATTGTTGTACTTTTCCACAGCAGCAATTTTGGCAAATCATTATATTTAATAGAGAACAACAAATAAATACATACTTTAATCGGCAAGGGATCTTGCCACTAGTAGATATGTTATAGGATTCAAACGCTAGAATTTGTTTGAAATATGGTTTTTCATAAGTTTTGTCGTCCATCAGAAGTCATCCGTCTCATAGCCTTGGTACCGGCTATACAACTTACGAGCCTTGGAACGAGCAAAAACTTGTTGTTTGAGGTTAGGTTTGAATGACTCATAACAAGGCAACACTTTCGGGTGATCGGAAATTTTGATTTGGATATTTCAGCATCTACACTTAGTTTTTCGCTTATTGAAAATTAATAGTTCTGGTATGAGACTTGACTTCCCTGATGACCCATAACCGTAGTTGCCGATCATGTGCTTCACCTTATTGTTTGATTTGAGTGGACATTTTTGAAAGTGTTTGCATACTTTTCCACCACTTATACCAATATTTTTTTGAATATTCAACTGAATTATTCAATCATTATCAAATTGATAGCTGACAAGTCAATTTGATAATGATTGAATCAAAGCAATCGAAAGTTTCTTTTTAATTCAACCACGGTATACCGATCGCTGAATCGATCGCTTTGATTCAGTAGTATTATTCAACCAAGTAGGCTCACAACACATATTAGATTGATAATGATGGATTTTGAAGGAAACTTTGCAAATTTATTTTTTCTTTCTACCTTGAATCGTAAATATCTCAAAAACGCGTCAATTTAAAATTTTGAAAAAATAGGTCTGATAAAACTTTTCAGAGGCAGCAAAATGCTATCAAAATTTTGAATGTCTGATTACTTGTAAATGAGCTATCAACAAAAGAAAGTGTCCCGTTTCTAAAACAGCTAAGCTTTATGCACAGAAATCAGAAATTTGTGATTCACTCATTGGGGTTTAGAATAGAAGAAATAACAAAATGCGATAATACTTTGTCCACTAGAATTATCACTAAACGCAATGAAATGATTAACTGTTGATGGTAAATTAAGTAAACCCCTTCGACTCCAAACAAAATGTGACTTAGAGTTAGCAGGGTTTTTCAACGAAATCAAAACATAAGAAAATAGTGGAAAAAATGATTATGATTAACATAGAATACCTCGCGTGAGCTTTTATTACGTCGTATGAAACAAAATCTAAACAGTTTTATTACACAAAAAAAAACTGACATAAACTAGTCGCAACTTTTTTTCCATTTAGAAAATTTGTACAATGCTGTTCTTCTAAAATCTCGAACTAACAACTTCTCAGAGCAACTTTCCTCAATCTGTTTCGGGTGAAATAAATTGCACTCCTATTTATAAATCTCTAATATTATTTTCCTGGACTATCAACTATCTTTTACTTCATTATTTGAATTTCACACCTAATCACAAAATAGACAAATCTTCAAAAAGTATTGAAACGAAAAGGAATTATTCTTGACAGGAAACTGTATAAACAGCATATTGATCCAATTAGCCTCTAGTTCTTGTAAAATGCTTGATTTAAGAATAAGTCTTCGAAATTCATAAACCGCAAATGTACACTTACTAGAGCAGAAGTATACTATTACTTTACCTTGCCTAGTAGCACATTGAACATTGGATACCTAACCATGTGCCAATTGTTAACATCCTTATATCCAACTAATTCTTGTACAATTAAATCCTATCTAATTTTGGCAGTTATCATTCATTTACAATACTGTCGTCTATTCTAATCAAACTTGCGCATGGTGGAAAAGTGGAAATATCAACATTTAAAAGGCTAGTTGTGATATTTCCACTGCGCAATGCTTTTGTCGTCCAACGGAAGGGAGGGCAAGTGTTTCAACTCCCATTCACCTTATCAACATGGATCATTAAAGAAAAAGTATACGAAATTGAACCACCTTTTAATTTATTTTCTATGATCTCATATCGAATAAGGCTACGTGCAACCGCCCTTTCAGGTTTATGGTAGTTTAGAGTCTGTTTCCAAACCGTCAACTTCTATAAACACAGTAACGCATGCCGTCGCCGTTACCCATTAAAGCCTAGGGTACGGAATGAAAATTGGTCTACTAGTTGATTCAAAATCATGGAAAAGTTAAAACTACTTCCATTGCACACACGGTGTGCAGTCGGTCTTATAGCCTCGGAAAGTCATTGCACACACGGTGTGCAATCCGTCTCAATAAAATATTCGCATTAGAGTTTGATGAAATATTATTCCAAGATAGGTGTTTAGCATTAATAAAAAAAATTAGATTTATTTCGTAGGCGTCTGTTCTCCATGTCAGGGGCGGCGTGCGGAGTGCAACAGCGTCCTTGTGGTGTTCGGGACCCAAAACAGCAACATCACGACGGTCCTCCTGCGAGATAGTGGGGTTAGCTGCGGGCCTTGCGAGCCTGTGACTACAAAAAAACATAAGCAACGAACAACGAACAACAAATTTCGGATGGAAATTGGCAAAGACCCACGCGACGAAAAGGGACTAGCGATTGGAAACTTGGAACATGGAACTGCCGATCTCTAAATTTTGTGGGCAGTACCCACGTGCTCTCCAACGAATTGAAGAGCCGCAAATTCGACATCGTAGCGCTGCAGGAGGTATGCTGGAAGGGCTGCACGGTTCGAACGTACCCAGATGGTCGTGCCATCTACCAGAGCTGCGGCAACACACACGAGCTTGGAACAGCTTTTATAGTGATGGGAAAAATGCAAAAGCGCGTGATCGGGTGGTGGCCGATCAACTCACGAATGTGCCGGTTGAGAATCAAGGGCCGGTTCTTCAACATCAGCATCATCAACGTGCACAGCCCTCACCTCGGAAGTACCGGTGACGACAAAGACGACTTTTACGCGCAGCTGGAGCGTGAATACGACCGTTGCCCAAAACATGATATCAAGATCGTCATCGGGGATTTCAATGCTCAGGTCGGCCAGGAGGAGGAATTCAAACCGACATTTGGAAGGTTCAGCGCGCACCAGCTGACCAACGAAAACGGCCTCAGACTTATCGACTTCGCCGCCTCCAAACGAATGGCCGTACGTAGTACTTTTTTCCAGCACCGCCTCCCACACTAGTACACCTGGAGATCACCGTACCAAACTCAATCACAGATCGACCACGTTTTGATCGACAGCCGGCACTTCTCGGACATCATCGACGTCAGATCCTGTCGGGGCGCCAACATCGAGTCGGACCATTATCTGGTGATGGTGAAGATGCGCCCAAAACTCTCCGTAGTAAACAACACGCGAAACCGGCGCCCGCCTCGGTTAAATATCGCGCGACTGAAGCAACCTGAGGTCGCGGCAGACTACGCGCAATCGGTCGAAGCAGCGCTGCCGGCAGAGGGCGAGCTTGACGAAGCCCCTCTCGAGGACTGTTGGGATACCATCAAAACAGCCATCAACAGTGCTGCGGAGAACGTCATCGGTTATGTGGAACGAACTCGACGGAACGACTGGTTCGACGAGGAGTGTAGGAGGGTGATGGACGAAGAGAATGCAAAGTGGTGTGGTGCAAAGAGGCACCCGTCGAAATGTGGAAAATCACCGACAGCGGAAGAGGCAGCGAGCCCGAATTTTCCAGGAGAAAAAGCGCCGCCTGGAGGAGGAGGAGCTCGAGGAGCTGGAGCAGCTACATCGTTCCCAAGAAACACGAAAGTTCTATCAAAAAATCAACGCATCCCGCAAAGGCTTCGTGCCGCAAGCCGAAATGTGCCGGGATAAGGACGGGAGTATCCTGACGGACAATCGTGAGGTTATCAAAAGGTGGAAGCAGCACTTCGATGAACACCTGAACGGCGCACATGCAGGAGATCAAGACGGTGGGGGAAGGTACATCGCTGGCGTAGCCAACGACGAAGAGGAGCCACTCCCAACGATGAGTGAAGTTAAGGAAGCCATTCGCCAGCTGAATAGAAACAAGTCGGCTGGGAAGGATGGCATCGCAGCTGAACTCATCAAAATGGGCCCGGACAAGTTGGCCGATTGTCTACACCGGTTGATAGTGCGGATCTGGGACATAGAACAGCTACCGGAGGAGTGGAAGGAGGGGGTAATATGCCCCATCTACAAGAAGGGCGACAAATTGAACTGTGAGAACTACCGAGGACAGTGATCCTCAATGCCGCCTATAAAGTGTTGTCCCGAATCCTACTCCGCCGCCTAACGCCGCAAGCAAACAGATTCGTGGGAAGTCATCAGGCCGGCTTCATGGAGGGACGGTCTACGACGGACCAGATATTCACATTACGGCAAATCCTCCAAAAATGCCGTGAACACCAAGTCCCTACGCACCATCTATTCATCGACTTCAAAGCCGCATACGACACGATCGACCGTAACGAGCTATGGAAAATCATGGACGAGAACGGCTTTTCCGGGAAGCTGGTTAGACTGATCAAGGCGACGATGGATGGAACGCAGTGCTGTGTGCGGATTTCGGGTGAATTGTCGAGTTCATTCGAATCGCGCAGGGGGCTTCGACAAGGTGATGGTCTATCCTGCATGATGTTCAACGTGGCGCTAGAAGGTGTTATTCGACGAGCGGCGGGCGAAATGCGGGGCACGATTTTCAACAGATCCAGTCAACTTATCTGCTTTGCCGATGACATTGATATAGTCGGCAGATCATCTGCGGCGGTGGAAGACATCTATCGCAAACTGAAACGCGAAGCAGGAAGGATTGGGTTGATGATTAATACGTCCAAGACGAAGTACATGCTGGCCTGCGGATCCGAGACCGACCGAAACCGCTTGTCCAGTAGTAACAAGGTCACGATCGACGGCGACGAGCTGGAGATAGTCGAAGACTTTGTCTATCTCGGCTCACTGGTGACCGCAGACAATGACACCAGCCGTGAGATCCGGAGGCGAATTATCAGCGGAAGTCGTGCCTACTATGGACTCCACAAGCAACTGCGGTCGAGAAGACTTAGCCCTCGCACGAAGTGTAACCTGTATACGACGCTCATTAGACCGGTTGTTCTCTACGGGCACAAGACATGGATATTGCTCGAGGAGGACCTGCGTACACTCGGAGTATTTGAGCGACGAGTGTTAAGAACCATCTTTGGCGGCGTACAGGAGAACGGAGTGTGGAGACGAAGGATGAACCACGAGCTCGCGCGACTCTACGGCGAACCCAGTATCCAGAAGGTGGTGAAAGCTGGCCGGATACGCTGGGCGGGACATGTTGCGAGAATGCCGGACGACTGTCCTGCAAAACAGGTGTTCGCTACGAATCCGGTAGGAACAAGACGAGCGGGGGCGCAACGAGCAAGGTGGTTAGACCAAGTGGAGCGTGATCTGGCGAACGTGGGGTGCCCGAGAAATTGGAGAACGGTTGCCATGGACCGTGTGAATTTTAGGAATTATGTTCGTCAAGTTATGTCGTGAGACGGAATACTATGTAAATAAAAAAATAAAATAATAGATTTATTTCTGGTGAGTTTTTGTAAATCTCCCTTCAAAAAATTTTTCTGTTCACCGCTACATTGAAAAGGCAAATATGCGGCAATAATTATAATTTTCCCCATAGACGTTTCTAATTCAATTCCAATTGTTTCTAAGACTTTTGTATTGAAAGAAGGAAGAAGTCTAAATTAGAAACGACTATTGATGACTATACTGCCCCTATTCGCACACGAGTCCCATGTGTAAAAACCGCAAACCGAGAAAAACGCTTGTTAAGTTTGAAACTTGTTTTCATAAAAACAGTCGTATAAATCATTTGTTGGCAAAACCTATCAATAGTTCGGATAGAAAACACCTCAAAGAATACTTCTGTTTACTTTTGCGCTAATACTTACTAAAAATTACGGAGAAATTTCAATAAAACACTCATGTGACTCATACGCGAATATTCTTAGCCCTCGAACAAAGATTATTCGCAAATGAGTCTCTGGTGCTGAAGTTATTGGCAAGTGGCAAGTAATTTTCTAATATATTTTTTTCATCTGTTTACCATTCTTTTTGATGACAGAAGAAAGTTATAGAAAGATCTTGATTCCAAACTGATTTCAATCAAGGTTTATTCGCCAATTGGGATGTGTTTTCCAGTGTTTTTCCAAAACTTTGTTTTCATTCGTGTGAAATTGCTGCGAATTTATCATACAGCATCATCATTTAATTCAATGTGTGTTATGGATACGTAGATAACACCGTCCAAAAGTCTGCTGGATTCAAGACAAAGAAGGAGATTTCTTCCGGGAACATCTTCCTAGGTAATAAACGAAAACAGTGGTATTGATATTGATGTACATATAGAAAAAAATATTGAAAAAAGTTTGTTATTTTGTTACCGAAACAACACTTCAAGTACCACCCACCCGATCACACATTAGATCGTCGAAATTACCCACGAAGGAACCATCTTGATCTATTGAGCGTTGTTCATCGGTTGATTTTTGTCGAAAAAATAATGTTGGTTACCAGTTACTTATTAATGTTTTTTTTGTGACTAAGAACCAAATTTCTTCGGAATCATTTCGCTACTATACGTTCAATTTTTATGTAAATTAATGTTTTAAGCATTACACTATTTATTTACTTCATTTTCTGCCTATCCTTTCCTTCAATTGTAAGCTCTGGCGCTGAATTTTGGTCATGGGACTCATATGCGAATATTTTTCACATGGGACACATAAGGGGTCATATTTTTTTTTCGAAATTTTGGGAACAAACTTCGAACAAAAACTTGTTTTATAGGTAAATTGGAGCACAAAGAAGCGTGCTCCATCGATAACTCAAAAACGATGGAAATGCACATGGGACTCATATGCGAATAGGGGCAGTATAGCTACACCCCCACCTTGTCGATCAAGTCGATCATTTCGCAAAATTTTAAAGAAAGCGTTGCTTTTCAAGTTATTGTCCGGCTTTAAAAAAGTTTCGGTGATGGCAGCAATATGTATGTTTTGGGTTTTCAAAAATAAAAAGAACTCATCTTGGTTAGCCAGCAAAGATCTGGCGTTCCAATTTTTGAACCGGTGATTCCTGTTCTCCTACTCCGGTCAAATCCTATTCGCCCCTTTCAATTCGTACCCCAAATTTGTTCCCGAGTTCATCGATAAGATCAACGTTCCTGGAAATGTACTTTTTCTTGAGCTTTTTGTATGATTCATCGGCCGTTATGTGTAGACGCTCGACGCTCTCAGTACAAGGTTCATCGTCTTTTCCAATCAGCTCTGGCACCGGCTCCAGCTGTTGCAGCGGCCAGTAGACATCATCCACCAATTTCGGCAATAAATAATGCTTAAGCACCTCAAAACATCAACATTTTTCAACACAAATAAAAATATTTATAAGTACATATATTTTTTCCAGGAGTTGAAATAAGCAGCAAAAAAATTCACCTTATGAAATTCCTAATTATATCTGAAAAAAAAACACAAATCCAACAGATTTGTTGTCTGTTGCCTAGAGTTTCATTAATCTTCTGCACCCCGATCCCAAAAACCTTATCATGATTTGCTTATAACTTGCTGATGTAAGCAAATTTTAAAAGTGTCTGATCTCCTTAAAGTTCTCTACTTTTATTATAGAATTTCTGCTTTTTTTATTACTAATTGTGTTTTTATTTTAGGAATATAACTTTCAAATATGGAAAAACATCTGACTAAATTAAGAAAAACAAAACCACCTAGGATTTAAAGTTCATAGGTGTGTATATTAATAAAAAAGAATGTTTTGTTAAAATGAAGCAGCTGAATTGATTGTTTTGCTTTGTTTTTCATAATCACTGTGAAAGTGTTGTACTCTGTACACCGAATTTGCAGACGTTACACAGCACTTTTTGCACTGTACACACAAACCACAGTTGACGTGGTACGAAACAAGCCTAGTCGAGCAACATAATGTAAATTCGATTAATAATTGCTTTAATGCAATATATCAAGGAACCTTTTGGTCCTGAAAGGAGAAAGATATTTTTTTTTAATTTTTCATAAATTTAATCACAAACATTGTCTCACTTTTGTCCCGATTCACCCCCATGTCCTGTTCTCCTCAATTCAACATGGAAAATAAAAAAAAAGGTAAAATTTACCTTTTTGCGAGGTGATTTTTTTCTTTGTTCCTTCTTTCGAGGTAAATTTTATCTTTTTTTCATTCACCTAGCGAAAAGGTAAATTCTACCTAGCAAAAAGGTAAATTTTACCTTTTTCGCATTCATTTAGCATAATAGTAAACAATACCGTTTAAAAGGTAAATGTCAGTTCGTTTGACTGGTTTCCTCAATAAAAAAAATAAAACAAAATTCATTCAAAATTTGATATTTATTTTAAATAAATTGGGACTTTCACCTTATATTAATATTTGGAATGTAATCCCCGTTTTTAAAAAATTGTTGAGGCAAGTCCTTTCTTTGTCAGGCTCGTGACAATTCGGCTTTCGCGTTCTCCCGAGCCACCATGGCCGCTGAATACTTCTGCATTGCGTTAACACATTCATGTCCTTCTTCGCTCTGTGGGCCGGTCTGAAACAAAAGCAAAGTTTTGACCGAGAACCATCACAAATAAATGATATACAAGAAAATACTTACCATTTTGTGCCGATTTTCACATATTAAGTACGAAGCAAAACTTCCTTCCTGAACGACAAAACAGCTTAACCTCAATAAACGGGTTTGGCAAATAGTTACTTTTTTTCGAGATGAATTGTACCGATTTGTTTAGCTCAATCCAGGTCAACTTCACCTCGCTACGAGGTAAGATTTACCTTTTTTGGATTCACCTTTTTTCTCGGTGAATTGTACCTTTTCTCCAACCTCGATTCAGGTAAATTTTACCGCGCTGAGTTTCACCTCGAAGAGGTAGAAGTTACCTTTTTGGCTTTCACGAGCGTTCACCTTGCTATCTCGGTAAATTTTACCTTTTTATTATTTTCCGTGAAGGCATTCCACCTTTTGATTAAAAAGGGTTCTACATTTTCGAAGATATGATCTGTAGTCACTTTTATAGGTACCAGTTTCATTGTATTAGTATTTTAAATGTCCAATGACTTCAAAATATAGATCTAAAATATACAGGCAATGGTCCTGGGTGCTCTTTTTTTACCACCTTAACGTGAGGGTGAAAGAATTTTTCTTTTGGCTTCTGCAAGGTATGAATCCCTCCTCGTTCATTCCCTTTCGATTCGACCAAAAATACCAAGGTCATCTCTCTAGCCAGCAGCCTTGCTGACTGACTACACCGTTATGTTGTTGTTTGAATTTCGCGTGTGCAACGAATGAAGGAAGGGTTTAAATTTTTGGCTATTCCGGCTGTTTATTTTCGTTTGCCCTGCCTTTCATACGTCTGTGACTGTCTCTCTCTCTCTATGTTTCTCTGTATTTCTGGTATCATTTGTTTTATATTTAACGGCGGTACGATCTTTTCCCGATAGAAAGTATTTACATTCTCCATTTTTGTTTTGAAAAACAGAATTTCTCGGTTTAAATTTTCCATTTTGAATAACGTTTATTTGGAAACTGAGTGAAAACATGTTAAATGTTAAGATAGAAAGTGGTACCTTCCAAATGAAAGCTGCAGAGGAAGTTATGAATCATTTGAAATTTCCGTCCTCAAGGAAAATTCCACAGATCGGTACTAAATTTTATCTACGCATTAAAGCGTAAAGAAAGAACTATCTCACCCCCATCATCTAGCGATCTGTATCATCTTTAACTGCAACGAACGTCCGCTCGCTGCATTTCGCGTATACAGAAATTAGGAGCTACCGCCACTCGACAAACAGTCATCGGTATTGCCGTTTGGTCGTTTTCCCCTGGGTCAACCAACAAACAACAACGTAGGACGGACATATACGTTGTCGTTGATGTTGCTTTCGCAATTTTAAAATCAAAACACAATCGTTAAATCCGAAACTAGCAACTAATAAGTCATTAACGTTATACTTACACACAACGTTGCTGATGTCTCGGATACTCCTATATTGTTTATGTTTTCACTTTTCCCCTATGCCCTTGCCGTCATTATCGTCATCATGCAATAGTTTAGTGTTGGTTTGGTAGTGACGATGCACTCGTAATAGGGCAAGTGATTGCTTGTATCGTGTCGGTTATTATGTGGCGTCATAACAGCAACTCCAAAACGATGAGCAATGGCTCAAACAAGCCTATCTATTGTTTCGAATCACCCGACTAATGTATGATTTTTTGCTGTTTCCTTTCCAGATTTCTGAATGTCGCGTTCCGTTAGTCTCATATGGAGGAACAGTATTGGGTTCGGTTCCAATCGCACCAGTGTCCTAGATGCGTAGTGAAAATGTGCCGAAGGTGTCCAGCATTTTCTTATTCTATGAACAAGAAGCAGCCTAGTCAAATCGGACACAGAATCAGAAGCAGCAACAGCTTCGGCCGCAAAGCACAACAACAACAACGACAGTGTGCATGGTCGTCGTCGTCGTCATCATCGGTTCATGTTTATCACCTCGAGGATTGTTGTCCCACTATGTGGCGGTGGCAGTTCTAGAACACAAATAGTCTCTTCCCGCGCGCGTTTAGAAGTGTGTTTGTGTGGCACCGAGTGGTCTAATCAATTAGCAAACACATGACAATAATATCTATACTATACACAACATATTTAGGTGAGCAATCGGCGTAAAAAGAGCTGAGCCGCCCGCCGAAAGCCAGCCCAGAAGAAGAGATAGTCAATCTAGTAATTCAATCGGGGCCCGGGCGTGCGAGTGCTGAATGAGAGTGTCGAAAACAAAAAAAAAAATCAACGCGAAAATAAAATATCAATAGGTATATTATACCGAGGGTCTTGTTAGGAAGAGGGGAATTGTGTTGTGGAGTATCGCGTAGAGAGCGATAGTGTGAAAGCAGAAGTACCCCGTTTAGCGCGTCCGCGAGCAAAAGACGACGGCGATCCAAAGTAACAATAACCATAATAGAAATAACAGTAATAATCTTGGAAAAAACGTGACGTGAGTGTGATAATCGTGTGATTGTATTGCCTTGGTGGAAGCGCGCTTTCCACTTGTGGGCCGCCTCCCTGTTCCAATCTCGTTCGTTCCCATTTGTTGTGAGACCGAGTGTCTTCACGGGACCGAGTCAGAGCCGAGGGAAACAGCGAGAGCCATATCAAACGAAGCGAAGGTATGCCTATAATGAGGCCGGGAAGTTTAAAGGATCCCGAGATAGCCGAACTATTTAACAAGCATGACCCGGAGAAGATTTTCGAGGATCTGCGCGAGATCGGCCATGGATCGTTCGGTGCGGTCTACTACGCCAAGTGCAATCTCACCCGGGAGATTGTGGCGATCAAGAAGATGTCCTACATGGGCAAGCAGAGCATGGAAAAGTGGCAGGATATCCTGAAGGAGATCCGGTTCCTACGACAGCTCAACAACCCCAACACGATCGAGTACAAGGGGTGCTATCTGCACGAGAACACCGCATGGCTGGTGATGGAGTATTGCGTTGGATCCGCGTCCGACATAATCGAAGTGCACAAGCGCCCCTTGAAGGAGGAGGAAATTTCCGCTATCTGTGATGGTGTGCTGCGTGGGTTGAGCTATTTACATGGGCTGGGCAGGATCCATAGGTGAGTAATTTCTTTCGTTTTGCTGTGACTCAAAACAGAGGGTTTTTGAATACGTTGGCATTCTGCGAAATGAACCTGAATGGCCACTTATACTTCACCTCCGAGGAGGAAAACCGATAGCAAAAATATCATTGACGGGTATGCTTCAGGTGAAATCTTTGCTGAAGTGGTTGAAAGATTTCGTATCATGCTACCTACAGATTAAACCAGTGCTACGACGGATGCGTAATGGGATTTGAGTGATTCACATAAGTATTTGAAAACGTTGTGATTGCACAAGGACGAGTAAGAGTTAGTTATGGTTCGTTTTTTTGTTGACTGCATTTATAAGTTTACCCTCATAAAGCCCATGTTTCACAACGAAGTATATTTTCGTTTTTTTTTCTTTTTTGATCTCTCAATGTTTTTTATAGTTTTTTTTGAAAAAAAAATTTCTTCAAAAAATGGTAAATTGAAAACACAATCAAATGTATTGCTTTCTCTGTCAGAACAGAAGATAGTGGAAATTAGCTATACATATTTTACTGCAATCACGGTTTTTTTTTATTTATTTATTTATACGTGTGAAATGTTATGGAATGTTTTGGAGGCTACTTTAGAGGTTCTTTCGATAGACTCTTTCACTATTAATTATCTTATGGTTACGAATAGTGTGTATGAAGTAATAACATCTATTGAATTGTACTCAGTGATAAACATTCTAAAATCTTATTCCTCGGATTCACCAGATTCCAAAATCGTTGCCATATACCGTATATTAAAATGTATATGTGCGCTTATAAAAAGTCACTCACTGTTATTAGTGAGTGAAGTTTTTATGAGCGCACATATGTATATTTTAACATACGGTATATACAACTCGTTTCACACTTCCATCTAGAAAAGCAAAAAAAAAAATACTATAGCCCCGAGCAGACTTCATGTAAAAAAATATAGCAAATTTTGCTATCACGCCTTGAAAAAGCTCTCATTTTTCCCGACATAATGCACAGCATAAACAAAAAATTCTGAGACTCAATTGGAACTTAAAGAAGGCACCATTAAAATTGACTGTGATTGCGAAATTTGCCATTAATATGCTTACAATCGTTTAGTAAAATCACGCATCATTTTGGGTCTCAAAAAGCAAAGTTTGACATCACTAAAGCTCAGTTAATTTAGAAATAGGACAGTTACGAATGCGTGTATTTCAAAAATCATTCATTTGATAAAAATACTTTCTATGAAGAAAATGAAGATAATCCCTTGAAGGACAATTCAAGGAAAAATTTTAAAATAACATTGATGATCTTTGAAAAGAATTGTTTATCGTTTTTTTTGTAAAAAAAATCCTACTTTACTCTTGCTATATCCCAACGGCCGGCGCACACTTTTTTTCAGTCATGATATTGATCAGTTTTTTCAGTATATACTTCTTCTAATCTGTATTTTAGGGGGCTGCATCCTTCTCCTTCAATTTATGCTATTTTTTGGCCCAATACTTCTCTTGTAAAAGAAAATAAAGGCAATTTAGTGGATACAGCTGTTTCGAAATTAACAAAACTAGATTATTTTTGAGCCACTTAAAAGCGTTTTTAATGGAATTTCTGCTGGAAAAATCAGACAATAACGAAGTAAAACCATCGTGAGATTGAACTTAAAGTATCAACGGTTGATATTGATTAGAGATGTACCGAATAGTGATATTCGGCGAACGGCCGAATACCGAATATTGACCTTTTCAACTATTCGGCCAAACGAATATTCGGGCGAACATTCGGTTGGATTTTCTAATAAAAATACAAAAGCGATTTTTTCAATTCCCTTCTATTTCTTCCGTCTTAATGCATCTCATGTTTTTAAGTCGATTTTTTTCAACCAGATGATAAAACCAAATGATGTATTACAAGATCTTTTTCAAGTAGGGTCTATCTAATTTAAAAAAATGTCATCAATAACTGAAAGGACATCAGATGACTTATCGCTTCTAGGAACATAATCACCAAAGAGAATGGGTTCCTGTAAAATCTGGGACAAAACACGTCGAAACAGCGGCCAATCAATTTAAAATTGCTTATTTGATATCGAATTAGATGAAAGTCGAATTTAAGCAAGACATCTTCAAAGTAGTTGCTAAAAAACGATAATCTTTAACCTTAAGCATACAATACCTTAAACCACATGATCGACAATTCAACACGATTTTTTTTTATTTTGAAAAAGGGTAAATCTGAACAAAATCAAGGCCAAAACATGCAAGAGGAAAGTGAAATTGAATTTTGCTGTTTTCATTGAATTACAGCAGCAGTATTAAAATCGTATCTAAGGAATAAACAAAAGTTTAAGTTCGTTTTGAAATTGTTTAAAAATCGTTGTTGAACTGAAAATCTTGAAATTTAAAAAAAAAAATCAAAGTTTTTTATTTGATTTAGCAAATAATTTGAATAAAGCCGGGCATCCTGGCCAGATTTGGCTTCTCTCGAATTCTTTTTTGGATTTATGGGCAAGCCTAGATATTTTAGGAAAATCTAGAATAAACGAAAATCGAAGTATAAAGCGATACTTGTCAGCATTCTCCTGTAGGATCTACAGTGAAATATACAAGAATGCACCTTAGGCTGATGTCAAGCTGAGGCGACAAGCATCGCTTTGCGTTATAAATTCCAATAAGAAAGTAATGCAACGCATTGTATGTCATGCTGGCGCGCCATGGCGCTTTCAAAATTCACTACAAATTATCGTTTCTCGACATCTGATAATGCTTGGAATCGTCTCCTTTCTTTCGGGAGCAATTAAAAACTCATCAGATCATGATCCGGATTGCGAAAATGCCGAAATTTCAACCGACAAAATTCTTTGTATTTTTGCGGAACTAAGAATTCATGAAAATTTTCTCGTCGATTCAGATATTATTTAGTTTATTATCACAAATTTGGACATATCTACTATTGTGGTTAAAACCCAAAATCACTGCTTTAAACCGAGAAAAAACATCATTCCCATTGGATTTTCTACTTGTCGCGCTTCAAAACACCCTGGCATCAGTTTTGTCGCGCTTTCCAATGCGCTCAGCTTGACAGGTCTGCGCTTTTTCCATGGAGATCAAATGAGAGCAAGTATGTCGTGTGAACGTGTTGCGCTGCTTGTCGCCTCAGCTTGACATCAGCCTTAGATGTTCAACTGAAACCATAAGTTTTTGTAGCTTTTTCAACATTGCTTTTGGATTTTCTATAAATTATCCAAAATCAGTTGAAAAATTTGACAATAATGTTATTGTATAAATTTGAAAAAAAAAAATATTCGGCCACTTAGGTTAACTATTCGGTGAGCCGAACATTCTGTCTAACGATTTTTGGGCGATATTCGGCGCCAAATATTCGGTACATCTCTAGTATTGATCGTGGGTTGCGAAGGGTACATACAAGATTAACCTTTTTCGGATTTTAATAACAGCGATAACCAAAATTTTCATTTTGAAAATTGTTGGTTTTCCCACAGGAGCAGAATCTTGGCAAATCATTATATTTAATACAACACAACTTACATACAACAAATACACACTTTAATATGCAAGGGACCAGCCATAGGATTCAAACGCTGGAATTTGTTTGAAATAGGATTTTTCATAAGTTGATGGACTGATGGACGGCAATCAGAAATCATCTGTCTCATAGCCTCGGTACCGGCTTAAAGGTTACGAGCTCTTGAACTAGCAAAAATTTGTTGTTTGAGGTTAAGTTCGAATGACTCATAACAAGGCAACACTTTCAGCTTATCGGAGAAAAATTTGCGCGACATTTCGGCGATCTACACCTAGTTTTTCGCTTATTAAAAATTCTGGTATGAGACTTGATTTTGACCTTTTCCGTAGTTGCCGATCATGTCCTGTAGACATTTTTGACAGTGTTTGCATACTTTTCCACCACTCACACACAGTAATTCTTCGAATAATCAACGGTTTTGTCAGCTATCAAATTGATAACGATGGATTTTCAAGAAACTGTGCAAAATTATTTTTTCTTTTTCTCTTGCATCGTAAAAATCTCAAAAAATTTTAAATTTAAAAAAAAAATATAGATCGGATAATACTTTTCACAGGCAGCAAAATGCTGTCAAAATTTTTAATGACCATACTAGTAAATGAGCTATCAGCAAAAGAAAGTGTGAATATTTTTTTTTATCCGAATTTTATACTGATTAAAGATAAGATACGAAGAATCGTTGGGCGTAACCAACTCGAAATAAATTATTTTTTCACTTGGTCACCTACACATCTTTTGATTATCAATAAAATAACTAGAATTCATGCTTATCCATTAAAATAACAAATGCTTGAACAAGAATTCCTCAGTTTTACAAGAATTTTAAACCATTTTGTATGACTTTAATTTAAATTTTGTGTGCCTGGTTCGTTTTTGGTCCAATATTTAAAAATTTATTTGGTGAATATTTTAGATTTTTGTTATTTTATTTTTGTACATACTTTTACGTTCCAAAGAAAAATATAAGCTTTCAAAAAATGTATGGAGAATGATCAAACACAACTTTAAAGCGTGCTTTCTTGATACAGGGTGGCCACCCATCCGGGAAAAACGGGAAAAGCGGGAAAAAGACGGGATTTGAAATCTAACGGGAAAAAAGCGGGAAAAAGGCAGGATTTTTTTCGAAAAGTCGGGAATTTTTGGCTCAGTGAAAATCTGTTCAATGAAGTTTAGTCGAAATAGGTCGAAACAAGTGGAAATGGATTGACAGTTGATCACCAGTCGCTTTCCAATTGACTTCGACCGATTTCTACCGAATCCTCCTGCCGAACTGGATCGGTTTCGATTAGTTTGAACTTGCTTCATTGAACAACAGAAGGATGTTCCCGAACAGCCAGATTGCTAAGCGAATAGAAATAGGAAGTACAAAAATAAGCTATTTGATTCCACACGGTATTGCTCTCTATTTGGACTTGACACTGTACATTAAGCGTTCAAGGAGGGACTAAGGAAAAGTTAATGGAATTTGGATGAATTTTTGAGGACGTTGTATATCCTTTTAAAAACATTCCACTTAGAAGGGCAGATTATACTGCAGTAACGGGTTCAACTATATTTCCGTTAAAATTTTGTGACGTTCGCTGGGTGGAAAATGAACGCGCTGCAGAACGTGCTGCCAAAATGCTACTGTACATCAAAGGGTTTGTCGACTAGGTTAAAAAAAAACAAGAGGAGAAAAAGATTAAGGAAAATCATTCAAATTTTAAGCGGACTTTTTCATCGATTTCCCGGTCGAAGGTATTCGACATTGTTACTAAAGCTGTAGCTGATAATTTGCTGGGACCAAACATGAGTTTTTTTTGTTACGGTCGCTTCGACTGTTGAGTCCTTTTTACGCGAGTATCAGACAGAAGCACCGATGGTTCCGTTTCTCTTCGATGATTTAACCGGGCTTGTAAGAGATTGATGGAGAAAGTTGTAAAGCCTGAACGACTAAACTTAAAATCAAAAACATTTATTGGAATTGAACTCTCAGAAATAAATCTTCTACCTCCTGAAAGCGTAGAAATTGGATTATCAACTATATCGGCAATTAAGAAAGCAAAAGAGTCTGGCCATGTTTCCCATAAGTATATCCTTGTATTCAGAAATAGCTGTCGTTCGTTTTACTGTGGATTTTTTAATAAAATGACTATACCATCTCCCTTGTCTTATCCCATCACTCGGTATTTATCGTGCGTTAATCCCGATGTGATTGCACACTATCCAGATATTGCCAAAAAACGTTTAGACCTGTGTCTAGAAGTACTTGTTGATAAGCAACACTTAAGTAGAGCTTGTGCCGATAGAATTAAGGACGAATTTGGACAATTATGCGCAATACCTTCAATAAAAACATCATTTCGGGATATCGAAGAAAATCACAACCATTGGACATTTTTTGGATGGAATTTATTGGCCAACCGAAAAAAGGAGTTCTTCAATTTGACGACCTTATTGAAGAAAATTCTAATTTTGTCTTATGGCAACGCGACGATGGAAAGAGGCTTTTCCGTTAACGTGAAATGCCTAGTTGAAAACCAAACCGAGAGTCTGACAGCCCAACGTATCGTACACGACGAAATCAACATGTCAGGGGGAGTTACAGCATAACGGTAACGAAATCGTTCCAGTATGCCCGCAATTCTCACTCGAGATATGTCGAGTTCTAAAAAGTAAAAAAAATGGAGGAAAATCTGAAAAACTATAACGAAACGGAAACGAGAGGCAGAAAAGGAGTCATAGGAACTGGAAGCAAAAAAAATGAAGATGCTTTCCGACGCTCATAGAGAGGCAAGCTTAATGGACGAAAAATTAAAACACTTTAAAATATATGAGATACAAATAAATTTGAAAAATAATAATCAAACATATTTTAACGAATCGAGTGACATAGGGTGGTATGAAAAAAACTTAGTATTTGCTTTTGCTAAACTGAATCGAGCAGTCGAACAGTCGCTTAAAGCAATTGCTTCGGTTGTTATGAATAAAGTTTTTTTTGACAGCTGTTTTCTCAGTCAGGAGCTTTTACTTTTAGAACAAGCTAGTTTGGTATGAATAAAGCTCAAATCTGAAGCAATTGCTCGACAAATCTCATAGCAATTGCTTTATTTTCTAAGCATGCTCGGTAGCAGACTTTTCCAATAAAAAATTCTTAAATAACGTCATGAACTTATCAAATTAGCAATATTTCACTTCAAAACAATTCAAAAAGGTATTTTCAACATGGATAAAGAAAAGTCGAAGTGATAACCCAACTTTTTTCATATTCCTGTCGTTGTATAAAATCATTCGTCTAAGATGACAATAAACAAATCAATTAGTAAATATTTCAAATAAAAAAAAAATCCGGCTATAGTGGAAGAAGTCCCAATTGGCTCAAAGTAAGAAATAAATTGTAATAATTTAAAACATTATACAGATCTCTCATTTTTATATATTTTTTTATAATCCTAAGATTTAAAAAAAATCTAAATTAAAATGCGCGCCTATTGCCTATTTTTTATCCATCGGATTATCCCGATCCGAATACATGTGGGAGAGCTTATGATAAATATTAAAGTTAGGCCATTTTTTGTTTGACAATATTCGAATATGTATTCATTTTTCTTTAAACATCAACATACGAGCACGCATTAACAAAAAAAATCCGGTCGTTCTTACACGCACCACCTGCTTCGTCGACTTCAAGGCTACTTTAGCCTTACTTTTCAATTTGCTGATCGTCTTCTTTCATATTACTTTAGAAAACTTCAGATTCTGCTGGTTGGATAGCTCTATTTTTCGAAGCAAAAGCTATGTTCTAAGACTTTAGTACACATCCGCTAAGCAAATGTTTATTCATACCAAACTAAGCAAATGCTTTGGACTTTTGCTTTGATTGATTTCGAGCTAAGTAAAAGCTACCGAAGCAATTGCTAAACCTTATTCATACCACTAATAGTTTTAAAAATTTAAAAAAAATCCCGCTTATCAATCTAATGATTTTTAGTTAATTGGTAAACCTCACTGAAATAACCATTTAAAGATTATTTACCACTTAAAGAAAGCTTAATCGATTTTCGTTTATATGGTTTCAAAAATGAATATTCGGAATTTTGTTTGGTTTTCTGTTGTATAAAACCGGGAATTTCGTGAGACCATGCGGGGAAAAAACGGGAAAAATGCGGGAAATCAAAAATTAATTTTGAGTGGCCACCCTGTTGATATTAACTTAAACCCCTTTGGCTCCAGGGGCCTCATATTTATGTATTGAAACTTGGAACAAATGTTTTAAATCTCTGAAGATACTTACAATGTTTTTATGGTAGTTCGTGGGCTCTTCTCACTTTGAAAAGCGAGAAGGTTCCATTCCAGTAAAACATACATTTTGGCATAATTACAGAACGCTTTAAAAACAGAGTAAAATTTCCAATCTTGAAAAACCAATTTATGTCAAGATCAAATTTCAGTAAGGTCGAATTCACAGTGAGCGCGAAGCGAAGTGCGAAGCGAATTTCCAATTCGCGCGGCAAACCGCTTCTCATTGAAACACGTTGAAAAAAACATCGACCGGCCACAGTGCAAGCGAATTTTCATGCGAAGACCCGGCTGGATCGCGCGAGTTCATCCTGTTCATCCGGACATACACTGAAAATATTCTCTCGGATATTTTTTATCGTAAAATGATTTATCTAAAAAATCTTTTTCAACAGTTTATTTATTTAACTATCATAGCCGTTTCTGTGTTGGTAATGAAAAATGCACGATTTTTTATCGCGGATTTTCGAAAAAAAACGCGGTTTCAGTCTTTTTCAATTGAAACAAATTCTAACTGGCAATAAACGACCGGTGGCATGAAAGCCCCACAATATGTGTATAGGGTGAAGGGGCTGAACGGATAGAAGTTGGAGTTTGCTGTACGACGCCATCTTGAAATCCAATATGGCCGCTTCCACTCAACTTTAAAATGCTGGAAGTGACTGAAGAGCACATGAAACTCCCACAATATAGGTATTGGATGAAAGTACTCAATAAGTAAGAAGTCGAATTTGGCTGTCCGACGCTATTTTGAAATAAAAGATGGCGGTTTCCGCTCTATTCAAAATGCAGTAAATAAGTGAAAATCGCATGATCCATCCAAAATATAAGAAATGAATAAAAGGGATCAAAAAGTAGATAAAAAATGACTGACAAAAATTTAACAAAAATTTTGAGAAAACTGCAAAAAAGCACTGAAACAAATAAACAAAAATATGACAAGTGTTATAAAAAGAAAGTCATATTGGCAAAAATATAACAAAACTGTGGAAAAATATTAAAAATATTACTAAAATTTAAAATATGACAAAAATATGACAAACAAAAAAGAGATAAATGACAAAATTTTGAATAAAACACGACAATTGTAGTAAAAAAAATTATGCCAAAAATATGACAGATATAACACAATTAGACAAAAATATAAGAAAAAAAAAACACAAAAACTGCAAAACTATGACAAGACAAATGAGAAAAATATATGACAAAATTATAATCAAAATTTGACCATAAAATGACCTGACAGAACATATATAAGGACAAATATTTGACAAAAAATTTACAAAATGACAAAATAATAACAAAAAATTTACAATAAAATCAGAAACATCTGGCAAACATATATAAAACTATAAAAAAAAATTATTACAAAGGTGGTAAAAATATGGAAAAATTTGACAAAATAATGGCAAAAATCTGACTAAATTATGAAGAATGAAATAAAAATATAACAAAATACTTTCAAATATACATGTATGTAAGAAAAATGACAAAATGATGATAAATACGACATTAAAATTACAAAATTTCAACAAAAAACATGACAAATCCGAACATAAAATGATGAATATGTTACAAATATATGGCATATGACAAAAAAAATGACAAAATATGACAAAATCTAGACAAATCTATGGGCTTGTAATATGTGTAACTTAGTTGGCAAGTTAGTTCCCTCCTAAGCCAATATCCGTGAGTTCAAATACAAGAGTAATCATCGAATACAGTTGTACCGGATAAGACATTCAGTATGAAGAGAAGATGGTAAAAAAACTATATATAATCGAACGGAAAAAAGACAAAACTATCAAAAGAAACTTACAATCAAATGAACAAAAAATCTGACAGAACTATGACAAAAAATACGACAAATGAATACATGACAAAATAATGACAAAAATAAAAATAAAATGACAACAATCTTACAGTACTATAACAATTACCATTGTCAATTGTTTGTCATAATTTTGTTTTTTTTTAATCATAGTTTTGTTATATTTCTATCATATTTTTTTAATAGCTTTGTTACATATATTTTTGTCATAGTATTGAAAGATTTATGTTATTTTATTATTAGAAGTTATTATATTTGTCATATTTTTAATTTAATTTTTCATATTATCCATAATGTTGTCAAATATTTGTCAAAGCTTTTGTTACGGGTTTTGGCATTATTATTAATTTTTTGTTATTATTTAGTAAATTTTTATTAATTTTTGTCAGATTTTTTTTAAATTTAGTCATGGCTTCGTCATTTTAACAGTCAAGTTTATCATAGATTTGATATATTTTTCTCAAATTTATGTAATATTTTTATCACCTTTACCATATTTTTTATCAAAGTTTTGTCAGAGTTTCGTAATTTTTGTTGTTATAATATTTTAATTTTTTTTTATAATTTTGTAATATTTTTGTCATAGTTTTGGTAGATGTTTTTTCTTGCGATTTTCAGTCATTTGAAATATTTTAAAGTTGAGTGGAAGCCGCCGTTTTGGATTTTAAGATGGCGATTCACAGCGTCAGACTGCAAAATTCGACTTTTACTAATTGATTCCTTTCACCTAATACCCACATTATGGGGGTTTTATGCGATTTTCAGTCATTAAAAGCATTTTGATTTTAGGCTGAAGCCGCCATCTTGGATTTGGGCGTCAAAAATCTGGTCCTTATTCCGGTCCTAAGATTCCTTTTCACAAATCCTGTTGTCCTAGTACGTGCAAGGTTTTTTTCCGCGGTTTTCCGGAATTAACGTGGTTTTTCGCGGAATTGACGCGGATTAGTTTTTTTTGCGCGGTACGTATCCCTCGCTCACAGTTTTGATTCTGCAAATTAAATTTGCAAAGATTTTTTCACGAGTGATTAATGTTTGCAAAACACCGAAGGTTTTTTCAGTGTTGAACCGCTTCGCAATTCGCGTACACTGTGGCCGGCCTTCAAAAACGAACTTGCGAAATTCATCCGGTGAATGAATATTTCGCTTCGCAGTTCGCTTCGCGCTCACTGTGTTCGTACCCTAAGTATATGAAATCTTCTTTGTATTGCAATTCGAAACTCCAACGCAACCCTCTTTTTAAAGTCGTTGTTTTTGAATTATGTTGACATTTGATTTAAAATGACGTCTTCAAGAAAATCAAAATTTAAATAATTTTTACAAATTTTATTTAGGTGTAGAAAATCACACCGAGTCATCTTATATACATGTGAAATGGCGGCGTTTTCTGTGAAACATCTTCACGTATGATCGGATGGTTGGAATGAAGTGAAATTTGATTTGAAGTTTTCTGCTTGGATATTGTTTGTAAAATAGTTTTAACGCTAATCCGGTTTTGTTTTGCGCACTGTTTTCATATTTTTGTAAAGTATTGCAGCGCTTATGTAATTACACCACTAGAATTGTTATAAAATTGGCTTTCTGGTGAAGCCAAGTGAGTATGTTTTGTTAACATACTCAAAATCCAGTGCGAAGTTGAACTTAAGTGCAAGAAAATCTTAGAAATTGCGAATTGTCAAAAAGTTCGAAAAACAGCTTTTTTTGAAAATTTGAAAGAAAATCCGTGTTTCGTATTTTGGCTATCTAAAAATGTAAAAATTTGCCAGCGTTAGATACAAAGTTGAACTGATGTGAATTTAGTTAGGAAAGCATTAGGAGATCTATAAGTTATACGCTTTTGCTTAGCTCAAATTTAAGAATGGCAAAATTAATAAACATTTTTTAATTAGGCATGAATAAGCGTAAAAAATATCAACTTTACACCTTCCCGAGAAATATTTAATTTATTCCAATTCAAGTTTTTGACTCACAAAACTACTATAGCGAAAGCAATTGCTAGAACTTTTATCATATCAGCAATTGGATAATTTGCCTTTGCTGAATGTATAAAAACATTAATCATGAATGCTATACATATATACAGTCTTAACTCTACTGAGTTCTACGACTTTAGCTTTATCTCACGATGGAAGAACCTTTGGTAAAACAGTTTTTTGAACAAATCCTATTTTTAATTAAATAAATCTGATTAAAATACAAATAAAATTTGATTAAAATAAAAAAAAATTCGTTTTTTTAAATTATTGATGAAATTGAGTGCCTTGTTTTGGTTTCTTCTCAATGATCCTGTACAATTGACTTTTTAGACTATTTAAGGTTTTGGCCGTATGATTTCCCACGTTGACTTCTATGTTTTTATGAAGACATCGATTGAAGTTCCTAGCAATCACTCATGCAATACGCTCTTAGCAAACTTCAACCAAAAGGTTTATCAAAACCCATTTATAAAAGCATCTTTAATTCAATACTCAATCAGTTTGTAATGATTTTAATGAACCTTTCATCCCCCTCATCAAACCCGTAGAGATATCAAGGCGGGCAACATCCTGCTCACCGAACAGGGCATAGTCAAGCTGGCCGATTTCGGCAGCGCCGCCATCAAGTGTCCGGCCAACAGCTTCGTCGGGACCCCGTACTGGATGGCCCCGGAGGTGATCCTGGCGATGGACGAGGGTCAGTACGACGGCAAGGTGGACGTGTGGTCCCTCGGTATCACCTGCATCGAGCTGGCCGAGCGAAAGCCGCCCTATTTCAACATGAACGCCATGTCGGCCCTGTATCACATCGCCCAGAACGAAGCCCCCACATTGCAGGTTCGTTGATTTGGCGGGTTGATGGTCTGTAGATGTTTTATATCTGTTTTTTTCTTGTTTTTATAGGCACAAGATTGGTCAGATACATTTCGGAGTTTTGTTGAATGCTGTCTGAAAAAGTCACCGGTGGAACGACCCCATTCCAGTAAGCTTCTGACCCATCTGTTTATGACCAGGATACGACCGCCAAATGTGTTGGTTGACTTGATAGCAAGGTTTGTTGATTGTCAATTAGCGGTAAAATTTAAGTTTTTGTTAAACTGCATTTCAATTACAGAACGAAAGCTGCTGTCAGGGAATTGGACAATTTGAACTACAGAAAGATGAAAAAAATATTGATGGTCGAATCCTGCGAGACTGAGAGCAATGTGGGCGACGCAGAGGATACACCGGACGAACAGATTGGAGGCGACAGCAGTAAGAGTAACAGTATAACTTCGGAACACTCATTACATTCGGTAGATCAGCACGGGGGAGTGTTGCGAACTGCTTCCAGGCACCGGGTCCCTGGTGGTCCAGGACTGCCCCCGATGCACAGCAGCAGCATGAATAATTCCGGTGGTCGCGACGGGTTAATGCTGAACGACGGCATGGGCCGGTATGGTGGACCGGGAGGTAGCGGTCTGGGAAGTTCCGGTGGCGCCGGGGGAAGTGGTTCCGGTTCGGGCAGTATGGGTGCTAGTATTAGTTATCAAAATTCTTCATCTAGTCCCATTGTACCTCATCATCACCCGCATCACCATAACCACGTGTCACAGGCGGCCGCAAATGCGATCGCCGAGCATGGTGCCAACAATTTCGCTACGATAAGGACGACCAGTATTGTGACGAAGCAGCAAAAGGAACACATGCAGGTGGGTGCTGACTGTTGATTGATATCTAAGAAATTTTTGTCAGTTTTATTTTGTGAAATAGTTTTTTGTAGGCCTTATACTAGAAAAAAATTAGAATTCAATTGAATTTAAACTCACGATTTTTGTCAATCATTACAGGAGGAAATGCATGAACAAATGTCCGGCTACAAACGAATGCGTCGCGAACATCAAGCTGCCTTACTAAAGCAAGAGGAGCGATGCAAGGTCGAGATGGAACAGCACAAGGGAGCTCTCGATAAAGAATATGATATGCTGCTGCACAACTTTACGAGAGAATTGGATAAACTATCGGTGAGTTTAGTTTGAGAAAGAACACTATATTGGATGATTGATCTTAAAAATTTATTTCCTCTGTTCAGGTTAAACATCAGCAAGAAATCGAACGGAGAAGTAAGCAGAACAACGTTGCCGAAAAGAAACTTTACAAGGAAATTTCCACCCGCCAGGAGGGTGACCGGAAGGCATTCGAGATGCATAAAAAGAAGGAATACAAAGCCAACAAGGAACGCTGGAAGCGGGAGTTGTCGATGGATGACTCCACGCCGAAGCGTCAACGTGATGCTACTTTACAGTGAGTTTCCTAACTTAAATGAGGTTTTTTTTTCTATCTAAATCTGTTTTAACTTGTTGCCGATTATTACTACAGAACGCAAAAGGAAAATCTAAAGCAAGCTGAGGCTCAGGAAGAGCAGCGAATGCTGCGAGTGCAGAAGAACTACATCGAGCTCGAGATGCGCAAGTTCCGAAGGAAAAAGATGGTTCTGCTGCACGATCTCGAAAATCAACTGCTGCGAGATGTATGTTTTCTTGTAAGATTTCTGAACCTTTTGAATGGATGTTTCATATCCTTTTTTTCAGGAACTGAGTAAGAAGCAACAACAGCTGGAGCAAGCCCACGGTATGCTCATCAAACATCATGAAAAGACTCAGGATCTAGAATACCGACAACAGAAAAGCGTGCATGCTCTTCGGGAAGATCAGGTTAATAATAAGGTCTTTTAACAAAAACGTCACTGTAATACTTATTTCATTTATTTTTTCAGATATCAAAACAACACGAGAGTGAGCTGCGGAACCAAAAAGAGTACATGGACCGAGCCGAACGGGAGCTGTTGAGGAAGCATGCGCTCGAACTCAAACAGCAACCAAAGAGTTTGAAAGTAAGATCCCTGCTAAGTTCATATTGTAAGTTGTTGATTTTAAACCTTTTCTTTCAAATTTTAGCAAAAAGAGCTCCTGATACGGAAACAGTTTCGGGAAACGTGTAAAACTCAAACGCGTCAGTACAAGGCTTTGAAAGCGCAAATTCTGCAGACAACGCCTAAGGACGAACAAAAAGCTGTGATAAAGAAATTGAAAGAGGAACAACACCGCAAGTTAACGATTTTGGGTGATCAGGTATGTTCAAACGAAGATTAATTTATTTTAAGAACTGTTTCGGAGGCTTGACTTTTTTTTCGATTTCTCACAGTATGAACAAAGTATTGCCGATATGCTGCAGAAGCAAAGTTTGCGATTGGACGAAAGTCAGGAGGTGGAATGCCATCAGCTGAAGGATCGGCTGCAGTACGAGCTCGACATCCTAACGGCGTACCAGAGTAAAAACCGTATGCAGGCCCAGGCTCAGCGCGACCGGGAACGCAAAGAGCTCGAGGATCGAGTCAGCGTGCGACGAGCCCTGCTGGAAAGCAAGGTACGTTAGAAAAAGTTAGTTTAACCAAAGCATTAACATAACTGGATCTTTTTTAAACAACCTTAGATGGAAACTGAACTGCAACAGTTCAACCAAGAGCGAGCCGAACGAATTCGATTACTCCGGGAACGCCACGAAAAGCAGCTCGAGGCATTCGACGAAGAATCTGCACGGATGGGCTTCAGGTAAGTTTACTGTTTGTTGTGTGAATATAACGCTCAAAGTTAACACGAATCCTTTTCTTCCTCATCAGTGCACTGGCCTTAGCCGAAGCTTCCAAGGAGACTTATCCGGACGAAGAGGGCAGCCTGTCGGGATCGATGTTGAGTTTGGCCCACAGTAACAGTTCGACCAGCTTCCCGGCTGGCTCGCTATAGCACAAAGCGCGCTGCTATAGCATCAATAAAACTGCATCGTCGTCGTCGAATCACAACTCGATGTAGTATGTAGTCCGGCTTTTTGCGCTCGCTGCCGGGGCCAGCTGGCACAGGATATTTGTAGTAGCACTCTAGAACAAACACTTTTGAAATACATCGACATACGCAGGGTCCCGGTTGATCGACATGATATTGATGTGGAGGTTGGTAATTTTTGCTTATTACTTTTCGTTTCGTTAAATATGGTGGAAATTTGCGGAAGTGGTCCAAAGGAAGATTTTAAAAACTGTTTGATTGGATAACCGATGAAATTTGCACAGATAAAAGCAATGGTACTTCTGACAAGCAGACACACCTCTACACGTATAGGCTATCTGTAGAGCGAGAGAGAAATTGTTTTTTTTGTACTTTTTGTTTTAACATTTGTTATTGTTAGGTTTTTTTCGAGAATTCAGGAAGAAATATTGTCTATCGAACATCATTGCTTCAGTTTATTGCTTGTTTTTAAACTAATTTGAACTCTGGAAGTAAATAAAAACAAAATGAAAGGACTCTTCCTTCTAAATTCTAGTCAAATCACTCTCACTAGCTTTTCAGTAGAGCAAAACAAAAGAAAACTTTTAAAGGAATTGGAATATATTTTGCGAAGCACATATTCACATCCAATTCGGCTCGGGAATTAATACTCACCTAATAAACCTTTCGAATGATTCCTAGTTGATAAGATCCATTCGCACCCACATTCTTCATCCCTTCTGCCTTCTTTCTTTCTATCGTTAGAGGGACGAGCAATCCATCGTGTAAATAATTACTTAAATTACCTACTACTAATATCAGGTACTGTTTGTTTTTTTAGTTTGCGAAAAGCGAGTCGAGTTGGAATGCAAAAGCTGTCTCGGTAGTGCGTTGACCACTTTCGCTGCTTCCATAGGGATCGTGCATTTTGTACTGCCCCATACCACATCTGAAATCCAATTTTCATAAAAAATATGTATGTTTTTATGCTGAAAAATATTTATAAATTGTTTTTTAACAGTTTTGTACTTTTGACAAAGCTGTACCCTCATTTTAAAAATAAAAATTACTTTTATTAATTAAGCTAGTGGGTACTTTTCAAACTTAAAATCAGCAGAAATGTTCGGAACTGCTTCCAAAAAAGCTAAGAAAATATTTTTCTTCAACCCTAAAATTCTTTCAATAATTTTAGACCTTGTGTTCATACTTTTTTTTACCTAACATGCAAAACGACGTTTGATTTTTCATAATTTGAACAGCTTATGATGATTCATTGTGCGTTAATTATAGCGTGCTAATATAAGAAACAAAAAGTGAGAAGATTTTTTCAATTCACTCAAACTAATGAATATAGAAATTTAAATACGACTTAAATAAAAGAGCATTTTAAATCGTAGCACGTCTTAAATCTCAACTGCTATCATAAGCTTCCAAAAGCGTCATCAATCGGGCCAAACCAAAAAAAAAGTGTAAAACATCCTTTGAATACTGACAATTTCCAGTAATGGGATTGATTCCCAACTGGAATCTTTTTGGAACCAGATTTGGGAACTGGTTCCCCAAATAAAACAGAAATATAAGCTGCTCGGGCATATTAGATATGGTTTTCAAGCCAAACACAAAACTGCTAGTAGTTTGTAAATTACAGAAGCGTCTGCACGAGAGAAGAACAAGAGGAAATCATTATAGGTTTATATTTATATAACACAAGTACACACAACATCCCCCCTAGAAGTTTATTGTTTTCGTGCTGCGGCAGTGTTCCTCGTGTTTTGTATATTATTAGTTTAGTTTAATTTGTGTAATAGGTAAACCCACACACACATCCCCCCAAAAACACGAACTATACTGCAACTTGTTTATTTTTTACCGTTCGCAAAGAGAAGAAAACAGATTAGGTGAAACACGTTATTATAAAATGGAGCATGTGTAAACAAGTGAAATTAGTTATTTAATGTTTTAGTTATGAAATAAAAATTCGAAAGTGTAAAATCAAGAAAACAATAATGTATTGTAATTCTCTCACAATTACTAAAGTAACTATTAGATAAACTAATTTAATTCAAATCAGACGAGAAGTATATCCAAAAAAAGTGAACAAACACACATACAGCCGCACTCATACAGAAACGAAATTATAATTAAAGAAGTTATGCAAAATTAATGCTACTAGAGCTTTTTACCTTTACTATGAGACAGTGCGTAAATACTATTGACTAAATTGAGATATAAACTGCTAAAGCAGGAATAAAAAATATATAGAAACACAACACTCAAACTCATTTCTAGGTAACAATCAACCTGTCTAAACGATGTGCTTTCTCTAGAGAGCAGGAATGGTCATTTTAAACTGCAAAGCTTACCAAACAGTTTCATTTCCGAAACTGGATCAAAACAGAAAATTACCAACATTAAATAACATCCACACTCACACAAAACAACAAGAGAAAGATAAACTTAGAAAATACTACACTCATTCTCGGGAAAAACGTCTAAAAAATTTAATCTTTTTCATAACAAAATAAAAAACAACGGTAGGCAAAAGCAAGGCAATTTTGAAGCTGCAAACAACCTAAAAGTATATTATAAATCATCGAAACCGATTGTGCTAGGCAACAATACATAGAAGCGTTATCAAAAAAAAACTTTGAGCGAAAGCAAAAATCCTCAGCATGGATAAAATAAAATTAACATACAAGAAAAAAAACCCATAGCAAACGCTCAGAGCAAGTAACCATTTTCTCGGAACATTTTTAGGAACCACAGCTAGTAGCCACACAGACACACAGGAACCCAAGTCAAGCGACAATGGATCCGGGGGGTGGGACGAAAACTTTGCCCTTCACCCTTTTCCCATTCCCTTAAACAGAAGTTTAGTAGTTGATGAGTAGTTTGAGTGTCTGGTGACGAAAACATTCGAGAGAAATCCCTTACCTTATACAAAACAAAAAATAACTACCAATAACGGTCAGGTCATGAGGAGGCAGATGAGGGAAACTCGCAACACAGCGAGATAACATTAAACAAAACCATGAATGCAACTGCAATGATGTAAACGCGCTGATTTATGATTGATAGAATGATAATAATAATGATAATAAAACAAAACTAAACCAATTCAAAAATTTAGAAATTGTACGAGTTTAGTGGGTGTTTTCCTTTTTTAACCGTTTAGTGTCTTATCACCGGATTGTCGTTAATAGGTAGTTAGTATGTTTGTTAGTTGTTGACCGACCTGTGGTTCCACCCCGAACCAACTACGGTGAACCTTCCTTTGAAGGTCATATTTTCCGGCTAATGTATTCCACGGCAATACTCACGAACGAGTCCTCTCTCCGCATATATCTACTCAAATACGACCTTTGCTCTCTAAAGCGGGCCATAGACTAAATAAATGGCCTGTACAAACATTTTTCACGCGAACACAAACGATTGCTGGCGAAAACAGCAACAAAAAAAACCATCTCCACCCCGGCTGGGAGGATGGTTTGTACAAAATATTTCGATCCCGACCGATTTTACTCCAACCGTTTGGGCGCTCATTCAAGCAGTGCCATACACTATGCAAATCGTGTTTACAGCGATAAAATGTCATCGAATTTCATCGCATTTGTACATTTTTTTTTTGTTTCGATTATAGTCGTTTTACCATCTTTGTGGCATTCGCGACTTTATCAACGTTGCAGTTGGCGGAAAGTTATTGAAAAACTTATCCGGTACAACTGTGTTCGATGTTTACTCTTGGGCTCGAACTCACGGGCATCTGCTCAGGAAGCAACTGACTTGCCAACTGAGCTATACCTTAAGCCCAACATTTGTACAAATGTTGTGTAGTCTGTGGCCCGCTCAAGACCAGCTCTGATCTCTCCTTTAAGCGGGCCATAGACTACACAAATGGCCTGTACAAATTCGGTGATTCCACGACGATTGTTTGATCTATGCTCGCCCACACACTATACAAACATATTTCACGCGAACACAAACGATTTCTGGCGAAAACAGCAACAGCAACAAAAAAAACCATCTCCACCCCGGCTGGAAGGATGGTTTGTACAAAATATTTCGATCCCGACCGATTTTACTCCAACCGTTTGGGCGCCCATTCAAGCAGTGCCATACACTATGCAAATCGTGTTTACAGCGACAAAATTTCATCGCATTTGTACAAATGTTGTGTAGTCTGCGGCCCGCTTTAGCGAGTCATGTCATGATTCGACTACTCCTCATGCATGATTCGAGATTCGCACTATCGTGCGCCGATCGAGTTTAGCTTTTTCTGGAGTCGCGCCTTTCGCATCACACATCCAGGACTTTACTACTCGGGAGATTTCCGACGACGACTTCATTTTAAACCGACTCAATAGATTCACTCGACGTCGGGAAATAACTTTTTCCCTGTTAAGTTTGGGGTTTTCGGGGAGCAGTATACTGTATACAAATAGATGTTGTCGGTTTGCTGGTCCTTTAGTAAAGCGACCGATAATCTTTTCTTTTATTTATACATCTGTTCTTCACATAATAAATTCTTCCTCATATTGGTACCACTGACTGATGCCATAAAAGCCTCGATCTACGAGGGATTTCTATTAATTAATTTATATTCAAAATATGCTACAATACCTTTCCATTTTAATTAGCACTTATGATACTTAAAAAAATACAATTATTTTATATTGAATTCAAAGTTGGAAATAAGGTTGCCTTTCGACTTCACTTAGGATGTACAAAATTAGTTTCGATTTTCTTTTTCTTCACTCTTTCTGATCTTCATAATGTTGCAGCACTCGTTTGTTTCGTTGTTCCAATTCCGGTGGAATCCATGGTTCGTAAAGTAGGATAAGCAGTATCTTCGAAACCCGGGAACGTCTCGTCGTCAGATTCCACCCATGTTCGTTTCGTACCTCGAGGGTGACCCGTTCCCAATTTTCCGTCTTGGCCATCATCGTGCATCCGAAGCGCAACATTACGCCGTGCTCCAGTTTTCGGTTGAAGTTTAATCTGTTCCCTGTGGGCCGAGATTGTGTGATGAACCACTTTAGAGTTGATTGCTAACTGACAGCATTTTTTGCAACTTAGGCGCCATCTGAGGTATAATAGCGCATTAGCTCATATCCCGGGAATGATAAATTTAAGCTCCGCACCGCATTCATCTCACTAGCGCTGATCGTTGGAGTACGTTGGAAATTTTACCCACCGTTTAAATCCTCTCCTGCCTATATGCCTAAGATGATTGCTAAGTCCATTGTCCTCGGGAGCTTTAGAATGCCATCGTGGCTTGGCTTGGCCTTTAAACCGAACAAAGGCCTCATTTCCAAAAAGAACGCCAAGTGAGCTAGAGTGGTAGGAGATCGCGTTTATCGTTTTAAAAACGTGTTCACAAGACCTGTGTGAAATCCCGCCAAAAAAAGAAGAGATTGTTGCTTGTGCCGGCTGGCACGATCGAAGATTGTAATTTGTTTAAGAAGTGACACGTTTAGCTTATAATAAAAACGTTTATTGCGCCTATAGGTTGTTGATTCTTTATAGAGGAAATAATAACCAATCACCACCGGAAATCGTGATTTAGGTAAGCTAGGTCTAGAAAATTAGAAGCCAAAACATTTTCCTAACTCCACCACGTTGTCCAGGTTATCCACCCACACAATCGTGGGTCCAAGTCCGGGCTGAACGTCCTCAAAAGCCCTTAGCCGGTGCAGTACGACGCCGTGTCCTTGCGCACTCATCGAAAGGTCCGATCCAGCCAACCGGTCCGAGTCGAACTCGTTCGACGCCTGGTGAGAAGTAGCGGAAGTGGTGAACCAAAAACCTAAGGTCAGAAACATAATCCTAAGTCAAAAATTGTAACACTCAATGGGGCCCCAAACAACCTAAATCGAAAGCAAAACAAGGTAGTTCCGGTAGACAAAGAGATTGTACTTGCTCTTAGCTCATGTAAGGTTCGTTTTGGGAATGTGTTGAGTAACTTGCGTAATAATTGCATCTGAAAGAATTGGTGCACTGGGCGACGACTTGGTGATCTTCGTGGGCATAAATCACGTGTGTTTGCTTTTTCACTCTTTGTCTTGTTCGCTTCAACAGTTGAGTAAGTGAGATTAACGCGAGCATTTGAGCCACTATTTGAAACCCCCCGTGGAAGGGAGTCTTAAGCCGGTCAGTGAACTTGTGCCAACAGCCTTCCGTTCTGGAAGTGGCTCCTTAAAAGCTGTTGGCATTGTGGGTGCAAACTTGATCCGTTACAATTGTTTGAGCTGCTAGCGCAATCTGCAGCATATTTTTAGAAATATGTTGAATAAAAATTGCTTCTGTCCAACGTTGAAATTCATTTATTTTTGGATTACGGTAATATACTCTATCTCCCATGACTAATTGTCTAAAATGATCATTATAATCATTCTTGTTCGTTTCCCTTCCTAGAACAATACTGTCAAAAGTTGTAGCCAGTGGTCCGAATATCACTCATTTTCAATGAATGTTCCTGATTGCACTTCGCAACTGAACGAATAGCGATCGGGTTTTGTTATTGATTGCTACTGGACCTATCCGATCATCGTTCGTTCTATTCATCGCTAATATATAGATCACCTCGCACGATGCTTGCTGTCAAAACAGTGCAGCACTATCATCCAATTGGAATCTCACCGAAGAGCGATGCATATGGCGAATCATGTTCGTCTAGGATCAGGAGTGAATGGTTCAGGCAGTGAGTGAGTGATGCATTCAACCGATCATTAGCAAATATTGTTTGTTTTTAAACATAGCCAATTAATAAATTTATTCGAATTTACAGCGTTTTTTTACACCAGTAAGAATAAAATCAAATTGTAGTTGTCTTTGTGAGGGAAAGATGTTCACTTCCGCCGTGTTTTCGATTTCAAATAAACCAGGCGGATACTGAGTGAATGACATTCAGAATGGATCAGTTTGTATCTCGCTCATCTCTGATATGCGATGTTTGCAAAATCGATGATTCTGAATGATGAGACTCGGTTTGCATAGCTGAGTGGAGCGCTGATCGAGATTGCATACCAGTCGGGCGAAGCAGTTGCGAGAGGCGCTTTCCTATTATACAGTCAGAATGTTTCAAATAAGAAACGTATCCTGAGTGTTTATTTTGATTGATTTTCAGACCATTGGTTGTAGCTAGCTGTTTCTTGAAATGTAATTTTGGATTCAACAAATCCAATAATGTTTTTGGTTCATAATTAAAAACTTTTTCACTTGGGAACTTATCCTCAGATGGTAAACAAATATTACGATAGTTGAATAAAAACAGATTCAATCTATCTTCAATATTTATGTTCAAATATTCCGGATCCATGAAAAACTTTTTCATTACTTCTTTGGCCACCCTAACCAACCTCTCTGCCTGTCCATTACTTTGAGGATGGTATGGAGGGCTTTTCATTACTTGAATACCTTGCCTTTCTAGATGACGTATGAAATACTCAGAGTTAAAAGGTGGACCGTTGCCTGAAACAACAACATCTGGGAGCCCAAATGGTGCACAATAAATGTTCAATACCTTAATAACCTTTTCAGCATCTGTGCCATTTTTCATGATTTCGATTTCCAACCATTTCGAAAAACTGTCCACTATTAACCCTCATCCGCATTAGAGTGTCATTTTGACACTGTTTCAAGTTTGAATGCTTGTAACTTTTTTCAGAAGCTTCAAAAAACAAAAATTTCTTCGGGGACCCTAAATGAATTCAAAAGTTCTTTAAATTTGCATCTTTACTTTATTTATGGACGAACCCTGGAAGCCTAGACAAAAAACTCCCTTTTCCGACTTAGAGTGTCATTTTGACACTCCAAAAGTAAAATCCATTTAAGTCGTTTGAATTATTATGAACTTCATTTAAAACTTATATCAATAGAAACCTTGTAATGTCAGTAAAATATGTTTAGAACATTACATATAGCTAAAGCTTCTGATTTTCTCATTATTCAGCATGAAAGAAAAAAAATCCGAAAGAACATGCCTCAGGAAAACTGCTGTAGTTCATATATTACACGTCCAAAAAAATATTTGCCTTATACATATGAAAACTGAAGTTAATGTCTACATTATGGAACAAAGAAACATTTTTTTAATTTTTTTTTTAATAAAATGGTCACAAATAGTTCAAAAAAGTGGTCTGAAAAACCTACTTTTCATTCGATTGCTAGTAAATACTGTTTGAGCGATGGTAGAGTGTTTCAAAAAAATATGACTACAAACTTCATTGAAATTCTAACATTTTGCTGTCTTTAGATTTTCGATGCAACAAAAATTGAATTTACTGGAATTTTTCAAAGTTGGCTACTTTGCGCGATTTTTTCACTGATTGAAATTTCATCTGTTTTTGTGGTCCTCCCTCAGGTTGTACCCGGATTTTCAGTGCTTTCTCGCCGTTTGAAGCAATCAAAACTATATCCATTGAAAAGGGAATTTAATCTACATTCTAGTGAGGTGCAAAAATATGAAAATTATAAACGTAAAATCATTCCTGAATTTCTAGAACTACAAGCAGCGCGTCCAGCAAAACGTGTTTGTTTGCTCTCCGAGGAGGTACGGTGGGTGGTGATTTGGGCAGAGAGCGAAGCCGACAGACGAAATAATTAGTGGTATGAATAAGGTTTAGCAATTGCTTCGGTAGCTTTTACTTTACTCGAAATCAAGCAAAGCAAAAGCCCAAAGCATTTGCTTAGTTTGGTATGAATAAACGTTTGCTTAGCAGATGTGTACTAAAGTCTTAGAACATAGCTTTTGCTTCGAAAAAAAGAGCTATCCAACCAGCAGAATCTGAAATTTTCTAAAGTAAAATGAAAGAAGACAATCAAAAATTGAAAAGTACGGCTAAAATAGCCATGAAATCGACGGTGCGGGTGGTGGGTGTAAGAACGATCGGAAAAATTTAAGTCAATACATGCTCGTATGTTGATGTTTAAAGAAAATTGAATATTTTCAAACAAAAAATGGCCTAGCTTTTTAACATTTATCATAAGCTCTCCCACACGTTTTCGGATCGGGATAATCCGATATATAAAAAAATAGGCAATAGGCGCGCATCTTAACTTAGATGTTTTTTTTAATCTTTGAATTATAAAAAAAATCATATAAATTTGGGAGATCTGAATTATGTTTTAAATTATTACAACTTTCTTCCAACTTCAAGCCGATTGGGACTTCTTCCACTGTAGCCGGAGTTTTTAATTTGAAATATTTACTAATTGATTTGTTTAGTTTCATCTTAGACGAATCATTTCATACAACGACAGGAATATGAAAAAAGTTGGGTTATCACTTCGACTGTTCTTTATCTATGTTGAAAATGCCTTTTTAAATTGTATTGAAGTGTAATATTGCCGATTTTATAAATTCATGACGTTGTTGAAGAATTTGTTTATTGGAAAAGTCTGCTACCAAGCATGCTTAGAAAATAAAGTAATTGCTAGGAGATTTCTCGAGCGATTGCTTCAGATTTGGGCTTTATTCATACCGAACTAGCTTGTTCTAAAAGTAAAAGCTCCTGACTGAGAAAACAGCTGTCAGAAAAAACTTTATTCATATCAACCGAAGCAATTGCTTTCTGCGACTGCTCGAATGCTCGATTTAGTTTAGCAAAAGCAATTGCTAGGGGTTTTTCATACCACCTAATGATGCGTGTCGTGACAAGCAAACGTGAACTACCTACTATCAATAGAAAATTTCCAACCAAAAAACGTAGGTACGACACGCATCATTATTTCGTCTGACTCAGCTTACCGATGAAGAATATTCGCGTCTGCCTTTTGTTCTTAAATCGTTTGTTTGTTTGTGTAAATGTTTTGGTCTTCACGATGATCGTATTGTTCCCCTTCCGGATTCGCTGCTTGTATTCCGTAAAGAGTGTAATGCGTTAGATCGCCGTTGGCATGAGCTACCAGCTTCTCCACGCCTTCTGCGTTTAAATTCATTCAACTTGTTGTATTTGTCGTACATGACATGTTCCCCCTTTTTCGACGTCACCCCTATGACCCCTAACTCATTCATGGTCCTTATAAAATAAATATCCTCTATCTCCTCGTTCCCTTCGAATCATTGGAACTCGAAGTCTTCCAGAACGAACGTTTGCTCCAGACGATATTTTTCGATGGACCGGAATACAAAAAGTCTGAAATGAACCCTTACCAGGTTCAGGTCCAGACCTTCACAAAGCTATCAGATATCCGTATCTTCTGGATGGTCAGTCCAGTAACATTCACTGAAGCTTCCTCTCCAAAAAAAATAGCCAATCACCAGGTTGTTACCGGCACGGCCGACCTTCTTTAACACTTGCCGTTGCAGAACAACCCTATCGACGAGCCCATTAAATTAACATTTCAAGCCAGATTATTTTTATCTTTTTAAGTTGATATTTTTCGGCGATTGTCGTATCAAAAAACAACCATTTCGTCACGTTTCGCCCTACGGGAAAATTTCAGACATCTTCGGAAAAACTCTACTTGATAGAACAACCTTCTATCCGATGGGTTCAACTGTACAGCAAAAATTATTTCCTGTAAAATTACGCAAATGTCCTGTAACAAAAAGGAGCAGGACATTTACCGTAATTTTAAAACAAATTACGTGACATTTAATTTTTAGTGTACAACTTTTTTACAGGACATTTGCTGTAATTATAAATGATTTTCGTTAACTTTTAAGGAAAACAATTTAAAATTACAGGTTTTGTTAATTACAGGTTGATTTATTTAAAGGTTGCAGAATTCAGTGACACGTAATAGTCAAAAAAAATTTCTGTGTAACTCCACCAAAAGGCTCGCCAAGAAGACGACTACCTGGGGTAACTACCGCAACCACAGCTACACGATGCCACCAACGAACGCAGATGGACATTCGTTTTCGATAGTGAACCCTCCCTTTTCTCTGACAGCCAGGCCGCTCTTAGAGCACTAAGTACGTTCACATGCTACTCCAAACTAGTATGGGAGTGTATTGTTGCACTAAGAAACCTGGCCATTAGGAACAGAGTATTTTTATTCTGGGTACCAGGCCACTGCGATATTCTAGGGAACGAAGAAGCAGCCCAACTAGCTAGGGAAGGATCTCAGGGAATGTTGATTGGATCTGAACCTTTCTGCGGAATATCGAGGAGTGCCTTGACTGTGGAGCTCAAGAACTGGGAAAGCATAACTATTGTTTCAACCCAGGCAAAAAGATTCATTGAACCAAGCGCACGACTCTCCAAAAACATGTTGAATTTAAGGAGCACGAGGTAAGTACTTACACAGGTCTCTTGACCGGACATTGTCCAAAAATAGCATCTCAAAAGGATAAACATTATTCAAAACGAAGACTGTAGGTTCTGCAGGTAAAAAGAAACTGCAGAGCACCTTCCATGCACCTGCTGCGCCCTCATCAATCGAAGAGAGCCTCTAACATTGATTTAATAGTCCTCTCAAATCCATTCAATCAAACAACGGATATTCAGATTCGATAGAACTGAATGAGCGGTGTCCTCGGGGAATTCGTTAAAATTTTATCGTCCCTTCAATGCGCATCCTTTGGCCCAAGTGTTATAATTTAGCTGAGCCAGCAAGCTCAAGAAATTTCGGCTCCTTGAGCTAGCGTTCTCAAAGTACAATGCAAAACCTTGTTTCTTAGGACAGAACAACGGTGTACCCCAAGGCTCTGTGATAGCCCCTACTCTATTCTTAAAGTTGAGAAAAAACCGCTCGAATTTGGCAACACAAAATGTTCGGGCGTGTTGCCAACATTTGTTTCAACAAAATTGAACGGGGTCTGTATAATAGAAAATACGCGTCAAATTAACCATAAATATGGTTACATGGCTTTAACTGTTAAACTCAGTAGAATCAGGCTAAATATGATGTGGGAAAATGCATGGTTGAGGTTGATCCTTGAGTAAGCAAGAATTGAACAAATCTGCTTCAAATTTGATGAAAAAAAGGATGGTTGAGGGTTTATCTTTCAAATCAATTATGCATCGGTCTATTTTAGCAATCAGCAGTAGAGAAATTCTCTCTTCAATGTTGATGCTGACTGAAAGATATGTGAGATATAGCCAAATCAATCAAGATTTATTTTAGTAATTTTAGCAATTGAGAAATCTTTAATTGTTAATTCAACCTCACACGATGGCTGATTCATCTTAGACATCGGTGCTAGCTGATTTAGAAGAATTTTCCAACTTGACGTTCTCATCGCGCGTCTGGTGAAGTTTCTCTCTGAGTTGGTGAAAGACTCAGCATTGAAAGTCGGCTTTGAACGGCCTTGGGTCACTTGTTAGTTTTTGTAATTTATTGTTTCAACTATATTTATAATTAACTCAATAATATTAGGTAAAATACATTTCTTCGTACGACTAGTTTACCGATGTCTCATGTAGTAATCGATCACCGTGGAAAATGCCGCAAAACCAGCAGCGCCAACAATTCCAGCCTTGACTCCGGCTCTCAAACCAATCAAGCCTCCGGTAACAGCACCGGCATAGGTACCATTCTTCCAGTCCGACACTCCACGTTTCTGAAATTTGAAATTTTTGTAACATTCTGATTCATCAGACCACGTTTTCCTCTCAATTACCGACTCAATTATGCACTCAACACCGGCAAAAACGGCTCCAATTACGGCAAAATTTTTACCGTACGAATGAGTGGCGGCACGCATTTCTCGAAAAATTTCCCGTGCCGTCTGCTGCTTCTCGGCTGCAAGTGGATCCGCTATGTTAGGATTAACCGAGGAGGTGAACAAACCGATGGCGGCACCCAAACCGTAGCCCAGCACGCAGCTCATGACGGATTTGAATGCGCAGCTTTCGAAGGCGGCCTCCACCATTTTCTCCTCGTTGGTTTTGATCTGCACCACCCCGTAAGTTTTGGGGATGATGATGTTCTCCCGAAATCTGGAAAAGGGATGGGGATAGGAACATATTTTATTTAGTAATAAGCAGAACTTAACTTATTTTTATTGAATTTTCTATTCCTCTTTGAGTTTATTTTAGTGAAATTAATTAGATCTGATCAGTAAATCTACCGTAAATAGTAATCGAAAGTAAAAAACAATTATTTAAAGCTTTATAAAAAATCTATCATTTTTTTAAACTCATAAAACGTGAGCGAGTTTACAAGAAAGTTATTTTGAATAATGAGAAAAAAAAGTTATATGGTTAAGGATTTAATATAAAGCCTATAAGAAATAGATTAGTTAAATTGGTTTAACATTATTCTGTACTTCAAAGTAGTTGTAGCCCTATCTACCCCATGCGTATGAGAAATGTGTAGATTTTCTTTTAAAACGTGTTGAGGTTATAAGTATGTATTGCAACTAGTTGAAAATTAATAGTTAAAGCTGAAACGAAAACCGTTTTAATATAAAATTTTACCCACCTGTGCGTATTTCCAATGAAATGTCTGGCCACCTCATCCAGGTCCGAGTTCGGAAAAAAGAAACCGGTAGTTTTGGGAGGAGATTCTTCTTTCGGTTTTTCGTCCGGATTCGGAAGTTTCGGTAACATATTCATCTTGCTAACTTGTTACGGATCTTGTTACAAGTATCAGGCGTGTAACGATTCAGCTATATATTTATCTATTCTATAGATAATTTCGATTTACTTGAACATTTTGTGGAAAACGGGACTATGTGTAAAATGCTGGAGCTTTTACGCAACTTTTGTTTTGGTATTGAATGAAAATGATCCGATCAAAACAAAATCGGAATTAATGAAAATGTGTAGCTCGAGCTGAACATTGAACACGCTAAAGTTGATTGTATTAAAATACACTGCTTAAAACCGTTAAAATAGGTTAAAATAAGCCGGAACAAGTTGGAAAGCCTTCTTCAAATTTGAAATCTTGGAGTCGACACATTGAGGAGGGGGAGGGTATAGTAAAAAATGATTGTATACCGATTGGCATAAAGTCATTTGGCATAAAGCCGTTTGACATAACGCCGTTTGGCATAAAAGTCGTTTGGCATAAAGCCGTTTGGCATAATGGCCATTTGGCATAATGGTCGTTTGGCATAATGGACGTTTGGCATAATGGTCATTTGGCATAATGGCCGTTTGGCATAATTGGCATAAAATGATGGATCAAAATTTCGAGGAAGCCTCCTCACGCTTCGCGTTCGAACTAAAATGAAGTATGGTCCTTACGCTTCGCGTTGCGGACCGGGCTAGGGGATTGTCCCTAGCTTTGGGTAAACCTAGAAACACGGGGCCTTCCTAGGGGCCATTCTAAAATAATGGATCAAAATTTCAAGTAAGCCTCCTCAGGCTTCGCGTTCGAACTAAAATTAAGTATGGTCCTTACGCTTCGCGTTGCGGACCGGGCTAGGGGATTGTCCCTAGCTTTGGGTAAACCTAGAAACACGGGGCCTTCCTAGGGCTTTGAATAAACTTTGGAAGACGGGCCCATTCTAAAATAATGGATCAAAATTTCGAGTAAGCCTCCTCACGCTTCGCGTTCGAACTAAAATTAAGTATGGCTAGGGGATTGTCCCTAGCTTTGGGTAAACCTAGAAACACGGGGCCTTCCTAGGGCTTTGAATAAACTTTGGAAGACGGGGCCACCCTAAAATAATGGATCAAAATTTCGAGTAAGCCTCCTCACGCTTCGCGTTCGAACTAAAATTAAGTATGGTCCTTAGGCTTCGTGTTGCGAACCGGGCTAGGGGATTGTCCCTAGCTTTGGGTAAACCTAGAAACACGGGGCCTTCCTAGGGCTTTGAATAAACTTTGGAAGACGGGGCCATTCTAAAAAATTGGATCAAAATTTCGAGTAAGCCTCCTCAGGCTTCGCGTTCGAACTAAAATTAAGTATGGTCCTTACGCTTCGCGTTGCGGACCGGGCTAGGGGATTGTCCCTAGCTTTGGGTAAACCTAGAAACACGGGGCCTTCCTAGGGCTTTGAATAAACTTTGGAAGACGGGCCCATTCTAAAATAATGGATCAAAATTTCGAGTAAGCCTCCTCACGCTTCGCGTTCGAACTAAAATTAAGTATGGCTAGGGGATTGTCCCTAGCTTTGGGTAAACCTAGAAACACGGGGCCTTCCTAGGGCTTTGAATAAACTTTGGAAGACGGGGCCACCCTAAAATAATGGATCAAAATTTCGAGTAAGCCTCCTCACGCTTCGCGTTCGAACTAAAATTAAGTATGGTCCTTACGCTTCGTGTTGCGAACCGGGCTAGGGGATTGTCCCTAGCTTTGGGTAAACCTAGAAACACGGGGCCTTCCTAGGGCTTTGAATAAACTTTGGAAGACGGGGCCATTCTAAAAAATTGGATCAAAATTTCGAGTAAGCCTCCTCACGCTTCGCGTTCGAACTAAAATTAAGTATGGTCCTTACGCTTCGCGTTGCGGACCGGGCTAGGGGATTGTCCCTAGCTTTGGGTAAACCTAGAAACACGGGGCCTTCCTAGTGCTTTGAATAAACTTTGGAAGACGGGGCCATCCTAAAATAATGGATCAAAATTTCGAGTAAGCCTCCTCACGCTCCGCGTTCGAACTAAAATTAAGTATGGTCCTTACGCTTCGTGTTGCGGACCGGGCTAGGGGATTGTCCCTAGCTTTGGGTAAACCTAGAAACACGGGGCCTTCCTAGGGATTTGGTTAAACCTAGAAAATCGGTAAATTGAAAAAAAAACTTTTGTATTTTAATTTTTAGCAACATTTTATGTTACCTTATGAATGTTTATATTTTTATGCCAAACGGCCATTATGCCAAACAGCCATTATGCCAAATGACCATTATGCCAAACGGCCATTATGCCAAATGACCATTATGCCAAATGATTTTATGCCAAACGACTTTTATGCCAAACGACGTTATGCCAAACGGCTTTAGGCCAAACGGCGTAGGACCGTAAAAAATAACTAAAATTTTCATGCAATAAACTTGTATACAAACTACATTGCGAAAAATAAAAAAAATGAAGAGAATAAAATACAAATACAAAAGGTGTCATAATTTCCATGTTCTACAGTTTGAGTTTTGCCCTTCAACTGTTTACATTTTCGATGGATTTATAGAATTTTTCAATAAAATACCTAAAACTGTTAATTTCCCCCTTCGGGATTTTCGGAAAAATCAAAGGAGGGGGGGGGGGGGGGAGGCGTTTAACAAAAGAAATAATTGAAACTTCTTCCGGCCTTATTCAGAATTTGAATTACCTTTAACAATCTATAAGCTAAAGTTGGCATAAATTTTACAGAAAATTTTTGTTCTATTTTAGGCTAAAGGCAACTTTTAACATATCCATAAAAACTTCACATTAAAATTCCCTATCGGAAAAAATAGCAGCTACTCGAACTTATCCCTTGGTGTAGCCTAATTTGATAGATTTTCTTGAATTTCGGGTTTTTTTTTAACCTGGTTTCCACGTCTACAACATCGAAAGAAGTGCACTCAGGTGTCGCCTTGGAAGCTTAGCCAAAAATCGATCCCAACCTTTAAATATCTCAAAAAAAAGCCGTTCCGGAGTTAAATTTTAGTAGTCTTTTACTTATAAATAAGGCTCATTAAAATTCTAATTAGAAATTGAAGCACAATACCTCACTCAAATGGATGAAACTTTTCGCTATGACTAAAGGTACAGATTATTTAACGCATAAACAAATTAATCGTTAAATTCACTGCTGAATCATCCCTTTTAACTTTATTGGGACTGTACTCAAATATGCGTAAGAAAATAACACGATTTTTCTTTATTAAAATTGCGAGTGAATTTTTTTCGGTGTTTATTATTGGTGTTAACTCGGCTGAATGTTTCTGTTATCATTGTGCGTTCCAGGTTAGCCCTCGTCGAAAAATCAAAACAAAAATTAGTCACTGCGGCAGTTTTTGCTCTATACGCCCCGAGAATTTGATTTTTGATCTAAAAAGTCACTGGAACTGGTCGGAAATATGTTTACCCATCTATCCGGTGGTCGCGTTAATATTCAGCTGCTACAGGAAGCTGCGGTACGGGAGTTGGTTGAGATACTGGACCGCTGCGAGGGAACTAAAGTAGGATTTGGTTAAACAGGATCTAAAATTGCTTCTAATTGATGACGTTTTCTCTCCAGGCAATTATCTGGGATGAATCCCTTGGTGGACCGGTTGGGCTCGTTGCCCGGTATACATTCCTCAAGGAACATCATGTCACAAAGATGTATCCGCTCCGGCCGGAACCTTGGACGGAAATCGACGTGAAGAATATTATCTTCATCACTCGACCGAACCAAACCCATATGGATTACATTGCCAACAACATTCACGAGGAGGAGCGAAAGAAGAAAAGTATGTCCTAAATTTGATAAACAATCATTGTCAGCTTTAAATAATATCCTAATTTTAGTTTCCAGGAAGGAATATTATCTATACTTTTTGCCGAAGAAATCGTTCCTCTGCGAGAAGCGACTCCAGGTCAAGGGGGTGCATGGGAGTTTGGCCTATATAGGTGAATTCAAGTGCGAATTCTTCCCCTTCGATAACGATTTGCTGTCGATGGAGCTGAGAGATGCCTACAAGTAAAACGAGGTTTGATGTTGAAAGTATCAAAAGTTTAAAATTTGCTTTTCGTTTAAGGGACCTGTACCTGGATGGGGACACTTCGAGCTTGCACCAATCAGCTTGCGCTCTGATAGCGCTGCAAAAACTTTACGGACGTATTCCGAAGGTCTATGGCAAAGGCAGTTGCGCCCAGCGGGTCTGGGAGCTGACCAAAACTATGGCCGATGAGGACGAAAGCGTGCTGAGCAACGATAAAGGGGTCATCGATCAGATGATTATTCTCGATCGATCTATCGATCTGATGAGCAGTTTGGCTACTCAACTGACGTACGAAGGGTTGATTGATGAAATTTTCGGAATCAACAACACTACGGTGAATCTTCCGGCGGATAAGTTCAGTTCCGGGGAAGGATTTAATATGGAGCGTAACACTGAGAAAAGTCAGTTCATTCTGAATTCCAAAGAACAGTTGTACGCCGAGTTGAGGGATAAAAACTTCAATGCTGTAGGTGCCGTTCTTTCAAGACTGGCTAAATCAATACGTTCCAGGGCTAATGAAAAGCATGGTGAGAAGTCAATTCAGGAACTGAAGAAATTTGTCGAAAGCTTACCACACATTAAAGCAAACGAACAATCCCTAGCGACTCATACAAAAATTGCCGAACTGGTAAAAGAAGTAATTTCTTCAGATGCATTTCTTGACGAGCTAGGATGCGAACAAGAGTTCATGATGTGTTCGGATGTCGATAAACCGAATCCCTTTATCGAAGATCTAATCGCCAAGGAAGCCCCTCTCAGAAGTGTTCTTCGTCTGATGTGCATGCAGTCGATTGCAGGCTCAGGCCTCAAACCCAAAGTTCTCGATTATTATAAACGAGAATTGTTGCAGGTGTACGGTTTACAAACTTTGCTTACAATTGGAAACCTAGAAAAAGCCGGATTGCTAAAAGCTCAAACCGGCACTCGAACATACGCCGTACTTCGCAAAACTTTAAACCTGACCGCAGAAAATCCCGAAGAAGTTTCACCGAAAGACATAACTTACGTTCACAGCATTTATGCACCCCTCTCGGTGCGAATCGTAGAGCAATACTTGAAACCAAATGGGTGGCAATCTTTAAACGATGTCCTCTCAGCCCTTCCGGGGCCCACCTTCGAAGATTTCCAAACGGCAATGGCTCTCAACAGCCGGCGAGGCTCGTTTACTTCGGAAATTTCTCAGTCCGATATTCCCCGGGTCATTGTGGTGTTCTTCGTGGGTGGATGCACGTTTGCGGAAATATCTGCGCTCAGATTCTTGGCCCAACAGGACGAAAATAATGTAGAGTTTGTGATCTGTACGACTAAGTTAATCAATAAGAACAGCTTCCTTGACTCGTTCATTGAAAAAGTTAAATAAACTGTATTTATCAAAACGTTTTGGTATTTTTCTTCGAATTCGTAAAGAAAAATCAGAATTTTTAAGTTTACATTATTTCTTTAAATCAACCCACTATGTTGAGACATGAAAAGCTCACAACTTTGTATCGATTTTCACCATTTTTGTTTTCATTCGCTGTTTCCGCCAAAAGCTTTCGAAAAGCTTTCGCGAGTGCCTTCAATGATTATCTTTGATAACAAAAATATAAAACTCTCTCTTGTGGAGCGAAACTTATCAAAAGGACATTGCGCTCTCGCATATTTCCGTCAGTCGCTCGACTTGGCTCTCCCGGAAAATCTTTTCTGAATGTTTCGAATGGGGGGAAAGAACTCACGGTATCAACATATGGTTTTGTTCCGGAAGAGCTGTGAGACGAGCGCGAGACACAAGCAAGCAGGCGTCATGGGGCTTGGTGGCGTCGATTTTCTTCCCTAAATTTGAGCGATGAGTGAGTGTGTTAACACACTATATAGGTGCTCTTGGCGGACGGGCGATTTCAAATGGACTTAAAAAGGTAAACATTTCTCGTTCCCGTTAAATTGAATTTGGAATTCTGAAATCCTTCAAAAAGATTCATACCTTTATATCAAGATTATTTGAAGTTATAAATAACTATCGAGATTTGGAATTTAGAATCCTTACTCACTAAGTTTCTAGAGTTTGGAACTTGTATAGATAAATAGACAGGCATATTAACGGAATGAAGTCATTCGACTTAAAGGCGTTTGTCCGATAGGTTGACAGTTCGAATAGTACACTAGGCCCTACGCCGTTTGGCCTAAAGTCATTTGGCATTGTAATGTACTCGAACAGGCCACATTCGAAGATATTAAATATTGAACAAACCTATATTCGAAGAGTTCGAATATGTCTATGTGGCAGTGCTACCAACTGTATGAAAGTAAAGTAAACAAGATAAAAAGGTGCGTTCGTCAATGCACAGCTTCTTTTAGGTTTTATCTCTCTAAGTGAAACGTTGGTTTTTATTAAATATCCGAAGTACTTTTTGTTAAGGAACAACCCTAGGCGATAATTATAATTAGCCGTTAGAATAAGTTTCCCTTAGATTAAACCAAACTGGGCAAGCCATGAAAATTCAAATTATCTATAAAACCGCCTACCAGTTTATATTCTCTACCAGTTTCAAATATAGTCTGTTAACCAAACCACAGCACACTGTTTTTCTACAGGTTGTGGGCCCAGTTTTCGTTGCCTTGGTAACAGAAGTTTAGTTTCGCGCACGTGGCTTATATTCGTTTGAGTGAAAAGTTGTTCACATCGGTCGTCAAATGGAGTCGATTGGAATCCAGCACGTTTACCTGTTCGATGGGAAGAACTTTTCGAACTGGAGCTTCAGAATGGAGGCATACCTCGAAGAGTTGGGTTTGCTCCATTGCATCCAGAGGAGTCTCGAAGAGGAGGACTTCTACCCGGTGGCGGACGAGGAAGCCGAGGAAGAGCAAAGGGACGCTTTGCGCAAACAGCGACGGTTGGAGGATGCGAAGTGCAAGTCGGTGCTAATTCACAAAATAGCAGACTCGCAGCTGGAATACATCCGTGAAAAGCCGTCCCCGAAGGCCATTTGGGACGCCCTGAGGAACAATTTCGACTGAAAGGGTGTGTCCGGTGTCTTTTTTGCTGCAAAGGTTGGCCAGCGCGAAGTACGACGAGAATGTGTTTTTGGAGGAGCACATTTTGTCGTTCGAGAAGGTGGTCCGTGAACTGGAATCGGCTAACATCATATTCAATGAGCCGGTGCTGGTGTTCTTTTTGCTGCAATCGATGCCAAAATCCTACACGCAGCTTATCACGGTCCTAGAAACGTTGCCGGTGGAGCAATGCTCGATGGAATTTGTGAAATCGAGATTGCTGAACGAGGACGTGAAACGGCAGCACGGTGCGGTGAGGATGGAATGTGGAACGGCGTTCGCTGGAAAAAGTAGGCGCTTCACAGTTAAGTGCTTTAACTGTGGCAAACCTGGACACAAGCGACCTGACTGTCCAGAGGAACCGAACCGAAAAAGTCAGCCTTCCGAGTCAACTGCCAGAAAGAAGAAGGGGAGAGCACACGCTGCTGAATCAAACGACATCGCATTCGTGACGGTGGCGCAGGCGGCTAGCAGCGGCGATGAAGGCAAATTTCGATGGGTGCTTGACAGTGGTGCTTCCGAGTACATGGTCGGGGACAGAAGCTATTTGGTGAACGTTCGTCAACTGAAATCCCCGGTGGTGATCAACGTGGCCAAATCAGGTGTGTCGCTAACGAGTCACTTCGCTGGCGAGGTCAAATTGGCAGCCCTTGTGGACGGCAAGGAAATCAACTGCACTGTCCACGATGTCCTGTACGTGCCTGGTCTTCTCACCAATTTGTTTTCCGTGAAGCAGGTTACGGAACGCGGAATAGAAGTGACCTTTAACCAAAAGAACGCGCACATTCGCCAGAATAAGCGAGTGGTGTGCGTCGCCCCCAGAAGAGGTCGTTTGTACGAGCTGGATGTGAAAATCCGGAGTTTTGGTTCGGCGCTGACCGAAGGAAAGCTGTCGTTGTGGCATCGTCGGTACGGGCACATCGGGAAAGCCGGTCTCCAGAAACTGATCCGAAACGAGATGGTCGAAGGTTTGGACGTCGCCGCTGACTCTGAATCTGGAAGCGAGTTTTGCGAGCCCTGCATGAAGGGGAAGCAAGCTAAGTTGCCGTTCGAAGAGTCCTCAAAGCCCCGCTCCTCACGCCCCTTGGAGCTCATCCATACAGACGTGTGTGGAGCTTTCTCGCCAGCATCTTGGAATGGTGGGAAAATCTTCGTGAGCTTCATCGATGACTTCACACATTTTACCGCCGTCTACATTCTCGAAGCGAAGAGCGAAGTCTTTGAGGCGTTCAGGAAATATGCTGCGATGGCCACTACTCGTTTTGGAACCAAAATCGCCCGATTGAGAAGCGATAATGGTGGTGAGTACATCAACACCGAATTCCAGGAGTACTGCAACGAAAAAGGTATCGTCATGGAAACCACCATCCCCTATACGCCTCAGCAGAACGGCGTCGCCGAGCGCATGAACAGAACCATCATGGAGCGTGCTCGGGCGATGCTGGACGAGTCCGAATTCCAACGATACATGTGGTCCGAAGCGGTTTTAGCAGCAGTGTTCGTCATCAACCGGAGCCCCACCGCTGCTTTGAAGGAAGCAAAAACGCCGTACGAGATGTGGTTCGGACACAAGCCAAACGTGTCTAAACTGCGTGTCTTCGGAAGCAAGGCGTTTGTACACATCCCGAAGGAGAAGAGGTCCAAACTTGATTCGAAGAGCCATGTGTGTTTCCTGGTTGGATACGGGAACAACGGATATCGTCTGTGGGATCCTGTTCAACGAAAAGTGATCGTCGCTCGAGACGTAGTAGTGCAAGAAAAGGAAGTGAAAAGTGTTAAATACAGTGATGATCATCTCGTGTCAGATTCAGTGAAACAAATTGAACACAAAGACAATCCTAGTGAAAAAGTATTGGAATCTGATGACGAATCTTTATGGGATGATAAAATGATAGACGATATTGATGAAAGTGAAACTGAAAAATTCTCGAATATCGAAACAGTGATAAACAATATGGAAAAAGAGCCTGTAAGAAGAAGTGGACGAGCGAAATAGCGGCCGGCTCGTTTTTCCGACTACGAATTGAATCCATCCCCGAAACGCCACGCTGGTCGATGCGATTCTGAAGACGAGAGCTACATCGCCTTTGCATTGAATGCCGAGGCCTACGTCGACGAGCTGCCAGAAGACATCGAGAAACTCAAGAAGCGTGACGATTGGCCGCTGTGGAAAGCTGCTGTCGACGAAGAGATGCGGTCCTTGGAGAAAAACCGCACCTGGAATCTTGTCGACCCCCCTACCGGAAGTCGAGTTGTGCCGTGCAAGTGGGTGTTCAAAATTAAGAAGGATGACGTTAAACCTGCCCGGTACAAAGCTCGACTGGTCGCCAAAGGCTGCTCTCAAGTGCTGGGTACGACTACCACGAAACGTATGCCCCGGTGGTTCGGATGAGTACCGTTCGAACGCTCTTGGCCGTGGCGGTCCAGCAAGACTTACACCTGCACCAGATGGACGTTCGCACCGCCTTCCTTAACGGAAATCTGGAAGAGACGGTGTACATTCGACAGCCACCAGGATTTGAGAGGGGGAATAAAGTGTGCCGACTAAACAAATCCCTGTACGGTCTGAAGCAGGCGCCCCGCAGCTGGAACGAGCGATTCAACAAGTACATCCTGGAGTTAGGTTTCAAGCGGTCTCCCTACGACAACTGCCTGTACACCCTGGTGACCGAGAACTTCAAGGTGTACCTCTACGTGGACGACATCTTGATTGCGACGGATTCCACTGAAAAATTGAAGTGGATCAAGTCGCAACTAGCAGCCGAATTCGAGATGGAAGACCTGGAAGACGTCAGCATTTTTCTTGGCCAGAAAATAGAGCGCAACAGAAAGCAAGGTACATTGTCCATCAGTCAAGCCGGGTATGTATCTTCTCTGCTGGAGCGGTTCGGAATGCGGAACTGCAAGCCTGTTGCCACCCCACTAGAGACGAACCTCAAGCTGGCCCGAAATTCCGAAAGCGAGAAGTCAACGCAGCAGCCTTATCGAGAGCTCATCGGTTGCCTTACATACTTGATGCTCTCCTCGCGACCGGACATCAGCTTTGCGGTTAACTACCTGAGTCGGTTCCAGAGTGGTGCCACTGATACGCATTGGGCCTATTTGAAGCGTGTCTTGCGGTACCTCCAAGCGACGAAGGATTTTCGGTTGGTCTACACCAAGCAAGACGAAGGCGGCGAGCCAATCATCGGTTTCGCTGACGCTGACTGGGGGAACGATGTCGATACTCGGCATTCTACCTCCGGTTACCTGTTCCAGATTTTCGGCAACACGGTCGCATGGACGAGCAGGAAACAAACAACTGTGTCACTATCATCCACCGAAGCCGAGTACGTGTCCCTAAGCCAGGCGGCATGTGACGCCATCTGGGTGAAGAACCTGCTGTCCGAATTTGGTGTGGTCCTGCGATCCCCGCTAACAATCCACGAAGACAACCAGTCCTGCATTCGCATCGCAGAAGAGCCTCGAGATCAGAAGCGAATGAAACATTTGGATATTCGCTACAACTTCATCCGGGAATGCATCCAGGACAAGATCATCAAGCTGCAGTACATCGCAACAAGCCATCAGCTAGCAGATGTCCTCACCAAGAGTCTGCCGGCTGGTCCATTGAAACATCATCGTGTCTCCCTAGGATTGAGAGGGGGTGTTAAGGAACAACCCTAGGCGATAATTATAATTAGCCGTTAGAATAAGTTTCCCTTAGATTAAACCAAACTGGGCAAGCCATGAAAATTCAAATTATCTATAAAACCGCCTACCAGTTTATATTCTCTACCAGTTTCAAATATAGTCTGTTAACCAAACCACAGCACACTGTTTTTCTACACTTTTCAGTGGCGACGCGGACGAAAGTGAATACGGTGCGAAAAATTTTTATAGTTGGTGAAATTCGTGTTTTGGTGATCTGCCGACAATTTGTCTTGGGGCAGTCTATTTCACAAACGAAATAATAAATAATACCCGCAATTTGGGGTCGACGGCCATTTAGTAAAGACAAGTGAGTTCGTTAGTGGTAGTGCTGAAGAGGCGACATTTTGCGAGTGACAAGAACACTAATTGCATTGGGAACTTCAGTTTTTTTTCCGGCAAATAGTGATTGGTCGAAATAAATAGTACATGTTTTTTTTCTCGGGGCAGTTAGCGTGGCAGGTTAATGATACCCACTGCTAGTAAAACGCCATTTTGTTAAAATAGTTGGCCGCTTGGGTGGCACGGTAGCCATTTTGAGAAAAGTGTTTGCGCTTGAAAAGCGACACAGTAAAAAAAAATAGTGTAAAGTTTAGTGCGCAAATCGCTTACAAAGTAGCGGTTAAGTTTCAAATTGCCGCTTACCAAGGAAATTCCGACGGTTGAGGATCGAGGACGACCAGCAAAGCAGCGGTGTCTCAAGGAAATTTTCTTAGAGATACAAAAGATAGCACTGGGGTCCCAACCAATCTCTGCTCACAGGGAGCAGATTAAGCTGGTTTCAAAACCCGAACTTAGGCAAAATGTTGCGTTCAGGGTATCAGGTGAAGAGGAGAAAGGAAGCGTTGAGCAAGACGAGGATCAAGAACATCCAAGAGAAACAAAGCGAAGTTGGCCAGATTCGGACGAAGAACCATTTATTGGGTTTCCTGAAAATCTACATCCTATGTCTAGAGAAGTTCATCCAAATATTTTGCCAAGTGCTTCAAAGCAGCATGTACAAACGGATACTAGCAAAATAAGTGATAAAAATGATTTGCGAAGATCGAGTAGATTAAAAAAAAGATTGGATCCGGATTACAGTTATTCAAAGTGAAATTTTAATGAAATCAATTTAATATTTATAAATTTTTAATATGTTATTCATTACCATTCTTAATTTGAAGAGGGAAGGTATTGTAATGTACTTGAACAGGCCACATTCGAAGATATTAAATATTGAACAAACCTATATTCGAAGAGTTCGAATATGTCTATGTGGCAGTGCTACCAACTGTATGAAAACAAAGTAAACAAGATAAAAAGGTGCGTTCGTCAATACACAGCTTCTTTTGGGTTTTATCTCTCTAAGTGAAACGTTGGTTTTTATTAAATATCCGAAGTACTTTTCAGGCATAAAGCCGTTTGGCATAACGTCGTTTGGCATAAAATTATTTGGCATAATGGTCATTTGGCATAATGGCTGTTTGGCATAATGGCATAAAAATATAAAAATTCATAAGGTAACATAAAATGTTGCTAAAAATTAAAATACACATGTTTATTTGTAATTTACCGATTTTCTAGGTTTAATCAAATCCCTAGGAAGGCTCCGTGTTTCTAGGTTTACCCAAAGCTAGGGACAATCCCCTAGCCCGGTCCACAACGCGAAGCGTAAGGACCATACTTCATTTTAGTCCGAACGTGAAGCGTGAGGAGGCTTCCTCGAAATTTTGATCCATCATTTTATGCCAATTATGCCAAAGGCCATTATGCCAAACGGCCGTTATGCCAAACGTCCATTATGCCAAACGTCCATTATGCCAAACGACCATTATGCCAAACGTGTATTATGCCAAAAGGCTTTATGCCAAACGACTTTTATGCCAAACGGCTTTATGCCAATCGGTAAACAATCCACTAGGGCAATGAATGTTTCATATTGCAGGCCAACAAGGTTGACAGGACGCTGCCTAAATCCAACTCAGAAAAACGGCATTATACGATATGCTAAAGGCCGTTCCAGTTATTTCATCTTTTGATCTTTTTAGGAATAGACGAGGGAGATAGGATATCTAGTCAAATTTACAGAAGCTCTCTGGAGCCACCACTGTCAGCCATCAAGGATGAGAGTGATCTTTACCCCAAGGCAGAGCAAATGATTCAAACACATACAGTGTATTCAGGTAACTACAGCTTTTTGATCAATTCGTATTTTGATCAGGCTTGGCATTCATTATCGTCATTCATTATCGTCATTCATTATCGTCATCATTATCGTCATTAGTCAAAAAACTGTGACTGTGAAGCCTCTTTGTCCGTCAAACTCAATTGACTGTTCCTTAGGCTGATGTTATGCTGAGGCGACAACCAGCGCGTTGATGTGCGACACGTTCACGCGACCTACCTGGTCTCATTTAATCTCCATGGAAAAAGCGCAGACCTGTCATACTGAGCGCTTTGGAAAGCGCGACAAAGCTGATGCCAGGGTGTTTTGTAGCGCGACAAGTAGGAAATCCAATAAGAATAATGTTTTTTCTCGGTTTGAAGCAGTGATTCCGGGATTTTAGCACAATAGTTCGACGATCCGTCCGAATTTGTGATAATAAACTAAATAATATCCTGATTGGTGAGAAATTTCTCATGAATTCTTAGTTACTGCAAAATTGCAAGGAAATTTGTCTGTTGTAATTTCGGCATTCTCGCAATCCGGATCATGATCTGATGAGTTTTGAATGGCTTCCGAAAGAAAGGAGACGATTCCAAGCATTACCAGATGTAGAGAAGTGATGATTTGTAGTGAATTTCAAAGCGACATGCTGCGCCAGTATGACATACCAATGCGTTGTCTCAGCATGACATCAACCTTATACACCAGTCACTTTGTTTGCCAGTCACTCAAAATGACTCAAAATTATCAAATTAATTTATGTAAATTGCTTATATTTAGAAACAAGTTAAAAATTTTTCAAAAGATTCAAAGGAACATCTGAACAATATTCTCTCCAGATACTTACTCCCTTCATTCCTTCTAGGGATCAATTTGGTCAGCTTGATCAAGATCAGGGTAGGTCAATTTCGCCCGTCACGCTTGACCCGACTTAGGCTGTTGTCATGCTGAGGCGACAAGCATCGCTTTGCGTTCTACGTTCCAATAAGAAAGCAATGCAACGCATTGGTATGTCATACTGGCGCGCCATGTCGCTTTGAAATTCACTACAAATCATCACTTCTCTACATCTGTACATCTGATAATGCTTGGAATCGTCTCCTTTCTTTCGGGAGCCATTAAAAACTCATCAAATCATGACCCGAATTGCAAGAATGTCGAAATTTGAACCGACAATATTCTTTGTTTTTTTTTTTGCCGGAAGAGTTCATGAAAATATTCTCGCCGATTAAGATATTATTTAGTTTATTATCACAAGTTCTGACGGATCTTTGAACTATTGTGCTTAAAACCCGGAATCACTGCTTCAAACCGAAAAAAACCCTGGCATCAGCTTTGTCGCGCTTTCTAATGCGCTCAGTATGACAGGTCTGCGCTTTTTCCATGGAGATCAAATGAGAGCAGGTATGTCGTGTGAACGTGTCGCAAATCAACGCGCTGCCCGTCGCCTCAGCATGATGACATCAACCTGTGAAGAGCTTGGCCAGTCACTCTCAGGAGAAATTTGATCATGTGTAGGCGCTTCGCCATCGCCAGTCGCATGACGGAAAAATGTTTCATTTGACGTGCTTTATCCGTCATGCGAGTAGTGAGGCTCCGTCAATTGAGTACGGTGTCGGTCGTTTGATGAAACAAAACTAGTCGGGTCAAGCATGACGGGCGAAATTGACCTACCCTGATCTTGATCAGGCTGACAAAATTGATCCCTAGAAGGGATGAAGGGAGTAAGTATCTTAGAGAGAAAATTGTTCAGATGTTTCTTTGAATCTTTCGAATTTTTTTAGCTTGTTTCTAAAAATAAGCAATTTACATAAATTAATTTGATAATTTTTAGTCATTTTTTATCATGTTTTAGACAAGTTTTACATATTTTTTTTCGTTTATTATGTTTGTTTTTTTCTTTGTATTTGTTAGTTTTGTCGATTTATAACAATTTCTTGTTATTTTGTCATTCTAGTCTTTTGTTTTGAATACCAGTGAGCGAAATAAGAATAGTACCACTTATGTTTTTCTACAAAAATCATAATTATTTATATAAATTTACTATGTTAATGTTAATGATTATGCTTCTATAAACTATTTAAATAAATCTCTGCATTCATAGACGATTTCCAGGTTTAAAAAGGTTTCAAAGGAGTTTTTAGGAGATGATCTTTGTGTGGGACACTGTCGGATGTATGGGTAAACGGCACATTCTCGCAGAGCATTCGTAGCATCTACCTCAGTCACGACGCAACAGTCTGCCAGGTTAGTCGTAGTGTACCTTCAGTGCACGAGTCCACCGCTGTGGGTGATCTCTGTGAGAAGCCCAGTTGCACATTTGGCGACCTACAGGACTATTTTTTACGTTTGGCATATTTCGGAAAAAAGTGTGTAGTGTGTATTCTGTATCTTTAAATCTCGATTTATTTCATGGCAAAGAATCTGCTACAGCGATCACCCACCTGAAAGCGTTGATTTTTTTTTTCAGAAAAGCGGTAAATATCAGTGTTGCCAGAGTTTCGTGTTTGTAAGTATTCATCATATCTGAGAAAGGAAAAAAGTTAAAAGCATTTGCAAAAAAAAAGGCGAGTTGAGAGGACAGCCTTATGCATGCGCGTTGAGAGGACCGCATGTGAAAACAGCGTGTTCGGAGGACAGCTGTTAAATGAAAAAGGCGAGTTGAGAGGACAGCCTTATGGATGCGTGTTGGGAGGACCGCATAGGAAAAAACTTAGCGTGTCGAGAGGACAGCTGTTGAAAGGAAAGGCGAGTTGAGAGGACAGCCTTATGAATGCGTGTTGGGAGGACCGCATAGGAAAAAAACTTAGCGTGTCGAGAGGACAGCTATTAAAACGAAAGGTGAGTTGAGAGAACAGCCTTATGACTGCGTGTTGGGAGGACCGCATAGGAAAAAAACTATGCGTGTCGAGAGGACAGCTGTTAAAAGGAAAGGCGAGTTGAGAGGACAGCCTTATGAGTGCGTGTTGGGAGGACCGCTTAGAAAAAACTTAGCGTGTCGAGAGGACAGCTATTAAAATGAAAGGCGAGTTGAGTGGACAGCCTTATGCATGCGTGTTGGGAGGACCGCATAGGAACAAAAAACTTAGCTTGTCGAGAGGACAGTTGTTAAAAAAAAATTGGCATGTTGGAGGACCACCCAGGAAAAAACCAGATGTTAAAGCATAAGGGAAATTAAGAAAACAGCCCTATGAATGCGTGCTTGGTGGACCGCATGTTGAAAAAAACACCGTGTCTCAAGAACCGCTCTTGAAGAAACAGGCAAATTGAGAGGATGGCTTAATGAGTGCGCGTTGTACACTCGCATAGAAAAAATAATGTGTTGAAAGGATTGCTGTTCAAAAAGAGAAAGAGTGAAAGAGAACTACATGAATATAAACTGTGCGTTGAAACATATGTTTAAAAAAAGAGCGTGTTCAGAGGACAGCCTTTTGAATGAGTATAGGAAGAACGAATACCAATTCACGAATACGAATACCTTTCGGAGGACCGTACAAAAACGCAGAGCTGTTACAAAAAACATGGTGACTTAAGACTGATTGCGTATTGGGAGGACCTCACGGTTGAAATAACAGTATGTTGTGAAGGCATCTGAAAGAAATTATTTCTGAGAAGCACTCCTCATGAATGCAGTTGAACTGCATGGAAAAAAAAACAGAAATTTGCGAATACAGCTGTTAAAAAAATATTTAGAATACAAACAAGTAAACAAGCAAAAGAAAGGATATTATAATGATTAAGAATTGGTCGGACTGCATAGAAGACACAGCACCTAAAAGATGAGTTGAGATAATAAAAAAATTCAATCAAATAATTAGCCTGACTTGAAAAGATCGTCTCAACAAAGGAAAGTATTCCATATAGAAAATTGCCTTGAAAAAGAAAGCATAGAGAATGGATAAAAAAGTGTATCAATGAAGGTGAGAGAAATGGACAACATAGTGGAATAATGTTGTCCGTTACATCGAAAGTAAAATTTCATAGAAAGTTTGCAGTCGCAGTAATCGGATAGATTGGTTTGCAGTCTCACGACATAACCTGATGAACTTATTACTCTAATTCACTTGGTCCATGGCAACCGTTCTTCAAATTCTCGGGCTTCCCACATTAGCCAGATCCCATACAAATATGGATTAAAAGACTGTTAACCAGTAGCAAGCCATCCAAATTTTTAGTCGTTTTGACGTGCGCAGTTCAATTAATTGCGTTGTGCAAAAAAAAAACATTTTAATAATTTTGATTGATAAGTTTCTGTTTGAGCTTGTGCTAGCTATCTTTGTTGGATTAATAAATTTCATCCAGTGAACTAGGATCTGGTTAATCATTCGGAGCCCAATGTTACCTATTTCGATTCGTAAGACCCACTGGGGAAAAAAAAACATCTGGCAACCCTGGCTCTTGTTTTTCGTGATGACGGATTTACGCATTGGTATGTGTGAGATTTCTTCCGCATGAAAATGGGAGAGCGGGTGAGGCGAAGGCTTTCGTTGGTTAAGAAGACCATGGTTGCCAAGAATAGATTTAACTTGAAAGGTATACATCCAAAATTGAAAGTTTCATCCCGAAAAAAATGAAATTAATATAAGGGCCGTAATGCAAAGCACGAAAAAGTTTAAGCAAGATTGGAGCCTGACGTAAATCGAAAACATTTCTGAATTGAAAAAGTTTTCAAGAAAAAGGCCGTATAACGAGGTATGGGTTTATTGAAATGTGTTTGAAACCTAACTTTTAAATTCACAAAACAAATTGAACGACAACCTCGAAAGAATGTTTATACTAAATTCAGAATCGGGTTGGTTCACAATTTGGTGAAATATTAATGAAGTATGAAAAGCTTAAGGCTTCTGATATGCTTTGTAAATATGTTTTGAAAAAAAATGTGATTTAATATTTTAGAAATTGTAGGTAAGAATTTCAAATTTACAGGTATTCAAAAGAAGAGTTCTCGATTCAAACTTTTGATCGACGATGCATTAAAGCGTATTGTTTAAGTTTGGCAACGCTGAAGAAGGTTCGTTTGACTTCAAATAGATTTTCCGGAGAGGGAGAGAGAGCCATCGTGGTGTTTTGGAAGCAACCGAAAACGAGGAAGAGCGTGATTGCAGATTATGTGCGCTCAAACTCTCTTGCCAATTTATATGACTACGAAAATGTCCACTTGTTCAAATGGTTTACGCACATCTAAAACTCCATTGTGTGCGAGTATTGGTGGAACACGTGGTGGAGAACTGCTTGTTTTCTCTCTGTGTGAGCTCATGTTTGAATGGACTGGAGCATGTGTTGGTTCACTATATCAGCTGACTAGGTAGCAAAGGAGAGAGTATAAAGAGAGAGATATTTTGATTTGCAGCGCCAGCTGATTTCGACTAGCAGAATTGCGAATCTTTTCGATCGTTGTGCCCTCTCCATTTGGTTGGGGATGCGAATGGTCAGTAGCAGCACAAGTGCACAAGCTTAATAGCCTGTTTGTAAATTGTATGCTATGAAGTTTAAAAAAAAAAATATTTTTGAAAATTTTTGTTTCTTCGGAGAGAAAGGAAGATGTGTGGGACACTGTCGGATGTATGGGTAAACGGCACATTCTCGCAGAGCATTCGTAGCATCTACCTCAGTCACGACGCAACAGTCTGCCAGGTTAGTCGTAGTGTACCTTCAGTGCACGAGTCCACCGCTGTGGGTGATCTCTGTGAGAAGCCCAGTTGCACACTCTTCTTGTACTAAATAATCAAGCTCTATCGGAAAATACAACTTTATTCTGATTATCGGTTTCAAGAAATTCACTTATAGTGACCTTGATGCAATTCTTATTTTTTTTAAATTTAGTGATCTTAGAATTTACAAGGCGTTCGCGTTAATGAAGAAATTAAGCAGTTTGAATTTGATATTATAGCTCAAATATCAAATTCTTTAGCGCTATAGGATTTTTTTTTTAATTTAGTGATCTTAGAATTTCCAAGGCGTTCGCGTTAATGAAGAAATTAAGCAGTTTGAATTTGATATTATAGCTCAAATATCAAATTCCTTAGCGCTATAGGAGCATCTCTTAAATTAAACACACTTTAAAACCTTTGGAATGCTAGAAAACGCCTAAAAATGCAGTTATCTATTCAAATAGTTCGCAGGAGCATTACTATTCACTTTTACATAGTAAATTTTTAGAAATAATCTTGTTTTTGTTGAAAAACACAAGTGGTACTATTCTTATTTCGCACTTCTTTATTCATATCTTTGGTCCTCAACGCCAATTGCTTCGTCCAAAAAAGTAAACTTATGCTTGATTAATTCGTGAAATAATTTAAAACAAATTATAGAAAAAATTTTTGGTGATTTTCAATCATTCATATTTTAACATGCAAAACACATAGTGGTACTAGTCTTGTTTCGGTCACTGTAGTTAAGTAACTACGTAATGAAAATGCATCCGATAATAATCAATTCTGTAATTTCTGTTTTGTTTCCATATTTACTTTCAAAACGTAGCAAATCCTCAGACTTTCCCAACCAAGTGAACCCACCCTGCTCCAATGAGCTCCCGAATGATTGCCGACGTCACCGGCGCGTGGCTCCAGCCAGAGCATAGGATCCAAAAGCTCCCTCCCGATTTGGTTGGGTTGTGGTGCTGCCAATACTAAAAATGAGCGACCGCGGGGGCTCAAAAAGTCCGCTCCAACGGGCAAAGTTTTCATACCAAGTTTTTCCTCGGCCGAGAGTGGTTGTAACCGTGCAAGTGTCCCTGCGTCCATTTCGCTGCTGGTGCTTTTCTCTGTGTAATTGTTGTAGCCAGCCCTAAGAGAGGGTGGGTGAAAAAGACCATTTTTCCTGCTGCTGCTGTACAGAAATCTGGTGGCGTCGTGGTGAAAAATTGGAATTTCGGACAGGATTTGGTCCTTCCAAGACGTGTGATGTAACTTTTCAAGGACAAATTGTGCGGGATTCGGTTCCTGTTTGGCCAATTTTCGGTGTGTCCAATTGCGTAGCTCGGGCGTTCCGGAGACCATTTTCGTTTGGAAGAAAAGTTTGCACCCTATGGCCGTACAGTTAGTTGGATTATTGAAAAGTGTTTTTTCCTCCTGATCTGCTGCTGCTGCTGCTAGTTGGACTACCCTGGCTCGTGAGAAGAAAACGGAGGGAAAACAAGGAATAAGATTTTTCGGGACTGTGCTGCGTGATAGTTGCAGCAGGTGTTGGGGGAAAAACTGGTGGGGGAAACCCCAGTGAGGTGTGTATTCCTTAATATTGCGCTTTCCCTATTGGCAATCAGTCTTCGTCCTCGTCATCCTCGCCGTTGTCGTTGAAGGTGAAGTTCAACTCCGCTGAACCGAAAACGTCAATCGAAAAGTGCAAGCGTGAGAAAAAGAGAAATTTGTGTCCTTTTCCCTCCCTCCCTGTAGCGTGTTATCAGCATTGCAGGCAGTTTTTTTTCTCTGCTCATAAATCATTACAAATTCAGCACAATTGAATATGATACCAACATTAGTAAGATCTATCAGTAATTTTATGCATCGAGTATCGTTTTTTTCGAATGATAAATCTTGTTATGCAACGCGAAATCGAAGATAATTTTTTCATTTATAAAAAGTGTCGAACATCAACCAAACAGCTTTTGCAACTGTTTTGTTGCCCATATGGATAACTTTTTTGTGATAAGTAGTGTCGACCATAATCGTTAAGCCCCCCCTCTATGAGGATCCAAAAAAGCAAACGAGGTATTCTACTCTACATTCAAAATTGGAATTCAGAACCAAATTATGATAATAGAGTAGGGTCAATCAAGAGTAACAATCTTGACTAAAAACTAATGCAAAAACCTCAAAAACGCATACCAAGTCCAAAATTCTGCTACACTTTTACAAAAAATTTTCATTTGTTCATAGAAATTGAAGTCTGAATATTAAATTATAAATTAAATAAAACTTATTCCGAAGGTTCGCATTCCATAATTCCCATAACCAAAATTGTATTCCTTTTTTTCTTATTCCGGATTCTGTATCCAGTTTAGGGTACTGGATTTTCAGTTCGAATAACCATAATAAATTAGAAATAAAAGCTGCTTCGAAATCCTGGTTCAGATTTGGTTTTGCATTTCACATCAAATTTGATTAATATTTTTCGAGATCATATGCATTTTCAATATTTTGATTATAATTTTTCAGAACACGAAAAAAGAGAAATTTTGTTTTATATTCATATTCGAAGTAGGTAGAATTTAAGTTTTTTTTGTTTCATCCGATAAACCCAAATTTTTATATAAAACCACAAATTTTAATATAAAACCACAGGATTTTCATTATGGAATTGATTCTTTATGAAAAATATTTTTAAGGTTTTATAATTAGATTCATAACATTTGAATTATGCTTTTTAATGGAACGTACTAGCTTCAAGCAAAAAACGAGAAATCTCGTATTTCGTTAAAAAACGAGATATCTCGTATTTGGTCCGCAATGTGTTTTAATATTGCAGTGTTTTTAAAGCCAAATTTCATATTAAAATCATTTGTTTGGTTCAAGTTTGTATCAAGCAAATTTGATCCGAAAATCTGATGATTTTTATCTCCTACTATTTTTTGAAATTTTGATTTATTTTCATCAAAGCTTAGAATCTTTGAATTTGCAAAATAGTTTGAAAGATTGGGCTTGTTTAATTTGAGAAAACAATATCTTTTTTTTTATGAAATGAAAGGCTTTCCTCAAAAAGCTTATTTTATGTTCAAATCAACTGAGTTTAATCTATCAGACTCCTAGGAAATAAATTAAAAGATTATAATCATCGATGAAAGCGAATTTCGCTCATCTTTTAGGTTTATGACCGACCTTTTTAAAGTTACGATTTAATACGAAAACTTTTAATGTAAACGTACTTAAAAATCAATAATCAAATAGTTTCAAACATAATTTGTTTTATTTTTTTTTGTGTTCGTGCATTGTTAGGAAAAAAATTAGAGGTAAAAATCAGTCATCAAACCCCCCCCCCCCACCATTGAGACGGTTCTTCCTACGGCCCTGATATAGGTTATCTTTTTAGACGCATGACTTTCCGGGTCCAAAGTTTTGTTCACCGGACCCGGTTTCCGCACGGATTTTATCTGTCCACGAAGCTGTTTTCCTCTTTTTACTTCCGAATAGAATCTCAGACCGCTCCAATGCATACTTCTTCCATTTTCGACAACTAATATTGCGCTTTTCCGGGGAAATGCTTCTCATTTTCCCCAAAATTATGAAAAGTGGAGCTCACGATGCACAGATTTTTAAATTCAACTGTGAACAAAAACACCCAGAAGAAATCTACTGTTAAAACGTCATACGGAATGAGCAGGGTTGCATCAAAATCGTGCTTAGACATAATGGGACACCCTATAAATTCACATAAGTACTTAGCTCTAGAATCGACACTGAACAATATTGACATGTTTTTCATAAACAGTTGAACCTGTATAAGCAAAAACTGAATTTTTATGGCACTGAACCTCTATAAGCGAGAGTCAAGAACCTCCATAAGCTAGAGATGTTTTTTCAGCTATATGTACAAGGGAAAATAAAAAGATGAACAATTACATTTTTGTAGGTGATGGAAAAAATTAGAGAAACATGAGCTATCAAAAAACGAAAGAACATATTTAGTTGGGAACGAAAAATTGACCATATTCCTATTCAGCTCGCAAAGAATTGATGCCGAATAGTTTCATATAGGAGTACTTTAAGCATAGATGAACAGATGTACAAACTCGAACAAAAAGTCCTTAGAGCAAGTTCACTGGTGTTGGGAAAAAGTGGTAGAAATTTTGTCATTTTTTGCACATTTTGAAAATTTTGCCATGCAAAAACATTTTCAAGATCTGTGGCCTTCAAGTTTTTTTATCAACACGTGTAGTAGTTTCGCATGCTGTGATGCAAAAATAGCAATATTTCTATCACATACGGCTGAAATAGAAACAGTGCTGTAAAAAAATACCACGCGAAAAAATCTAAAAAAAAATTTTGCATGGTAAAATTTTCAAAATGTCAAAAGTTCTATCAATTTTTCCCAACACCAGCCAACAGCCCCACGTAGAAGTGCCAAATCCATGCATCGTACATTTTCACGTGTGACTTCTATATTTCTTACTGTACAGCATAAGTACTTGCAAGTTCGAAAGAAATAGAGGTGCTGCTAGAGGTAAAATATAATGGGATGTGGTTGAGAAAATGAGTATAGTTGAATATTTTTTAAACATCAATTTTGTAAGGTTTGAATTTTTTGGAGATTTGAGGATGCGCGTTCCTAAACTATTATAAGATAAAAAGTAAAAATTTAAAGCATAGTGAAATTTCAGCAGAACATGTTGAGGTAAAAAGTTTCTTAATCTCCAAGTACACCACTAAGAGCGAAACATTTTTTCTCTAAATTTTGTATGTGGCAATTTCAAGAAAGAGTTTCATCTAAATGTAACCCCAGATATTTGAAATTTTTATCCTTGAGTGTCACAAACTCGTTCAGGTGTGGGTCCCAGTGAAGAAAACAAGAGGTAAATTTTTCTGATGGATTGTTATTACATTTACCTACCTAGTTTTTTTTTGTAGTTCAATGGAAGAAGATTACTGTTAAAATATGTGGAAAATTATTCAAGGTCATGTTCTAGATTATCGACAATTGTGATTGGGGATTTCGCTGCTAGGAAAGAGCTGTGTCATCATCGGATAATCTTCCTGTTTTGATAATCGAGTCCTTTGCCGCAGCCTATGGCGTGGAGGATAGCGTTCAAGTCTTCTAAGCCAACGGTCGTGAGATCGAATCCCGGTCACGGCATACATAGTACACGTTCTGTGGGTTGGTGGTTTTAGCATTTGTAAGATGCTAGCCATCATATTTTAAGGCACTTCAGAAAGCTGCATGTTTCAATGATTAAATGGAAAAAAAATGTTAAAATATGAGAAAATGGAACGTTATTCTTTTTTAACACACTCGTATGGAAACAATTTGGTTCACAGCTTATATTTTTTTCAAGAGACAGTATGATAAGACTAACTTAATTTTCATTGGTTGGTTGGGTCAAGGAACAAAAAATTTCGCACCCAGAATTCAAAAGACATCCAAGGACAGTAACAGTTTTTGATTTTTTTTTTAAATTTAGATACTATTTTTGTGCACTGTTTAAACATACAATAGTATGTTGCAGTAAACTCTTGTATGTTACTGTTCATATTTCCACCAGGCACTCATGTTCAGAGATAATTTATGAACAAATTGTTTAGTTTTACGTGATCTGTGATATAGGGAGTCCCATTATGTCTAAGCACGATTTAAAATGAGCAGTATAATCACAATTTAGGAGCAAATTTAATTATTTTTTCTTTTTTATGGTCTTTATGATTTTCAGTAAATCGAAGCCCAAGTAACACAGATAGAGCCAACAAGCATATAGAAGTTTTATTATGGTTTTATTATGGCAGTTTTTAGTGCAGCTTGTTTTATGACGGTTTCATTGTAGTCATGAAAAATATTATTCTTGTTTCGACCATTTGTTTTCAGTTAGCTTTGAAAACGCTAATAAAGCTTCTACTAAACATACGGTTTCATTTGTTTTGAAAGAGTTATGAGTGCTCTGTAAGAAATACAATAAAACACAATCTTAGAAGTTTGCTCCAAGCTTTCTTTTGCATGTTTCATAACACCACTCAGTTTTGATTGTTAAATCGTCATAAAACTTAGTGACAGTTCTCGATCGAGATGTCAAAACAGGACTCGCTCAGGTTTGATTGAACATATTAGAATTGGAATTCCCATTTTTATAAATTTTTGACAAGTTATGTGTGTTGGTTTTGAGTTAAAATTTAAAAAAATCTCAAATATGGGTATAAGGTGAAAGGGCTAAACGAGTAGAAGCCATATTTCGCTATCCGACGTCGTCTTGAATTCCAACATGGCGGCTACCACTATACTTGAAAATACTGTGAATGACTGAAAATCGTTAAAAACCCTTTCAATATAGGTATTCGATAAAAAAGATCAACGAGTAGAATTGCGCTATCTGACGCCATTTAGAAATAGAAGATGGCAGCTTCCGCTGAACTTGATAATGCTGTAAATGTGTGAAAATCGCATGAAACCCCTCAAAATATGGGTATTGGGTGAAAGGCTAAACGAGCAGAAGTCGAATTTCTCTATCAGACGCCATGGAGTTCAAGATGGTGTCAGAATGGAATGATTCGACTTTTTCTAGTTGAGCCCTTTCACCCAATACCCATATAGTAGCGGTTTAATGCAAATTTTTTATCCTTTTCAGCATATAAAGTTCTGCGGAAGCCGCCATCTCGGATTTCAAGATGACGTCAGACAAGGAAATTCGACGTCAACTCATGGTGTATTCCACGGGTCATTCACAACCAACCCCTTTTCATTTAAAAAGTCTGTTCTCATTTACTGTAGGGGGAAATAATCCTAAATGCGCATATTGGGTAAAATGCGCATACAGCCAATTGACGATATGGCTGGAGATTCAACATATCTAATCAGTGTAGTTTGAGGGTAATACGCTTTTGACACATGGCATGAAAAATTTCATTGTTATATAAAGTAAAAAATAATAAAAAATTGAACAAGATTTTTATCAGTTTTGTTAAAATATATTGAATTTTAATTATATCGTGCGTATAGAATCTGTGAACAAAAATGTATATGAATATTTTTCTTATTCATCTGAAAATCGGAAATACATCAAATTGAAGCTTTTGGCAAAGTTGTTAATGATCAGATATTGGAATAAGAGACAGGTTTTAAATGCCCATATCAGGCAGGTTAAATGCCTATATCAAGAAAAAATAGATTAGTCTTGTATTTTTTTTTTAACTTTTTATCATTGAAACATTAAATCTACGCTCAAGTCACAATCTTATAGTGAAAAAAGAAGAGCTTAATACTGATCCGATGAAAATACGATATGAACATAATATTACCATGAAATATGGCCATATGGCATCCCTAACTATGTTTCATGGAAAAGAACTAGTGATTTCTAAAATTTCACCCAAATTTCAGCCTTGACGTATGCTTAACATTCGTTTCTACCATTTACAGTTAAATAATATGAAAATATTGCAAGTGTAAATGAAATATGGCGAAAAAACATAAATATGCGCATTTTGCCCGCCGGTTTCGAAAATCGGCTATTTTGACTACTTTTATTATAAACTTATTTTCACAAAATCCTGAACGATTTTAACAGAAAAATGACTCTAACGTATATAAAACAGTTGTCCGCTCATATGCATATAGTTTTCCGACTCCTATCTATTGGAATATGGGAGAAAATGAGTACTTTCCTTAATATGGGCATTTGGCCCGCCTCTCCCTACTAATGATTAACAAATCCGAAATAAGGAACTCATCCTTAGCGTGTATTTGGTTGGCTTGCGAGAGAAACGTCATATTTTAGCTATTTATATGGCATAAAACCATTATAAAACCAATTCGTTATTTATTTGACCATATTAAAGCTATTAAGCATCGAATTAACTAACGCCATGTTGGTTGTAAAATCCAAGGGCACAAAATGATGCCATGGAGTATCCTTGAATATTTTTCAGGCCTATTTTCCATCAATTGCATCATAACTGACCATCAGATTTGACGAGGCGCATTCATTTTAAAAACTATTTCATGCACATGTTACCTAAAATATTTACCGGCACTAGAAAAGATGCTCATAATATGGTTAAAACATGCTATTAATTTTACCAGATCATATTTCAATAATGCAATCATCATTCATCAACCTTCATGGTTGCTGGAAAAATAAAAAAAAGCTCGGAGAAATCACAGAATCGAAAAAAACAATAGTTGCTAACATATTAAAACCTTTTAGACCAACATTTTGAAGCATAATGATTTTATCGAGGTTTAAAAAATTGGTCATGATGATGTTTCTAGGCTAGATTTAGCTTTATTAGAGTTCTGGTGATGTAAAGTATGCGCATTAGCTTTTTATGAAGACTAATGCTATAGTTCTAACGAAGATTTGCTGGCCATAATAAAGCTAAAATTGTTACTTGGGAGGGCGGTGATCGAATTTTTGATCGAAGGCTGCTCATTATCTTCATTACAGACCGATTTGCGATGATTTTGGCAACTTTTTTCCAGCCTTTTGCGAAGCTTTCGATACAATCTGTAGGTTTCACATGATTGCTCGCATGCTTGGCATCGCTCCTCAGATTTGCCCGTTCAGAGTAAGAGCGTGTATGTTTTTCGCTGTGCTCTTCCCAAACGGAGAATCTTTAAAAAATGCTCAGTTACCTCCAGAGCGACCAAGCGTCCACCCAAGTGTGGGCAAGAGAAGCAAGCAAACTGATGAAGTGCGTCCCGGTGCAGATATATTCGTTCGCACTCAGGCGAAAGAGACGCTTTACAGAAAACTCGGTTTGTCTTCATCGGTTGCGTCTGGATCGATGTTTCGAAGTGCGTCAGAATTTACAATGCAGAAAATAAATCTAACGGAACTAAATTAATAACGCCAAAGGTAGTTAAGATAGAATGCTGGTGTCTTCGACAATATTGCTTTGTATAAAAAAGCGCATATTTTGATATGAAATATAAAGTTTAGAGGTCTACCAATAGCAAGATATAAATCATAACTTTCTTGTTTAGCATTTTAGAGCTTAAGTTTTTTCTACAAAGTTATTTATCTCAATAAAACACACAACTTTGCTCAACATGTCAAAGTTCTACAATCTTAATCCAAGGAGCATGGTCTGCAATTTTCATTCAATCATTTGAATCTAGACTGGTTCACAATCGAATAACTTTTTTGCTGCCAAATGAAACTTACAAGTTTCAGGTTGCTATGAAAGGCAGTAAACAAAACATTCAGACCGGTCCGCAAAACAGTCAAATGAAAGAAAAAAAAATCGATTGAAAATGATTGCTTTCATTTTCATGCCTCTTTGAAAATCTTCAAATGAGTAGATTATAAATATAAAAATACAAATTATAAAAAACGTTCAAGCTGTAAAAATGAACAAAAAAACATATTTTTTCAAATTTTAGAATTTTTCTTTGCTTGTAAAATCGATACCTCTTACTTAAATCAAAAATTAATATAAATATTAAATGAATTTCAATTTTTTGGTTTATTTTCTTTTTGAAATAGTTTAAAATCACAAAAAAACTAGAATTAAAAAAAATCACTTAAAATCACTTAAAACGTTTGAAATTGAAAATTTTGATTTTCATTTGAAAATCATCAGGTGCACTTTGAAAATCATTAACGTTATCATCATCAGAGACACCGACGAATTTCAAATGAAATCATCGTAAGCAAGCTTACAGTAGTAAGATTTGGCCTTTTATTTGAAAGATTTTTCTGTTGTGAATGTGATAAAAAAATTAAAAAAAAAAACTTTACAAAAAGTTATTGTTATTATCGCGCTATTTTTTAATCTATTTATGCGAATTAACAACTTTTCCCAAAACACCTATCTGCACCCACAATTCAGCCACTGTGCCAATGACGGCATCATTGGTACAAGGCATCATTGGTACAAGAAGATAACGCGACCGGTGCTGATTCGATTTGCTCCCACCGGCATTAACCTCCCAAGTTAACCGAATTGCGTATGTCTGAAAGAAACAAAATAAAAACGAATTCACGTCCCTCCATATCGCATCACAAGACGAAGAAGGATAGAAATAAATACCGGCCAACACCAGGCAGCCAGCGAACCGAGCACTGTGCGTGTGAATGTAGCAAAAGCAACAACAAAAATATCCTTCTAATTCAATCTACCGGCACCGGCAAACCACGGCCGAGCTGTGCGTGTGTATGCAGTAAAAGCAACAAAAAAAACATTGCTTCAATTCAATCTACCGGCAAACAACCGCGGCTAAGCTGTGCGTGTGTATGTAGCAAAAGCAACAGCAAAAACATTCCTTCAATTGACCGGCAAACAACCACCAGCCAAGCTGCCCGGCTTTAGCAGCTGTGTATATGTAGCGTGTGTATGTAATAGCAGGCAGTAAGCAAACACAGTTCTCATTCAATGGGTTTCCCGTTCCTTCACTCCCGTTCCCTTTCCCGTTTCCATCACAAAACAAAGGAATACCTTGAAAGGAGACCAAACGCCGGGAAGCCTCCGTCGTGCGTTTTTTTGTGATTGATCAGTGGCAGAAAGCCTATGACAAACAGCCCTCGTCTTGCATGAAGCTCCATTAGTACACTGGTTAAGATGACGGACTGGCAAGACGAATTGAATGGTGATATGAGTTCGAATCCCCCCACGGCGCTGTGGTTATTATTTTTATTTTCTTGTTTCTGGGATGGATTATCCAATAGGAACGAAATCCAATAAAATGTTTTTTCTTGTTTCGCTTGAATGTAGTGGTCATGCATAATTTTGGTTGGAAGCCGAGTCCTTATGCCAGTTACGGTTTTTCAAACATACCGTCTTCGGCACAGTGCACATTTCAGAGCATTATCGGCACAGAGATTTGCTAAAAAGGCATTGGATTTCTGTTACCTCTTCTATGGGTGTGGTCATTCCTGAGCGAGTTCCTCTAGATTGATGTTCTGCACCAGGACCAATGATTAGCTACGAAAGCTTTCTTCGGTCAAAAAATATCAAAAGCATAGCGGTAAAGAAAGATAGATCCTAAATTTTACGATTTGTGAAAGTTTTGCAGTTTTATTATTAAAATTTGTCCCAGATTCCTGCGTATTTTTCATGGTTTGTTTAATATACAAAGATTTTTGGATAATTTTAGTAAATGTTACTTTGCGTATTGCTGCTTTTGTAAATTAATGCTACCCACGTACGATATTTAAACTACATAAACCTAAGTATACAGCAATTCGCGGATGCCCGGATATTGTGAAAAAACTACTTTGATTTTGCCCAGTTTTATCCACATTATTTGGAAAATGAAACAAGAAAATCGAATTCAGTTTAAAACTGTTTGTCGAAAATTGGATTTGTGAAAGTTTGTTTCATCAAAAATCAAACTAAAACTTTCTTTCGTATGCTTTAAACATAAATGTAACACTGCTGATGTGTTGCGACAAAAAAATGTAAGTCGTTTTTCTTCACTAGTAAAATGTCTGGAATTTCCTTAGATTTGGCCGGATATTATTCGGTTTTTGGAATGGAAAATTTCAATTTTCAATATTATTTACCCGGTTTTCACCATGTTTTTCAAATAATTTGCCAGGAAGTGCCCGGCCCGGCTGCGTACAAAAATATTTTATACATAAACCTACATTGGACCTCTTCGACTGATGCACTGTTCCGCACTGCATAGCGGATTTTTTTTAAGAAAACATTCCTGCATTGAAATCTGTCTGGCTTGATACACTGAGCGGCACAGCAGCGTCGCTAGAGCACAATTTTCTAGCCAGCTCCTTCTCTTTTCTTTAGAGCGAGCGACGTCCACCCGACCGTCAGAGCAACCGCAATCGGGCGCACTCGGCAAAAAGATAAGTGAACGTTGATCGGCTGAGCAGTGCACTCGGAAACCGAAATGATAAAAGTGTAATTCGTTCTCTGCTCTGTTCTGTTTGCGAGGTGTTGGACAAGCATGATTGCTCGATTAGGTTTCGGTAAGGTTCCATAAATGTTTAATCAGTCTCGCCTGAGGACAATTTAGCAGACTAATCTTCTTCGGTACGATCTGAACATTGTTGTATTTATATCAAGCCATCGCGTCTTTCGAATTGTGAACTGATGCCAAATGTGGCCTAAACAGTACCTGGTGATCATGCTTGCGGATCACTACCGAATTTTTCGGAAAATTGATGACTCCGTTTCGTCAATACTTTGACCATCCCGTACAGCATAACACTGGTCACGTGGAAGTGTTTTGTAATCAAACATGCAACAGATTTCGTCGTCGATGATAACGCACACCGATTTCCCACACAGCATTAGATCAAATAATTTACGGGCTGTTGGTTTGACGGAAGCAGTTTGTTTTTTACTCGGCTTCGGCTTCTTATATTTCTTCAGACCCAATCTTGCCTTGGTATGATGGATAATGCTGAGAGGGCCAAGTTTTTGGCCACATACCGAACTAACACTGTTTTCTTACTAGTGTAAGCACGCATGACTTTGCGGTCCAAAGTTTTGTCCACCGGACCCGGTTTTCGCAAGGATTTTTTTCTATCCATGAAGCTGCTTTCTTCTCTGTACTTCCGAATTGAATCTCAGACCGCTCCAATGTATACTACTCCCATTTTCGCCAACTGACTCAACAAAATGTTGGGGATAGTAAAAACTTTTTGGAGGATATTTTTGCGCTTTCCCGGAGAAATGCTTCTCATTTTCACTAAAATTATTAAAAGTGGAGCTCACGTTGCACAGATTTTTGAGTTAAACGTTTAGACTGTTAACAACAACACCCAGCAGAAATCAACTGTTTAAACTTCATCCGGAATGAGCAAGGTTGCATCAAAATCATGCTTAGACATTATGGGACACCCTATATCTGTAATTAACCAAAATTCAAAGTTGTGCTTTGCTCAAGAATCGACACTGAACAATATTGAAAAGTTTTCATATACAGTTGAACCTGTATAATCAAAACCTGGATTTTTATGGCACTAAACCTCTATAAGCGAGAGTCAAGAACCTCCATAAGCGAGAGATGTTTTTTTCAGCTATATGTACTAAGGAAAAACTGAAGATTTGATACCAAACTATTTCTGATTCTAAACTGACAATGTGATACCAAGAGAAACTGACATAGGTAAAACAGTTTTATCTACCTGTTTAAATTTATTTTTAAAAGTTTTCAAAAGTACGGCAACTAAATTACCCATAAATCAACGGCCTATTCCATTTGGAAAATGTTCAAGCACTTGCAGAACTTCCCCATAGGGACCAGTTATGATTAATTCATTCTCTGTTTGGTGAAATTACATTTTATGTTTCTCGCTCAGATTACAGTCTTGACAGGGAACGAGAAGAATCTCCAAAGGGTTAAAATCTGTTACATATGGTTTTCAAAAATAAAAAATTAAAACAAAATGTCACACATTCTTTTTTTTTTAATTTAAATTCAATCAACAAACATCCAATCAATATTAAATATCAAAGCTGGTAACACTGCGCAACAACGCCTCGGGATTGGGAGGGATGCAGGGATGAGATGAAAAATCGTGCAGATTTTCAAGATTTCTCATCTTCGATGCACGCCTTTTGCCTTTTGCCATTTCGAACGAGTAGTGGGAAAGCTTCTCTTTTACCATCTGGATACTTACATACAACATAGCACTTAGAAGATACCTAGTAGTAGTTATTGAGAGCATGCCCTCATTCCAGCGCGTTCCTGGTGCTTATCCTAGGAGGAAGAAAGCATCCGACCAAGACCAAGTCCAAGACGAAGGCAAAATCACTTGTGAGATTGTGCAGGCTTCGAGCGTTTCTGGGAAGAGTGCGCGCGTAGAGCCGCGTATAGCGTATACTATAACACCTAGCCACCACCTCATCGCATCGTATCGGCTGACCGGCCATCTATGAAGGAAGTTTTCTGATTTCTTCTTCAACTCTTTCGGAATCCCGAGGGCGATCAGGATAAGCAGCTGAGCACTCTGAATCCCAGAAAGTTCCAAAGAAATACAACAACCGAAAAAAAAAACCGAAAAAAGCACTATAGTTATAACCAATATCAGCAATATGTCGGTCCACACAGGTAATTGCAAAAATGCCCTAACTTTCTTTATTTGAAATATTCGAAGCTGCGAGTTAACTGTGTTGCACTTGGCTGATCGATAAAGATAACCTCAACCTTATTTAAAAAAAAAAACTAAATCTTCAAACCAGATTTCAGTTGTCCTCCCCTCTGTTGCTTTCAGGCATTTCATTTCTGATTTTTCCTATCAATAACTGTTTACGTTAATTTTTTTGTTTTTTTTTCTTCAACCCGATTTTTGTCTCGATCAAATAGTGCGCCACCTGTTAAAGTTGCTTACAGTAGGTAGGAGTTGGTAATTTTTTTCTTTCATTTTTTATCACTTATCTGCTTCTCTCGGTGTATCCGGTAGTGCTTACGAATGACGATAAAATGATAAGTAAGAAGAAAACTTCGTTTGTAGGTTTACAAGTAAATACACATTACTCGTTACGGGTTTTGTTGTTGTGGGGGTAGGAAGGAAGAAAACCGATAAGGCGTTTGTATTTTGCTTGCAGTGTGGGTGTGGGGGAAAAACTCTTGCTCTGGAAATTGTCATTTTACGTAGCAATGTTAATCCATGTTGCTTGCGGCGACCCGAGCGAAGCAAACAAACTTCGTCCATCGCATCGTAAACAATATGGTGGATGGCTGTTGCTGAACTTTGATTCCATACGTTTGCCGATTGGGACGGTGCTGAATTGTTTGTGCTAGTTTATTGCTATTTCTTTAACACCAGTTTTGATTATTCAATCACTGATAAACTTTAAAATATTAACAAGTAATAATTTTATTTAAAAAAAACAAGCAAAAATTACACATGGAATCAATAAATCCAACCATTTGGCATTTAAAACCTACACATTATTCATGGACGTCTAGCAGTAGCAGGAGGAACACATTAGGAACGTCTGCTTGTATCAGTTTATTTTTTGTTTCGGTTCAAAATGGTGGCTCCATAGAGACCATAGATTCCCAGTTGGATAGCAAATAATAGAGCCGATGCAAATGTATCGGCACTGATAGATAAAGTTTATTCCATATTGAAGAAAAATTTGAGGCAGGGAGGGCGAAACTTTTCTCAGCGTTGTTTTCGTTGAATATTTAAAAGTTTAATGGCACATTTTAATGAAGTAAATCCTGACAAAAGATACTACCGAACTGTATACCTCACAGCGTTTTTAAAATATGTTCAAACAAAATAAAAGGATTTCTAAACTTTGGCTATATTATAGAGGAAACTCTCGCTTTTTTTTAACATACTCTGTGCGAAAAAAAATCATCGTAAACAAGATTTTTTATTTATTTTCTTAAGTGGTTTACTAAAAGTTTAAAAAATCAACCGTGAACAAAAAACTTGGGAATAAACTATCGAAAATTACCCGTGAAATTAATCATAATGTTGTTAATAAAATACTTCTAAATCATGCAAATCTTTTTTTTGGTATTGTCAAGAAGTTTTTTTTTTAAATATTTTGAGCTTCATCGACCGTTCTAAATTTAATAAAAATGTTAAACATATTTAAAATATACTGGCTACCACGCTTAAGAAATGATTAGGAATTAAATTAAAATTGCGATGATCCCAATTTCCTTTAGTCCCCCCTTGCGTAGTTTTTGAAATTGTGAAGTCGATTTTGCCAAAAAAACTTTTTTTGATATGACACCAGATTCCGACGTTTTATGCATTTTTAAGCAATTTGGCTTCAAAATTAAAATTACAATTTTTCCCATTTCCTTTGGTCCTTCTTTTGTGATTTGCGAGGTTCTGAAAACCGGAACTTTGAGTGCTCAGAGGCATATCCGATTGAGCTGAAATTTTGCACAGGTCAGTTTTTTTGGCCATACTACAAAATGTATATGGTCGGTTTTTTGAATCCCGACATGACCCATTTGGCTGCCACTCTACTGTTCAATAAGTTCGAATACAAATTAATTTAAAATCCTCTGGTCAGAATAAAAAAAAGTTCGAATAGAAAGGCAATTTTTGATGATATCTGATAATTGCCGCCGTCCGTTTCGTAGAGGAAAGCGTTCAAGCCCTCTAAGCTAAGGTTGCCAGAATTTTTTCAGCACGTATCCGGGCCAAAAAAATTCGGAAATTTTATATAAAAACCTGGCAAAATCCGGGCATTTGATTTCAAAATTTATGACAAAAAATCCGGGCAATATCTGAGAAAATTTTTTCAAAACCCACAAATTACTCAACAAAAATCAAGAAATAAAAATTGAATAAATTTTTTTTCTCATCAAAACTTATCGAAATACTTTAAATTGCAATTTAGACTTCCAAAAAACCCGTTCATAAATATTTTTATAAATCTTGCTCAAAATATTTTAGTTTTGGAGGCATAAATTTAAGAAAAAAATTTTTTTTCGTTTGATTTGCTAAATAAAGTAAATAAATCCGGATCAAATCATGGGCATGAGATCAATGGTCATGAGATCGAATTCTGGTCACGGCAAAAATAGTACACTTTCTGTGAATTGGCTTTAGCATGTGTAAGATGCTAACCACCATTTACTGGAAAGATGTACGCACGCTTATTGTTAAATTTATGGAATCCCCAAGAGGAAATTCACTGAGATTCTTTATGTGTTTGTGCTTGTCAATGGGCAATCACATTGAATGTTTTTTTTTTTATTAAATCATTAGAACGAGCTTCATAGGCTTTTCAAGTCCATTGTACACGACACGCTCCTCTGTTACGGATTTTTCGTTCTACATACGAATGATAACGATTTTATACGGAGTTAAAATAGGTTCCTATATTTGTTTATTCTCAACAATATGATATAAAGAATTATTCTTAAGAGTCAGATTCGGAGGGCTTGATACTTTATATTTTAAATCAAAATTTTCCAAAATCAATATTTTTGTGTGTTAAAATAAATACTACATGCAAAACAACCCAAAAGCATCATAAATTACTCATGTAAACTAGTCAAGCACTTAATTGACGAGTTTATCTTACTTATGTTGTGGAATAATTCTATCGTCCACCATTTTGATAACAATGAGCTGGCACGCAACTTATTTTTAGACATTTCAAAGCAAATACAAAAAAAAAAGATTTTATATGAAATAAGCATAAGTTTTCTGTACTCGTTTATTCTCGTCAACACCAATTATCATGAGAATAAGCCATGGGAGTCATATTTGGTTAACTGGAAGCCGTTAATTTTGGTCCAAAAATCTTTGTTTTTGCCTGTACCAGTATTTGTGGTGTAAGAACCCGAAAAAATGAACAATCAATAAAAATTAACTTTTCAACTCCAGGAATAGTTTGTCTGGTGATAATACATAATTGCTTTACAAAACATTTGATTTATGTGCTACGGCTTTACCACACACAACAAAACGATGAAAAGTGTTTTCAAACTTATCGAACACCATGTATATGGTGGCTCCAGAGAGTTGAGTGCAGATTTCCACGCATAACGAATTACCTGATTCCACACAGTTTACTCTATGTTTACCTATTTCTTTGCTGAAAAATTTAGCCACTTTCTCAGAAATTAGATTCGAGAAAATTGATTCATTTTTGATGAGGCATCGTCTAGCACTGCCACTACAAAATCCAAGAAGCTGCAAAACAATCTAATTTGACAAAAATTCGCGGTACCGACAAAGGTTTTTTGATTTAATTTTAATTATAGATATTCAGCTTCGTTCGGTCTACCTTTTTGTTGATTTTCTAAAAAAAAGACTGTTTTTTTATTTGAAGAAAATTTGCGGCGAAATTTAGCCTTCAATTTATTTGTGAATAATTTACATAAAGCTGCAGTGAAAAATACCAACCTTCTCGCATTAGAGAAACTGTTTTTTTTTCTAACCTAACAAACCACAGAACCTCTTCCATTCGGAAATCCATTGGAAAAATTGGATGTCCATCTACAAACGTACCGGAATCAATGGGAGAAAAGGCGTTAAACTTCGAATCATAGAAAATGAAGTAAAGTAGATTTTCCGACCATCGATTTATTTTGCTATCCACATTTCAGTTGAAAGAACTGGTGAAAAAAGATTTTCGACGGTTAATCCTTCTCAATTAGAAAAAAAATCGTCCAACAAGAGTCTTTGAAATATTTCTGGGATTCGGTCACAAAATTTTGCTTAAAATCACACCAGATTAAATCAGTCATTTTAAAGTTCATCTTGGCCAAACGTGGCTTTTAGTCATGCCTATGTTGGCTTTCGTCCAAGCATACGGCACGAGGCGCTCCATCCGGTTGATGTCCTTTTCACTAAGTAAAGTTACACGCACGCCTCACGGAGAGACATTAGACCATTAGAGGATCATCAGAGAAAACAAAAGTGTCAACATTGCTCAACCGAGCGGGTCCGTTTATGTACACTTTAATGTCGCCCGTATGTCTGAATAAATGTTTGATTTAATTATCACGCTCTCTAGCGTTCGCACCCTCTCTCTGCCATATGGACGGATGCGGTCAGTGGTGCCCAATAGGTTTTAAATGAAAAATAAGCTGAACGAATTTGATTACAGCTTATCAATATCGCTTCTTTTAAAAAATTATCATCTCAAACGGAATATTCATACATACGCTAGTCACATAAAAGCAGTTTACTGTTAAAGTGAAACTGTTTTAAAAATCAGCGTTGTTTCAAGAATTTTGATGGGTTAAGAAGCGCTGCTCGGAATCATCAGTTGCTGATTATTCTTTTTGCATGGTAGTGGTGGCGATTTCGCTCTTTTTCGCCTTTAATCATAACTTCAACCCCACACTGCCGACCTCAGAACAGATACGCTTTGGCTTATTCGCCAGCAGGAACAACACACGAAATAACGTTAGCCCTAAGAAGATATGTATGTGTTGTCGGACCTAAACCTCATAATGTATTTTACTAGGAGTAAACAAAAAACTTAAATCAGAATAATAAAATTAAATAAAGGACAAATTTACTGTTCTTTTTGGGATTTGCATCCTCAGGGATAATTCTAGCCAACACATTTAGGATCTTAGTGAAACTTTATGTTTCTTTGAAGAGATCTAATTTATTTAATACTAAGGTGCAGGGGAAAACTGTACAAGACGCACCAGCGGGGTAAGATGGCCCATTTTAGAAAAATGCTAACCTATGGCTTCGAATGATGTGTTTCCTTATTTTCATTGGGGCAAATAAGCTTTTCTATCATTTCTTAAGTGAAAAGTTCACTAAAAGGACCTCAGGAGGATTTATTGAATCTGTGTAAAATTTGTAATTTTCCATGCCTAACATACACTAAAGTATTTTTTACGCTGTTTGATTTTGATCAGTTTTTCGGCTTCTTTTAACAAGGTTTTCTTTCATGGGTACGGTTCTTCTACACGGCTCTCGCGAAACAGCATGTTTCTTGAGCGAATTTAATCCAAATTCCATACGATAACGACGGATTTCATACCGCGTAAAATAACATAGTGCATGGCTGTAGCAAAGGGGGGGGGGGGGGGTGGCTTAAACCCCCCTGAGGGTCCAGAAAAACAAGCGAGGTATTCTAATCTACACAAGATATTTTAAATTTAATACAATAAAACTTGAATAATTGAGAAAAGTTATTTAATAGTCACATAACAATCTTTACTCAGAAATGATGCTAAAACCTCAAAAATTAATTCGAGGATCAGAATTCTGCTACAGTTTTTCAAAATTGTTCTGTTGTTGTATGAAATACTGGTCCGAATATTAAATTTTAAATGAGATATTTTTCATTATTTGTGGTTACATATTTTCATAATCAAAATTGTATTAATGTTTTCATTTTTCGGATTCCTTATCCAGTTTAGGACTCTTGAATTTCAAATCATAGCATCACTAGAAATAAGAAATGAAAAGAATTTAGGATATTTTGATAACAGTTTTCCCAATAAAAAAAAAGAAAATAACAAACCATCCAGAGTTTATGAGTTTAAACTTAATTCTTATGCAGAATTCAAACATAACAAAGCTTCAAAATGGTTTTACTAGAAAAGATCATTAGATATTCATATTTTAACTCAGGTTTACAATTCGTATTGGAATTAAAAAATCAAAACAATGGGACTTATTCTGCGAGGCAAGTGACGTGAAGTGATTTTAGAGTCACCCAAGGTCTTTAGATACACTGGGTTCTTCGACTTTCACAGTAAGTAGGCGAGAAGTGAGCGGGGCTCTCAATGAGTTTGTTTATTTTTTGCTCAGCTTTTCTGTGGTTTGTTGGTAAACAAACTTCATGAGTGCCGCATAGTTGCAAAGCCTACATAGCCAAAATGGTTGAATCGGGAATTCGATATTCGGTAACACCTCCTGTATATATACACACCTTGGAGTCACTCTAGCAGGTGAATGCTGTCACTTGAATGAACTTTTTTTAACTGTCACCGTATTCTCATAGGCGAATGGCGTGACTCGAGTCGATGGCAAGTGACTTTAGAAGTAGTAACCTATTTCGCAAGTGACTCGGAAGCGATACAAAATAAATTTAAAATTGAACGTTGAATTTATGAACTTTTTTTACTTAAACTTTAAGGTTCACTATTCAATAGTTAGAAAATATTTGAAAAAGTCTTTCACGATGGTTCTAATTTAATTTGAATAATTCCATTTCAATCATTATCAAAGTTTTAACCTTGAGTGTTAAGCTACTAAACCAATTAGTCAAATGCACATATGTATTAACTTTTCAATCCTAAATATTAGCTTAAAAGTTCTTGAAAATTTCTATTCTGGAATTAAATTCCAGATTGATAGAGCAATTTTTGAATTGTTTAAAAAAAAAACAAAGGATAAAATATTAAAAGGAAATGATAAAGAAAACTGATTAGTTTTATTTTATGTCGTTTATAAAATCTTATTGGTTATTTTTGAGTTAGATACAAGACTCATAGTTAGAGAATGCACCGTGGGACAAGAATTAAAATCTGAAACAAAAAATTGTATCTTTAGAAGAAAAGCTTGCTTTTGACCCTGGTAAACAAGATATATTTTTAAAATTTGAATTCAAGATCTGAATTTCGGGTACACAAGCATCAGGGTTCAGAAAGTAAAATCCGAGAACAAAATGTTAATTTCTTTTTTAATTGCTATCTCAAAAACATGAAATCTACTCAATGATCATATCATCGAAAAAAAGATTCTTCTGGTTTTCTTTAATAAGCAGACATTCGTTTACTATTCATATCTATAATAAAAATTTAAGTAACATTTCAATAAATCATTCAGATGTTGTAACACTGGAAGTTTCTACATGCCGCTGTTTCCAATGAAGACCTGCTGCTACTAGTGGGACAATTGTTGCTAAAGCTTTTGGCCACAACGTAAGGGGCGGTTTTCTGCTCATTCTTAACTTTTCCTGTTCCTACATCTGCACTCTTCCTTACACCGTCGTTTCTTCCGTGTTGGCCAAGAAACACACACGGGTATCGAGGTACTTATTATCCGCACCATCCAGAACTGCAATATACAAAAAACGCAAGTATTTCTGGGGAAATATTTAACATGAAGTCATAAATAAAAGCTAAATTGAATCAAAATTATCTTTTCTTATGCCTGAACTTCTGTATCTGGAAAACAAAACTTTTTAATAGTGTAATGGGCGTTGGAATCGAAAAGTTATTCTTTCTCTCCTTAAGAAAAATCCGTAAGATCTGTCAAAAGTTGGGTGAAATTTTAGCTGCATCTCACTTGCTCTAATAGAAAACCATCACCCAAATTCGGCAGCGCTTCCATCGCCTATTCATCGCTCTGCTCCGCAAATGAATACAATGACAAAATTCAATGAAGATACAAAGGGAGGTAATGCAGAAAGTTTTGTATTTATTTAATAATAATTAAAAAGTACAAAAATATCACTTTTTTGGTATCAAAGAGTGTTAATTTTATAACTGGAGTTACACGCAAACACAAATAATGGATTAAAATCCTAAGTGAAACGTGAATGCGTTTGAAATTTTCAATAAAGTTAACAATGTCATGCATGCATTTTGTCTGATCTGCATCACCTTATTATGTAAGCTTGTTGAGAAAAAGTAATTTTCGAATGAACTCCAGAGAAATGTCAATGCATAAGTTAACTTAGCTGCTAAGGTAAAATATTCCGTTATTTGTATTTGTATTAGTAAGCCATCAATAAATTAGTTATGAGAATGGCTTACAACAATCGGACACATTCACTGTAACTCGTAGAATCTAAATGCTTTTCGAAGATAAAGATATTTGCCTAAAGAAGAAATATTTAGACAGGCTTAATGCAACTTCTTCCCTTCGTTAAGGTTCATTTTGGAATATGACCTCTTCTTATTCCAATGATCAATTTTAGCAAGCAGTGCGTCAGTTTTATCAAGTTTTATTCGTGAAAAAATCTTATTTTGTCTATAACACAAAAACGTGACACAACTAGTTTGTGTAGCATGGTGGAATGGTTAGAAAATGAAAATCCAACTGGTATTATTACTTAAAACCTCCTAGAAATGTTTTTATTCAGATTCAGATTTAATTCAGATTTAAACTTAAAACTTCAGAATTTGAATTAAGGATAAATTAAGGCCTCTGAAACAAATTTTCCATCTGGGCTCATATTTCAAGTTCTGACCTGAAATTTTTTTTCGTTTTTTTTGTACATTCCAATCGTATTGAAGTTCGGAAAATTCGAATTTTGAATTCAGGTTCAAAATTTAGATTCAGAATTATTATTCCAAATTCTGATTTCTACTCGTCTCGGAAATTAGTTTTACAATCAAGATAATAATATAAAGATGACTTTTTCGTTGAGTCATTCATATAGCAAGAGATTTCAGACTTATAATTCCAAATGTTACTTCAATTTCAATATTTTTTACTTACTTTAACCTTTCGAAAATTTAATTTATTTTCATCGATGGTTAGAAATTTGCTCAAGAGTTCAGTAGATTTGTTTTATTTGATTTAAGCAGAGATTTAGTTTTTTTTTTAATAAATTGGAAGCTGTCTTAAAATAGTTAAATATGTAATTCTAATTTTTTTTTTGTTTGCTTTTTTTTATATGTCATGCACTGTATCCGGATGAAATATTTGTCACAATTTAGAATTTCAGTTCAAACGTATTTATAAAAAATTGGCTGAAAGGGACAGAAATTATTGATGAAAAACTGGATTTTCATGCTCCTGCCGAACAAAATGTCTGAAAACCCATACAAACTTCAGGCTTATTGAGCGACTCCTAGGATCCTAGGATCAGTTTTAGCCTGCAGCGCATAACTTATTCAAAAGTAGGATCATTTGGGGCACTCTGATCCACACTTACATGTTTTGACGTTTTTTGAAAGACTATAACTTTAAATAATATTCCAATCTTCAAAAGTTGCAAGACAACCTGTTTGAAAAGGAAATGTATTAACTCAAAAATTACAGGAAAAGTACCTACTTTTCACGCGGTTTTCAAACAAAATTCCAAAATTTTCCAAACAAATGTCAGACCCCTGGGTCTACGTCAAGCTTCGAGCTGATTCGAATTTGGTATACGACCTTCTGAAGGGCTTACGAATAGTTTACTTATAACTTGGAGTGTGTAAGATTTATTAAGTTTTTCCTTTCATACTGATTTGAGCTACTCCAAGCTTCACTCTCTGGAGCCACCTTTCGTCCTGATCATTTAAGCTGTTTGAAGACTTTTGGATAGCGCGAGAACAACGCATGAATACAGAAAATATTTGATGCATCGTTTAGTAATCTCGTTTACAAAAAAAAATTCTGGGTAACTCCTGGAGTTTGCGTTTTCTTGTTACGGTAAAACAAGCACATTTTATCACCTTTCCAACAACTACGAAGTTGAGTCTAGGAGTCTCCTTAAAATATAATTTGACGTGAATGGACAAAGCATTCAAAATGCAGCTTTTTCTGCAATTTTTGAATGGAAGTTCCATGGTTCCAGCTTTGAGTCTTATGAAGTTTTTAAGTCAGAGAACAAAAAAAAGTTCCTTTGAAAAATGGTCAAACTGCTCTATTCACATTTAGAAGTTGCACATTGATTTTGTCTGCTGGACAGGATATTTATTGCGAAATTGTCGTGCGATGAAGTCCTTGAATTGATTGAATGATTTTTATCAAATGACCAACTACAGACATCCTTATTCGCAACAGCACAGCAGAGGTACATTTAAGACAACCACGTAATTTGTTAACAGACTCACTCTCTGGAGCCACTCTTTATACTCCCCTTTCATATTCAGTTGGGTTCTGCCAGATTAGTTCAGTGGTATTTGTTGATTATCAAAACTATTTAAATAGTTGAACGTGTTAACGTTGGTTAACTTTACTCTCTGGAGCCACTTTTTTCTAATGAGGTTTTAGATAAATGAGCCGTTAGAGAGCATTTAAATCATTGACAAACCAACCACTAAATTATATTTTTTAATTTTGGGATCCGTTATTGTGATATTTTATAGCAAAATGTAAATCCAATTGAAAACATAGCTATGTATGGTATTAACATTCCAAGCAACGCTGTTAAAATGTTGGTGAAGGTGAAATGATCTTTGAGAACTCAAGCGGGTCTATAATAAAGTCGTGTGAAAGGTTTTTTTGATGTGGATTGAATGGCGGATAGCCATTTATGGTGTAAAAGTTCGTCAAACCTTATAGTTATAAAACTCCTACTGAACAACAGTAACTGTCTGTTTTCATATTTGTGATTATATCAGGTTAATGATAAAACCATCTCCAACTTACCTTTAATAACATTGTTCGATTCAACGCCTATTTGTAACGTTAATTTTTAGTGTACATAAGTATAAGTTTACCTCAGCTTCTTTTTAGTGATTCCTAATTTCCCGTTTAAGCTACTGCTCAGTCGATGTCTTAGTAAATGTTTGTTCTTGTTTCTTTTCTTGTTCGGTTCTGTTCGATACTCCACTGCGTGGTTTTTTTGTGGGATTGAACAAACCGTTACCGTGTACCTACTTGTGTGTGCCCCATCTGAAACAAAAAAAAACACCACACGTGCGCGTTGATCGGCGCCGTGGCTTCCCACCAAAATGTGTTTCGCTGGTAAAATTGTTACTGTCAAAAATGTCGCATCCTTCATGACCCATGAAATGAAAACAAAAAAAAAACACCATCACCGTGCACCATTCGCTCCTGCACCGCAACAACAAAAAAAAAACGCTACAAAATCTCAAAAACCGTTTGATCCGACCTACCCACTCTCAGATAATGTTGATTTTAAAGAAAAGCTGATAGCAGCTGTCAAGAAAGAGGTCAAACAGGTGATGGAGGAAGCGGTCACCAAAAAGTACATCCACGAGGAATCCGGCTCGGTTACGACGCTCTGCGCTGCCGTTGAGGCCTGTCTCAGTCAGGGTCTGCGGAGAAGGGCCCTCGGGTTGTTCAAAACGTCCTCGACAACGGCCCTGCTGCACAAGGTCGCCAAGGTGAGTGTGTTCCCCCAGTGAAATCCCCTTCCATCCTCCAGTACAGCTACTAAATACAGTATCCAAACCCAAAGTTTTGACTCAAGCAAAAGAAAGACATCGAAAAAGCTAACGAGTGATACGTGAATTTTTCACCCTCCTTACCTAACTTGTGGACTATTTTTCTTTGATTTATGTTTGTGAATTTTTTTACTCGAATGAAAAACAATGGCGCACCAAAAGTTTGAACTGGAATGAAATAGTACATCGCACATTGGAGATTTTGTCCTGAGTGATCGTGTTTTGATGATGCACGGAGCTGAAAATTTAAATTGTATTGATGCTTTCAACTTACAAATCCAAATTGAAAAGAAAGTTCATCAGAGTCGCAAAACTCCTAAACAACGGTCACCGTTAATTAGGGAGTCCAGTTTAAATAATTTTTCAAAATTCAGAAATTAATCTGAACTCAGAATTCAGGACTCAGAACGCAGAGCCTGAAACTCAGAATTCAGGACTCAGAACTCAGAATAGGAATCTCAGAACTCAGAATTTAGAGCTAAGAAGTCTGAACTCAGAAATTAAAATGAGGAACTCAAATCTTAGAGCTCAGATCCACCGTTGCCAGATTGAAAGCCGGTCCGTAGATTTGACGAAATCGAAAAATATACTGATGCGTCGTTTTTTTGGTCGTCAGGTAGAATTCTCGTTTATCTGCAGAATCGCGTTAATTTTTTCCATAATCCGAAGAAAATCCGTAAAAAACGCTGAAAGTCCGTAAATCTTGAGCATTCGCCTTTGCTCGCTCTTGAAAATAAAAAAGAATTAATCAAAACATGTATACATTCAATACATTTCGAGATCTGTGGAGAACTCGAAAGGGTTTTTCGGAAGTTCAGACTGCGATTCCGGTTACTGAGACTTGTTTATGTTTACATTCAGAACTAGACAACAGGCGATGGAAGCGGTGCCAAATTTGGTTGATGGTTTTCCACTAGTGCAAGTGGGATGTAGCTAAAATTTCACCCAACTTTTGACAGATCTTACGGGTCTTTCTTAAGGAGAGAAAGAATAACTTTTCGCTTCCATCGCCCATGATATGCATGTCTCAAGTCTTCCGGCAAGTATGGGAGATCGACTGTCCCTTCAGCAACCGACATCAGCAAATTTCAGAGATGGACATTCTTAAATTCATTTTCACTTTTTATACCTTTCTCTACAAAGAACTAAAAGGCTTTCTCCTAATCACTACGCAACGAGCCAAGGAAAAAAACCAACTGCTTCCCCACATCACCGAAAATTATCGGGATGTATCACTCTCATCACTTCCCGCAACCAGGCATCAGCATTCTGAAACAAACCAAAAACTACTTCGGAAACTTCCGCCGGTCACTTATCCTAGCGTTTTTCACTGTTTTGTTCTTCAACTTCTTCAAAAACTTTAATTTAATTCAAATTTTCATTGAACGATAACAAAAACGCGTGCGTCGCCCAAAAGTCAAGGCTTACTTCCTCAGAATATAGAATTGAGAACCTTGAACTCAAACTCAGAATATAGAATTTATAACTCATAACTCAGAAATCACAACTCGGATCTCAAAACTTAGAATTCAAACTCATAGCTCAAAACTAAGAACTCAGAACTCATAATTAAGAACACGTAATTCTCAACTCAGAACTAACACATAATTCAAAAAATAAGTCTGCAGAAGAGATTAAATATTCCAAGATGTTGAAGAAATGTATACCTATTTTTCAAATGAATCCAGATAAAAAGATCTTCACTGGTAGACTTATTTTTTTAATCCAAAAACAATACGGCTTTTTTCAAGCCGATATGATCTAGAACAGAGCTCCAAACCCAAAAAAACAGAACTGAAAACTCAGCACTCGGAAATCAAAACAACGAACTCACATTATGAAACTCAGAAACTTTTAATCGGTACTCAGATTTCAGAACTCAGAAATCCCTAAAACATCTGTAACATTTGAAATCCCTGAAATTTTTTAAAATTTCCGATAACTTCAGATAACAGATTGGAGATTTATGTATTTTTCGAAATAATTATGATTCCCAAATTTCTCAAATACATATTCTAATTTTTCCAAACCCTAAAAATTTAAAACTTCTCAAGATGGCATTTATCTTGAAATGAAATAAATTTTAGATATGTTTAAATGTTTTAAAATTTTCAAAGTTAAAAAAATTCTTAGAATGTTGAAAAAAATCTTACATTCAATAATGAATTATAAAATCTCAGAAATAAGGCATGATAATGATTATTCAAAACCTCAATATTTTATACAAATTTTAAATTTCTTTTTAAAATAATAAAAATTAAGAAATTTATAAAACAAAAAAGGAATTTCGGTTATTTCACAAATCTTTGAAATTTCACAAGTCTCAGAAATCTCAGATACATACTTCAAATTTAAATTCCATCTAAGTTTTAATTATCCTCAAGAATCACTGTTGTTTCCGATATCTCCAGAATCTCAGATGTTTCGAAAATCTCTCAATTCCTTTTAATAAAAATTAAAAATTTGAAATTTCTTAAGAATCTTGAAATTATTGAAAGTTTGATAAATTTATAAACCATCTTGAAAATAACATAATCTGAAAAGTTTCGGACATCTTAAATATTAAAAAAGTTGGAAATTTCCAGGTTTTTCTGATATTTTTTGGTTTTGCAATCATTTTCAGTGTTTGAAGTTATAAAAAATTGAAATATTTTTTAAATTTACCAAATACTTGAGTTTGTTGAAGTTTTCTTTAATTGCAGTGATTATAGTCTGAATTTTTTACTTTTATTTTTGTGTGAAACCTTTTAATCGGTACTCAGAGTTCAGAACTTAGAAAAAAAACAAATTTTCGTCATCTCACAAATTTTTTAAATATTACAAGTCTCAGAAATGTCAGATTCATACTTCTAATTTAAATTCCATCTAAATTTTAATTATTTTGAGATATTAAATTTATCAGATACCTCTGATACATCAATTTTGAAGTTTCAGAAGTTTCATTCATCGAAAAAATATTGGAAATCTCAATAATCACTGTGTTTAAAGAAAGATGCAAAATCGGAGATGTTTCTAAAATCTTTCAATTTTTTTAAATCACAGATATAACACGCAGAAAATTGTAAATCCCAAAAATATCAGAAATAAGCAAATACTAAAAATTTAAAAAGTCATCAGTATAAGTTCTAAATAATGTTATATCTATGTTCAATTCTTTTTTTTTTAATTCTCACGGTTTTTGGTATTTTCATGATTTAAAAATTTGAAAATTTCTTAAAAATCTCGAAATTATTGAAACTTTGAATTCCAGATATCTTGGAAATGACACAATGGGACATCTCAAATATTCAAAATGTTTAAAATTTTCAGGTTTTTCTGTTTTTTTTTATTTTGCAATAACTTTCAGTTTTTGAAGTTAAAAAAAATTAAAATGATTGAAATTTACCAAATACTTGAGTTTGTTGAGGTGTTCTTTTACTGCAGTGATTTTAGTCTGAATTTTTTACTTTCATTTTCGTGAGGAACCTTTCAATCGGTATTCAGAGTTCAGAACTTAGAAATCCCTAAAAAATCTGTAATATTCAAAATTTCAAAATTTTTGAAATTTCCGATGGATCCGACATCGGAGATTTATGAGTTTTGCGGAATTTTTATGATTCCCGAATTCCTCAAATACTTATGTTGAATTTCTCCAAATCTTTAATATTTCAAACTTAGCAAGATGACATTTATCTTGAAATATAATAAATTGAAGAGTTGTTCACATTTTTTAAATGTTCAAAGTTATGAAAATTCTTATATTTCTAAAAAAAAACTAATATTTAACAGTAAATTATAAAATCTCGTTTGAAAATCTCAGAAATTTGTCATAAAAAGAATTATTCATAACCTCAATATTTTACACAAATTTAAAAACTTCTTATGAAAATCAAAGTTAAAAAATATAAGAAATTTAAAAATCTTAGAAACTGAAAATTTTCCTCATCTTACTAATAATTGAAATTTTACAAGTCTTAGAAATCTCAGATTAATACTTCAAATTTCACAACCATCTTATTTAAATATATTTTGAGATATTAAATTTCACAAATATCTCTGATAAATTAATTTCAAAAGTATCAGAGGTTTCATTCATCGAAAAAATATTTGAAATCTCAAACTCAGAATATAGAATTTAAAACTCATAACTCAGAACTTAAAATTCAGAACTCAGAGCTCAGAACTAAGAACTCAGAAATCATAACTAAGAACACGTAATTCTCGATTCAGAACTTAGAACTCATAACTAAAAAAATGAGATTGTCAGAAGAGGTTTGATATTCCAAGAAGATGAAGAAATGTATAAATTTTCAAAAAAAATTCAGATAAAAAAAACTGTTCTGGCATACTTTTTTTTAAATTAAAAAACAATATGGCTGCTTTAAAGCCAATATGTTCTAGAACAGAGCTCGAAATTCAATAAAAAAAGATCTGAAAACTCCGCAGAACACAGAACTCAGATTGTGAAATTCAGAAATACATTCCTCCAAACCTTAAAAATTTAAAACTTCTCAAAATGGCATTTATCTTAAAATAAAATATTTTTTAGATATCTATTTTTTTATTTTCAAAGTAAAGAGATTCTATTATTAACGAAAAAATTCTTATATCCAATAATAAATTTTAAAATCTTGTTTAAATCCTCAGAAATTCGTCATAAAAAAAATAATAAAAACCTCAATATTTTTCACAAACATTTTTTTTCTATAAAAATAAAAAAGTTAAGAAATTTAAGAAATCTATAAACAAAAAAGAAATTTTCGTTATCTCATTCAAGACTCAGAAAACTCAGATATGTACATGTACACCTCAAATTTGAATTCCGTCGAAATTTCAATTAATTCTGAGGTATAAAATTTAACAGATATCTCTGATATATCTAACATTCAAAGGTTTCAGACGTTTCACTCATCGAAAAAATATCAGAAACCTCAAGAATGACTGTGAATGACTGATATCATCAGAATCTCGGATGTTTCGAAAATCTCTCAATTCCTTTTAATCCTAGAAATAAAGCAAATACTAAAAATTTAAAAAGTCATCAGTATAAGTTCTAAATAATGTTATATCTATGTTCAATTCTTTTTTTTAATTCTCACGGTTTTTGGTATTTTCATGATTTAAAAATTTGAAAATTTCTTAAAAATCTCGAAATTATTGAAACTTTGAATTCCAGATATCTTGGAAATGACACAATGGGACATCTCAAATATTCAAAATGTTTAAAATTTTCAGGTTTTTCTGTTTTTTTTTATTTTGCAATAACTTTCAGTTTTTGAAGTTAAAAAAAAATTAAAATGATTGAAATTTACCAAATACTTGAGTTTGTTGAGGTGTTCTTTTACTGCAGTGATTTTAGTCTGAATTTTTTACTTTCATTTTCGTGAGGAACCTTTCAATCGGTATTCAGAGTTCAGAACTTAGAAATCCCTAAAAAATCTGTAATATTCAAAATTTCAAAATTTTTGAAATTTCCGATGGATCCGACATCGGAGATTTATGAGTTTTGCGGAATTTTTATGATTCCCGAATTCCTCAAATACTTATGTTGAATTTCTCCAAATCTTTAATATTTCAAACTTAGCAAGATGACATTTATCTTGAAATATAATAAATTGAAGAGTTGTTCACATTTTTTAAATGTTCAAAGTTATGAAAATTCTTATATTTCTAAAAAAAAACTAATATTTAACAGTAAATTATAAAATCTCGTTTGAAAATCTCAGAAATTTGTCATAAAAAGAATTATTCATAACCTCAATATTTTACACAAATTTAAAAACTTCTTATGAAAATCAAAGTTAAAAAATATAAGAAATTTAAAAATCTTAGAAACTGAAAATTTTCCTCATCTTACTAATAATTGAAATTTTACAAGTCTTAGAAATCTCAGATTAATACTTCAAATTTCACAACCATCTTATTTAAATATATTTTGAGATATTAAATTTCACAAATATCTCTGATAAATTAATTTCAAAAGTATCAGAGGTTTTCATCGAAAAAATATTTGAAATCTCAAACTCAGAATATAGAATTTAAAACTCATAACTCAGAACTTAAAATTCAGAACTCAGAGCTCAGAACTAAGAACTCAGAAATCATAACTAAGAACACGTAATTCTCGATTCAGAACTTAGAACTCATAACTAAAAAAATGAGATTGTCAGAAGAGGTTTGATATTCCAAGAAGATGAAGAAATGTATAAATTTTCAAAAAAAATTCAGATAAAAAAAACTGTTCTGGCATACTTTTTTTTAAATTAAAAAACAATATGGCTGCTTTAAAGCCAATATGTTCTAGAACAGAGCTCGAAATTCAATAAAAAAAGATCTGAAAACTCCGCAGAACACAGAACTCAGATTGTGAAATTCAGAAATACATTCCTCCAAACCTTAAAAATTTAAAACTTCTCAAAATGGCATTTATCTTAAAATAAAATATTTTTTAGATATCTATTTTTTTATTTTCAAAGTAAAGAGATTCTATTATTAACGAAAAAATTCTTATATCCAATAATAAATTTTAAAATCTTGTTTAAATCCTCAGAAATTCGTCATAAAAAAAATAATAAAAACCTCAATATTTTTCACAAACATTTTTTTTCTATAAAAATAAAAAAGTTAAGAAATTTAAGAAATCTATAAACAAAAAAGAAATTTTCGTTATCTCATTCAAGACTCAGAAAACTCAGATATGTACATGTACACCTCAAATTTGAATTCCGTCGAAATTTCAATTAATTCTGAGGTATAAAATTTAACAGATATCTCTGATATATCTAACATTCAAAGGTTTCAGACGTTTCACTCATCGAAAAAATATCAGAAACCTCAAGAATGACTGTGAATGACTGATATCATCAGAATCTCGGATGTTTCGAAAATCTCTCAATTCCTTTTAATCCTAGAAATAAACTAGCAAGAAATGGGAAATCCCAAAAATATTAGAAATAGGAAAGTACTTCTAATTTAAAAAGTCGTAAATATTAGTTCACTAATCTTATATCGATGTTCTCTACAATATTCAAAAATAAAATAATATTCTCAAGGTCTTTGGTATTTTGGAGATTTAAAAAAATTGAAATTTCTTATAAATCTCGAAGTTTATGGAACTTTGAATTTATTTTTTAATTTCAGGTATCTTGAAAATGACATCATCTTTGAAGTTTCGGACACCTTAAATATTTAAATAATTGGAAATTCTCAGATTTTTCTGATTTATTGGTTTTGCAATTATTTTCAGTGTTTGAAGTTATTAAAAAAATAAAAATTACTGAAACTAATCAAATACCTGAGTTTGGTGAGTTTTCTTTTATTGCAGTTTTTTTACAGATTCCTTAAATTTTTGTCTGAATTTTTTATACTTTTATTTTTATTTAAATTAAAATATTCAATAGTTAGATCAAAAGTTTGGATTCCGTATCGTCTTCCATCAAATTTAAAGGGTCGATACAAAGTTTGAGAAAATCGATTTTAAGCAGTATTAGCAAATGTAGATCGATGTAAGAAGTGAACTAGTTCAAGTGCTTGTTAAAAGCATTAGTTCAATAAGGAAATAGTTATTTTCCAATCTGATTTTTCGATCCAGCAGGTAAATAAGTTTGGCAAATTGATTAAGAAAATCGATATTGGAGATGTATTAGTACTTGTTTGGTTTCTAGCACTTGTAAAAGATGAAAGTTGTGAATTTTTGAGCATCACTAACACGGCTTTCCTTCAACTCTTGACGAGATTTATTCATCTGTTAGGTCGCTAGATGGAATTAGCAGTGATTTATATTTTCTTTTTTTAGATAAAAAAGTAGGACTACATTGCCAACATCAATTTCTTAATCTTTGTGCCAAGATTTTAAACCCACAGATGGGGCTGAAATTGAATGATATTCTCAGGGACTAAACTGGTATCAATTCGAACTGCCACACTGTTGATGAGATGTGGCTTTTTTCTGATATGATTTGGATTTCTGAGATTGATCAAATTTCTGAATGTATTTTACCATCTCAGTTCTGAGTCTATTTGATTTCTGTAGTTACCGAAATTGTTGACATTTCTTAATTTTCTGAGATACTCAAGATTCTTGAGACTGTTGATGATTTTCGGAAGAATAAGTTTCGTAACCAAAGATTTGTGTTGAATTTAACTCAAGGATTTGAAATTTTTTATTCATTTTAGATTTTTAAGAGTTTAGAAATCATTTAGATATTAATATAATAATAAGTTCTGATTTTGTGTTTAAATTTGTTATCTAGAGTTTGTTTATTTTATTGTTAGTTATAGATTTAAGTTGTTTGCCTTGTATTTTATTGGGGCTGTAAAATTTTTATTTGGTTTTGTTGTTCTGGATTGTTAATTGAACGATTTGAATATCATTTATCTGAATCATTCGAATAATAGGATCTTAGTTTTTGTTTGGTAAATTATATGTTAAACATTGCAACAGATTTAAAACGTTGAATAAAAAAATCATGTGTAGTGCTTTTCTAGAAAACAAATAAAACAATTTTTTGCAAACAATATTGATTTGGTGCGTCTGTGAGATAAGACCTATATTTTGAACTTTAAAATAAATACATTAGATACTAAACTCCCCTCGATTACTCCCCCAGTAAAGAAAACAAAAAACACACTTACACCCTAACATTATTACTTAATCGATTGGAACGCTGATGAAAATTAAATGCCCAATTGCAGGTATTGTTTTTGTTTTATTTTTCTGTGATTTCCGACCGCTGCTGTACTCTTTAGAAGTGTACCTTTCAGAAAAAGTAGAAGATTGTTTTATGTTGGCTTCGGTTGTTTTCCGAATACACGTTCGGTTTAGAGTTTGGATTTTTTTTTCTGTTGTAGAATCTTCTCTGGATCTGACCAGTGCTTCCACCAGTTGGATTGTTATACTTCTATACTAGAGTAATTTAGTGTGTTATGGCGTTCGTTATTTGGGAGAATCTGGACACGTTTATCTTGAATTAAGAAAAACCAAAATAAAAATGTAGATCTTGTACATACATAAACAACCCAGTAGTGGCTTTGGCGTTTGTGGATAATTTGCCATTTGTTTGTTTCTTTTTTTTCTGTTTCATTTCTCCCATTTCCGTTACACAGCATTGTCCGGAAGCGGCATGCATTAGTAAAAAAGTACAGGAAATCGAAAACAACGATCCCAACAAACGCTCGTCTTCAAGCAGCGATAGCACCAATAAACCACCAATTTTGAAAAAGAGTAGCAGTCACTCGGTTTCAACCACCACTCCACCACCATCACCACCTGTAGTAAAGTGAGAGAAATTTTTCAATTATTTTATTTAAAAAAGAGGACTTTCTACATCATAGAGTAAGCCTTACAATTTGAATTTAAACTTTTCTCCGAAGGTACCTTTGGATTCGGTTGGCACTTTACGAGAAGAAGCTTTCGCGGATAATCGACCATCTGGTGACGAACGCAACCCGATACTACGAACGAGACTCTCTGGTGGCCGATCCCGATTACGGTTCCATCTTGAGCTCCCTGCTGGTGGGGCCCTGCGCTCTGGATTACTCCCGTGCCAAAACAGCGGACCACTTCTGGACCGATCCTCCTGCGGACGAGTTGGTAAGTGCCCTTAGACAAATTATTATCATTTAACTATTTAATTAGAGACCTTTTACCATGAATATACTTTTGTCTGAAAATACTTAAAAATAGCTTAACCTTATTCAAATTTTGTTCCACATTTCAATTTCTTTGATGAATCGCTTAATTGCTGATTAGACAAATTAGGATTTCACTTTATAGCTCCACGATATATGATGGAGAGGTTTGAGATCTTAGTTTTTTCGTTGAGTCAATCTGAATCAGAAACTGAGATATTTCCAAGTACCAGATAATTTTTTAACCTTTCTTTAAGGTTGAAAAAGGACCATTAGCCGGTTAGGATCATATAGTCCCGGATTACTATTTTAGCTGTATCTTCAAATCTACTGAACCGATTTGCTACAGTTAAGTAAAATTGTGATATCCCGGTTCGAATAATGAAATTTAACTATGTCAGCTAAATTTCAGCTGATTATTTTTTAAATAATTTTTTATCACATTTAGAACCGCGAAAAACACACAATGAGAGATTACCGGAAAACGCCGTGCTTTATTTCAACATAAAATGGACCAAATATACGCAGATTCCATAATCTTGAGGGCGTTTTCTATTTTCAATAATATTCTTTGATAAATAAATTTAAAGCTTTAGAATAGCTGTGCGCAGTGTAACGGAAAGCGTAAAGCAAAAATTAATTTACCTCACATTTAGTCGTCAAAATGTTGAAATTCTATGATTCAATACTTAAATTGGTCACTCTATCAGTCTCTTCAAGATAAATTTATTACTTTCGACCATAAATGAATGTTATTTAACAGAAATGCAATTTTTTAATCAAAATTCCATGATTCTCATGAAATTATAATTAAAAAAAATCATAGTTTTTAAACTTTGCAGTAACTTTCCAAATAACCAGCTATGGATCTGTAAAACCAATCTTTTTTATTGTTTAAATATGAACTCTTTATCTATCTGGAAGCATACAAGTCAAAAGTTTTTCAATACGACTTTAGCAAAACAAGATGCCTTTGAGTGGACTGTTCCAAGTGAATGAATTTACAAGTAGAGTAACGTATATGATTCTGTGGAGTCTCCACCGAACGTACAATTTACTGTCAAGCAATTGAAAATCAAACCATTGTCATATGGAATGGTCCATAGGATGTAGAGATAAACCATCCCTTTCATTGCGATATTTTAGTGAGGGTAACTGCCCAACGCACTCTATCCTCTACATTGATTCGATAAGATGTCCGGATGGCCTTTCCCCACCCACTCAATGAATATTACATTAGACCGCTGCAAGCTTCGTATAAAAATTTCAAATTCTTAAATTTTTACAACTCCCATAAGTTTGTTTTGTTGTAAAAGCAATAAAAAGTTTGGGAGCGATCTATCTACACACCAAAAATTTTCTAAAATTAAACGAGCCAGAAACGCTTCAACACCTAATAGTTTTTTTTATCTAATCTAGATCAGATCTAATTTTACGTCATTTTGTATTCAAACGACGCGCACTACAAAAATTTGCACATTGGAACAAATGAAATAAATTTTTATTAATATAAATTCAAGTGAAATTTCACAGTTTGAAAAAAAAAAATAGTCATTCATCCTTATTTTTATTCCAAATTATGGGAATCTTAATTTCATTGAATTGGAAAAAAAATAACGATGAATAATTTTTTTTTGCAAACGGTGAAAATTAACTAAAATTTACGTTAATAAAAATTTATTTTCCTAATAATTAATATCTCTGAAAGCTAACGTCACTGAAATTTAACACAAAGCAATGTAATTTCAGAGACGATCTAAATTTATGTCAAACTAGCTGATTTTACCCGGCCTTGCTCGGGTTCACAAAAGATATTAATCAAAATGAGTCGTTTGATTTTTCGAAATATTGGAAGCTTTATATTCATCGTTTTAAGAAATTGGGCCCATGTTTGGCCACGTAAGTTTTGTAAATCTTTTAAAAGTTTTTATTGAGATTATTCACTGTGTTTATCGATTTCATTTTTTTAGAAGAAGCTTACAGTTTTAAGGATTATGAAATGAATTTCAAAATAATTTCCTTCTTCTCTATCACAAAAAACTTTAATCTCTTTTGGAGACTATCCCACTTTTCAAGATGGATGATCTCCCTGTACATTGGTATATTTAAGTTTTATTTTAATTAAAAATTTCTAAAAACACTTCCGAACCTTGTTGAACCATGTTTAAGACTCATTTGGCATGTTTTCAATTGTATGTTTCCTTTTTTCGCTTTTTTAATTTAACTCTGTTTTTCTTAAATGTTGAAAGTTGTACTAAAAGTTTCTTGGAGTTATCGAAAAGAAATCATTTCTGAATCGCAATAACCATTTAAATGTTTTGGAAATGGTCTTATTTGAGTTCCATTAATTATTTTGAAGAGTGATCAATGTTAAAATTCTTTGAAATCATTTGTTTGAACTCACAGTACCAAACGGTTTTTTCAAAATTGGATGGTAGAATTGAACACATTGATGACCAAAAATAAATCAAAAAGTATAAATAAATTGGCCAATGAAATAGGATTGTATAAAACTAAAAACCTCAGATTGTATAATCTAATCAATTTTCTAATCCCCCATTTAGATTCCCCGGCGGGTATCAAAGCGTTGAAATTGCAGTCTTCAACATATATGTAACTCTGAATCTAATGATTTTTTCTTTCTCTATAAGGAATCCTAAAAATTTGAAAATGGTTGGTTAAAAGCTGGAGTTTATGAAAATCGGTTCATTAGTTTTTCAGCATTCAGTCCAAATAGTTATTCAGCTGAAGAAGCCAATTCACTGTTGAATGTTCAGTTCACTGTATATTCTCAAGGCCCCCCAGCGGGGCGGCAGGCAGCACATTGAAAATCACTACAATTTTAGTCAATATATTCTTTACAGGATAGTTGTATTTTTCAATACAAAATGTAGGCTCATTATTGCATCCAAATATCTCGTACCGGTACCACGTGTTTTGAACAGTAGAAGGAAAAAACACCCGCCAAAATTTTACCTTTCAAATCTTTGATGCTCAGCAAGCTTTGATTTGCTTTCCAGTCCACGTGAACTCTTGATGGTCGTTTCTAATGCCCGGCCCATGGTGATGGTGAAAACAATCCCGCCAAAGGGAAAAAATTTGGTTCTGAAAAATGGGTGCCATGACTTTTGGTTTGTGGGGAAAAAAACGAAAGTTCTATGGGAGGGTCCCTTTTCTCAGGTGGGAGGGGCTCGAAACTATTACTAAAACCTTTCCATGGTCCAAACACATAACTGTACCAAATTTCAGGCTGATCGGTTAAGCGGTGTGGATTTGTATAATGTGCATACAAACATATGTAGTCCAACTCATCTTTATATATTAGAAGATTAGATAAGATGCTTTACTTTTGTGCATCCGATTTGACATAAACTTACATCATCTATGATATTACATTATGTCGAATGTGCCTTCAATTTAAGTCTGAGAATTTATGTCTGCAAGCGTTTCTTTTTTCTTTGCTTCAATTTTATGTCAAAAGTGATGCTTCACAATGCACAATCAGTGATGCACAAAGCATCCAATTTGACATAAATTTACACCAAAAAATTAATAGTGTGTTGTCCTGAATAAGCGCAACGAGTTTTAGTTTTGTATGGAAATTTGTTTGGGAAAACAAAATTTTTCATTCATAAATTGCCATAGATGTACTGAAAATTTAAAAAAAAAATATAACTTTGGATGAAAAATGTTCTTTGATTTTTGCAGCACAATTCTAGTGAACAAAGCTCAAAGTTAACTTATATCCCAAAAAAGATATTCGATGTTAAACAAAACTTTTTTTTCAAAATTGTTTTTTTTATTTTAGCCTTTTTTACTGTTTATTTGATGAGGATAAAGGATGAATTCTCAAAAAACTGGTTTGCATAGCCAGGGAATTTATTAATTTATATAACCTTTGCAAAAACATTTCAAGAAATTATTAAAAACTAAAAAATAAGATATTCCATGTCAAACAAAACTTTTTTTTAAAAATTGTTTTTTTTTTAATTTAAGCCTTTTTTACTGTTTATTTGATGAGGATAAAGGATGAATTCTCAAAAAACTGCTTTGTATAGCCAGGGAATTTATTAATTTATATAACCTTTGCAAAAACATTTCAAGAAATTATGAAAAGCAAGCAAAGTTTGCCATTTTCAAATACTTTTCAATGAATTTAGATTTTTTTTTAAATAGTTATAACTTTTTTCATGAAATAGTCAAATCCAAAAATCAAAGACCAACTTCATTTAAAGCTAATTTGAATTTTTTGGATAATTTAATCTGCACATTTTTTCTTCCATACAAATATCCATACAAAATTGAAACGCGTTGCGCTAACTCAGGAATAAACAAAATCGTCTAAAATTTTACAATGATGCTCCGTGACCCAAAAGGCATCGAAAAAACATATGGGAGCAAAAAGAGCGGTCTAATACATATATGAAAGTTAGGGTGGCAATGGATGTTTGGGAAAAAGTCGTGATCTAATTTCAAAAACCATATACATTTTGTAGATTGGCCAAAAAAACTGACCTGTACTAAATTTTAGCTCAATCGCACTTCATTAAGAGGTGTCTCAAAGCTCTCAAGGTTTCGGTATTTTTAGTCTAAAAAATCACCAAATGCATGAAAAGTCGACATCTGATGTTATCTCCGAAAAAAAGTTTTGGTCAAATTTCAATTTTCTGGTACAAAGTCGGTTTTCCGAAAAAACGGTTAGTTTTCCTGAAGAAGTACCAGAATGTCGATTTTTGTCGAAATTTTTTTTCGTGAACACATTTCTAAGTTTTTTGGCATAAAAATTAAAATTTCGATTTTCGAACACATGTTTACAACATTTTTGAACTAAGTAAGCTGTAACTAAGCAATTTAGAAAGTAGAAAAGTTTTTGGGTTATGCCCCAAATATGAAATTTTGGGAACATAAAAAAGTACGTGTACTTATATTTAAATATATTGGAATGCATAACATTAATTCGGAATCTCTTTTTGTATATTAAAGGTGAATGAATTTGCTATCGATCATTTGAACTTCATTTTTGCGTATGATGAACAGTATTCTTGATAAAAGTGAATTTGTGATAGATAAATAATAATAAATGCTTTTTTTTTTAGAGAAAAATTGGTTTTATCGACAGTTTCAGACTCGTTGGTAACTTTTTAAAAATCTGGTTTTCTATTATTCGAAAAAAATCAGTTCAAAACAAAGACCTTAAGTGGTTATTTATCAAAACTGGTTGAAATTTGAAGATGTTATGGCTATTTAACAGTAATTTTTGCATTTTTGAATAATTTAACGAACCGCAGTGTACTAATCTTAGTATAGGAAGAATTAAATATGATAAATATCACTCGATTCAAGGAAAAATTGATTAGAGGCTTACCAGAAAGTCATATGCCAAATTTCAGTAAGATCTCAAGGTATTTTGCTCCAGAGAAGCAAAAAATACTGTTTTCAATTGATAACTTTTTTCTTTATTGACTGATTGAATTTTATGATTATTTTTCTCAATGCCTTAGCCAAGACAAATATTTCACCCGAAGACTACAACGCCATTGAACTTAAAACAATAAATTTATTGCAGTTCAAAAATTGAATTTTGGCCCCAAATTGTCGTTAAAAATCATGTTGCAGTCTCGGGTGAAATATTTGTTTCAATCAAGGCTTTAAGATAAATATTCACAAAATGTAATCAATCAATTAAGAAAAAAGTTATCAATAAAAATACCTTAAATTCCCATTCACGTATGAGACTCAAGCAACCCCTCCCCATGGTCAGATCTTACTGAAATTTGGCGTATGACCTTCTGGTAAGCTTATAATCAATTTCAGCTTATAGCGAGTAAAATTGATCATGTTTTATTCTTCCTATACTAAGATTAGTACACTGCGGCTCGTTAAATTATTCAAAAATACAAATATTACTGTTTTAGTTAAATAATCATAACTTCTTCAAATTTCTACCGATTTTGCTAAATAACCAATTAAAATCTTTGTTATCAATTGATTTCTACGATTCATAGAAATTCAGAATTTTGAAATGTTACCAACGAGTCCAAAACTGTCGATAAAACAAAATGTTCGAAAAAAAAACGTTTTATTATTTTTTAATCACAACTTCACTAAAACAACAATACTGTTGATCATACGCAAAAATGAAGTTCAAATGATCGATAGCAAATTTATTCACCTTCAAAATACAAAAATAGATTTCAACTTGATGTTATGCAGTTTTTTATATTTGATTGTTTTGAATTTCATTTTCGGATTCAGCGCCCGATTTCACATTATAAATTTGGGTCAATCGATTAAGTTCATGATTTAAAAATAAAAATTTCAACTAGGATGAAATTTTAACTCGATTTTTGACAAAAAATCGGGATAACACCAGAATTCGACGTTTTTTGCATTTTAAGTCATTTGGCATCAAAATTAAATTTATGATTTTTCCGATTCCCCCCCTTGGTGATTTTGGAGGGTAAAAAAAACGAAACTTTGAGCGCTTCGAGGCACCCCTAAATTAAGTGCCATTGTGCTTAAATTTTGTTCAGGTCAGGTTTTTGGACCAATTAAAACGAAAAGAAAACCAGCTGAGGAGGCCCTCGTGAAATAATATCTCTAATAGTTTCATTTTAATACAAGTCAAGGGGGTGGGGGGCTCTTAGAGTATGAATTGCAGAATTTTTCAGCATTTATGTGGGCTGAGTAAATCAGGATAAACTTTTCCCTAAACCTGACAAAATCTGGGCATTTGAAATTTTCCAACGCAAAATCCGAACAGAAACCAAAGACTATTAAAAAAAAACAGGCAGTAAGGAAAAATAACTCAATTTTTTTTCAGAAGCAACACGTCAGCAGCATTCAAATCGTTTTTCTAACTCCCAAAAACCATTTATCTGAAGCTTGCTCAAAAAAAGTTACCAGCTTTAATTCAATTGTTTTTTTGTTATGTAAAGAATATGGAATTGACTTTATAATATATATTCTGGAAACAGGCAAGAACGGAGTTTTCTTTACGTATCCACTTTACTTGTAACACCCGGACTTGTCCGAATAAATTTTTCACAATTAAATAAAAAGTAATGGCTTTAAACTGGCGACCAGAATAGCTTTTCTTAGCTTTGCCTAAATTTGAATTAATAACAGTAACTACCCCCTTTTATAGAACATTTGTAGTACATAGGAATATAGAATAACATCTCCCATTTTCATTAAGCACAAATTTCTCGCATTGAGTACACAGGTACATCGCTTTTAATTTCAGCTTTTACATTATTTGTGGGGGATATTATAAACATGCAATTTATGGATGGATTCATGTTTACTTACTGTTTACTTAATTAAAAGTCTTTATAATAAACACTTCAGGTTTTGATTCCGGGCAATATTTGGGTGTTATTGAATTAAAATAACGAGCCATCTAGAATGAATTTTTCAATCATTAAACAAATAAGCCTTAGTTTAAACATTGGGGAAAGGTTTCCTAAATGGGCCTATCGGGTTAAATGACCCTACGGCTGTTTGATGAAATAGCTGACTAGACAGCTTATCTGACCAATGCATTTTGAGGGTGAAACGCTCAGAACATAAGGCAAGAAAGAATTTTATGAATTTACAAACTCAAAAAAATTTAAAAAATCATACAAGGTTTTGATACATTTTGATGTAATATTTCGACTTTTAAAAATAATACGTAAAGAAGCTTAAAACAAAAACTAGTATGGTTTTTATTTCTTACTCAAATGAACTTATGAAATTAAACATATTTCAGCTTTTGTGGAGGTTCAATAATGATTATACAGTGGAATAATAGAGTGTTTTTGTATGCCCCCATCATGTTTGTAAAATGCCTCCATCCTAAAATAACAGGTTAAATAGAATAAATAAATGATTTTTATCATTGAACCTTCAAATCTAAGCTCTGAATAACATCTTAAGAGAGAATTGATGATCCAAAAACAAATATGATAAAGTTTTTCTCTTGAATGAACTGCCTCCATAGTATGGCAACCCTAACTTTTGTTTTATTCCATAAAATTATAATATACATAGATTTTTATTAAACTTCAGCTTTGTCGTACGGAAATTATTACTTTCTAGCAGTTTCAATGAAATTATACGGAAATATTGCCCAAAAAACTGAAATTTTGTTCAAAACATAAATAGGCGCATTTAGCCCGCACGGTTTGAGGTTCGGCATTTTAGACAACACTTATAATAAAATCGTTTTCTTGGAAACAGAAGAAAATTTTAACATAAACATTACTCCAATGTATAAAAAACAGATGCCTGCACATGTATATATAGTTTTTGTACACATATTCGATGTGATATTTGATTAAATCAGTGTTTTGCTTAATAGGCGCATATAGCCCGCTCCTCCCCTTCTTCCCCTTTTTCAGAAAATCAACTCTGAAAAAAAAAATTATATTAAAAAAGCTACTGTAGTTGCTGAAAGAAGACCAATCCGCCATACTGAGTTCTTATATAAATTTTCCATACCAGTTTCAGCCTTCGATTTGATATTCGAATATATGCGAATATATCCCATAAATCTCATTCGAAGAAATTCATATGAGATGTATGGGATCTTTGGTCACGATTTCTAGCCCAGTTTTTCTTCTCCCGTTTTGATGCTCATGATGGTCTCAACAATGTCTGTCACGAGAGCAGTTTTTAAAATATCTATTCCAGAAGAAATTGCGACACACGATTGATTGAATTTAAATTTAAATTTGACTAATATTTCAAATTTTTATTCAATTGCAGGTCCAAAGACATCGCATCAGTTCCGGCAATCCCACGTCGCCAGCCATCCGCAGACCAATGTTAAACTTCAAGCGTAGTCTGCACACGAGCTCCGATGAGGGCAGTATGGCCTCGTTCAAGTCCAATTCGTTGGTATCGGCCTCGAAGGACTACGTCGAGTCACTGCATCAGAACTCACGAGCCACACTTTTGTATGGCAAGAATAACGTCCTCGTGTTACCGGTAAGTGAAATTGGACTTTTATTTTTTTTACAAAACGTTCATAGGATTGTTTTGAATTTTACAGAAGGAGGTCAGTGAACCGATGCCCGGTTATCTGAGCCTGCACCAGACGGTTCAATCGTTAACGATCAAGTGGACTCCGAATCAGCTTATGAATGGATACACCGAATCGACCGAGACCATCGATAAAAGTTCTTTCTGGGCGTACGCTTTGAACGTTAATGTGGATGAGATTGTTTACGTTCACTGCCATCAGGCACGTGGAGGCGATACAGGTGGGACGATCATACTAGTGGGTCAGGATGGAGTGCAGAGACCACCGATTCATTTTCCCGAGGGTGGACACATGGCTGCGTTTCTGAGCTGTTTGGAAACTGGTCAGTTTTGTGAATTATGTGCGATGACTCTCTGGAGCCACCAAATTGATTATTTTTGAAGAGGAACAAAACGGTATAAACAATATTCACACGCTAAGGTTTTTATTGATTGAGGAATTCGAGATATTGAATCTATGTTAGATCTTTTCATTCTAAGACTATCTGTAGGAAAAGCTGGAGCTTTTGGTGGCTCCAGAGAGTGCAGACTAATTTAAATTTTTCTTAGTCGAAAACTGTCAATATTTATAACTTTCTTACAGGTTTATTGCCCCATGGTCAGCTAGATCCACCGCTATGGTCCCAACGAGGTATTGGAAGAATCTTTCCCTGGCCACACAAATCACGGCGCCGACCGTTGCCATCACTGCTGGAAGCTGCCACAAGCGATGAACTGCCGATAGACTATGTGTTCCGGGTTGTTAACAAGACCAATCCCGAAGAGTTTTGTAAGTTTGCATACAAGTTTAGAATTTTAGGCGAAATATTTATGATAATACCATTTCAGTGGCCGCGCATTCCATTCTGGACGTGGGTAGAACTAGCCCACGCTACCGGGCCCAGCTGAGTAGCTGTAGTACCAACGAAAGTAGTGATTGTTCCAGCAAGAGTCTTTCGATCGACGCCATGTCCATTGATAGTCCTAATGTAAGTTTATAAATACCTTACCGGTTTGACACCGGTAGCGAACTAAGCAAGGCCCTTGAGACAGTTTCTGTTGAATTTATTAATGGCTATTGGATTTCAAGTTAAGCGAAATTTAACTATTGGAATCAGAATTCTAAATAAAAAATCAGAACATTTTTCAAGCAATAAAAAGAGCAATAAATAGAATTGGAAATCCGAAAACGGATTTTTGGAACATTTTCCAAAATTTGTAAACTTAAGTGCTGTAACGATGCAAAATTTTAGTTTCTTCAGTTATGATGCTCTCTCTGGAGCCACTTGTAAAAAATTTTCTAGCTGCGTGTATTTAGAATATTGAATACCACTTTGGACGATTTGTTTTCATGTTGGAGACATTTTTCAGCTTTAATATGCTTCAGATAGTCATAATTCCAAAGTTCTCTTTACAGAACTTGGAAAACACGATCTCTATTTAGAAATTTCATTGAAAAATTAAAAAAAGGTCAGTCTAGATCTTACAGTTTTGAAGATAGTTTATCAGCAAATCAAAGTTCAAGATAAAAAAAAGAATGTTACATTAGACTGAGTCGATTTGGGGTCATTTATGAATTTCTCAAACCCTAGGGCCTACAAAGCTTCGTATTGGTTAAAAACTCATTCATGATTCCTTGCAGAGTTTTAAGGTAACATTTACAGAAATAAACTTGAACTTTTATGTTTGTATCAAAATTGAATATTTTGTTCTGAAGAATTTATCTTGTTTCTCTTTCTTCTGTGGATCCATGCTTACTTTTTAGATTGATACATTGATTTAAATTCAGATTCATCCACAAATTAACAAAATTGACAAAATTGACAAAATTAAAAAAAATTGACAAAACTGTCAAAATTGACAAAACTGACAAAATTGACGAATTTGACAAAATTAACAAGATTGACAAAATTGACAAAATTGACTATATTGACTAAAGTGACTGAATTGATTAAATTGACAATATTGACAAAATCAACAAAATTGACAAAATTGACAAAACTGACAAAATTGACGAAATTGACAAAATTAACAAGATTGACAAAATTGACAAAATTGACAAAATTGACAAAATTGACTCAATTGACTATATAGACTAAAGTGACTGAATTGATTAAATTGACAATATTGACCAAATCAACAAAATTGACAAAACTGACAAAATTGACGAAATTGTCAAAATTGTCAAAATTGATAAAGTTGACAAAATTTTAAAAATTGACAAAATTGACATACTATCAAAATTAACAAAATTGATAAAAATGACAAAATCCACAAAGTTGGCAAAATTGACCTAATATCAAAATTGACAAAATTGACGAAATTGCCAAAAATTATGAAAATTGACAAAATTGACAAGATTGACAAAATTGACAAGATTGACAAAATTGACATAATTGTTAAAAATGCCAAAATTGAAAAAGTTGGCAAAGTTGTCAAAATTGAACAAATAGGCAAATCTGGCAAAATCACAAAACCGTCAAAATTGACAAAATGACAAAATTGGAAATATTGACAATTCAATATTGTCAAAGCTTTTAATATCTATAGTTTCTCCGACCGATTACACTAGTTTACAGTATTTTAAAACTTAGTAAGCTGAAGATAACTTTAATGTGAAATTGGGGGCTGAATCTGAAAATGAAACTCAAAAAAAATCTTAGTGGAACAGATTTTGAGTTATGCTTCAAATATGAAATTTTTTTGAATAAAAAAAGTCCGTTCAACAGTATTGTTGATATACGTGAAGTAGTGTTTAAAAAATATTTGAAAATGCATTAAAAAAAATTTTTTGGTCGACAGTTTTAGACTCGATGATAACATTAAAAATCTTTTTTTTATAGACCATAAAGAAATCAATGAAAAACTAGTAATTTGGGTTCTCTCGAGCAAAATAACTTAAAATTCCATTCACGGTTGAGGCTCAAGCAACCCCTCCTCATGGTCAGATCTTACTGAAATTTGACCTTCTGGTAAGCTTATGATAAATTTAAGTTTAGAACGAGTCAATTCCTTCCATATAAGGATAAGTACACTGCGGTTCGTTAAGTTGTTCAAAAATTCAAATACCTACTACTGTTTTAGTAAAATATCCATAACTTCTTCAATTTTCAACAGGTTTTTATAAATAACCACTTGAAATCTTTGTTTTAAATTGACATTCACGGTCCATAGAAAATTATATTTTTTAAATGGTACCATCGAGTCTAAAACTGTCGATAAAACTAAATTTTCTCTTAAAAAAATGCATTTTTTGCAATACCTTTTCTATCACCACTTCACTAATATCAACAATACTGTAGATTGAACGCATAAATAAAGTTCAGGTGATCGATAGCAAATTAATTCACTTTCAATATATAAAAAAGATATTTTAAATTAATTGTATGCAGTCCGAGATATTCGAATACAAGTACCCACAAGAACTTTTTTTATTTTTCAAAAACTTCATATTTAAAGCATAACTCAAAAACTGTTCTAGGACAAGAACACCATCTTTGGGATTCAACGCATTTGTGGTCTATTAATAATAACGAAAGGTTTTTTGGGAAAATTTTTTGATAGTGTAGCTTAAGCATGTTTCTCAGCTTCAAATCGATATATTTTTTTAGCGGAAATATGTTTTGAAACTATCATTTAAGCCTTTTTATTCAAAATTACTTTTTTCCCAACGATTCAACACAATGTTTCAAATATTGAACAGGCAATGTTCTAATTATTGAACATGTAAACATTGAATGTCAAAGTATATATTAAGGGGTATTTCGCTTGATAGTATGCTTTGAAAGGGCGATTTTGGTTGAGCTAGCAACCAAGAAACAGTTTGTTTATATTTCCAAACACCAACCGATGTTTGTTCAATAACTGGTACATGCATTTCTTTACGAAACGAGTACTGCAAGATTGAACGTTCAATAATTGAAACATTGGCGTTTTCTGTGATCCAATGATTGAACACTTAAATTCGTTAAATTTTAAGAAAATAGGGATTATAAAGACTGCCACTCTTCCAGAAATTTTTCAAAAAGACTTAGTTGAAAACACTAATATTATTATCTAAGACGTTTATTTGTCTTTAATCCAATTTTCCTCCCAATCAAAAAAAGGCTGCACAGCAAAAAAAGTATTGTTATATTACATCAATTACCTGCACATAACTTGAGTCGCAAATGTTACTTATTATTACATCACCCTGATTTATCCGGCTGTTTGAAATCATTGTTTGCCTTTTTATACCGCTCAGGCAAGTGGCCCAAATTTCCTAAAAATGAAAAATAATGGAATTATATTTCAAGCCATAGCTTTGCTTACATTTTTATTTAATTTTGGTAGTACTTACAAGCCAAACAAATACAGCTGAGGTCCGTAATCTGTTTTTTACTTTTTGAAATGAATAAAATTTGAACGTCAATTGAGGAAAATATTGACTACTTGATGCGATATCACATAGAAAGTTTTGATATTACACTACACGACGTATTCGCATTGTGTACATCGTTTAGATGTATTATTGCGACAGAAATCACTAAAACTACATCATCTCCAGAAATTACATCGTCCATCGTTACATTATTTTTTGCTGTGTGTTCTTCATCCAGTCGAAAAATCAACCCAAAATTTGATAACACATTCTAGTTCCGGGGATTGTTGCTTTAAGAGTCCAAAATTCTTGATACAAATTTGAACAGAGGTAGAAAATGCTTCAACAGTGGCACAACCATTTTTAATTAATTTATCTACTGCATATTATTGTTTTAATTGATTAATGTTTTACGAGTGTTCAATATATGGTACCTGTTCAATAACTAGTGCTTCTACCCTACTAAGATTTTTTTTGTACAAAATCTTAATTTGAAAATGTTTATGGAAAAACACACAAAAATGTTCGGTAAATGTCACTTTTTTTTGGTTTTTCTTGAATGTTTTTTTTTACTCGCGGACATTGGCTCAGGAGACAACAGACTTACCAACTGAGCTATATCTTAAGCCCGGAGCATACTGAAAAATTTTTTTGCTACAACTTTGTCGAAAATTGCAAAGCCTTTAGAATAGCGAGAAAATAGTTATAACGTCCTAAACTCAGCATTCTTTTTTCATGAAAAGAAACTCGAAACACTGACACATTTTCTGTCCAATTTTGAGAAATATTATTTTACCAAGAAGTTCATTGGTTTTAGAACCTTGAAATGTTCTGATGAAATGATCTTCATAAAATTCTTTATCATTTGCAAAAATTGAAATAAGGTTACTAGAAACTTAGTGTCACCAGATGCAATGGTTTCGCAAAAATTCAACTGAAAGTAGGAGGAGCTGTTTTTTTTTACTCACAATAAATTGTTCATATACAATTTTTAATCAAGTTTGGGCATTTCCTACAGTGTGGTTTGTTGGGCTCGAACAGATTTATGCCTTTTTGTAGAGAAGTAGGGCTGGGTGGGGTAGTTATGAACAAAATTACTCAGTTTTTCATAATACCAGCTCGAACAAGTAGCTCTTTAATTTTAAATTCTGGAAAGTAACCAAAAATGAATGACCAGTTTCCTTCTTCATTTTAAGATTTTTGCTTATTTTTAAGTTGCAGCTTGTGGGCGTAAAATGCTTGTTCATAATTACTCCGTCTGTTCATAATTACCCCCTTGTCTATGAGGTAATTATAAACACTGTAACGATTCTTGTTATGTGGTGACTTTTGATATTGGCTTTATTCCTAGATTGAAACCCCATCTAAACAGTGTATTGTAGTGAGATTGGTAGATTTTTTAAATTTACTGTTGAGAAGTTATAGGTTATTTTCAGTTTTACATAGCTGGAAGGCATCTTTTCATATAATCACAGACTCACAATTCAAAAACAAAATAAAGCATTGTTTTAGGCTTATTTTCAAGATTTGGATGGTTATCGTGATTTTGAAGGAAAAAAGTAAATTTTGATCATAAAACAATGCCGAGAAAACACGTGTTCATAATTACCCCGCATCTTGAAAAGTATGGGGTAAATATGAACACTTCTTTGTGCGTGGGTGGAAATTTTTTTCAACATAAAATCATATCACACCACGTGAAACATCAATTACCAAACGTTAAACTTTCAAGAACAACATTTTATCTCCATTCACATTGACGGAGGAGTCAATTTATAAGACACGTCTCAAAACGATTTTCGTTTCTCAGATACATACATTTTGTTAATAACTGTAACTACAAAATTTATACAGTAAAGTTTGCAAGTTATAACTGTAACTTATCAATAGAATGACAGACTATCACATTTGATCAATTTTGAGACCCTACTATGACCCTAACGCTTACGGCGTTTGTTCGGAATAGCCCCTTGTTCATCATTATCCCATTTAGTTCAACCTGTAAACCTTCTCCTACCGCTTTGCAGTCTTAGGCAAAGTTGGAGCAAGAGAATTTTTCAATATGCTCCATATGGAACTTCATTTGCATAGCGTGAGAAATTCAAATATTCAAGAAAATCCATGACATTTTCCAAACAGATTTCTGCGTTTTTCCATAACCGCTTTCAAATCAAAACCCGGGTGCATAAATCTCATTTTTAAAATCAGCAACAATTCTGTCATTTGTTTTCACCAAAAACAAAACTTTTTCGACTTCAGGGTTAAAGTAGAATTCTTATATTAAAAATCATAAAGGTATACTATTGGGAAATTTCATTTAAGAATTTCTGTTAATATTAATACTTTACTTTAATCTTCGATGAATCTTTTATCAATCTGTTATAAATTTTGAATGAATCTTCTCGAAATATTTTATAGATCTTCAATGTATATTTTATGAACTTTTATGAATTCAGTGAATCCCTGATTTTGTCACGCACCAATTATGTCTGCCCCAAATTTTGTCTTTCCCTGGTTTTGGCACCTTTTTTGACCCGATTTTTTTACTTCATTGGATTTAATTTTAAAAATACTCAGATTTAAACTTACTCCTTTAGGGATGATTATGAATTGATTTCACGTCAATTGAAAAACATTGTAATACAACATGATAACATCGATAGCGATAGTGAAGACGACTTATGAATGATACATAGAAAATATGTCCGATTGTATACAAGTGTTTTTTTTTTCACATTTGAACAATACAGTTGGTACAATCAAAATCATAGATATGAGGATACAACGTTCTATCAAGCTTGGTTTTGAACCCTTGGAGGAAAAGGGTTATAAGTGCGTAAAAGCTTAGTTCGAGAAAATAGGCATTGAAATGGTTGTGTTATTCCGTTTTCATGAATTTTTCGAAAAGTTGTATTTTTCTTTCAAACTCTAAATATGTAAATAAAATTCTAAAAATTAAAAAAATCACCAAACAAAGTTTGAAAAATGAAAAATCGGTTGGAATTGAAAACTTAAAATCGACCAATTTGGCTCTTATACCCCTTCGCCACAAGAGGATGACGTTATTTTTTGAGAGACCTAAAGCATCAGATCAACTATGTTGTCCTCCAACATCTGTACAAGTTCATTCGAAATAGCAGAAGTATTGTTCCCTTGGTTGTCAGTTTGATTTTTTTATTGGAAGTTGTTCGAAACAAATCATTTTTAAATCTTATTTTAATACCTTGTTGTTTTCATAAGGTCATTTGAGATTTGACCCACTGGGGATCATTCGTTCTTTTTGATAATACCGGTCGAGACACTCTTTAAGAAACACTGCAATGCAACACAATTTTATGATATTTCGATGAAAAAGAGACTTAACTCATCAATTATCAACTATAAGCTCACAAATAAAACGCCCTACACAGTTTTAAATAACATTTTACTTAGAAATCAGAATTAATTTGAACACAATAAATAAACAAAAGTGCTTTTCAAAAATTACCCGATTTTGTCACTATCCCCAATTTATCACTCTAAAATGCATCATAGGGGTGACAAAATCGGGGATTCACTGTATTTGGCAAAGCTTTCATAGATTTATCCACCGACCATGGCCTAGAGGATAGCGTTCAAGTCTTCTAAGCCAGAGGTCATGAGATCGACGGTCACGGCATACATAGTACTCTTTCTATGGGTTGGTGGTATTAGCATTAGTAAAATGCTAGCCATTATAGCCTTGAAAGATGTACGCTTTAATCTTAAGTAGAATTTAGATCTCTTCAAAGAAACATGAAGTTTCACGGAGATCCTATATGTGTGTTTTCTTTTCTTTTAAGATCTTCTTTAAAACAGGTTTTGTCATAAATTTTCTATAAAACTTCTTATAATTTCCTATATAAAAGATTTTATTTCTATCAATCTTCTTTGAAGTTTCTAGATTCTTATATATACGTACATATCTTATACTTAGGTTGGCAGAATTTTTTAAATACGTATCCGGGCGGGACAAATCCGGGCAATTTTATATAAAAACTTGCCAAAATTCGGGAGTTTGGTTTCAAAAATGACGATAAAAAATTCGGGTGATATCCGGGCAAAACCCAGAAATTACTCAACATAGATCCATTAATAAAAAGAAATTTTTTTTTCGCCAAAACTTATCTTTTCTTAGTTTTCGGAAAAAAAAACTTTAAATTGGTTTTGTTTGTTTGCCAAATAAAGTGAAAACCTTATCTTATACAAATGAATCCTGTATAAACCTTTCATGAATTTACTATGCTTTGCGATTGTTTTTTCTTTAAATCTTCTTCATTTTGCTTCTGGTTTCAGAAAAGGGATAGGCTTAAAAGTGACACGGTATCCAAACTAACGGGAAAATTATGCCTACTCTACTTCTATATTTTTTATTAACATTCTTAAAATGTATACGGTTTTTGCTTATTGAGTTTTTTCGGTGAGTGAAACATCTTTTTAAAATTTTACGTAACGTTTCGGGTTACTTTTCTTCACCCATCATCAGACGTCTAAAAATATTTACTTTTATTAAAAACTTTAAACTTTTAAAATTAAATTACATTTATAAAAATTACAATACTTCACATCACTTACAAAAAATACAGCAGCACAATTTTATTCTGTTCGGCTGCTTGTCGGTTTGTTTACTGTCTCTCCTCTCAGTTTGGCTATGAGACCGTTGTAGGTAGCTAGTTTTCCTACTTCGGTTTGTTGATTCGCTGTTCGCTCCTTTCCTCTTACTTGGATGTGTAGGGTTTCGGCAGCTTCTCTGGTTTCCCGAACTCTCAGATTCCGCTCGAGTACTCCTCTTTTCTTGAAGTCGAAACAGTGTTGCGCTTCTATTGCGTGTCGCGCTAATCCCGATTTTGGTTCGTTTTTTACGATTAATTTTTCATGTTCCTGTAATCTTTTTCCGAGCATTCTACCTGTTTGGCCAATGTACACTGGATGGTATGGAATAGACCACATTTGTTCTACCGTTCTATTGCATACCATGCAAAGACTGCCAAGATCTAGTGTTCATTGGCCAAACAGATAGAATGCTCGGAAAAAGATTACAGGAACATGAAAAATTAATCGTAAAAAACGAACCAAAATCGGGATTAGCGCGACACGCAATAGAAGCGCAAGACTGTTTCGACTTCAAGAAAAGAGGAGTACTCGAGCGGAATCTGAGAGTTCGGGAAACCAGAGAAGCTACCGAAACTCTACACATCCAAGTAAGAGGAAAGGAGCGAACAGCGAATCAACAAACCGAAGTAGGAAAACTAGCTACCTACAACGGTCTCATAGCCAAACTGAGAGGAGAGACAGAAAACAAACCGACAAGCAGCCGAACAGAATAAAATTGTGCTGCTTTATTTTTTGTAAGTGATGTGAAGTATTGTAATTTTTATAAATGTAATTTAATTTTAAAAGTTTAAAGTTTTTAATAAAAGTAAATATTTTTAGACGTCTGATGATGAGTGAAGAAAAGTAACCCGAAACGTTACGTAAAATTTAAAAAAGATGTTTCACTCACCGAAAAAACTCAATAAGCAAAAACCGTATAGAAAGTACCGGTGATAAACTTTAATTCATTCTTAAAATACTTTGATAAATAAATCTTGTCTCAATATTTTATAACTTTTTCAATGTTCTGCTATCAGCCTTTTAAGAATCTTCTATGAAACTTCCTGGCATATGTAATTAAACAAGCTATGATCTTCCGTAAATATTATTTTGACTTCTATAATTAATACCTATAGCAACCTTTGTTTTTTTTTTTATAAACTTCTATAAATCTTCTTTTTACAGTTTTATACAGATTTTCTATGAAGAAAACGCATACCATATACAAAACAGATTCACATTTAGAAGACGCATAGAAGATTGGAAGAATATAGATCATTCGTAAAAGATTCATAGAAGATGTGATTCATAAAAGATTCAAAGTTCATTCATAGTATATTCACAGAAAACTCATAGAATATACAAAGCTAAGTCATAGAAGATTCATAGAATTAGTCATGAACAATTCATAAAATATCCATAAAAATTTTAAAGAAACAATTTTTTAAGATCAACAAGAAAGTCATGTTTGATTAAAAAAATGCATAGAATTTATTTGTTGAAGATTTAAAGAAGATTTGCAGAAACTTTATAAAAATCGCCTAGAAAATTTATAGAAAAATAGTAGTTTTTCAGAATTTTTACTTTTCAAAACTTCTGTTTTTAATGAATATTCCTAAGAGTATGTTAATGAGAAGGGCTCTGATCAATGAAATTTGATATAATTAAACAATTTTATGAAAAAAAAAGTTTTTGCTTTCGACACATAGCTTAGCTACATTAAAACACGCAATATTTTTAAGTTTAAGTTACCTGTTTGGATTTTTTGGAGAACGGTCTGATTGGATTTTTTGGAAAACGGTCTTTAACCTTCCAAAGCCGTTCGCAAAATATTCGTTTCGGGGAAACTTGAGTTGTAGTTTGATGGCATTCTCCTGACTGTAAATGTAAACCAATTTTGATCAATTATATTCATTGTGTAGGTAATTTATTCTAATTTCTCAACATTTCAAAATAATGTCGATATGTATTACCTGATTATCAGAAACTGGTTCAGAAAGTAAAAAGTCCGAAAAATCAATTTTATTTTTAAAATACTCATAACTTCTGACAGCTTTTCTGTATTTAAGTGTATCATTGATGTTTGAGATTGTCTAGAATCCATCAATCTGTCAATGTATAGATATGTTGGGGTCCAATAAAACTTTTGACCGCTACCTCAGTTCTTCCGGTAGAAAAAAATCTTACTTTAAAAAAAACGACATCCAATTTTGGCTTTGCTTAGCTGTATTTCATTTCACAATGAACCGATTTTCAAAACTCAAATTTTAATTTTGTGTCGTTAATTTGATAATCATTTTCATAGAACATACTTGGTCTGTCAAATTTCCCAGTTCTTCAGTATATTTGAATGATGATAAAGATGTTTAAAATTTTCGCTTCGGGTCATATTGACCCGAACGGCTTTGGAGGGTTAAGATTGATTTTTTTCCTATTTTCAAAAAGATGTCCAAGAGATGTTTCTAGGAGATTCGCATTCAAATTAAATCTTATACATTATAGAATGATTGGTACCTGAAGTTTTTTCTTTATCATATTTTTTCAAAATTGAATGAAAGTTTTCTCTTCTATTTATAAAAAACCTGATTTTTGCAATTGGATAACTATAGACGAACTGACCTGAAAAGTTCAATTAATAAAAAATCTCTAGCAGTTTGCTCCCGCCTAAATCCGGCCTGTAACAAATGAGAATCAAACTTTGGTCATTCGCCAAATCATAATGCATTTTATTCAAATTCCAGCCTGCAACCAATCAGTCCACAAGTATTGCTCTCGTTTGCTCAACCATGAAACGACAAATCATATCCCGAGCATTCTACGGATGGCTTGCCTATTGCCGGCACCTGTCGACCGTTCGAACCCATCTGTCCGGGCTGGTCAACGGAAGAATCACACCGGATAGTAAGTATCTCATCTAATCTTAAAACTACATCCACAGTGACACATTGGCAATTTTCAGTTGGTGCCGAAGAAGGACTGACACGCAATCGCTGGGAAGGACTTCACGATGAGCGAGGTGTAGTTGGAGACGATCAAGAGGTTTATCGATTGGTGTACTACGGTGGAGTAGAACACGACATTAGGAAAGAAGTTTGGCCCTATTTGCTTGGGCATTACAGCTTCGGAACTACTCCAGAGGAACGTGCAGAACTGGATGAAAATACGAAGCACTACTACGAAACAACGATGAGCGAATGGCTGGCAGTCGAAGCAATAGTCCGTCAGCGGGACAAGGAGAAAACTGCCGTCGCAGTAGCTAAGCTCAGCTCCGGCAGTGGAAGCATCGAAAACAAAAGCAAAGAGGTCGACGAAGAGGAAATGGAGAACGAGGTGTTCGAAGAGAATGGCTTCTCCGATATGTCGGAACCAGAGGTGGAAGACGAAGACAATGCCGCTAAAGCTAACCCACAGACAGAACCAAGCCAAGCAGAGGAGGAAACCGAAAAGGCTGACGTCGAAGAAGACGAAAAGCTGGGATCATCATCGAACAGGCTAGAGCTCCCACTTTCGGATCACAGCAAAGACATCGATAGCAATAAAAGTTCACCGTCCGATTCGTCGTATGCTACAGTTGGAAACGATTTCGTGGATGTTGCCGATATGTTACCGCTACCGAGCAACGAAGACGTACCGATGCAGGACGAGATGGAGGATGACGGACCGTTGGAAGACGCCGAAGAAAGTTCCGTGCAATCGCCGAGCCAACCTCGCGCCGTGATTGTGACTGATGCTTCCATAGATGTTACGATGATGGTCAACAGTGTTAAGGAACAGAACAACAACACCTTGGAGGCGCTGCCAGAGGAAGGTCCTACTCGGCAGCTGGATGCGTTACAAGAACCAAAATCGGCTTGTGTTTCACCGGCCAGTTCCAATGGAGGAATTTATAGCGTACGAGGTTTCTAAATCATACTCAAGAATGCTTTAAAAATAACAATTTCTTACAGAGCGAGCTGTTGGAATCATTCGGGTTGAATCTACACCGTATTGAGAAGGACGTACAACGATGCGATCGGAATTACTGGTACTTTGCAAATGAGAATCTAGACAAACTGAGGAATGTGATATGCACGTAAGACACTCAAAACCCCCTTTTTTAAAATATATTTTTAAATTATACTTTAAAACTATTTCAGTTACGTTTGGGAGCATTTGGATGTGGGCTATATGCAGGGGATGTGTGACTTGGTGGCACCGCTGTTGGTTATTTTTGACGATGAGTCGCTCAGTTATGGGTGCTTCTGTCGGTTCATGGAGCGGATGATTGAAAACTTCCCGAATGGAGGAGCCATGGATATGCACTTCGCTAATATGAGGTAAGTTCTCGCTGTGTACCTTTATATCTCACTTGAATGATTACTGATTTCTACAAAATAAACGAGTCGTCCCACCATTCTTCTTCATCTTCTGCTTGACAATTGCCCAATATTTTTCGATAGGGTGGAATTGAGGGCTGTTGGGTGGGTTGATGTCCTTTTCAACAAAATACACCTCGTTGTCCCGATACCACTGCAGTACCTCTTTGCTGTAGTGGCAGCTTGCCAAATCTGGCCAAAACTTTACTGGTCTATGTGAGATCTAATGTAAGGAAGAATACGTTTTCTCGGGCACTCCTCCTTGTACATCTTGGAGTCCATGGTCTTGTTTAACACAAAAACTGGGTTTTTTTGTTAGCAACTGCAAATACCTTGCCAGATCAAACACTTTCTTGCAAATTTATCGGCAAAAACGAATTTGAACTTGCCGGGGACATCACCCCGACCAGTGGCATTATAGAATTTTTGGTCATGATGCTGCCCAAAATCCATCTTCACGTACGTTTCGTCATCCATGAGGATGCATCCATCGAACTTCGTTAGAATCTTGTTGTATAACATTCGGGCACGTCCTTTGGCTACTACATTCTGCTTCAATGTCCGGTTTTGTTGCTTACTGGCCGAAAAAAGATAGTATTCCTTTGCGCAGAAGAATCCTTCTGACGGTGCACCGGTCGGCTTTGAATTTCTTGGCTATGTCATAGTCCGACTGCCTTAGGTTTGCCTTGATCGTTCTCAACACCTTGAAATGCAGTTTTCGATCCTTAATTTCACTATGAAGCTTGGTATGAGCCTGCCGACCGATGGTATGCAACGTTTGGGAAACGTTTGAGAACGCTGCACATGGTCGATTTGACCTTTTTTAACGATTTCGCGATTTTTGAACCCGACCACGTCGAAATTTTGACGTAGGTGTCCAAAATTAATTTTCGTCTCGCGGCTTCCATCATGTGTAACTTTTTTGAAACAAAACTGATGCACTGATAGACGAAAATATTCCAAAACAATCCATGCTTTAGTTCGGCAACCCGACGAAAAACTTTCCGAATACAGCGGGGATATCTTAAACAACGAATTAGTATCATGAGTAGGGGAAAACTGTACAAGACGCTCCATTCAAACATAATACCAATCCGAAAAGAACCAAATTGAAAGTTTACGATGCTTCAAGGATTATATTTACGTATTATCATGAGGGGAATAAATGATAAAAACACGACTTTGATTATATTTTTGTAAAAAACTTAAACAGCCAGAAAACAAACCGCAGGGTAGAACGCCAAAACAAGTGGACAGAACGCACCAAATGGAAAGGGTGGTGAGAAAAGAACTATGACGAAATTTGTTAGAATTATGCATTATTATCAAATTTGGGAGTCAGCAAATAAAAAGAATAGCATTTTGTTTTTATATTCGGGTTTTCTCAAAAGCTAACAGCATTCAAAATTTGAACGTAAAACACATGGTCTTGCGGGCATTCTGTCCCAATTTTAATATGATTGATTTTAGTAAAAATTTGTGAGAAGTTAGTAAAATACAACAAATTATTTAGTCTTCCGAAAGTGCATACGAGTGGAAAAACGATAAGCTGTAGTTTCATCAGATTGTGCAGGCTGGTTTACTATAAAACCTTATATGTTACCCATGAAAAATAACAAGTTTCATGTTGGTTCCATTTATTCTTCTGTTTCTAAGAACTTAAGTCGTTTTAATGAACTTTTCATGTAATAAATGATGGAAAACCTAGTTTGCTACAGTAAAAAAGAAGAAAAACATCATAAGAAGCCGTAGGTTAGTGTATTTTTGAGAAAGATTGGCTTGGGCCATCTTACCTCGCTGGTGCGTCTTGTATAGTTTTCCCCTAATCATGAAAATCATGAATTTTCATTTTTCCCGGAAACTAAAACGCAAAAAAATGTACAAGCTTGCTTTGATCCTTCCTGATTGAAAAAAATCACGCATTTTAGATAAAGTATAAGCCTGCCATCTTTTGATACAGCCTTTGAGACCGGAGAGAACCATTCAATTGGACAGATTTGGTTTAAATTTGGTCATTTTTTCTTAACCGGGCTTGAATATTTATCGTCGTCTGGGCTTCGCTCCTTACTTTCAGTCGAACGGACCAAATCCCGACCGGTTTTTTTTCGATTTTTCGATCTGGTGTTCTGTTAGACCAATCAGCTCTGGCAGTGACAATCAAAGCAATCTGGATTTCTTTTCACTAAATTTATGAACTGCTAGAAAATGGAGAATTTGAACGCAAAAGCGATTGAGCTGTGTCTTAAATCCTTTTTATTGGTAAGTTTTTTTAGAAAGATTTTAATATAATCTAGTTTGTGTTAAAATCAAGTAACAATTTTCAAGTTTCAATTTTCCGCAAAGGCCCTTCACTAGAAGACATCGTCTATACAAAAATGTCTGTGGAACCGTCTCGCCCAGGTTGTGGCTTCTCCACAGGAACTTCATAGATCGCGCGAGCTCGCCAATGAAGTTTAATAGGATTTTTATGTGTAATTTGATGTGTAAAAGTGGAATTTTATGTGTGAACAAATGGTGAAATAAAAATTAATATGCACAACTACCTACCTAACCTAAGGGTCCGGCGCCGATTGACCGACGCATAGGGCTGAGATAAAAGATCTCCACTGCTGGCGATCCGGAGCCAGCGTCTTCACTTGCTGCCAGCCAAGGTTCTCGTCAACTGTGCGGATTTCAGCGGCTAGACTTCGCCGCCACGAGCTTTTGGGCCTGCCTCTTCTTCGATGCTTGGATTCCAGTCAAGCGCCTCTCTGCAAATCTCGTTTTCATCTCTTCGCAGCGTGTGCCCAATCCATCTCCACTTACGTTCCCGAATCTCGATTTCTAGCGCCTTTTGATGACACCGCCGATGAAGTTCAACGTTTGAGATCCAGTTGCCAGGCCACCAAGCGCGGATGATGTTCCGCAGGCAGCGATTCACAAAAACTTGCAGTTTTCGCGTCGTCACCGCATATGTGCACCAAGTTTCACAGCAATACGGATTTGACGTTTGAGTTGAAGATTCGGATCTTAGTTCGTAGAGAGATCTGGCGTGAGCGCCAGATGTTTCGGAGACTCGCAAACGCAAATCGGGCTTTTCTGATCCGGGTTTCGATGTCCTTCTTGGTACCACCATCAGGCGTAATCTGGCTACCAAGATACTGGAAGCACTCCACTGTCTCAACCTGTTGTCCAGCTACCACGAAATTGGCACGATTTTCTGTGTTGATTTCCATCGACTTGGTCTTTCCGACATTAATTTTGAGACCTGCTGCCTTGGAGCTTTCGGTGAGGTCGTCGAGTTTGCTCTGCATGTCTTGTTGTGTTTGGGCGAGCAAAACAATATCGTCTGCCAGGTCAAGGTCGTTCAGTTGCTCAATTGCTGAAGGATTCCACGGCAATCCTCGGTTTGGTCTACAGTCAATCGATCCAGTCAAGATCTCATCCAGTACGATGAGAAAAAGCAGCGGTGACCAAATACATCCCTGTCTCACTCCAGCAGTTACCGGGATTGGTTCGGACTAGACACCGTCGTGCAAGACCTTACACGAAAATGCCTCGTACTGTGCCTCGATGAGATGGACTAGTTTCTCTGGGACCCCTCGTCGTCTAAGAGCAGCACAACAGTTATCAATAACTTGTTAACAAGCATTACCAAATGTGTATCAAAACAATCTGAATTTCTTTTTACTGAATTTATGAACCGCTAGAAAATTGAGAATTTGAACGCAAAAGCAACTATTTCGGTCGGAAAACTGGCTGCTTTTGGTCTGAAAACTGAACAATTTTGATTGGAAAACTAACTAATTTTGGTTTGGAAACGACCCGGTTGTTTTGACAGCTCGCTGCAATTACTTATCGTCATCAGGAAAGTTGCGTCACTAAAGGGTGATACGGTCAAAATTGGGTCAATATCAACTTGACGTATTTCTTTCAATTTTGCATTTGAAAAACCTAAACACTCCTCATTTTGAAGGTGTGTGTGTAGAATATTGCTCCTATTTTTTTTTTTTTTTTATATAGTTTTTTTATAACGAACACAAACAGAAACAGGATCTCAATGAAACTTGATGTTTCCTCGAAGAGATTCCTTTTTACTTAACTCTAGGCGTACAACTTTCGAGGATATGATGGCTAGCATCTTACAAATGCTAAAACCACCAACCCACAGAACGTGTACTATGTATGCCGTGACCGAGATTCGATCTCACGACCGTTAGCTTAGAAGACTTGAAGGCTATCCTCTACGCCACGGGCTGCGGCTACGCCACGGGCTGCGGCTTTTGATTTTGGAATTCACTCTTCAGTTGTCAAAATGCCGTGCAAGGAAGCAGAACAGCGTATCAAAATTTTGCTCGCGCATCGCGAACATCCGAGCTACTCGCACGCAAAGCTGTCAAAATCGCTAAAAGTTGCCAAATCAACCATTACAAATGCAATTAAAGTGTTTGGGGAACGTTTGTCGACAGCCAGGAAAGCTGGATCGGGGGGAAATTGAAAAACAGAAGCCGCTGAGACGACAAAGAGAATTGCCGGTAGTTTCAAGCGAAACCCTAACCTCTCTCTCCGAGATGCCGCAAATAAGCTGGATGTATCGTCTACAACCGTGCATCGAGCCAAAAAACGAGCCGGACTATCGACTTACAAGAAGGTAGTGACTCCAAATCACGATGATAAACAAAATACGACGGCCAAAGCGCGATCCCGGAGGCTGTACACGACGATGCTGACGAAGTTTGACTGCGTGGTAATGGACGACGAAACCTACGTCAAAGCCGACTACAAGCAGCTTCCGGGACAGGAGTTTTATACGGCAAAAGGAAGGGGAAAGGTAGCAGGTATTTTCAAGCACATGAAACCGTCAAAGTTCGCGAAGAAATATCTGGTTTGGCAAGCCATCTGTACTGCTTAAAAAACAGCATTTTTATAGCTTCCGGAACTGTAAACCAAGAAATTTACGTGAAAGAGTGTTTGAATAAACGTCTGCTGCCTTTCCTGAAGAAACACGGTTGCTCCGTACTGTTTTGGCCGGATTTGGCATCTTGCCATTACGGTAAAAAGGCCATGGAGTGGTACACCGCCAACAACGTGTAGGTGGTTTCCAAGGACAAGAACCCTCCCAACACGCCAGAGCTCCGCCCAATTGAGAAATACTGGGCTATTGTCAAGCGGAACCTAAAGAAGACCAAAAAAACTGCTAAGGACGAGTTCAAGGTAAACTGGCTTTCTGCGGCGAAGAAGGTGGACAAGGTGGCTGTACAAAATCTGATGGCAGGGGTTAAGCGTAAGGCCCGGCAATTCGGATTTGGAAAAGCGGAAGCCTAACTGAATATTTTTCCTGAATTTTATACTAATTAAACTTGAAAAAGAAATTTAATTTGATTTTTTAAATAAACGATTTCACCGATTAACACGCGACAAACAAAAGCCCCAGACCAGAATAAACTGAGGATCAGATTTCGACTCTTGAATCCCAATGCCGCACACAGGGGTAAATGCACCTAATAAGCGATCAAAATTATTTGCGGACGAACGGTAAACGATAGACATTTGATGTCTTCGCAACATTTTTATATTTTTAGATGATCTATCAAACTGCAAACTAGCAATCAATAACGAGATTTTTCCTCTAAAAACAGGAAAAATTGGGGTTTTTTTTTCTTCGAATTTTAAGTGTTTCTAGAGGAAAGAGCGCATTATTGATTGCTAGTTTGCAGAAAATCTATCCAAAACTAATGTTAAATTTATATATCAATGGAAAGCTAATAACTTGACCTACAAAACCCACTCAAAAAATTATCCGAACTCGTCTGAACTCTTAAGTTATAACTTTCTGAAAAAATGCATTATTTTGGATATTTTGTAGTATATCTCCTTTCTTAGTTGAAATATGTAGTTAAAATGTTCCACAAAATTGTGTGTTTCAACAATTTGAACAACTTTTTCAAATGTACCAAGTTTGTAAATCGTATACCAAAAAAGGTATTAAATAAAAACTCAAAATTACTTGTTAAAATGCTCGTTATTTTTAAAATGCTCGTAATTTTTATGTTTTTCATGCGATCTTGATAGTGTCTTCAACAAAGTTGCTTAAAATAATAAGATCTACAACTTTTGTCAATACATAAAGTCTCTAAACTAATTGTTTCAAGAAATAATTTTTTTATCTCCCTTCCAGGTGGAAAAATCACTGTTTTCTTTCAAGAATTTGATAGATCATCTAATAATATAAAAATGTTGCGAAGACATCAAATGTCTATCGTTTATCGTTCGTCCGCAAATAATTTTGATCGCTTATTAGGTGCATTTACCCCTGTGTGTGCCGCTGGATGATAAAAAATTATTCCGGAAAATGTTTTGTTTTGTACAACAGTTACTTCCCATTTGTATCCAAGAACCACAACCCGACAAATCTGCCTCAGTGTCACCCAATCGATTTTTTTTTGGACTTTGAGCTCATTGGTGTACAAAAATAATTGGAGAGCCAAGAACTGCAAACACTTGATTGGTAGATTCAAGAGATGTATTCACAAAGTTGACATGAAGGCCGTACAATGTTCCTGTTGCGACATCAAACGGAAGCTTCTCCAAACAGCCAATTATGAATAGTTTTCAACAATGGACAATTTACCTTCAATTCCAATAAATCAAATCTTCTTCAAGTATGTACATTTGACTTTTTTCACAGCTTGAAAAAGAAATTCCAAAATTTTAGTTTCCACCCATCTATATATATAAAAATGAATGTTTGTCTGTCTGTCTGTTCCCTATAGACTCGGAAACTACTGAACCGATCATCGTCAAAATTGGCATCTGAGGGTTTTTGAGGCCGGGGATGGTTTCTGTAATAGTCAAAACTCCATCCGACTTATGGGAGGGGGGGCTTCCATACAAAATTTGTAGTTTTTCGGAACAAATTAAAGTCATGACATCCATTTTCTCGAAATTTTTTCTTCCTTTGGGCGGTTTGTTTTTCGTCTCCAAGGTCGAGGCGTCGAGCCAGCGTCGCTAAAGGATAGAAACCATGGCATAGCATACTGATCAGTGGGAATATTTTGGCGCGTATTTCTCAACCAAGCATATTTTCAATGCGAGGGGTGGCGATTGAGGCCTTGATGTGATTTTTTTTCCTACTTGATTCCTAGCTCATTCGTACAGCACATGGTTATGAATGACGCCTAGATGTGATCCAGATTGACATTTTGCCGATCGAATAAAACATATAAATTATTTTTGACAAAATCTGAAATTGCTGAAAATCCTAAGAATCTATTTTGGATATCGAAAAGCAGGCTATTGTTGTGTAGTAATTGTTGATCAATCAGCTGTCGGTTGATATGCATTGACGATCGAAACTGAATCAGTTATCGGTTAGCAAAGTTTGAAATTAATACTCATCAACAGAAAGGAATTTATACCATGAATATAATATGGTACTCGAATTGAAGCAACTGTGAGTCCTGCCAATAAGAATTGAAAAAAAAATTCTATTTTAAGCCAGAATACTGATTTAATTTTTATTTTCGTAAGCAGTTCACCATACCAAGTAAGTTGAAAAAATATATTTTTTTAATTTCTTCAGAAATTGGAATATTACTTTTTTTAATTGATACAATATTTTTTTTTAAGTTTTAGGTTAAACATAGTTGTTCTCAAAAAATCGAGGAACTGGAAATTTTGAAGATTGACTGAAAAATCCTGCTTTAAAAGCTGTAAGTTTGTAAGTAAGTTGAAACATTCATATATCGTAGTGGAAATAGTCATGTAAGCAAAAACCTTTTTATGGCTCAAACTAAATTTATTTTTATCGAAAAAGGCAGAATGATAATTTTAAAAGATTATGAACATTCTTATTCTGAAATCTTTTAGTGAATTAAAAAAAACATAAAACTTATTAACTTAAACTCATAAATTAATCTCCGATTTTTTTACAAGTGGAAATGACAAATTAATGGAATAAAATACTCAATGAGTAACATTTAATACGGCCCTGCCAAGTAATTCGAATAAACATATTCCTTATTTTCGGCAACTGTTTTTTTATCTAGAAAAAAAAATTAAATTTTATTATTTCACCTAGCCAAAAGTAGGATAAATATATTTCTTATTTTCATTACATCCAACTTTTCAAACATGATTTTTTTTAAATTTCATAGCAAAAAACATAACAAAAATTGACAAAATGTTAAGCTTCATGTTTCTATACAATCTGTTGTAACATGTTTTTTTGTTGAACATATGGCATCATTCTTTTTTCTACCTACCTTAATCAACTTTAGGATCACGGCCAAACATTAGAAAGTAAATAAAAAACCTTTTAACTTGAACATTAGATCATTGAGCATTATCAATCAAAAAATATCGAATTCTCAAGTGCGGACATAAACAATGATTTTTTTTAACTACGAGGTTAACTATATAGTTTTCGAAATAAAATTTGTACCAACAGAAAGCAAAAATGCCACCGAAACGTAAAGCAATTGGAAGATCATCAGCAAAAGGTCGGCAAATCAAAATTGCACGTGCTGCCGAAACACAAATGAACCGATCACAGCGCATGGAGGATGATCGGATACGCCATCAGGAGGCAAGAGTTTCTGAATCCGCTGACCAGCGCATCATGAGATTAACGAATGATCGGCTGCGGCATTCAGTAGACCGTTCATCTGAGTCGCCTGAACAGCGAGGTCTCAGGTTGAATGCTGACCGTGAGCGTCATGAGAACACACGTTTTTTTGAAACAGCTGATGAACGAGTCGCCAAGATTGCAACGGAACGGGTTCGTGCTTTTCAGTCAAGGCATAACCATGCTGATTTGAAGCTTAGCGCGTTGAACTATGATCATGAGTTGGATTATGATCTGCACCCATGTGTGAACATAGGAATCATGGATGTTCAATGCATTTTTTGCAAAGCACTCAAGTTCAAAAAAGAACCGCCAGGAATGTGCTGTGCAAATGGGAAAGTGAAGCTACCAGAGTTAAGCCTACCTCCAGAACCTCTATCAGCATTGCTGTCAGGCAGCACAAACAAATCGAAACAGTTTTTGAAACAAATTCGTAAATACAATTCCTGTTTCCAAATGACATCTTTCGGGGCAACTAATGTTGTTCACAACAATTACGCGTCTACATTTAAAGTGCAAGGACAAATATACCATAGAGCAGGATCTCTGTTACCAATGCCAGATTCGGATCATCGATTCCTACAAATATATTTCATGGGAGATACTGAACAACAGATTAATCAGCGTTGCCGATATAATATCGATGCAGATCGAGAAATTATTCGTGAACTTGAATCTTTTTTCCAACATCATAATGAGTTGGTCAAATTGTTTAGAACAGCACTGGAACAAATGCCAAATGATAACTTTTCAATTGTTATAAGAGCAGATAAAAGACCCACTGGCCAGCATGAAAGGCGATACAATGCTCCTACAATTAATGAAGTGGCAATCATCATAGTTGGTGAAGAATTCCAATCACGTGATATCATTCTTCACCGTAGAAGTGGAAATATTCAACGTGTTTCAGAAACGCATCGATCATATGATGCATTGCAATATCCGATTATATTTTGGCAAGGTCAAGATGGATATCATTTCAATATCAAAATGATAAATCCTCAGACAGGTGCTGATACTAACAAAAAAGTAAGTGCCATGCACTATTATGCTTACCGGATGATGATTCGTCATAATATTGATAATCACATTCTAAGATGCCGAGCACTTTTTAATCAGTATATCGTTGACATGTATGCCAAAATAGAGACAGAACGACTACTTTATATTCGACTAAATCAGAGCAAGTTACGTTCTGAAGAGTACATCCACCTTCGTGATGCTGTTCGAAGTGATGGTAATTTTAATCCCGAGGATTTTGGAAAAAGAGTTGTACTACCAGCCACGTTTACCGGTAGTCCGCGGCATATGCACGAATATGCTCAAGACGCGATGGCATATGTTCGTGCCTATGGCCGACCAGATCTTTTCGTAACATTCACGTGTAATCCTAAATGGAACGAAATCAAAGACCTACTGTTAGCTGGACAGTCAACATCTGAACGTCACGACATATTAGCACGTGTTTTTAAGCAAAAGTTGAAGGCATTGATGGATCTTATAGTAAAACATCAAGTTTATGGAGAAACAAGATGTTGGATGTATTCTGTAGAGTGGCAGAAAAGAGGGCTACCGCATGCGCATATTTTAATCTGGCTAATCGATAAAATAAGACCTGACCAAATCGATAAAGTAATTTCAGCAGAAATACCTGATAAAAACGTAGACCCAGGATTATTTGAAGTAATATGCAAAAACATGATTCATGGGCCATGTGGAATACTCAATATCAATTCCCCTTGCATGGTTGACGGAAAGTGTACCAAACGGTTCCCGAAACTTTTCGTTTCTAATACAATTACTGGCAATGACGGGTACCCACTTTATCGTCGCCGATCAATCGAAAACGGTGGTCGATCAGTTACTGTTAACAATATCGATATTGATAATCGTTGGATCGTTCCGTATTCACCATTGCTATCAAAAATATTTAAAGCACATATAAACGTGGAGTATTGCAATTCAGTCAAATCAATAAAATACATATGTAAATATGTCAATAAGGGTAGTGATATGGCTGTTTTTGGAATGGAAAACACTTCAGAATCGATTGACGAAATTAGCCAGTATCATCTTGGCCGTTATATTAGCAGTAATGAAGCAGTTTGGCGTATCTTATCATTTGCAATACATGAGCGATATCCAACGGTGACACATTTGGCAGTCCATTTAGAGAATGGACAACGTGTGTACTTCACATCTTCTAATGTTCGTGAGAGAGTATTGACGCCACCATCAACAACATTAACCGCGTTTTTTTCACTGTGCCAAAATGATACATTTGTTAAAACACTTCTTTACTCCGAAGTGCCAAGGTTTTATACATGGAATGCATCTTCAAAGAAATTCCAGCGTCGTAAACAAGGAAAAGCAGTTGAAGGACATAACAACGTATTTTCCAGTAATGCTCTAGGCCGTCTATACACTGTGCATCCAAATAATGCAGAATGTTTTTACTTGAGATTACTACTTATCAATGTTCGTGGACCAACATCTTTCCAAGAATTAAAAACGGTGAATGATCGTTTATGCGCGACTTACCGTGAAGCGTGCCAAGATAGGAACCTTCTGGAAAACGATTCACATTGGGATACCACTATCGATGATGCAGTAAATACTGCACATCCCCAGCAGATTTGCACATTGTTCGCCATTATATTATCCTCTTGCTTTCCATCCAATCCTACAAATCTTTGGGAAAAGTACAAAGATCATATGAGTCAAGATTATTTACATCGTTTACAAAATGCGCAGCAAAATCCAACTATTGAATTTTCTGAAAACGTATACAACGAGGCGTTGGTATCAATCGAAAACATGTGTCTATCAATGATAAACAAATCTTTAACACAGTTGGGAATGCCTGCACCAAACCGAATTGCCTGTAACTTTTCCGATTCGATTCAGCAATCACAGCACATTGACGAACTAAAAAGTTATGTTCGAACAAGACTTCCACAGCTGAACGAAGATCAGCGGAAAGTTTATAACAAAATTATGCACGCAGTGGTTAACCGAAACGGCGGATTTTATTTCCTAGATGCGCCTGGTGGTACAGGTAAATCCTTTTTAATTAAAAAAAATTAATAATAATAGATTTTTTTTCTGTGCAGGTAAAACTTTTTTAATATCAGTTATTCTGGCATCGATAAGATCACAAAACCAAACAGTATTGGCAATCGCGTCATCAGGGATAGCTGCAACTCTTTTAGACGGTGGTCGAACAGCACACTCCGCGTTAAAGTTACCGTTAAATTTGCAAACAACTGAAGCCCCAACATGTAATATAAGCAAAAACTCAGAAATGGGCCGCTTTCTTCAAACTTGCCGTCTTATAATATGGGACGAGTGCACAATGGCTCATAAAAAAGCTTTAGAAGCACTGAATCGGACGCTTAAAGACCTGAGATCAAATGATCTGCTGTTTGGTGACAGTTTGATATTATTATCCGGAGACTTCCGCCAAACGCTACCAGTTATACAAAAATCTACACCTGCGGATGAAATCAATGCATGTCTTAAGTCCTCTGCTTTATGGACGTACGTGCAAAAACTTACTCTAACAAAGAATATGCGTGTAGCGTTGCAGCAAAATGTGTCCGCTGATACATTCTCAAAACAACTTTTAGACATGGGAAACGGAAAACTACCCATAGATCAAACAAATCAAATTACGTTCCCAAGAAATTTTTGTAAAATGATGAATTCGAAAGATGAACTGATTGCAAGTGTTTTCCCTGACATAGAAAATAGTTATAAAAACCATGAGTGGCTAAGTGAGCGTGCTATATTAGCGGCAAAAAACCTAGACGTTAATGATATCAATTCAAAAATTCAAAACAAAATTCCAGGCGAGTCTACCACATATAAATCATTCGACACCGTGATCAATCCTGATGAGGCAGTCAATTACCCGATCGAGTTTCTGAATTCACTTGACTTGCCAGGCATGCCACCTCACATGTTGGTATTAAAAGTTGGTGTTCCAATAATTCTTTTAAGAAACATCTGCCCACCAAGGCTTTGTAATGGAACCAGAATGTCAGTAAAAAGATTGATGAATAATGTTCTAGAAGCTACCATTCTGATCGGAAAATATAAAGGTCAAGATGTCCTTCTACCGAGAATTCCTATGATTCCGACAGATATTCCGTTTGAATTCAAACGTTTACAGTTTCCGGTGAGACTGGCATTCGGAATGACTGTAAATAAAGCGCAGGGGCAATCCCTAAAAGTTTGTGGATTAAATTTAGAAAATCCATGCTTTTCTCACGGTCAACTGTATGTTGCTTGCTCCCGAGTTGGGAATCCTTGCAATTTGTTTGTTTTTACCCCAAATGGTAAAACGAGAAATGTAACTTATTCTGAAGCACTACAATAGTTGCAACATTCATCGGAACAAATTTTTTTTCGTAAGTAAACTTCATTATTTTACATGTGTTATGAATCTTATTTCTGCAATCATTTTCAGGAAAAAATGGAAAACTTAAGAAGTGCGTTTCATATTACCAAAACAAACGAGGATATTCAAATCTTATGATATTTCTTTTTTTTATAAATACTTAACTGTAAGAAAACATTCACCGAACTGTATATTATCCATGGATTCTTAAAAATAATATAAATTTAGATAAATATAAATATACAGAGTATACAATTTTCCTGAAAACATGAAAACTTCTTTTATTAATAGAAAATTGAGATAATCTTCAGATTTATTAGAAAAACCAATCCATACTTCCAAGTAAAACTATAAAGAATATTCAATTATGTGTTTTACGTGTAGCAAAGCACACCGGGTCAGCTAGTTAATTATAAAAACAAATCAAATTATTGAACAAAAACAACCACTTGATTCAAATTTCAAAAAAAAAAAAAATCGACTTTTGCGCACCTTTTGATCTGTAGAGCCAAAACAAGTTAATCGATTTTCTTCAAATTATGTACCTTAGTTATTCAAACATTCACCATCGGTCTGGTAATGGTCTTAGATCTTTGCAACTTGTATTAAGTTTTTGAAGATTCCACGTTCCTGGAATTAACAAGGTTTTCTTTTCGCGAAACTAGCACGGGTTTTTTTTATGGGGTACGAATCCCTTGCGTAACAATTAATCTAATATTAGCAGTGCTCAGTAACAACAAGCGGAAACTTACTTGAGAAAATTTAAGAATATTATCAACTTTTTTCCTTCTACCCTACAGATCCCTAATCCAGATCCTGGACTCGGAAATGTACGACTTGATGCATGCTCATGGAGACTACACCCACTTCTACTTCTGCTACCGGTGGTTTTTGCTGGACTTCAAGCGGGAGCTGATCTATGCGGACATTTTCTCTGTTTGGGAGGTCATTTGGGCGGCCAAACATGTGGCTTCGGCCCAGTTTGTCCTATTTCTGGCCCTGGCTCTGCTGGAAAACTACCGGGACATCATCCTCTCCAACAGTATGGACTTCACTGACATTATCAAGTTTTTCAATGGTGAGTAAAGTTACTTTGTGATTGTGATTATTTATTGAGGTTTTTTTATTTTAATTTTAGAAATGGCTGAACGACATAACACTCCCGCGGTACTGAAGCTGGCTAGAAACCTTGTTCTTCAATTGCAAACAATAATCGAAAATAAGTAGATTAATGTGTTGTTGTGGTAGGAAAGTACATTAAAAGGTGAACACTTGGTTGGTGTTTGTGCTGGTGATCGGTGAACCAAACGTGCTGAGCGATTGTTAAACTGTGGATCAGTTTTCTTGGGCTGGTATCCAAATGCTGAATGTTGTAGGTGGAGCTACATACAAGTACATACAAGTAAAAGTTGAGCATAACTAGCAAATTTTGAAACAATTTGGAATGAAATAAATTTTAAAAGCATATATTCCTAGGAGGTAAAAGAATAAAAAAAACACAAACCAAATGAAACCAGTTATGGCATGTTACTCGATAAAAATTGCAAATAATAGATAAAAAACCACTACCTAAGTAAAACATATGTCAATGTACTGTCACCTACTACATGTCACTGTTACCTGTTCTCGTATACACTCGAACGAATTCCTACAGAGGCATAACTGCCCTCCCGAAAATCGGTGGGATCCAAACTATTAAGGTTTTTATGGCAAATATTTTTTTTTTTATTTTCAATTTTTTTACTTTGCTTAACTTTTCTAGGATCCCAGCACCTAGAATTGTTATTCATTTCCTTCATTCCAGTTAGAAAACAAATTCAAAAAACAATTTTTGAAGATTCCAGTTTCAAAATAAAATTATAAGCTACGTTTCGGCATTTCAAATGTCTTCTTCAAGGATTTGAGCAGGATAGATGATACATATTAACATTATTTGAGTATACTTTTTTACACTTTTTTTTTTAAATAAAATTTCAGCTTCTCAGGTTCCTCGAAAAATACGTGATGAGATGTCGCAAGGTAATTTAAAATATCATCTGAAAACTGAAATCGCTGAAAATATTCTCATCTTCTCAGCTCTTATAATTTTTTCATTGCAATATTTTTAGAACCCAGCCCCCTAATTATCATAGACAACATCCTTAAGCCCGTGGCTCAGATGCCCCCAAACCAAAACGTATGAATTACCTAACAGTCTGTCCTGTAACCAATCTCTATAGCATCTAAAGTCCGTTTTACTCCGTGTGAATATGTTGTCCTAACCCAAAAAAAAAATCTCGTGTATACTGTCGTGTCTGTAAGATAATTTATATAGCTATTTGTACTGGTTGAATTTTAATCCAAGTATATTCGTTTCCCTCAAAAGCTCCTAACGTTGAAATCGTGATTTTAATAATTGTTTTAGAAAGATTGTTAACCCAGCAAGAGATACATCAGTAGATCCTATTTTTAAAAAGACAAAAAAGATTATCTAGATATATTTATTACTAAAGTGAAAAGTGAAACTATAAAGTACTGAAAATATTAACGAGCAACTAAGTATATATTGTTATGCAGCTAATATGAGTACCTATCTATTATACAGAAACAGAAACAAAACTGAACAAGTTTGGGCGCTCCAAGAGCTATTGAAAATCCGATGAAGAAATATAAGTGAACAGAAATACACAGAGTTATCCCTGCTAGTGGATTTAATTTGTCTGTTTTAACTCTTCGGTTTCAAATTTCATACACAACAAAACAGTTATACAAATCACCCATCAAATCACAAGACAAGACACATTAACACATTCACACCGACATCTGCAGCCATACAAAAACAAACAATATATCTTCGGAAATAAATCTTATGAATCATTACACAAATATTGTGGTAGATGAAATAATAAAAAACATACAAATAAATAAAGGTATGCGTAAGAAAACTTAATCAGAGACTACAACACAAAACAACTGCAAATAGGTCACCTAAATCACGGGTTTCGATGTAAAAGTGTAAAAATCTTGCACCGAAACCCGATTTCTGTCGACCCAATTTGCAAGTTAATAGTTATCAATTCATTACATCTTCCAATGATAGTTTGGTAAACCTTCACATCCCGGAGGTAAGCTGAATAAAAAATGGTTAAACTCCGAACCAACATGAAGGACACATTAATTATTCATTTTTCTTATTACTAAAGTCTCCGAAATTTCCATGTTCCTCCATATATATCCACAATTTAATGCAGGTGCTAAGCTAAGTTGGTAAGTCAGTTGCTAAATTGAGTTCGGCTGCCGAACTTAGTATTTAGTCAGAACTCAGTTTAGCTATTGCCCACTTAACTCAAAGTTGAGAGCTGCCTCTGAAATGCAGTTTTGAACCAAAACAATTCAATTTAAAGTTTAAAACAAGGAGCGTGTAGATTTTGGATAGAAAATCTAATTCGAATGTTTTACGTAGGGGTTTGGGGTGGTTGAAAATGGTCGAAAATTGTGTTACATAATATTTGAACGGCCCAAACATCGTCAACCGCAGAAATTAAACTGTTACTGATTGAGTTTTTCAAATAAAAACATCGACTGTATTCTTTGTTGTTTCATGCTCTTTATGATTTTTTAATTTTCTTTTTTCACGTCGATGTATTTTCATCTTTTCCAGAATAATTTGCTTGTTTAGCAATTAAAGATTCATGACGATATCCACTTAAGGGGGGGTAGGGTCTAACACTTTCAAAAAAATCTTTTTTTTTATTTTTTTATTTTCTTATTGTAAAACATTTCAAGAATGTTGTGTCAAATTTTCAAGTCAATTGAAGCAAAACTGTAGAAATTATAGGCCTTTATCTCCTCCTATCTAATACTGCAAGAAAGCAAGAGCAGAAACTTCAAACGCGTTTTTCTCGAAAGCACATGTTTAAAGTCCGTGGACATCGTCATTCGAAAACTACTTATCCGATTCTTTTTAAATTTGGAACATATTTTCTACATATAAAATACCAGACCCCAAAGTTTTTCTTTTTTGTTTTTTTTTTTTACTTTGGGGAGATTTTACAGGTGTAAAATGGCGGATTTTTTCGTGAAAAATCGTAGTTTTTACTTCAAACAGCCACAAACATTTCATAAAATTTTTTTTAAGTTAAATAAAAACGTTGGGGTCCAGAAAAACATCTATTAAAAATATTTTGCTCTGATTTTTTGACTTCAGATGATTCTGTGCTGAGATACAGTGTCCACCGCAAATCCTGTTTTCTAAAAGGCATCCTCGAAAGTGCTCCGTCACCGGCTCATTTTACAATATTTTTCTACGAAAAAAATTCTAAATGTTCTTCTAACAATGCTTTGTATAATGCAAAAAATTTGAATACATTTGTTTGAACGATAGCTCTAGAAAAAAATCGTGAAAATGGTGTTTTTTTTATACCCGTTAGACCCTACCCCCCCCCCCCCCCCCCCCCCTTAACACTTCTTTCACTTTTGGAATTTTATTTTCGATTTTTTATTTAAATTGTGTTCCAAACTTTTTTCCAAAGACTGAAGACTGAAGACAAAATTAAAAATAAAGACCTAACAAGGGGGGAAGTGGAAGAGAAGTCAGGAAAATCCAAATTCGTGATAAGGTAATAAGTGCAGGTCCGCTAAGTTGATAAATAAATCATTTCACCATTAAAAGCATTAGAAATGTCAGGAAATGCATAAGAACGTTTGTTTATAACTGCCCCATAGGACGGAAACTTTGGGGTAAATATGAACAAACACTCATTTCTGAATCAGTGTGGATACAATTTTGTAAAATTTCTTCAAAATCCAGATAAAGCATCCTAAATCGGATATCAAACAGTTGATAACAACATTTCAGCTGGATTTCCTATTTTCGTTTTACGGGATTATGATTTTTTAAAACAACTGAAATAACATTTTTAGGGTGTGAAAACTGATTGGCAATAGCTTAACTATTAATCGGATGTGAAACTACCACTTTCGGAACTTTTTATGTCCATTCATCCCCCATAGTAGTGCGTATGGCATTTCTTCGTAATTACCCCGTGTTCAAAATTATTCCACTTAGGCCTACATTAAGGTTGTCAGAATTTTTTCAGCACGTATCCGGGCCGGACAAACCAAACAATTTTATATAAAAACCTGGCAAAATCCGGGCAGTATCCGGGCAGTATCCGGGCAATTTTTCTCAAAATCCAGAAATTACTCACCGAAAATCAAGAAAACAAATCGAAAAAAATTTTATATATATTATATACTAGCTGACCCGGTGTGCTTTTCTACCCTTTCAATGGAAAAAAAATCAAGGTCGTTAAAAAGATTTTAATTAAAATAAACTTATTTTTAACAAAATGTCAACATTATTCAAAAGCGAACTATTTGTCATGGCATCTGAGCATCTATATTGTCTTGAGTCTCAAGGTAACTTGAAGGTTTTAAGGTTGAAGAAGCCAACCTTTAGAAAAAAAGGCGAATTATTGAAACTTTGTCATTTTTTGTATATTTTATGGGAGCCACCCCTTTTGCGGATTGATGAGGCGGGATTTGAAAATGTTATAGAAACCATTCCCGGTCTTGAAAACGGCTTCACACAAAGTTTTACGTCGATCAGTTCAATAGTTTCCGAGAATTGTTCAAACTGTGTCAAATTTTTTATAATTTAGTATAGGAGCCCCTCTCCTTTTTGGATTCGGAGGGGTTGGGAGTTATTATAGAAATCATTCCCGGTCTTGAAAACGACTTCAAATCAAATTTCACGTTGAATGGCTCTGTATTTTCAAAAAATTGTTAGAATTGTGTCATTTTTTAAAAATTTTCTATGGGAGCCCTCTCCCTTCCCCTGTTTAAAGTCAGAGTATTTTGAAAATATTTTTGAAACTATCTCCGACACCAAAAACTCTAACAAACCAAATTTCACAATTAAACAATTTTTGACAAATTTTGTTCCAAACTTATTCGAATTTAATCATATTTTTGAAAATTTTGTATAGGTGCCCCCTTTACAAACACGGAAAAAGTAAAGAAATTTTTAAATAATCTCGTGACATCAAAAATTTTATTATGTGCAAAATTTGGTCAAAATCGTTTGGAAATTGTTCGAGTTCTGATATATTTTATAATGAACATGTAAGAAAGTCCCCCCCTCTCTTTCCTACAAAAATATTTATTAGTATCATCATTGGTCTAAATATATCAAAACTTTCTACCATCATACTGAATCATTGAATTATGTCAAAATACGTTTGGGTGAATTGATGAAAATTACTTATAAATTGTATAAATTGTATATTTTTTATGTAAATTTTGTATGGGAGCCCCCCCTCCCTTAAGTCGGAGGGGGTTTTAACTATTATAGAAACCATCTCCGGCCCCAAAAACCCTCTGATGCCAATTTTGACGATGATCGTCAAGTAGTTCGTAATCAAATAACATCACATTTCACATATTTGCTTTGCATTTGGTTCTATTTGCTTGATAACTTTTCAAGCTTTACATACTTTCCTTTTTCCCGTTTCTCCTCTGAAAAAACTCTTATGGTTTTTATTGCGTGAAAAGTTTTTAAAACTATGCGATAAAAGCTCTCTCATTCCTGGCTCTGTATTGTATGGAATTTTTCTTTAAAAAAACTAGCTGATTTTACCCGGCCTTGCTCGGGTTCATTTAAAATATAAATCAAAATGAGTCGTTGACTTCTAGAAATTATAGAAGCTTTGTATTCATAATAGTAAAAAATTAGACCCATGTTTGGTCAAGTTAACTTTGTAAATTTTGTAAATCTTTTTAAAGCTTTGATTGAGATTATTTACTGCGTTTATCGTTTTCATAATATTGAAAAACTCATAGTTATGAGGTGACAATTTCCTATGTATGCTTATTCATCCTATCACGAAAAACATGTTAACCCAACCTTTTTTATGGAGATTATTTTTATGGCCTTATTTTTTATCTTCAAATATTAAAACTGTTATTTTTTATCTTTCCCCTTTCCCATCTGATGAAAATATCTACTCGAGTTTATACGACATTTCAAGATAGATGATCTACCCGTACAATAGTATATTCACGTTTGATTTACTTAGACCAGGGGTTTTCAGATCGTGCTCCGCGGAGCACTTGGTGCTCCGCGAAGCTTTTGAAAGTGCTCCGCGACGTACGCAACGAAAATCATAAACCAACTTTGAAAAATTCTGTTTTTTTTATTGAAGCATGAGAAAAAAAAATATTTACAGGGCATATAGTACGAACGAGTAAATTTTGTTTTTACTGGCGGCTAAATCCATGTTGACAAAGAATGGTGGATTGTCAAAATTCACTGCTTTGATCGAACAACGTAATGTTGCAGGACTCAGCGTGCAAAACACTCAATGAAAACACTGTTCTTGCGCCGCACTTTGTAGCTGCCGATTGGAAAAGTTGGAGAAGCGCGTACTATTGCTGAAAACCTAATCAAACCTTGTATTCAAGAAGTCGTCCGTATCATAGTTGATGATAAAATAGTGAAATTGATAAATTCGATTCCCATGTCTGATAATACGATTTCTCGGCGAATTTGTGACATGGCTGAAGATGTTGAAAGCATTTTCGTTTGTCGATTGAGGACTTCGATTAAAACGGCAAAATCATGACCATCACGAGAAAAATCAAATTTTGGCAGGATCGCTCAAAAGCTAAACCTGGACAGCTTTTCAAATTTGAGAAGCATTCAATCAGAAATAATCTCGAAGTTATCACAAATTTCGAAGAATTATCACAATCACAACACGTTGATAAATTTATTTATGTATTCCTTGGTGTAAACTTAAACTAACAGGCCCACGTGTCTAATGAAGTCATTTTAAATTATAATTACAATGTTTTGCCGCATGATTTGTTTGACAGCTTCCAGCAAAACAAAACTTAGTCTTCTGCCGTTTTCCACAACTTATCTCTGCGAGGCTGGGTTTTTCGCATATCTCTCAACGAAGACAAAATACCGATCCCGACTAAAGTCGGAACCAGAAGTCAGGCTACAACTGAAACAAACTTAACCAAACTTGTTACAGCTTGAAACATCGAAGAAAGCGTATTTGTGCTATTAAAATCAATAATTTTTAAAGAACCTTACTTTTACATACATACATACAGTACCGTTCATAATTGTATAGAAATTGGAAGCAAGCGCACTGTCACTTCGACTTTGAACTTCCATAACTTTTTACTCTGATGATATTTTTTTAATCCAATTTTTTGCGTTAGATAGATCAATTATCACACTATTATAACACAAAATTTGAGCTTTCTGGAGTTTTTGTGACCTGAGAAACAGTAATTCTACGAAAATCGGAGTTTTTGGACTTTTCTCATTCAAACTGCAATATCTCTGAAACTACGCAACATTTTTCATTGAAAATTTGCATAGTGATTGTTGAGATATGAAGCTAGCATGTCTGAATTTTTCGAAAGGTTCTATTGATGAGATCAAAAGTTACGCGAGGTGCAATATTTCAGGCATGAACCTTGAAATGCGATTTCTATAGAATTTCGGACGATTCATGAGAACAATATCGTTTCCTCCACCAATCAGACAAAAAATGTCTGGCAAAAGCAATGAAGAAAAGAAAAAAATGGAATAAATGATCCATTTGTGTTTTGAAATCAGAATCTCGCGATATTGTTGTGATTTTTCGGTTGAAATAGATTTACTGGTTGTTAAACAGAGAATGTGATTTTCCTATGAAAAAAAAAACGTGCTAGCTTCATATCTCAACAATCACTGTGCAAATTTTCAATAAAAAATGTTGCGTACTTTCAGAGATATTGCAGTTTGATTGAGAAAAGTCCAAAAACTCCGATTTTCGTAGAATAACTGTTTCTCAGGCAACACAAATTCCAGAAAGCTCAAATTTTCTGATATAATGGTTTGATAGTTGATCTATCTAACGCAAAAAATTGGATCAAAAAATATCATCAGAGTAAAAAGTTATGGAAGTTCAAAGTCGATGTGACAGTGCGCTTGTTTAAAATTTCTATACAATTATGAACGGTACTGTACATACAAGACTATTCATTTTATTGGCTACATTTTATTGGCTACAATGACAAGACACATTTTATTTAAACGATAAACATCATCAAATTTTCAAAACTCGGGTTTTCATTCTTTCAAAAATTTAGGTGCTCCGCCAAAATTTTTGGTTTTAAAAAGTGCTCCGCCGAGCTAATGATCTGAAAACCCCTGACTTAGACAATGACACCAGCCGTGAGATCCGGAGGCGAATTATCAGCGGAAGTCGTGCCTACTATGGACTCCACAAGCAACTGCGGTCGAGAAGACTTAGCCCTCGCACGAAGTGTAACCTGTATATGACGCTCATTAGACCGGTTGTTCTCTACGGGCACGAGACATGGATATTGCTCGAGGAGGACCTGCGTACACTCGGAGTATTCGAGCGACGAGTGTTAAGAACCATCTTTGGCGGCGTACAGGAGAACGGAGTGTGGAGGCGAAGGATGAACCACGAGCTCGCGCGCCTCTACGGCGAACCCAGTATCCAGAAGGTGGTGAAGGCTGGCCGGATACGCTGGGCGGGACATGTTGCGAGAATGCCGGACGACTGTCCTGCAAAACAGGTGTTCGCTACGAATCCGGTAGGAACAAGACGAGCGGGGGCGCAACGAGCGAGGTGGTTAGACCAAGTGGAGCGTGATCTGGCGAACGTGGGGTGCCCGAGAAATTGGAGAACGGTTGCTATGAACCGAGTGAATTTTAGGAATTATGTTCGTCAAGTTATGTCGTGAGACGGAATACTATGCAAATAAAAAATAAAATTACTTAGAAATTTCTAAATAGACTTCTGAACCTTGTTGAAGACTCACTTTGAATGTCTCCAATTGTATTTGTCCTTTTTTTCGCAGTTAAATTTCACACTGTTTTATGATACTTTTTCCTGAATGTTGAAAGATCCACTAAAAGTTTTTTGAAGTTATCAAACACAAATCATCTAGGAACCAAAATCGTTCATTTTATAACTTTCAAAGGTGATGGGAAATATTAGAGAAACATGAGATATCAAAGAAAGTAAGAACATATGCCGTAAATATAATAAATTTCTCGAAAAACATTCAACGGCTCACCGTAAAGAACTTGAACTCGCAATTTCCGCTTGTCCGCACTTCATGTTTCTCTAATACTTCCCATTACCTTTGAAAATGTGATCATGTTCAGATATGAAGATGTACCAAGACAAATTCAAAACATAAGATTTCATTTTATAATGGTATGAAAAATCTGAGATCTATTTCAATTTGTCTATTCTTGGACACAATAATTATCCCATTCATTATTGAAAAGACTTGAAGAGTTGTCAATTTAACATCTCTTAGGTATCATTCGATTTAGGTCTTTTAAAAGAATTTTTACCAATGAAATTGAATGATATAAATCTAAAACCTCAGATTTTATTACATAAAGTTTCATGCGTTGGATTTGTTTTTTTTTTCAGATAATGCATGTACAATTTTTTACCCCCCATTTACATTCCTTGACGGCTATCAAAGCTATGAATTCGCAGTCTTCAGCTTATAACTCTGAATTCGAAAACTTTTTCTTTCTCTATGAGGATTTCCAATAATATGAAAATGGTTGGTTTTTAGAAGCTGGAATTTATAAAAAACGGTCATTAGTTTTCAGCATTCCGTTCAAATAGCTATTCAGCAGAAGAAGTTAATTCATTATGAAGATGAATCATTGCATTGACATTACATACTGCGTATTCTTGTAGACTCTCAATACCCTCCAGGAGCAGTAAGCACCACTTTGAAAACCACTGTTTTCATCAATATATTCGTAACATGCGAGTGGCTCTTTATTTCATCCAAGAACCACGTGCTTGTGACCCGTGCTACGAACAGTAGAAAGAAAAAAGCCCGCCAAAAATTTCGCAATGAATTTTTCTATCATCAGCAGGCTTTGATTAGCTATCCAGTTCACGTGAACTCTGGATGGTCGTTTGCGTTTCTAATGCCCAGCCCATGGTGATGGTGAAAACAACCCCGCCAAAGGAAACGAAACACGGTTGGCAAAATGGGTGCCATGACTTTTGATTCGTGTGAATAAAAACGAAAGTTGTATGGGAGGGTCCCTTTTCTTAGGTGGGAGGGGCTCAAAACTATTACTAAAACCTTACCATGGTCCAAACACATAACTGTACCAAATTTCAGGCTGATCGGTTACGCGGTGTGGATTTGTATAAGGTGCATACAAACATATATAGTCCAACTCATCTTTATATATTAGATAGAAACATTTTTTTGTATTTACTCGAATACTTTTTCTTACAAATTTGGTTCCAAATGTTGGATAAGTTCTCAAGTAATACAAAAAAATGTGCGGATCTATTTTCCCATCTTTTAACCCCCACAGGAAGGTGAAAAGGGTTTTTTAATAACCATAGAATAATTTCTCGTATTTTTATTCTTTCCCCTGCAAAATTTGGTTAAATTTGTATGATGAGCTCTGGAATTTGTCAAAACAAACGTATGGCACCTCTCTTCTCTTTCCATCCCGTGAGGGGAACCAAATCATCAAGAATTCATCATCTTGAATTTAAACACTCTTCCCAATTTGTTACCATTTGCTAGATTATCAATCGAGTTATTAAAAAAAATGTATGAGAGCTCCCCTTCCTCCTCCCTATCGAATCAGTGAAAGGAGGTAGAAGCTTTAAACAACCATAGAAAAAAAATCTACTCAAATACTCTTTGCTATTAAATTTGAATAATAAGTTCTCGAGTGATTCAAACATATTGTATGAAAACCTCCCTCCTCTTTCCCCTCTTCCCGTTGAAGAGAGTGAGGGATCTCAAAACATAAAAATAACATTTCTCGTACTTGAATATACTTCCCTGTTAAATTTTGTGTTTTTATTTTGTTCGATTAGTTCTCGAGTAATGCCTAAAACTATAAGGGAGACCCTTTTCCCACATCTTATCCCCCCAGTAAAAGGACAGATGGGCCTCAAACATAGTAGAAACTTGACTCGTAACCTTATACCTTGCAATGTATTTCAATATTATGTGTAAAGCACCAAACCGCATAGCGACAGTAGGACTAGCGACGCTTTTTTACTAGCGAGATTTCTGTCATTCGCAGGTTTGTTTTTCTTTTTTAGTCCAGTAGGTGATTTCGATGTAGTACTCGAACATTGTTTATGTTATTTACTGAACATTTTCCTTAGGCCATTAATCGCATGCTCCAGGTATCCTAGGAAACTTGCGGTGCGTCGTTATTATTTTGAACGTCCCGACGAATGCGACGTGTCGCTAGTAGGCAAAGCTGCTTTGATTATTAGCGCTCATATTTTGGATTTTTTCTGCATGTATAATATAATTCATTCTTTCACGAAAAAACATTTTTTACATCCATCATTTTTAGGAAGCTTGAATAGATTTGGCCTTAAATTTTTTTCGTCAAAAGATGAAACTGTTTTTTATCTCTCCTACCACCTATCAAATGAAAATCTCTGTTGAAGATTATCCCACTTTTCAAGATGGATAATCTTCTTGTACATTGGTTTGTTTTAATTTTATTTATTCTGAAATTTCTAAAAAGACTTCCAAACTTTTTTGAACCATGATAAAATCAATTATCAATTATCAATTTTCTTATCCCCCGTTTAAATTCCTCGAAGGCTATTGAAGCTCTGAAATCGCAGCCTTGGCCAATGTTCCGAAAATCAATCATTTTCACTGAGCTTTACAGCAATCTGAGCTAAAGAATCGAAGCAGTCAATTTTCAACTCTCCATTCAAACCATAAAAACAATCATGCATGACAACGACGCTCCTGTATTTGAAACACTCTTGCAAAACATGATGCGGTAAAGAAGGACGCAGAATGTCAGCTATGAACGTCTCGATGATGATAGCCTTCCTTGATGATTTTCTACCTTCAAGGATCAAAACTGATATGTATCAGTTTTGAGCGATCTGTGGAGGCTATCAGTTGATTTTTTTTTTTATTTTCGCTTTGCATAGCAGGACAAATCATTACTAGGTAACCGCAATGAACTGTCCAGCATGTGATACGACTTTTTTTTATACATTTGGTCCTGGTATTTCTTCAATTTTTCCTTCTGATTCATTCATGATCGTCTATCACCTTTGAAAAGCCATGTGACGAATAGCAACGTAGCCCTCGATGGGGCATGGTATATTTTTTGTATCGAGTTAGTGATGATGTTCGACAAATATTCAACGGAAATCATCACCATGTGCGTATCACAGCACTGGGAGGTATACGTTTTCCAGCTTGAAATGAATCTTGATTGCTTTTCTTGAGCGATTTTCCGAACATTGGCCTTGGCCTTATAACTTGAAATCTAATAAATTTTTCTTTCTGTATGAGGATTTCCAAAAATATGAAAATGGTTTGCTTTTAAAAGCTGGAATTTATGGAAATCGGTTCATCAGTTTTTCAGCACTCAGACCAAATAGTAATTCAGCAGAAGAAGTCAATTCATTGTTCACTGTTCAGTTAACTGATTGTTTTTGTGGACCCTCAAAGCCTCCCCCAGCAGCGTTAAAGAGCACTTTGAAAGCCACTACAATTGTAGTGAATATGTTCCTAACAGGTTTGTAGTATTTTTCAATCTGACATGTAGGCTCATAAATGCAACCAAATATCTCGTACCGGTACCACGTGCTTTAAATAGCAGAAGGAAAAAAAAACATCCATCAAATTTTAATGCGTAGCAAGCTTTGATTTGCTATCCAGTACACGTGAACTCTGAATGGCTGCTTCTAATGCCCTTCCCATGGTGATGGGAAAAATAACCCCGCCAATGGAAACGAAAATTGCTTGACAAAATGGGTGCTATGACTTTTGGTTCGTGGGAAAAAAACAAAAGTTGTATGGGAGCCTCCCCTCCCTTAAGTCGGAGCTCTCTGTAACTATTATAGAAACCATCTCCGGCACCGAAAACCACCAGATTCCTACACGGAAAATAATAAAAAGGTAAAATTTACCGAGATAGCGAGGTGAACGCTCGTGAAAGCCAAAAAGGTAACTTCTACCTCTTCGAGGTGAAACTCACCTCACAGCGAGGTAAAATTTACCTGAATCGAGGTTGGAAAAAAGGTACAATTGACCGAGAAAAATAGGTGAATCCAAAAAAGTTAAATCTTACCTCGTAGCAAGGTGAAGTTCACCTGAATTGAGCTGCATAAAAAAGTATAATTCACCCAGAAAAAAAGGTAAATCCAAATAAGGTAAAACTTACCTCGTAGTGAGGTGAAGTTGGCCTGGATTGAGCTAAACAAAACGATACAATTCATCTCGAAAAAAAGTAACTTTTGCCGAACACGTTTATTGAGGTTAAGCTGTTTTGTCGTTCAGGAAGGAAGTTTTTCTTTGGGCCCAATATGTGAATATCGGAACAGAATGGTAAGTGTTTTCCTAGATATCATTTAGTTGTGCTGGTTCTCGTCATAATACTTTGCTTTTGATTCAGATCGGCCCACAGATCTTCAAGGTGTATTCCACATCATCCTCCAGATATCATTACGGAAAAGCGGGACCTGACCGGATTAGAATGGAGAAGGGCAAGAATGTGTTAACGCAATGCAGGGAGATAAGGTAAAAATCCCCATTTATTTCAAGTAAATATTAATTTTTGAAAATGACACGAATGCCACGAAGATGGTAAAGTGTCACTAATAAAACTTAATAATAAAATTAATTTTTAAATGAATTTTGTTTTTATTTTTATTGAAGAAACCAATCAAACCAACTAGCATTTACCTTCCAAATCAGTGAATAGGAAAACGGTATTATTTACTAGTTTGCTACGTGAATGCGAAAAAGGTAAAATTTACCTTTTTGCTAGGTGAACGAAAAAAAGGTAAAATTTACCTCGAAAGAGGGGTGGAAAAAAATCACCTCGAAAAAAGGTAAATTTTACCTTTTTTTTATTTTCCGTGTAGTTTCACGATGATCGGTTCAGTAGTTTCCGAGTATATAGGGAACAGACAGACAGACAAACATTCATTTTTATATATCTAGATAAACCCATCGACTGATTCTGAATCGTATTTAAGCCTTAAAATAAAACTTTCATGATCATTTTTTTTAAACTTGCTCAAAAAATTTCTTTGTAGGCGTTCGTTGTTTTTTTTGTTTGATTTGCCAAAAACAGTGAATAAATCCGAACAAAATCCGGGCAAAATCCGGGTATTTTTCAATGGAAACCGAATGAATATCTGGGTAAACCCGGATAAATCCAAGCAATCTGGCAACCTTAGCCTACATGTACTTTTAAAAGAGTACGTATGGTATCTTTATATTATGATAACCTATGAATGTAGGTTTTTTGTTGAATGATTCCATGTTCAACTAAAAACTAGAGGAAGGATGACCATGTCGGTTAAAATCCTCTCTAAATAAACAAATTAGAATTAGAATTAGAACTGAAAACTTACATTGGCTTATCCATTAGTCACTTTGGCATAAAAACGTAAATTTTCTTCAAACGATTCTATGATGTAGTGACTAATTTCCTCCTATCTATGGTAGGCAGTAGACTACTGCAGTTTTCTAATAAAAAAAACTTTGCTAGTTTAATCAAATGGCCAATGTTCATTGGAACATTTTCAATCATGTTCGGGCGCTGATGAAGATCTTTTTGAAGATACGGGAGCAATTGAAAAAGATGTTGGAAACAATAATCAAGGTATGAAATAGTTCATACCATAGTTTCATTTCTTTTTAATTTCCAACAGCTGGAAACGTACCAAAACCGGTAAAGGTGAATGCGTTGTGCATCGTTGATTGGCAACGAAAAAAAAAAATGGATGATCATCACTTTATTATATCTCGGCTGTGTAGCAGTTTTGAAGTGCTTTTTAGACGATGAACAACGTCATTATTCAGTAATGTAACCACAGGTTACACATTTGCAAATGGAGAGTAGTTGAGTGAATGTACCAAATAAACACATTGGCCACATGAGCATTCTTTTACAATAATTTAGATTTTTGAATGACTGTTTTCCATGTAGAGTGCTTATAAAAAAAATTATGGTAAAAAAATAACAGTTTTGTATTTTATGTCATTTATTTCTATAAATAAAAATTCGGTATATATTTCTCAGGTAAATATAGTAATGGATTGAATTTTCTAGAACTGAAGTTGATAAACACTGTAGGTAGGATTGAATCCCCAATGTTTAGTGCCTAAAAGATAACAAAAAAATCTCACACTCCGAATGCAACTAAATAATATTACGCACAATCACACACACCCTTCTATCACTTTTCTATTTAGCAATCGTACACAGTGGTCGCTTATGGTTACCATTTTGTTTATCCAGGTTTGTCGGTTTTAGATCAATTTTCCTTCCATGAATGCTACTGATCAAGGGATTTGTACTTAAAAACATGGATTGTTTATTTGTGTTCTCAAAGGCTTTTTCGGATTTTATTCGCTTTGACATAGGTCCGGTAGTAGAAATCACTAAACATAGCCAGCATGAAGATAGCTTGTATGAAGCAGGCCCAGAACCACCAAATGGGAATGCCACAATCGTATCCCATAATAGCCGTATTTCCATAAAATCCGGTCAGAAAGATGAACTGCGCTATCTGCATCCCGGTAATGTACTTTTTCCATCGGATGTCCCTGACTAGTTCCGGCTTGTAGGCGGAAAGGAAGTAATAAAGGTACATCACTGCATGGACGTAAGTGTTGATGAGTCCCAACATCGATCCATGACCTCCGGGATAGGCTCGACTGTAGATAAACGGCCCTAGGACCATTGCCGCGTGATGATACACGTGTAGGAATGACACGTGCGTTTGCTTTTTGCGCACCACGAAGAATATCTGTTGGAAATATTGTTAGGTTTTAGTTGGGCGAATTCGATATATGCAAGTATTTTGGAAACTTACGGTATCGACGAGGTCCAAAACCTTCAGCAAGTAATACTGATGCACCAGATTTAGTTCCGGGAGTCCTTCAGCTGACCGATTTACCGGTTGACAGGTCAATGAAAATTTTAACTTTATGAATAGTTTGGTTCCCTGTAAGAAATTGTTAATTTTCGTATCAGAGATATTTTCTGGAGTTCGATCACTTCACATTATTACTGTGTAAGCCATGTAGGTGTTAATCGCAACTTGCACCACATTGTATACTAGTATTAACGTTTTGATGTTGAGCGGATTACGTGAGGCCATCCATTTTGGTCCCAAATTGAGCACAAAATACAGATATAATCCTACGATGGTAACAGGAAGCCATGGCGGATTCATCAGGAACAAATCCGTCGTTCGGGGATCTAAATTACAGAAAAACAATACATTCAAACCCTTCCAATTCTTCTTCAAACCAAACCAAATTTCACCTTGCGCATCGTGATAGAATTCCTTGTAGGCCCGAGCGAGGGACTTAAGTACTACGGCCATTTTTCGCAGCCAACACGACCAATCAACTGTCAATCACTAAAAATTTCTTCTCCAGTAACACGCTTACTCGCCTAGACTAGGGCCTAGTCTAAGAACTAAATCGGATCGGAACTCGATGGTCTAGCTTATACATCGCTTATCGATGCTAATGTATTCGGATGTCAGCAATTTCGCCGTGATCGGATACGCATGGAATAGCTGGTGGCGTCGTGTGGACAGAATGCATGGATTAATAAAATGTTGCAAACAAATTGCAATTGCCAATGACTTACAAAATAACGCTTTCTCCCTGGTGCACCTGATAGGATTCGAAGACAAAAAAAGTGCAACCGTTGTCTAGCGGTTTTGAGAATAGATATTCAGCTAGGACTAAGCACATTTGTTAGCTCAAATTAGAATAAATAAGTATGCATCTGAGTGGTACAACTTAAATAGTATTGTAGAATCTTAAGAACTGCAGTGTTTGACCACAAGCCTGACGTTCGTGTGGAATATTAACATAAAATATTATGAAAAAATTTCTCAAAGTAGATCTTACGTTTCAAGTTTGCATTCCAAAAAGCTTAACAAATATTAAGGTGACGTAAATTTCGAATTCTAATTTTTTTTTTCCCAATGTTTGTTGGTACAATTTTAAAGATTCAAGCCACTCTAGTATTTTAGGAAGTAGTTTAACTGCCTTTGAAAAGTGAAACAGTCCAAAGGTTACGATTATGCAACGCGAAATAGTTGTAACTCTATTAATTTAACACACAACTAATGGCCAGGAACTATGTGGGTCAGCGCTATAACTACTAGGGGTACCGGAATGAAATTCTTTGCTTTTTTCCTGTTTACCGGGGTTTAATCGTATATAGAATAGGGTGATTTACCAAACATTGCACACTTAATGACGTTCTGGTGCTTTAAGTGCTTTAAAAACTGATTATTTTTTCCCGGAATAAGAGTCTGCAATTATTTCATAACTGAATTAAGTTTAAATATCAAAAATAAACTCGAATCGTTGCATTTTTTGGTAATGGTAATTTTATTGACTCAACGTTTTAAAGCTTTACTTTGTTTCAAGTAATGGGTGTTCGGATGAAAAAGCGGTCAGTAATGTTTATTGAAAAAATTAAAGTATCTTTAATTTTGAAGTTCAATATATATAAAAGACGGAAAAATGCTCAGTAAAGGTTCAATTGACCTAGTCCAAATTGTGACGAGCCTTTCGTTTAACGTCTGCCATCAGATTTTGTACAGTCATTTTTGTCGTGATTTTACGAATCTCAATTCAGAGATTCACTTAAACACGTCTGTCGCTCAAAAGAATTGATCAATGACTGACTTTGTTTTGTTTGATTGTCAAGTGTTTCCAAAATAGCCAATGTTGTCATAGAAATTTATTTTATTTTATTTATCTTCAGTGTTGCCGAATACAACTATTATTTTATTTTATTCTTAATTAAATTTGATTCATTTTCTGTATATCCTTCATCTCATCCCTACATTCCTTCTCACCTCTATTCTCAATTTTAACTTTTGACGCGTCATTTTTTGTTTTTTTTCTTTTAGAGCAAAATATTTTTTACCAAATATCCACAATTTTTATTTCATATTCCACATTTTTATTCTCCATCCTACAAATTTTATTTAATTTCTGCTTATCCTTCATCTCATCTCTACATTCCTTCTCAACTCTATTCTCAAAAGAATCTTTAATTTACGCTTCTAACGGCAATTCCGTCTTATTCCAACGGAAGGCCAAATCAAAACAATCAGCAGCAGCAGTCTTAAAAATCTGCGCTTCTAACGGCAATTCCGTCTTATTCCACCGGAAGGCCAAATCAAAACAATCAGCAGCAGCAGCTTTAAATATCTGCGCTATTTTTGCTTACTCTACCAATCACACCATTGTCGTGATTTTACGAATCTCAATTCAGAGATTCACTTAAACACGTCTGTCGATCACAAGAATAGATCAATGACTGACTTTGTTTTGTTTGTTTGTCAAGTATTTACAAAATAGCCAATGTTGTCATAGAAATTTATTTTATTTTATTTATCTTCAGTGTTGCTGAATACAACTATTATTTTATTTTATTCTTAATTAAATTTGATTTATTTTCTGTATATCCTTCATCTCATCCCTACAATTTTATAACGCCAGTTTGCTGTGAACTGCTTGTCGCTGCTAACAATATTTTGGGTCTTTTTATGGTTCTTCTTAGCTATTACTCAATATTTTTCGATTGTGCGAAGTTCTGGTGTGTTGGGAGGAGGGGGGGGGGAGAAGGGGTTCTTATATTCCAAGGCACGGCGAGCCACCGCGTTCCCCCAGTTTGCTACTCTGGGTCCATGGGTACAATGGGAAGACTCATGATATACTCCATGTATACCTCCTACTCCCTAAACTCCATCTGGGCCGCAGACCTGATTCCCACCTCGAACTGTTTAACACACTATTCTTCAATAGTGGGGGGTCTATTCGTGCTAGTGCGCCTTAAGGCAATACTCATCGACGAGACCACTTTCAGCAGAACCTCTCATCCTTACGACTCGACGCCTGAACTCTCCTCTAACGACTTGAGAACCGATATCTCCTCGCAATGACTCAAGATTCCCACATAAACCTCTCCTCTTCGCGACTCGAGACCTGATCTCTCCTCGTAGTGACTCGAGGTGACCATTTATACCCCTCCTCTGCCCCCCCCCCCCCTTTACCCCTCTCTCCAAAAGCCTGATCTCTCTTCTACGACTCGAGACACGACCTCTTATCATAAAGACTCGGGGTTGACCACGCAACCCTCTCCTCCTGAAGATTTGAGGCCTGAGCTCTCCTCTGACGACTCGAGGACCGACCTCTTATCTCCAGGATCCTACTCCGACTCGAATGGCTCACTCGGCGTCGAGAGCCACTCTACCCGTGGGTATTATCCGATCGTGGAATAACCCTTTCCCTCCGATTTCCACTGCGAAAAAGGTCAAGTCTTATCGCCGCCGGTCGTTGGGAACCGTGGAGGGGAAGGTTGGGAAGGTGGAGCAAGAACGCGGCGCACCCACCACATCCGCTACGCAGAAGATGTTGCCTTATCTTTGTAGCTTCAAACCGTGGGGTCGGACGCACACTACTCGACAGCCCCCCGTGTCGGTGGGGTCAGTCTACACTGACCGTTTTCCGGTCTTCTTTATCCCTTTAGCAGCCCTAGGATTTTCGGCCCCTGGCTTTTTCTGCCCGTTGTGTGCCAGATCGAGAGCAGTTTGTCCTGGACTCGCGCCTGTCACGGCACACATTCGGGACTTTGAACGATACGATTCGGATGTTTCCCGACAGTGACGACATCCTACACCGACTCGAGAGGTTCTCCCGGCATTGAGAGCCTCTCTTCCCGTGGGTATCCCCCGACAGTGGTTAACCCTCTTCCTGCGAGGTCCTACATCCTTTGCACCACGTTGTCTGCTGTGATGTTGGACCCGCAGGTGACAAATATGTTGGTACGTACCGCCTCAAACCTCGGACAGGCAAACACCACATGTTAGGGTGTTTCCTCTAAACTGGGCACAACCTGAATGTTGTTAGCGGCATACCACTCCATCGCCTTTTTCCATAATGGCAGGATACCAAATCTAGCCAAAACAGCACAGACGAGCGATTTTTCTTCAGGAAAGGCAGCAAACGCTTTTGACAACATTTTTTCACTCAAGTTTTCTGGTTGGCAGTCCCAATTGCAAGAAAATTTACCTTTTCAAGCAACTGGTACAGATAGTTTGCAAACGAGATATTTCTTGGCAAACTTTGATAGTTTAATATGCTGGAAAATGTCTACCATTTTTCCCCTTCTTGTCCAGTCTGAAGCCTGAAGTTTGCCTTGGCGTAGGTTTCCTCGTCCATTACCACGCAATCAAACTTTGTCAACAATGTTGTACACAGCTTCCGAGATCTTGTTTTTGCCGTAAGGATTTTCTTATCGTTGCGATTTGGAAGCATCATTCTTCACAAGTACACTTACAAAATGAGGGTTGTTCAGGATTTTCATATGAATGATTAGAAACAATACGGCGAATTTTAGTTGATCTCTTTTTGAACCGAACACCCTTTATAGCCGTTTTACCATCTTCATGCCATTCGAGATTTTATATCAACGTTGCAGTAGGAAGACAGTTATTGAAAAACTTATCCGGTACAACTGCGTTCCTTGTTTACTCTTGGCCTCAAACTCGCAAACTGACTTGCCAACTGGGCTATATCACAAGCCCCATTCATCACGACTCACTAATCTAACTTTCCCGCATTCCGAAAAATAATCAAAGCTTTTAATTATTTATTTTGTTTTTCTTCATGTTTTGAATCATTGCAACATAAAAACATTGAAATGATCAAAACATAAACTGGTTGGGCCTACTGTGGAGCAGAGAACGCAGAAACGTCAGGAACAAAGAAAAAGAGGAAGCGTGGACCAATTTTAAATTTCTATGTACTTTCATTTTTGGTCATCGGCCAAGGATATACCGCCTTTCTTCGCACTTGAAATGAAAAAAGAAACTGATGAAATAAAATTACAATTCGTCTACAATAAAGTACACCACACCACGGAAACATCAATTTGTACTTTCAAAAAATGGTTGCCAAATACCATTCAAAGTTTTACTTTATTAAGAGCAAGTTCACTGGTGTTGGGAAAAAATTGGTAGAAATTTTGACATTTTGAAAATTGTACCATGCAAAAATGTTTTCAAGATCTTTGGCCGTTGAATCTTTTTACAACACTGTTTCTATTTCAGCTGTATGTGATAGAAAATTTTTTCTATTAGAAATATTGCTATTTTTGCATCACAGCACGAGAAAATATAACACGTGATGTAAAAAAAAACTTGAAGGCCACAGATCTTGAAAATGTTTTTGCATGGCAAAATTTTCAAAATGTGCAAAAAGTGACAAAATTTCTACCACTTTTTCCCAACACCTGTGAACTTGCTCTCAGGTTTCACAAATCCTGCGTTTATATTTTCCAATAATTTTTAATTTTTATGATCGCAGCAAGCTAAACACAACATGCGACTTTATGACAACTGAAATGTTCAAGGAAAATATAGAGTATTTCACATTTTACTTTAATGTTACACTAATAATCTTTTGTGAAACAACCATAGATGTTTATGAATATTAAAATAATAATAAAAAAAAGAACGGATTAACCAATTTTACAGCAGCAAAAACGGCACTGTGTTACCCATGATCCGGACCAGATCAAATGAAGTTATTTTAACAAGATAACTTGTTATTTCCTTATTGAGTAATGCCTTTGAGACGCTGCGTTATTCACACTTCATTTTTTATTAACACTCTGAATTTTACTAGAAAGGGGCCGTTCACTAATTACGTAAGTACGATTTTGGAAATTTTCAACCCTCCCTCCCCCCCCTGGTAAGACAAAGTAAGATTTTTCAAAACCCCCCTCCCCCCTAGTAAGATCTTACGTTTTTATTTTTAGAGAAATTGACACGTTTTTTTTTTTCAAAATAGCTTGAAATATTAAAAATGTGACATACATGCTTCAAATCAAAGCATTTTTTTAAGTAAAATAAATAAACTGTATTTGAAATGCACAATCTATACAAAACCACAGATGAAATTTCATGAATGATCATAGAAAACATTATTCAAGACATAGCATGTTTGGGGTAACAAGAATTTTCAATTAATTTCCACAATCGAATAAACAATATAAAATCTAAATTCCGATTTAAAAAAGAGAGATGAGGTTAGCACAAGGTACCATAGAAAATTGTTATGTTTTGACCTGAAAATCATTAAAATTGGGGAGAAAATGTTTAACGACAATCACGTTTTCAACTAACCTAAAAGCTCAGACTCATTCAGCGGTAAGCGATAAAGTTTTAGGATTTTTTGGTAAATCGTTTGTAAAATTTAGAGTTGGTAGTGTCTATCACTGAAAAAACTGTCTAGAAATTCATTATTTAAAGCGCCTTATATTGATTTTACAAAGATTTTTTTTTGAAGAAGTCATTTTCGAAATATGATGGATTGAAATCGTGGTGTCACAACGCGCTACATTAATTTCTCAATTAAAAAGATTGTTACGATGGAAAGCAAAAAGCGACGATCTTTTTTTAAAATGTGATTTAGTGTTTTTGATGGCATGTTGGTTTGAATTGGTTCTCTATAAATTTTATAAGACCTGCATTTTTTTTAACAATTCAAAGACATTAAAAGATAAATAACATAACATCAAAATTAACCAACAAAAAGGTAGTTATTTAGTAAAAAAACCTGAGTAATATGGTTTCGTATGACTGAGGCTGTGATGAATTTTTAATGTAAAATTTCTTACGTAAGATTTTTGGAAACCCCCCCTACCCCCCTAGTAAGAGATCGTAAGAAAATGTGAAACCCCCCCACCCCCCCTATGTGCTTACGTAATTAGTGAACAGCCCCAAAAACAATTTATTTGTTTAAGGACACCACAGCCAGTTTACAGGAGAATTTCTGACTATCAGCCCTATAAACACAATCCACAATTCCAATACAACTGCACACAAAAAAAATCTGAGTTTTACATTTGATGTAAAATTTGATTTCATGTAAAATTCGGTCAGATGTGTTGTATATTATAACGCAGCCCTGAAAAAAAAACCTTGCGTTTCCTCATTCGGATCATTTTGTTGTAATTTTACATGACTTTTGCTTGAAACGATGTTTGGAATCAGACACGTTGCTATCGCGCACAGGGTGTGTCTTATTGTTTGTCAGTTTTAATAAATATAATAAAAGGAAATCCTTTTAACAATTTTCACCAAAAACAAATGATGTTTTATTGCTTATTGTAAAAAACACACTTTAAAAATAGTATATTACTCGACAGAATTTCGTAGGCTTTATTGGAAAAGTGATATTTTGTTCTAAGCAACTTTTCACCTCTTGTCTTTGATTCTTAATATTTAAAAAAAATATAGGAATAACTCTAACCGATAACATTGATACGAAATCTAAGAATTAAAAATGAATAGCAAAAAAAGTTGTCAAACTTTTGGTTCATTTGTTGTTACAAAAGATTCAGCAAAATAGAGTTTTTTTTTCTCTTTATTCTTCGATTTAAGTATAAACTTGTGAATTCAAAAAAATCAAATACTTGGATTTATATACATGTGAATCGTTTTGAATTGTTTAATATTTATACAAACAAATAACAAGTTTTATTAATCAAGAAACATTCTAGATTAACTTAACGGTACCTTTTTTGAAAAGTAATGAGAAACTGTTTTCAAAATCATCCATACAAAAAGTATTGACGAAACTAAAAGAAAATTCAGATACACCCTGCAGCAGGATCGTTTCACAAACACCGAACGGCCGACTGGTAAGAAGCAAGTTCGATTTGATGCGCCTAGAAAATGCTGTTTCAAATCTGGAGCTCGTGGATTTCGATTGTGTAAACCATTATGAGTATCTTTTTAATGATTGGCATAATTTGTTACAAGGCGGATGGCTATAGTTGATAAAACAATAACTCAAAAACTAAAAAGGAATAACCAGCCGGAACGGTTTCATTGTTATGGTCATGTAAATTCACAATGTCATTTTTTTCGTTTCGGGAATTTACATTACGTCATAAGTCATGTAAATTTAGTAGAAATAACTTGTTCCATTTATTTGCAAGTTATAACGTGTAATAATTTAATACTGTGTGGTACACAGTTCCAACACGCAACTTTTGGGAAACGACCTCCCACACGAACTTCGGAAAGTTTAACTGCATTTGATTATTTTAAATTTAAAATATATAAATTTGTGTAGGTATTAAATTTTTGATAAATTTTTTACAGCCACAAATAAACGCATGTTTTCGGTTCATTACACGCCTACTCTTCCCAACGCTTCGAAGCACTGGGACTCATCCTTAACTAAATTTTATTTAAAGCGGCGATTTTATTATTTAAGTTTAGATTAATTAAACAAATGCTATCATTTTATGAGGGTTCAAAATATATCCAATGCGTGATTAAATTTTTTCAACATAAGGGGCCATTAAATTATAATGAAACGCGTGAAGGGGGGTATAACAGCTTGTTATACTTTGTAGATTTTGGATAGACAATCTCACCCGAATGTGTTACATAGGGGGTTGAAAATGATCGAAAATTGTGTTACGTAATATTGGAACGGCCCCTAATTAAAAAAATATTTCTCGGATGTATGGTTAATGTGTTGGATTTTTGTCATAAGCTTTTTGAAAAAAAATTGAAAAGAAAATCTGAAAAAATCATCCATTATCCATCCTCTCAATACAAAATCTGTATGATTTTGAAAAGCCAAAACATTAATTCTATCTATCAGATATCTTCGAATGCTTTTAGCTTCCACTGCATTCACCTCTAAAATTTGCCTCTCTGTCACCTATAATAAAAATGTTTATCAGAACATTGCGCTTGTATAGTCTCTAACTTTTACCAATTTTCAAATAGACTTAAAATAAAATTATGTTACCGCGTACTCAAAAAGTCAATTTAAAACTTCAAAAACCATTCGAGACCTTCAGAGACAACACAGTATAATTGCATAAAAGCGGTTCTCAAGAAGACACGCTTCAAAGTTTTCGTTTTATCCATTTTCCATACCTATAATGTTGTGGAAGTTGCAGTTTTCCTCAAATCAAAAACGTACATATGAAGTTAAAAACATCAAGAGAAGCTTAAAATATGAAGAATTTTTTGGCATTTTTAACTTTAAATTGATTACTTTTGCATTCCTACCTCTTTCGCTACAAACGCCTCCTTTTGATTACACAACAACTAATTTTGGAGGATTTTGGCGTCCTGAATTCAAAACCTTTGTCAGATTTATTCTCTCACCTCTAGTTTTGTAATATGTCGTGTGTAAGTTTTAATTTTGATCAGTTTTGGGTAAAATCGACCTTGTATTACTGATAAACTAATAAAATTAAATGCATACTAAAAGCTGATTTTAGATCAATTCATTATACTTCATTCAATGAAGAATTCAGGTCTTGCCTAAATATTCCTATTTCAGAGATACAACGCTTAAAAAAACTAAATTCTACAATTTTAAAAATTCTAAAAGTTAAGATAACAACTTTTTGTGATATTATTCCAAAAAGTCATCGAGTATTTGATATTAAAGATTTCAACTCATTTAACAACTTTGTTGAAGACTGTAGAACGATTGGACTTATAGTTTTTAAAATATCAAGGATTCAATTAAGTTTGAATTTTCGTTTAAATTTCATCAAAATTCTCGTTTTATGTAGATTTGGGAAAAATCAACAAAAAGAAAACTTTAACAACTCTTTTCTCAGAAGTCAAAATTACTCACGGTCTTCGAAAAAAAAAATGATCATTTAGTTTGAACCTATTTAATATTATCAAAACATTGATGATGTTCTATATTATTATTTTAATTTATTAGAGACCTTTTAACCACCCGAGCCATTCAGGTCTGGATGATGTTCTATAGCTTTTCCAAAAAAAGGGTACAAATTTGTTTAATCAAACATTAATTAAACAAATTTGTACCAAAAGTTATCTTGAAATCAAGAGCTGATAAAAATGAAACCAGATGGGTTTTTAACAAAATAACAACAAATAAAGCATGAATGTTTTATTAATATTTCAGACCGAAAGATTTTGTTTAGTAAAATAACAAAATTGTAAATATTTTAACAAGGTAAATAGCTAAGTTTAACAGGAATTTAAGATCAAATTTATTCACTTTTGTTGATATAAAAAATAAGAACTTGGCAATACGACCAAATGGAACAAAAAACAATTTAATTCATTTTTTTAATACTAGAAAATTTTCAGTAATTTAAGCAAAAGTAATTTGGGTAATGAGTAATTTTAGTCAAACTTCGCAATTTTATTTGTAGGTTTATTTAATGAATAAAAAGTAAATTTAAGACTATTACAATTTTACGAATAACTACTAGATGTATTCTTAAAATTTCAATAAATCATTAGTATAGTCCAGCAAAAGGTGGCGGTGAGTGGAAAAAGTTTCAAAATCACTGATCAAAACTAAGGTTGGCAGTTTTCCCGGTTTTATTTGGGAACAGTGCGGCCTGACGCTGTTGCCCAGATTTCATTGAAAAATTTCCGGATTTTCCGAATTTGTCGACTTTATTTGGAAAAAAAAAAATTTTTGAATTTTTTTTATTCAGGCCTGCAAAGTCGAAATTTTTTAGCAAGTTTTATAATAATAAACATGGAAGGGTTTTTGGAAGACTTATATACAATTATGAATCTGTCGATGAATTTTGATGATTTTTTTTTTAATTTTTGTTGAGTAGTTCTTGGGTGTTTACAAAATAATTTCGGAATGTTTGGCGTAAATTTTGATATCAAATGCCCGGATTTTGCCAGTTTTCCAATAACATTGCCCGGATTTGTACGGCCAGGATACGTGCTGAAACAATTCTGGCAGAATTAATCTAAACGCAAATCATGCCTTTTTCCGCCTATCTTATTGTGTCTAACTCCTTGTAAAAACATTTTGGATGATTTTTTTCGAAGTTATTTCTAATGTGGTCTAGTACCCGTTACACGAGTTGACCTCAGGATCTATTTGGCCTGTTTTGATGACAAATGTTCGTTTAACCTCTTGATGTAATTATTCAAACAAACATGTTTTCCAGTGGCGCTAGGCAAAACTACTTTTGTACGGCAAAATATAAGCTTCTGAGAGCGAAAATATCAAACCGATTGACTTAATAATTTTGTTTACTGGAATAAGTGTTACTAAAACCAAAACGAAGCGCATGTATTTGAAGGAGTGCACTGACTCCTGCTAGACTAAATGCTTCTTGAGTCAAAATTGTCAAAATGGTCAAAATTGTCAAAATTGTCAAAATTGTCAAAATTGTCAAAATTGTCAAAATTGTCAAAATTGTCAAAATTGTCAAAATTGTCAAAATTGTCAAAATTGTCAAAATTGTCAAAATTGTCAAAATTGTCAAAATTGTCAAAATTGTCAAAATTGTCAAAATTGTCAAAATTGTCAAAATTGTCAAAATTGTCAAAATTGTCAAAATTGTCGAAATTGTCAAAATTGTCAAAATTGTCAAAATTGTCAAAATTGTCAAAATTGTCAAAATTGTCAAAATTGTCAAAATTGTCAAAATTGTCAAAATTGTCAAAATTGTCAAAATTGTCAAAATTGTCAAAATTGTCAAAATTGTCAAAATTGTCAAAATTGTCAAAATTGTCAAAATTGTCAAAATTGTCAAAATTGTCAAAATTGTCAAAATTGTCAAAATTGTCAAAATTGTCAAAATTGTCAAAATTGTCAAAATTGACAAAATTGTCAAAATTGTCAAAATTGTCAAAATTGTCAAAATTGTCAAAATTGTCAAAATTGTCAAAATTGTCAAAATTGTCAAAATTGTCAAAATTGTCAAAATTGTCAAAATTGTCAAAATTGTCAAAATTGTCAAAATTGTCAAAATTGTCAAAATTGTCAAAATTGTCAAAATTGTCAAAATTGTCAAAATTGTCAAAATTGTCAAAATTGTCAAAATTGTCAAAATTGTCAAAATTGTCAAAATTGTCAAAATTGTCAAAATTGTCAAAATTGTCAAAATTGTCAAAATTGTCAAAATTGGCAAAATTGTCAAAATTGTCAAAATTGTCAAAATTGTCAAAATTGTCAAAATTGTCAAAATTGTCAAAATTGTCAAAATTGTCAAAATTGTCAAAATTGTCAAAATTGTCAAAATTGTCAAAATTGTCAAAATTGTCAAAATTGTCAAAATTGTCAAAATTGTCAAAATTGTCAAAATTGTCAAAATTGTCAAAATTGTCAAAATTGTCAAAATTGTCAAAATTGTCAAAATTGTCAAAATTGTCAAAATTGTCAAAATTGTCAAAATTGTCAAGCTTGTCAAAATTTTAAAATTTTCATATTTGGGAAAATTATCAAAACTGTTAAATTCGACAAAATGTAATGTTTTTGGTATTGAATCAGAGAAAAGGCTTTCTTCTGCTACTAAAAATCACTTTATCTTCAGCTATGCTGTCAAAAAATTAGGGAAAAAGTTCCTGGAACACGTAAACGTTCCCGACTTTGCCAAACATCAACTTTGCATTCGCATGGAACAGTAGCGGTGAGCGTTGAATAAAATTAGTGCTGCCACCCGTGGGCAAACTTGACGCAAATGCCTGGAAACTTTGGTGCATTTCGATTGATTTGAATAAAATTATCCAATCATGAACCGCGCAACGGTTCCTGGCAGGTCAAAATGTTAGCCGCAGACATATTAGAGGCCAATAATCGGGGACCGATTAGCAAATGCGTTACGATGCGATGATTACGGTTCGGTGATAATCAGACGGCCAAGCCAGGATAGCCCTCAGTGAAGGTTACGGTCCCGTGCAATTGGTGTGTGCCTCAGTCAGTGGAATTGCCCAATTCTCTGATTCGGACTTGAATATTTGCAAGACTCAACCTTTCGAGACCGGAATCGGAATCGAAATCGGTGTGTGGAGTTGTTGGGATTTCGGTCTAATTGAGATTCTATAAATTCTAATTCATTCGGTAGAAGCCGTTCAGTCGAACAGCACGTATATGTCGGTTTGTTGAAATTGAAAGTGTCCGGAACGCAGGAGAGATCCCACCAAGATGGCTCTCGTATTGGAGTGGCTGGCGGGAGATTACTATCAATGGATCGTCGATAACCGAGGTGAGTTTTCTAAGAGAAGGCCAGATGAATGCTACGAACGCTGTGAAGAATCCCATCCGTTTTTGCAGATAACCGAAGCCTCGATTTGCCGTTCATGGAGAGCCCATGGCCGGTGATGGGCATCCTTATCAGCTATCTGTACGTGGTTCTAAGGGCTGGACCCAGATATATGGAGAAACGAAAACCCTACGATCTTAGAAACATCATCCGGATATACAACATAGCGCAAGTAGTCCTAAATGCGCTGCTCTGTGTGACTATTGTAAGTTTCCCGGCATGATCCAGTAAGGAAAAACCTGTTTAATCAATTACTGTCCACGCTTTTCTTTCCGCAGGGATCCACCATGTGGGCTCGGGATGATTTCGACTGGAAGTGTCAACTAATTGATTATTCGGCGACCCCCGCCGGAATGCGTGAAATGCGGATGGCGTACTACTATTTCCTGCTTAAAATTTTAGATCTCGCAGATACAGTATTTTTTGTGCTGAGGAAAAAGCAATCGCACGTGTCCTTCCTGCACGTGTATCACCACGCGCTCATGGTGTTCGTTACCTTCTGGGCCGTCATGTTTTCACCAGGTAAATGATGATTCGGAACTGTAAATATGCTCTGTGTTTTTTTCTCTAAAGATTTTGAAGTTGATATTTCTCGTACATAGTAATAAATCGAATCAACATATGACTAAAGTTATGAACCTTTCCCTAAGAGATTGTGCCAAAGCACCTTCAGTTGTTGCCGGAAAATTTTGATAAAATTATAGCTACGATATGACTGTACAGTTTGAGTAATATTTCAGAAAATTTGTCTAGCAGAAATCGGTTTTATCATATCTACCAGGCCGCTTTTATTCATCAAGGCGCTTCATTCGATTGCCAATATATTGACATCAAACCGCACTATTGATCATATTGACCATCGTAACCTTCGACGTAAGATTTTAATATTCTTTGATTTTTCCTGACAGAGTGATACCAGTTTCCTAGGATATCAACTGCAAAGAAGATTACCCCTGTAACTAAGGGCCCCCTATTTTGGAACCAATGTCTATCAATATGGTCCAATTCTTATGTTGCCTTTAAAAAGCCATCAAAATTCGGAAGAACTCATCGGCATGTAGTCAACCAAGTGTTGGAGTTCTCACCATTCCTCAGTTTTACATGGTCAGCAATCATATCAGACAGGTTCTCTATTCTCTATGGGAGCTATTGCATACATACTGCCCGTTGGTGTGAATTCCTATATTACAAAGGCCGCCTCAAACAAGATGATTTGGCATGTGCTGATAACCTTAAGGTTAAATTGCCGATTATCAAGGTAGAGGATTGAGCAGTCTGCAAAAATCCGTTTCGAAATATTTGAGAAGGCACGCTTCTCCCTTACCACTATTTATTGCTGCAAGCTGAAGCTAGACCAGCAGTCATTCATCATCGCCGAGTACAATATAGAGTTGGGTGTTTGGACTAGAAATCACCTTCTCGTTTTCGTGATAAGTCAGAAATGCGCTCCTGGAGCGCTTCCAGTTCTTAGACCATAGAGCCTTAGACCGCTAAGATAATATGTTTCTTTACGGAGAAAGAGAGAACGGAATTCCACATGTGAACACATGTTTTGCAGGACAGTCGCCCAGCATTCTCGCCCAGCATCCTGCCCAGCGTATTCAGCCAGCCTTCACCACCTTCTGGATACTGCATAGAGTCACGTGAGCTCGTGGTTCATTTTTCGCCCCCACACTCCGTTCTCCTGCACGCTGCCAAAGGTGGTTCTTAACACTCGTCGCTCAAATACTCCGAGTGTGCTTAGGTCCTCCTCGAGCAATATCCATGTCTCGTGCCCGTAGAGGACAACCGGTCTAATGAGCGTCATGTACAGGTTATTCAGGCTTCGTGCGAGGGCTGAATCTCCTCGAGCGCAATTGCTTGTGTAGTCCATAGTAGGTCCGATTTCCGCTGATCATTCGCCGCCGGATCTCACGGCTGGTGTCATTGTCTGCGGTCACCAGTGGACGGAGATAGACATAGCCTTCGAGTATCTTCAGCTCGCCGGCGTCGATCGTGACCTTGTTATTATTAGACAAGTGGGTTCGGTCGGTCTCGGAGCCGCAGGGCAGCATATGCTTCGTCTTAGACGAAGCTTCTTGCTTCGCGTTTCAGATTGCGGTAGATCTACTTCACCGCCGCAGATGATCTGCCGACTTTATCTTCAGGGCCACTTTGAACATCATGCAGTATAGACCATCACCTTGTCGAAGCCCCCTCAGCGCGATTCGAATGAACTCGACAATTCACCCGAAATCCGCACACGGCACTGCTTTCCATCCATCGTCGCCTGGTCAGCTTCCCGGGAAAGCTGTTCTCGTCCATAATTTTCCATAGCTCGTCACGGTCGATATTTTCGTATGCGGCTTTGAAGTAGATGAATAGATGGTGCGTAAGGACTTGGAGTTTACGGCATTTTTGGCATAAACGGCATTTTACGGCATAAACCCTCCATGAAGCCAGCTTGATGACTTTCTACGAATCTGTTTGCTTGGGAGTTAGTCGGCGGACTAGGATTCGGAACAACACTTTGTGAGCTGCTTTGAGGACAGTTGTGCAGAACATCAATCTAGCTGTACGAAATTTAAGCGCCCAGGGATGAAGAAATAAATAGACATTTGATGTCTTGAGCAACATTGTTCAGTTTTGTATGGAGCAAATTCTAGTATCAAAATTTTTGCCAAGAAGTCCACCGATAGCGAGATAAAAACTCTAACTTTTTTGTTTTTCAAAGTAGGGCTTTGATGTCTTGGACAAAGTAGTTTATCTGATCAAAATACATAAATTGATTGAATATGTCATAGTCCTATCACATCACCCTCAGGATTTACAGGAAAAATAAAAAAATCTCTTGAAAAAACAGTTTTTTGAACATGACACGTTGTAGATTGGATAAAATGGTTCGCTGTCTTTGAAACAAAGTTGTAACAAGCCAAGATCTACAAGTGTCATATATATTATGATGGGTTTAGAAGTTGCTGTTAAGTGCACATTTTCGCAACACCCCCTTTTTTGTGATTCTTTTTTATGATAAGCGGAACCACTTCCATTTGAAATAAGCGGGGAAATCGGTGGAACTAGTAGAGATTTGAATGATTGAAAATGCTTTTTTTCTTATTCAAAAAACATTTTTAATAGAAAAATCGTAACATAAACTATACAATATGAAAACTAGCTTACAACTATAAGTAACAAAACTTCTGAGTTTATCTGTTAAGGTCCACGAGAGGAAACTTATGTCTCAACGAAAAGACAAAAGCGAAATGTTTGTTAGATTGGTTGCTCTGATACAGTTACTTGGAACCGGTTGAAGCGGTTATATTGAACAGGCAAACCCGGTTCTATTATTCATTTATATGATATCAAATACTAATTTAGTGCTCTACCGAATTGATAGATTTGTTCTATGATTTTTTTTGGAATTTAAATGATTTGAAAAATCGAATTTAAATGTCTTTAATAAAACAAAATATATAAAAGAAAACTGCACACTTTATAAATAAATTAAATGTTTCAACTGTTTTTCTATAAGTCAAATAGGTAATTTTTATACTTAAAGTGTATTTTCAATCATTCAAATCTCTACTAGTTTCACCGATTTCCCCGCTTATTTCGAATGGAAATGGTTCCACTTATTGTCAAAATTAATCACAAAAAGGGAGTGTTGCAAAAATGTGCACTTTTCGATGGACGAGCCTTCCAAAATTGCCAATAAAATACACGAAATGCTTTCTTTAGGGCTTCACCAACTTCTAAACCCATCATAATGTATGAGACAGTTGTAGATCGTGGCTTGTTACAACTTTGTTTCAAAGACAGCGAACCATTTTATCCAATCTACAACGTGTCATGTTCAAAAAATTGTTTTTCCAAGAGATTTTTTTTCTGTGACTGTAAATCCTGAGGGCGATGTGATAGGACTTTGACATATTCAACAAACTTGTGTATTTTGATCAGATAAACTACTTTGTCGAAGACATCAAAGCCCTACTTTGAAGAACAAAAAAGTTAGAATTTTTATCTCGCTATCAGTGGACCCCTTGGCAAAAATTATGATACTAGAATATGCCCCATACAAAACTGAACAATGTTGCTCAAGACATCAAATGTCTATCTCTTCATACCTGGGCGCTATTGATTTAGTACAGCTAGATTGATGTTCTGCACTACGTGCACTAATCGCTTAGTAGTTCTCACAGTACAATTTGTCACCCTTCTTGTTGATGGGGAATATTACTCCTCCGGTAGCAGTTCGGTGTCCCAGATCCGGACCATCAACCGGTGTAGGCAATCAGCCAACTTGTCCGGGCCCATTTTAATGAGTTTAGCTGCGATGCCATACTTCCCAGCCGACTTGGTGCTATTCAGCTAGTGAATGGCTTCCTTAACTTCATTCAACGTTGGGAGTGGCTCCACCTAGTTGTTGGCTACGCCGACGATGAACCTTCTACATGTACGCCGTTTAGGAGTTCATAGAAGTGCTGCTTCCACCTTTTGATCACCTCAAGATTGTTCGTCAGGATGCCTCCGTCCTTATCCCGGGACATTTCGGCTTGCGGCACGAAGCCTTTGCGGGATGCGGTGAGTTTCTGAAAGAACTTTCGTGTTTCTTTGGAACGAAGCAGATGTTTCCAGCTCCTACTCCTTCAGGTGGCGCTTTTTATCCTGGAAAATTCGGACTCGCCTGCTCTTCCGCTGTCGGTGATTTTCCACATTTTACGGGTGCCTCTTTGCACTATTGTCGCCCGCTCGGCATTCTCTTCGTCCATCACCCTCCTACACTCCTCGTCGAACCAGTCGTTCCGTCGAGTTCGTTCCACATGTCCGATGACGTTCTCCGCAGCGTGGCTGGGTTTTTCGGCCGAAAGTCATGAGGCCGAAAGCCATTCGGCCGAAGGTCATTTAGCCGATGGACGTTAGGCCGAAAGCGCTATATGGCCAAACAGGCCACTAGGCCGAATGCTGTTAGGCCGAAAGGACGCAAGGCCGAAAGTATGTTCGGCCGAATGGTCATTATGCCGAAAGGTCATTAGGTCGAATGATCGTTAGGCCGAATGGTCGCAAGGCCGAATGGTCGTAAGGCCGAATGTTCATAAGGCCGAATGGATGCTAGGCCAAAAGGTCGTTAGGCTGAATGGTCATTAGGCCGAATGGTCGTAAGGGCGAATGGATGCTAGGCCGAAAGCTCGTAAGGCCGAGTGGTCGTTGGGCCGAATGGCCATAAGGTTGAATGATCGTCATGAATGGTGGCTAGGTCAATGAGAATTCTTTTACACTTGCCTGCATGCTAGGCCGAATGGTCGTTAGGTCGAATGGCTGTTAGGCCGGATGGACAATAGGCCGAATGTTCATAAGGCTGAATGGTTATTAGACTGAATGGTTGTGAAGCCGAATGGACGAATGGTCGCAAAGCCGAATAGTCGAATCCGGCATTGCATCCATTCGGCCTGATGACTATTCGGCCTTCTGACCATTCGACCTAACTACTGATCGGCCTAACATGCAAGAAAGTGATAATATGTCTTACAGGCCTAGCATAAATTCGGCCCAACGACCATTCGGCCTAGTGGCTATTTGGTCTAACAACCTTCTAGCATCTATTCAGCCTTACGACTATTCGGCCTTACGACCATTCGGCCTATCATCCATTCTGCCTTACGATCATTTGGCCCGATGACCATTCGGCCTAATGACCATTCGGCCTAACGATCTTTTGACCTAGCATCCATTCAGCCTTACGAATATTCAGCCTTACGACCTTCCGGCCTAATGACCATTCGGCCTAACAACCTTTCAGCCTAGCATCCATTCGACCTTACGAATATTCGGCCTAACGACCTTTCGGCCTAGCATCCATTAGGCCTTTCGAACATTCGGCCTTACGACCATTCGGCCTTTCGAACATTCGGCCTTACGAACATTCGGCCTTACGACCTTTCGGCCTTACGACCTTTCGGCCTTACGACCTTTCGGCATTACGACCATTCGGCCTAACGACCATTCGGCCTAATGACCATTTGGCCTAGTGACCATTCGGCCTAATGATCATTCGGCCTATCGTCCATTCAGCCTGATGACCATTCGGCCAAATAATTTTCGGCCAAATAACCTTCGGCCTATTGTCCTATTTGACTGAACATCCGTCGGTCTTTTAACGCATTCGGCCTAGCGACCTTCGGCCTAACATCTTTCGGTCTATCGGCCTTCGGTCGAATGTCCGACCCCCCTCCGCACCGGCGCATGATGGCTGTCTTTATGGCATCCCAACAGTCCTCAAGAGGGGCTTCATCAAGCTCGCGAGAGTTTTGGGCGCATCTTCACCATCACCAGATAGTGGTCTGACTCGATGTTGGCGGCTCGCCAGGATCAATGATGTCCGAGAAGTGCCTGCTGTCTTTTTTTTTATTAGTTGATCACCCAGGTGGTAAATCCTTTTTACGGATTGCATTCCAAGGCACGGCGAGCCACCGCGTCCCCCCAGTTTGCTACTCTGGGTCCATGGGTGCAATTGGACGACTCATGATACTATGTACCCCTACGCCATAAAATCCACCTGGGGCCTCTGGCCATAATTCCCATCCGGACCGGCAACGAAGGCTTTACCCATGATGGGAGACCATACTCGCGCAATGCGCTCCACGGCAAATACTCGTTTAATTCGTACTACACCAGCAATCATCATCCACTCTTCGTCACGATTCACGACTTACGGGTTGGCAGTCCGTTCGCCGCTACTCGTGAATCGAGTCCCACATATGGCCTCTTGTCACAATTTGAGCCGTCTCGACCCGTCTCTCCTCGTGACTCGAGGCCCTCTCACATTCCTCCTCTTGACACAAATTGAGGCGTCTATACCCACCTCTCCTCGTGTCTCGAGAGCCCTCGTTCATTCCGTCTCTTGACCCAATTAGAGACGAGAACAACTCGCCTCTCCTCGGGTCTGGAGATAACCACACATCCCACTTTTTTCCTCCGTCTCGACACTTCGAGACTCATACTGAGGCCCATCTAATGGGCGCCACATATTACGGCACAAGGCCCCTCTGCCCGTCGTGAGTCCGTCATATTCGCGAATCAGGGCTAGGACCACCCGACGCGCGAATTCGACAAACACCCGCTCGAACATTTGGTCGTCCCGCATATCGGGGTCACGACTACCCGATACACGTTACGACCCCTCCTCCTGCAACTGAGCACTGGTACCAAGGTGCCCAGTCGCACCACGTTTTTGCCACACTCGGCACGCAGCCCGTCGCAGCTGACTGTACCAAGTGTGACGTGTAGTTCTCTTGGCCGTACATCTACAGGTGACAAGTCTGTAGACACGTTTCCACTCTGCACCACGGGGAGGTAGAACTACGTCGCAGAGCAAGTGCCGGCTGTCTATCAAAATGTAGCCGACCTGTGGTTGCGGTTGGTACGGTGATCTCCAGGCTTTGGCGTAGTGGTTAGAGCTCAAGTCTTCTACGCCAAGGTTCTAAATCGAATATACATAGTACACTTTCTGTTGTCTAGTGGTTTCAGCATTTGTAAGATGCTAGCCGTCATAACTTCGAAAGATATACGCTTAGAGTTAGGGAAAGAAGCTTCCTCCAAAGAAACATGAAGTTTCATTGAGATCCTATGTGTCCGTGCTCGTTGCCCCGTTGTATTATAATTGGGTCTGAGTATTGAAATTTTTGATGCTTGGAAGAACTTTTTGACAAAAATTGTTCCAAATAGAACAAAGTTCAGATTTCAATAAGAAAGAACTGTAGGTACAAAATATTAATTTCAATTGAACAATAGAACAAAAAAGTTAGTTAGGGATCTAATGAATAGAGAAACTTTTCAACTTATTTAACTTATGATTACTTATGCCTATACAATTATCCTTCTACAGGTGGTCACGGTTACCTGCTGGGCGTGTGGAACACGCTGGTGCACGCGGTCATGTACTACTACTACTATCGGGCGTCCTATGGTGACGAAAGCGCCGTCTGGTGGAAGAAATACCTGACTAGGCTCCAGTTGGTGCAGTTCGTGCATCTCGGGTGCCACTTCATGATAGCCATCGTGATGGGATCGGATTGCAAATATTCAAAATTCTGGAGCTGGGTGGCGCTTTCGCAGGCGTGCATCATACTGGCCATGTTCTTAAACTTCTACATCAAAACGTACCGAAAAAGTGAAACCCCCAAGCCAGTCGAAAAAACGAATTGATTGATTGTGTAACTTATTATGGAGTGAGTGCGATGTTTGTGGATGAATGAGTGTCGCTAAGATCGACCCGACTGAAACGCGTAGCTCAATAAATATAATGTGAGACTTAATTACTATCACTTTTACACAATGAGAACTGAAAGAATTCACATGCGTTATTTTTCTGGTAACCATCGACAATACTTAAAATATTACTTTATTGTGTTGTGAGCCTTGGTTGAATGATTCAAATGAAGCAATCGAAAGATTCCTTTTAATTCAACCGCGGTAAATGAAAAGTTCAGATACCGTTGTTTCGATAGCAACTTACTATCTTCTTCAGTGAGCGTTTTCGATTCAAGATCATGTTACTTTTTTTTTTCTTTTTTGTTATGTTTTGTAGAGAATTTGTTTTAAACTTAATAGTGATAAACATGAAGGCTTATGTGACTTTAAAGTTGTGAAGTTGTCAAAATTTAGCTCATTTGGTTGACTCTAGGAGCTCACTCAACGAGACTCCAGTTTGTATCTGTGAAGTTGTGATACCATTTGTTTCAGCAAAAGTATAAAATTACGGTTCTGACTCTACCTTTCGTTAGTTTTGCTGAAATTTTCAACAGATAGGTTTTGTTTTCTCAAATTAGACCTTATTTTTTATTTCTTCTGAAACCATGAAGCGAGCTGAAAGAAAAGCGCTGATGAGGATTCAAGAGAGGTACCTCCAATTCAAAGGTAGACCGCAACAACTGCCACGTAGGTACATAGAACGTTTTAATTATAAATCCTTTGGAGCATTCAAAAGTTTAACAGAGGACTCCAATATAAATAAAACAGAAAATACGACGCAATTCGAACGTTTTTCAAGCAATGTCTATGTATGGCCTAAAAAAGTGTTCTAGCATTATCGTTCAGAATTAACGATGATGACGATGAGGTCAGGCAATTCAAGGTGCAACGAGACCTTCTTTTTAACTTTCTAATTCGTACACTCAGATGAAAAGGAAACATCAGACTCACCTACAAATTCACGTAATCTTTCATTACTTTCATTTATTCAATCACCAAAAAAAATCTAGTAGTTGTATGCGTTTGAAGCCCCTTATACATTCGATTTACGTGAAAATCCAGTGATTTGGTGCATGCTATGTGATGTTTATGAACCTCAAGCTTCGGAATAAAAAAATCACCTTAAATCAATGTGAAAGAATGTGGCTGATGAAGACATTATGGACGATGAAAATCACTGCTTGAATAGCAAGTTTGGCTTATTTACAAGCTGTGATCTTTTCACAAACTTGAGTTGTCAATATTACACTAAGGTTTGAGTGGTAGAAGTCCTCAAACTAGGGTATTTTCTATTTTCTGTGAGCGGCAACCCCGAAGCAATCGACCTTGTGGGTGCTCGACTAAAATCCCGAATCAATGATTGTGTATAGAGAAACAAGAAAGATAAATAGGAGGCAAGCACACGTGAGTAGCGTGGCTAGACCGACGGATTTTGATTACTTCTACGGAGCAACGGATCGATGCCCGAAATCTGCGGAATTTCAGCAATTTCCTACGGATATTCATGGAGTGTATCGATGGAAGGTCCAACGAGCAGTCGACCGTTGGAGCTCGAATTGTACGCTCGTGTCGGTCGATTCCATCACGTTCATTGTGGTGTAATTGGCTTACGCGACACTGTACTTAAGCAGGGATTGCGGGTTTAATTCTTGTCGGTGAGCCGCTGTATATTTTTTGAGAAATTCATGATATTTTCGAGCTAGAAAGAAGTTTATTTTCTTTGTTCCTCATGTTTCTCTAAATTTTCCATCACCTTGAAAATTTAAATGCAGGTGTTTATTGTGTTTGAAATTCGTTTCCTTCTGTTTTTTTCTGGGGTCGTAAACATTGCAGAAATTGTGACGCATTCGGCGAGCTGAGCAAATCAAGGCATTTTTTCCAAAACCTGGTGAAATCTGGGCATTTGATTCAAAAATTTTCAACACATAATCTCGTCTGAGAAAAACATATTAAATTTGATTTTTTTTTTATCAAAATATGTAACCAGAGAAAAACAAAACAATTTAGATAAAGATTGCTTTAAGAATCAGTTCATTTTGAGTTTTCTGTTTTTTTTTCTTCACATAATGTGAATAAATTCATCAAAATAGGGACTTGTTTTTACAATATTCTGGAGCCATAGTTTTCTTCATTTGTTCATTTTACTTTAAAAATTATGGCATTTCGTTTGTTGAAAACGTTTGTTGGACAATTATAATATAACACCATGATTTTGAAAAAAAAATTACGATCCATACATAACCAAAAAAAAAACTAATCGTGCAACAATTGGTTCACTCAATCTCCTCCTGCCCGATTGTTGTACGTAAGTACGTAAATTTATTGATTTGCATGCCTTCAGAAACTTTGTTTGGTTGTTTTTACTACCAAAAATAGCAATAAAACTTTTGAAAGCAAATAATAGAGTCTTAAATTAGCGCAACGTGTTTTGATTTGTACTGGAAATGAACATTTTCATTCTAAAATCACCAAAGATGCACTGAAGGCAAAAGCTTTTTTTGATTTTTGAAATATTTTATGGTTCTTGCAATAAATTTCATGTAAACAAAAACCAAACCTAACGTGTACCCCAGAAATAATATTCAAAGTCACACAAAAAATTAAAAAAAATTTTTTTTGTGTTTTTTATTGCTAATTTGAAAGCTGCTTATCCATAGGATGAAAATAAAGATCACAATTAACTGCTTTGCATAGCCAATGATTATTGTTGATTTATAACCTTCGCAGAAAAAAATGTCATGATATAATTGGATGCTCCAGCTAGCGAAGCCTGCAGTTTTGCAATACTTTTCAATGGTTTCCGATTTTTCTATTTTGAAATTGTTATAACTTTTTTCGTGAAATAGTTTGATTTTTCTCATGTCGGCAAAAAATGAAAGTTAGGAATAGGTAAAATCTATATCAAAAACAAGCTTCATTTCCAGCTTATTTGAATTTACTGGATGATTTCATATGCAAAAATTTCTACTTCCATACAAATTTCCATACAAAATTGAACACGATGATTTATTACATGCAACTGAAATAAAAATCAGATTATCTCTTAATATAACATCGTTTTTGCTGAATAAGTGAAAACTTACGTTAAACTATTAATTTTAGTAATTTCTGCGCTATAATAAACTGTTTTCCACTCACTTTTCGATAATTCAACCTTTATTCAAAGAATCTGGCTATCTTAGAATATTAAAAGCCAGACAACTTGCAATGTCTAAAAAGTGTCAAAGTCACTTAAACCACAGAGAACAGACGTATAAGCGGAACTTGTGTAAAATTTCCAACAATCGTTTTGAACCAATTTCTGTTTTTTGGCAAGGCCACCAGATGTCTCCAAACACACCAGAGATAAATGTCAAAACCAAACTGAGAAAAATAAAACAAAATTTTTCTCAGTTTTGAACAGGTCGCATGAACTGTTTGGCATGTTTCAAGGAAACTGCTGGTAAAGTTTCGTAACACTTTCGTCCAGTTGCATAATGGAAAAATATCTTAAAAGTTCTTCGCTATTTCCTTCAAGCTAGTGCGTGGTGCCAAATTTTGGACAATGGGATGCAAAAGTGATACTTGAAATAATCCGCTTTAAGATGTCTAGAATCAGTTCTGATGAGGACTGATCGTCAATAATGTAATTGACTGACTAATTGACTGAATATAGCCGGTTCGTCCTCTGATGATAACCGTTCAAGAAGTGCAAAAACTTATTGTAAAACTGTTAGTTATTTCGGCTGCCTCAGTAGTATAATAATAAAGGAATGAATAAAAATTTATCACCGGTACTTTTTATACGGTATTACTTATGGACTTTTTTCCGTGAGTGAAACAACTTTTTTTTATTTTTAAATTTACGTAACGTTTTGGGTTACTCTGGGAAATATCTGATGATGGGTGATGAAAAGTAACCCCAAACGTTACGTAAATTAACTAAAAAAAAGGGTTGCACTCACCGAAAAAAAGATAAGTAAAAACTGTATTAAATAAAGGAAGTGAAATTCTGTCCAGTCGAAAGTGACTCTTATTGCATTTATCTAGCAATAAATTCAACCCGTTTATTTTAGCGCAGCATTAGTTTAATTATACGATTACGCCTTTTTGAAAACCGAGCTCTTGAAAATCTGATTTGTAACATTTGAACAGCGCATTAGATGGCACTGTTTCAAGTCAAATTTAAACGTATTTTTTGGATGTCAACATATGAAATTCTACACACTTTCTTGGAGATTTTTTGTTCGAGCTTGTACGTCTGTTCTCTGTACTAAGAGGGCATCCATAAATTACGTAACGCTCCTAGGGGGGAAGGGAGTAAGCTTTAGCGTTACGAAATGTGACATAGGGGAGGGGGGAGGTATGCTCATCGTTACGTAACGATTTTTTTCCTAAAAAACTTCAGTTTATTCGCAGCTTTTTTTATATCATGCAATTTTTGCTAAATGATAAGCAAACTAAAATCACCTTAAAATTGGTAAGCATTAACAAGATTGAAACTGGTTTGTAAACAATGCATTGGATATCCGTGAAATATCCTTTGGAAAACCGAATATTAGGTACATTTACCCCCAAGAACTCAATCCAATCTTAAGAAGGAAATTTTACTATTTTTTCTCACTTGATTTTGATTATTCCGATCAGCTATTTTGATTATTCTGACGAATATTACTAAGTGGAGTATATTTTGCATATGCTGCTTGAACAAAATAAAGTAAACAAGGTAGATTACCAGTTAACAAGCACAGAGCAACTCGTAATAAGACAATTAATTTATTTTATCAGAGAGTTATCATCAATGAGTACTAAGAAGCGATTTGGATGGATAATAATTCCCTTTTAAAGAACTTTTTTTTTATCTTCGAAAATCATGAGAAGATGGGGGGGGGGGGTAATTGTCAGCGTTACGTAATTTTTATAGGGGGTATGTCGAAGCGTTACGATTTGTGACATACGGGGGGGAGGGGGTGAAAAAAGTGCATTTTTTGCGTTACGTAATTTATGGATGCCGCCTAAAACTGCTTTGACTGCTGGAACTACTTTTTTATCAGATTTATTTTGAAATCCCTTATCTCGACCATTCTTCACTTTACATTTTATGCAAAGAATTTTAAGGTTGTTCTTAAAAAACCCTGTTTCTCTAATTACGAGACGACAATTCTTATAGAACTGTATTTCATGTCAACAGCGAGTCCCTTGCTTTTGATAATAATACCCTAAAAATATTGTACAGTAGGGAAACTTTGACCCCAAATCCCAAAAAACTTGAAGATGAAGGTTGGAAGACCCGAAATATTACTTATCATGTGCAATTTTCTCAGAAATTCAAATCTGCCGTCGAGGTAGACCGGAGACATTTGAGTATAGCTTTGTTTGGCTCTTATTATCAGAAAAATAAACAATCATAACTTCGTGTAATTTAATATAATCAAAACAGTTTTTCAGCCGGAAAACTGTTGGGAATTATTGCAATGTGAAATTAATATTTCTTGTAGATGCTAGAGCGGTTACATTCATTACAAATAATCTCACATTCTTGAAAAAGATATTCGAAATATTTAAATCAACTTTTAGAAAAGATATAATCAATACATCAGACAAACGATCTGAAACTTTGAGCATGGCTGAGTCCAATTTTAAAGCTTTGAATTTGTTTTGATCGATATTCTCCGCCAAATAAAACCAATCCTTGAAGTTTACTGTGGGGTAACTCAGAGCTACAAAATAGATTTATTTTAATATCGTTTTGTGAAGTTAATTCAATCGACTTACATTATTAGTTTCTTATGGCTTTCCAATTATTCTCCAACGATAGCTTTTACAATTTAGAGTATTTGAATCCTGGTAAGCATAAACATTTTAATTTAATCTTTCTAAATTTTAAGCATTTTTCACTCACGGTAAGTTCAATGGTAAGTATTAAAATATCTTCTAACGGAACGTGGACAGGATTTGTTGGCTCAAACTAACCAGGTAAGATATAAATTTTAATATAATTCCTTTAAGGCGTGAAGCAACTTACAGAATGTTTATTGAATTCTATTTCTCTCAAACCATATAAGCAATTCAACTAAACATTTGCGAAATCGTATTTAACATGGACTTCAGATAGCAGTTCTCGAATACGAATAACGCCTAATATTTCAAAATGTCAGCGCCCATAGTACTGACATATCGACCTCGTGCAACTTGGGAGACACAGTGGCTCTATTCGCCCGTAACAGAATTGATATTCATTAAGGAGGGGGTAGGGTCTAACGGGTATAAAAAAACACCATTTTCACGATTTTTTTTTAGAGCTATCGTTCAAACAAATGTATTCAATTTTTTTGCATTATACAAATCATTGTTAAAAGAACATTTAATAATTTTTTCGTAGAAAAATATTGAAAAATGTGCCGGTGACGGAGCACTTTCGAGGATGCCTTTTAGAAAACAGGATTTGCGGTGGACACTGTATCTCAGCACAGAATCATCTGAAATCAAAAAATCCAAGCAAAATATTTTTGATAGATGTTTTTCTGGACCCCAACGTTTTTATTTAACTTAAAAAAAAATTTATGAAATTTTTGTGGCTGTTTGAAGTCAAAACTACGATTTTTCACGAAAAAAACCGCCATTTTTCACCTGTAAAATCTCCCCAAAGTAAAAAAAAACAAAAAAGAAAAACGTTGGGGTCTGGTATTTTATATGGAGAAAATATGTTCCAAATTTGAAAAGAATCGGATAAGTAGTTTTCAAATGACGATGTCCACGGACTTTAAAAAAGTGCTTTCGAGAAAAACGCATTTGAAGTTTCTGCTCTTGCTTTCTTGCAGTATTAGATAGGAGGAGATAAAGGCCTATAATTTCTACAGTTTTGCTCCAATTGACTTGAAAATTTGACACAACAATCTTGAAATGTTTTACAATAAGAAAATATAAAAATAAAAAAATCGATTTTTTGAAAGTGTTAGACCCTACCCCCCCCTTAAGTAAAAATCTATCGACTTCGAAGTGAGTTCTAAGGCAATTCTTTAATGAAACCACAACTTAAGGGAGGCAGAACAGATCGCGACCTTTATCCTTTCAACTGTAAATAGGCACATTAAAAAAGATTTAAATACCTTTCAGTTCATTCTATAAAATTTCATGACACAAAAATTTATGTTGGTAAGACATATAAAGAAAAAGGCTCAATACTGAGTAAATAAGGTCAAATAACACTTCACTTAGATAGCTCCAGTTGAATTCGGCCTCAGATTTGATTTCTGAGGAAATTTCACGTGTGATAAATGCTATTCCAGACTCTCAAACCGGCGGATTTATGTTTTTTCGGTTTTGGGTCCGAATTGTCCCATTGTGCATTGGATGGTTTATATGGAAGACCCCCCTCGAAAGGGGCCATCTCCAAATTGGATTTCGTTTGAACTAGAAGTTCTCATAATAACCTTCCGTAACAAATATCAGCCTTTTTGACCACATGGTGGCTGAGCCATAAGAAGGTTTTTGAAATGTGCAACCATTAGAAAAAGTCGGACAACAATAGACACGTCATAAAATTTGCCTGTGCAACTATTGGGCTCAAACAAGCTGTTTTAAATGATTTTTCAAATTTATATGTCACTTTTTTCGAACACTTAGACTTTCGGATCTTGTTGACTGACCCTATATAAGAGCAATCGACAAAAAAAATAGTGAATTCGGTTAAAATGACTGAAATACAGCATAAAAAACAAAATCATGTGCTTAAATAGCTGTGCAATGATTGGAAAATCACCCTATTAGGTATTAGGATTCATGACGAGTTGTTCCTAAATGACAAAATAGGGTACACGTGGACTAAAAGCTAAGTGAATAAAAATGTAGCTAATCCGAGCTTAGCTTGATTGTCTACTCAAATCTAAGTGAAAAAATGTAAGAGACAAACGGTGACACGCGTAACGTTAATAAAAAAAACTAAAAGTACTGTTATCCCTCTATTGATAGTAGCACCAATGGAATGTGTTTCAAATAAAATAAGATCGGTTTCAATGAATTTCACCGAATGAAGTGTGCTCTTCCATGGGGCAATTCACATTTATATTCTCCTAAACTTCCTACATATGAATCGCTTAACACATTCCATTGCAACGGAATAAATTTGTGCCTTGGTTTATCCAGCGACATTTGACCTGTCGCATTTGCTAAACGTGTCGTTGACTGTGTTCGGAAATTTATATAGGGCACCTCGTTTGATAGAGGAAAAATTTCCTTAGATTGAGTTGCTATCCGCCATGACGATGCGCGGCGGACGGCGGACGGCGGACGGCGATCAACTTTGAACCGGGACAAGAATTTCACTTAGCCTACGGGTTTTCGTATTGCTAAATAGGTCTTTAACGCAGTTCAGAAGGGTTCGCTGATCGGGAATGTTGACTGTGGTGGGATCTATTCCATAGTTTTTGCGGTTTTCGGTAGCTAGTGTGAATTCAATTATGGAACCCCCAAAATTAGTGTCGCTGTGAAGAATAGGAAAGGCTGATTTGAATTTTTTAAAGTGCATTCAAATTTTCAGTGTGTTAGCATACTCTCAGGATGGCTTTGGTCGCACAATCGGTATACGACTATTACAACTATTTATTCCGGGAATACAACGGTTCGTATCAACACTCTCAAACATTTCGAAACCTCAGCTTATGTTTTACTAATTCTTATCTCCAGACCCCAGGGTAGAGCATTTTCCACTTCTGGGTTCACCTTTGCCAATCTTCGTGATCATCGTAGTATATCTGAACTTGGTCAACAACTGGGGCCAAAGATGGATGCAAAACCGAAAACCATACCAGCTGACCACGATTATGAACATCTACAACGGGACCCAGGTGGTGCTGAATTTGTGGATCGGCATTTCGGGATGGCTCAATTCGTACTTTTCCGATGATTACGATTGGATCTGCGAGCCCGTCAATCAGAAAGTGTCCCCGTCCAGGCAAACGTTAATTTATATGACCTACCTTTACTTTCTGACCAAGATTATGGATTTGCTGGATACCGTGAGTAGATGCCATCTTTTGACGAATGTCTACTGAAGTATGACTGACACAATTTTCAGGTATTTTTCGTTCTGAGAAAAAAGAACAATCAGATCACGTTCCTGCACACGTATCATCACGCGGGCATGGTTTTTGCCACCTATATTTTTACGAAGTTTGTCTCAGGTGAGTGTTGGTTAACTAATCTGATGTATAAGATTCGAACCCTCGAAAACAAAATTCAGACGAGCACTTTGGAACTAAGCAGATTTAAAATCAACAATTAGAAAATGCTTTCTACAGTCAATTTTGCCCTCGAAATTTCAAATTCTACCCCCGTAATGACTTGAATTTGTTAGTTGACTTTGGGAGCATGTTCTTCAAGCAATCAGTGTTTAGGTACACCAACCCACGTGGCATCACCCAGCCGGGTATGTTTTCTGTTAGATTTATGGTATCATACTGCCTCCTGTCAATCCAGATTAGAAATGGCGAGAACGTTCCGTGCCATGTGGCAGCAGAGGGAACAACATACGAAAAATATACCCGCAAAACAATACAAGCGTACCTACTTTCGAAGGATATGAATGGAGAGTTGTTGGCTAGACAATGCCGCTTAAAATATTCTATACACTTCATTCGACTTTTTGGGGCAGTTTTTTTAAATTTTCTTAAACATCTTTTATATTCCAAATATAATGGTTTAAAATTAATTAACTATATTAAAATACAGAACTTTAAGTACATTCTTTAAAATGAAAACAGTTCTAATGAAAAAATAACAGTTCAAAGAATGCCATTTCCCTAGCAAGTGCTGAGCTTTCCTAAATATTTTCTTAACCTATCCGGATATTTTTATTTCTTAATCCAAGGAAACATCCGGATATTGAATTTCAAATCTTTTATTCAAAAAAACTGGGCCATACCCAAGCAAACTTGACCAAAATCGAAGTATTTCAAATGGAAGACACTCACATTGTTTTTTGAAGGCTCATTGTTCCAATCTTATTTTACAATTCCAAAATCATGATTGAAGTTTGTTTTGATAAATCTTGTTAAAAAATTTGTGTTTCTTGACACAAAAATATAAATAATGTAAACTAAATTTTATGTTTCATGATTTTGCATATTGTTTATGAATTCGAGCAAAATCCATGTTACTTCCATTAATATCTTGAATGCAAGGCCGGATCAAGATTTCCAGAGAAGAAATCTTTAAAAATCTGAGCAAATTTGGATAAATCCGGCCAAATTGAAATGCTTATGCTATGCTATGAACAGGGCCGTAAGAACCGACTCATGGATGACAAATAATGTTTGTAGCGGTATCATTATTCATTTTGAAGTACATTTACCTTGCAAATTTTCGTATTAAATTGTAACTTTTGATAATTTATCCTAAACCTAAAAGGCGAGCTAAATTCGCTTTCATCGATGGTTAAAATCTTTGAATTAGTTTAAGAGTCTGGTAGATCAAACTTAGTTTATTTGAGCATAAAATAAGCTTTTGTTAGGTGTTAGCACCGACATGGCCGTGAATGGCGTTACGTTGTCTTATGAGCCTGTTTGAACCTTTGGGCCTTTTGTCACCGTTATTGGTTCATTGGAAAATTCTGTTACAAGATGTGTGGAGAAGTGGAATAACTTGGGATGAAGAACTCAAAGAACCAGAGTTCCTACAATGGCTGAAATGGACATCACTGATTTCCTGTCTACAAGATCGATCTGTTCCACGCTGTTATTTTGAAAATTGCGATCCTGCTGCGTACGAATCCTTGCAACTCAATGTGTTTGCTGATGCCAGCAAGCATGCGTATGGCTGCGTGGCATATTACTGTATAGGGACCATTCAAATATTACGTAACGCTTTAAGGGGGGAGGGGGTATAGCAGTTTGTTACGCTTTGTGGATTTTGCTTAGAAATTTTGAGACGAATGTGTTACGTAGGGGGGAGGGGGGCTTGAAAATTCTCGAAAATTGCGTTACGTAATATTTGAACGGCCCCATAGTAGATGCGGGGCAACCTAAATGCGCTTTGGTGATGTCTAAGTCTAGAGTTGCTCCGTTGAAACCTTTATCAATACCGAAGATGGAGTTACAAGCAGCTGTTGCTGGTGCTAGGATGATCAACGCGGTGCGGTCGAATCATTCTTTACCAATACGAGAATCTTTTTTGTGGATAGACAACAAAGCAGTTCTTTCGTGGCTTGCTTCGGTTCCTCGGAACTACACGCCGTTCGTAGGGAACAGAGTTGCTGAGATACACGATCTAATCGATGTAAGAACTTGCCGGTGGGTTCCAACGAAAGACAACGTTGCTGACATTCTAACCAAGTGGACCGGAGAAGCAGAGTTGAAATCTTGCAGTCGATGGTATCATGCAATGTGGTGGAAAGAGAGGTGATGAGAAAGAAACGTTGCAAAGGTAGTAGTAAAGTTTTTTCCTCGAAAACATGTTACCATGACAAAAGTGACGTCACTACCGACCATTTTCGCGACGCATTTTGCCTAGAATAAATTGAGCTCCCTGACAACGACGCGTCGCGACGTAGGATTTGTTTATGTTTATTTTCCTTTTTTCTCTCCTACGTGCAATAGTGTGCGTTCTTTTGCGCCACCTTAGTAAAAGTATACCTCATTGGGTATCATGGTCCTCAGTTTTTACTAGATTGTGAATCTAGTTGGCCGGAATCAGCGCTTCCATCTCCGGGAACGCTGGAAGAACTTCGAGCAAAGTTTCTTTTTCATGACGTGACAACTACAGCTGCTCTCATCGATCTGAGCTGTATTTCAAGATAGAAAATAATAGTAAGAACCATGACGATGGTATACCGATTTATTGAAAACTGCCGCAGACTGCTGCAAAGAAGGTAATATGCGAGCCCTTTTACAACTTCCGGCAACAATTATCCAAGTTCAACAGAAAGAATATCAACGTGCAGAATTTCGTCTTTGACAGATGGCGCAACAACAGGGATTTTCTGTTGAATACTCAATTTTAGTGTTCAACCGAGACAAACCAGTGGACAAGTGGAAAAGAGCAGTTTTCTATACAACAAATCTCCGTTCATCGACGAGTTCGGAGTGATGCGCATAGAGAGCCAGATAGAACACTCTGTAGATCTTCCCTTTGATCTTCGTTTTCCTGTCATCCTTCCGCGGAAGAACCTCGTTACCACCAGACTATTAGAATACTTTCATCGTCAGTTCGGACATTCCAACCGGGAAACTGTAATGAACGAAGTTCGCCAACGCTTCGTTGTACAAAATCTTCGTGCTGCTATCAAAGACGTGATGAAGACGTGCCAGTGGTGCAAGATACGGAAATGTAAACCAGATCATCCAAAGATGGCTCTTTTGCCAAAGGAACGTTTGACGCCGCACATTCGACCTTTCAGTTACGTCGGAATCGATTACTGTGGCCCGATTGAAGTAACTGTGACTCGTCATAAGGAAAAGCGGTACATTGCGGTGTTTACGTGTCTCGTGACCAGAGGCGTACATCTTGAAGTTGCCCATAGCCTATCAACAGACTCCTGCAAGATGGCGATACGTCGCTTCGTGAAGAGGAAGGCCGCTCCTATGAACATATTTTCTGACAACGGGACCAACTTGGTGGGAGCAAGTCGAGAATTAGCTGAGCAATTACGACGAATCAACGAAGCTTGTTCGGAGACCTTAACGGACGCAAGAACGGAATGGTGTTTCAACCCTCCCTCTGCTACCCACATGGGTGGTGTTTGGGAGCGAATGGTGCGCTCGGTGAAGGAATCTCTCAAGGCGTACGACGATGGTGGAAAGCTGAACGACGAAATACTTCTTACATCCTTGGCCGAAATAGAAGACCTGATAAACTCGAGGCCACTTACCTACATGCCACAAGAGTCCGCAATTGAAGTAGCTTTTACACCAAACCACCTGATCAAAGGTTTCTCATCGGAGAACAAAGAAGCGATGTGTGATCCGGTCGATCTAGGGGACGCTTTACGCAGTAGTTTCAAGAGATCGCTGCAAATGACTGAACGTTATTGGATGAGGTGGATTAAGGAGTACTTGCCAACGCTGCAGCAGAGGTCTAAGTGGTTCCAAACTACGCATCCGATCAAGGTCGGGGACCTGGTTGGTCTACATAGCCGAAGGTACTTGGAGGTGCTGGGTTCACGGACGCGTGTTACAGGTGATGCCGAATAAAGATGGAGTAGTAAGGCAAGTCGTGGTGAAAACCAGAAATGGAGAATTGAGACGACCAGTGGTCAAACTTGCCGTGCTGGATGTTGCAGGTGAAGCCGATGGATACGGACGGTCATCAGCTCCACGGGGCGGGGAATGTTAGCACCGACATGGCCGTTCTCTCTAAAAGAGCCCCTGATCGTCGAAGTGTGTTTGGCAGTTCGTTTAGGGATTCATTCGTCAACACTCAACACTAAGCGCGATGACTTAGCAGAAGAGAAGAACACAAGATAGCTTCTAGAATATTTATACCGTATTGTTGAGATCGGAGCAGTTAACAGTTTATACTTATAACCTTTGAAAGTTTATTGTAATAACTATCTACTGTGAGTATTAAAGTTATTCCGTAAAATTATATTCTTTTCTAACAATTGATCTACAAATGTAGGATAGTGCGATCTGAGAGTTGCACCACAGTGTGTAGGACCTTTTCGATTTTGCTAGGATAGGAGATAACAAGATCTAAGTATGGAAAATGATTTAGCTAATAAAATTTATTTGTAGTTTTGAGCCCCACAAAAAGTGCCGCTTCAGAAACGACTTTCCTTCATCCGAACAGTTAGGAGAGCCTTAAATTTTCTCAAAAAAACTTATTTTATACTCAAATCGAACAAGCCATTCCATATCTTTTTGCAATTTGAAAGATTTCAACCATTGATAGAAATAATTCAATTTTTCAAACAAAACCCAAAAAGCAAGAGATAAAAAAATTTTCAGATAAAACATGGTTGATGCGAACTTAAATCAAATTGATAGATTTAGTTTGAAATTGTGTTTAATAAAAACTGCAATATGAATAATTTAATGTGAAACAATGCATTGAGAAAGGTACAAGTTTTTTTTAACAGCAAATATTTTTCATAAAGAATCAATTCCATAATAAAAATCCTGTAGATGATTTTGTGAAATAAAATTTTGGTTTTTTGTATAAAACAAAACTTGACTTTAATTCTACTTTTTATTTGTGATTTACAGCTAAATTGTGTGTACAAACTAATTATGGTTAAAAATTTGAAATCTGGAAGTTGAATTGACAAGCAATCTTAAGTTCATGATCTCTTGAATTCCTCAACAATTTATGTTGATTGTAAAATTTATTTACAAGCTAAATCTTTTTCTGAATTTTGAATTTGCATTCTTAACCTGATTTTTTTAATGGATTTTTTAACGGCTATCATTGTCGGATTTTTAAGTAAAAACGACTGTTTTTTACTTTTATGCGTTTTCATATTTATGATTGTCAAAATGTTTGAATTTAGTGTAAGAATTTTATTTGAGAACTTTAGATATGAATACAAAACCAATTTTTTTTTCATATTCGGAGAACTATCAAGAACCCTGAACTGGATACAAAATGCGAAATACGATAATAGAATTACAATTTTTGTTATGGGAATTATGGTATCAGAACCTTAATTTAATATTCAGACCTGAATTTCTATGGTCAATTGAGACAATTTTGAAAAAGTGTAGCAGAATTTTAAACTTGGGGTTGGTTTTTGGGGTTTTGGCATTAGTTTTAGTCTAGATTGTTACTCTTTAATATTATATTATCATAATTTGATTCTGAACTTAAAATTTTAGTGAAGGGTAGAATATCTCGCTTGCTTTTTTGAACACTCTTGGTACTTATTAGGCTGCTGCTGCTGATTGTTTGCTTTCGTTTGGTGAAAAACGACGGAATTGGCTAAAGAAGCGCAGATTTTTAAAGCTGCTATTGATGATATTTTGTTGTGATTTAACTTTCCGGTGGAAAAAGACGGAATTGGCTTAGGAAGCGCAGATTTTTAAGGTTGCTGTTGCTGATTGTTTGTTATGATTTGGCCTTCCGTTGGATAAAGACGGAATGGCTTGAGAAGCGCAGATATTTAGGACTGTTGCGGCTGATTGTTTGCTCTGATTTGGTCATCCGGTGGAAAAAGGCGAAATTGGCTGTGCAGATTTTAAAGGCTGCTGCTAATTGTTTGTTATGAGTTTGCTTTCAAGTTGGGAAGGCTGCTTTAAGAACACTATCGAATTATTTCGGCTATCGTAAACAGAGACAGAGTGACAAGAAAAGCACAGTTAGGGGAAGCTGTTGCTAAGAAAGTTTTCGGATTCTTCTGGATCTGGTAAACAAAAACAAATCGACGGAAAATTCACAGATTGGAAAGGCTTTTGTGAAGTATATTTTCGGATTGGATGAAATACATATATGCAGAAAATATATAAATTTTTGAAGATTTGAAAAGCTTTTGCAGAAAACGGAATGTAGAATTGAGATAAGGGATACTCGAAATATAAAGTTTTGTAATTGAGAAAACAAAAGTCAGTAAATAAAAGATTCTATTGAAAATATAGTTGAGAAGGAATGTTGAGATAAGATCCCCAGCCAACATTTTTGTAGGTTTATTTCTCAAGAACTTTGTTATACGTGTCTTATACATTATAGAATGATTGTATACATCTCGAAAAAACAGCATTTACCTACCAAAGTGGAGGAAATATACATACATATTTTTAAATTCTGTCTTAAAATTGGACGATATTTAACGCCTTATACGTACATCCTGAAAGTTAGAGAGCGCAAATTTTGCTTTCAATTTATGCAAACCGTCCCCGGCGACAATATTTGCTGCTTCAATCATTGGACAATTCTTTCAAATGAACCAGCTGATTTTTAGTAATCTGGTTGCACTGTTACTCGCAAAGAGAACAACAAGGTTGTTTTCTCACTTGAATCCCGCGTGGGAGAACAAATTTGCAAACATGGTGGACTTTTTATCATATCCGATTTATACCAACTATCCGATATATCCGAAAGATTACAAGACCAAAAAACCAATTTTGGAAGGTGTAAGTTTTTTGGACCTTTTGTATTCTTGATTTTATTGAATTATTCGATTAAAAATTACTTGATTTATAGGTTTTGTGCAACGATACAGTATGCAATTTTGTTGTATACAAGCTTTCATGCAATTTATTCCTATTTATTTGTTTTTCGCATTACTTTTTATTGTCCCCTCCCCTCGCGATGTTCAAACTCCGAGTGACAAAAGAAGGATTTGAAATTTGTTCCGGCCTTATTTGGTACGATATGCGATTCTCAGTATTAACGACTTAATCTATCATTTCTAATACGATTAATGATTTTAGTATAATATTTTTCACTATAATGGAGATCAAGAATATGTAATCTTTTGACGGATTTCAAAGCTGATTTCGAACGATTCGGGAGCATAGATTTGATAATGACATGCAACTATTTTTTCTCCAACGGCACTAATATTTTTTTGGTTATATTGATTATTATTATGAATATAAATGTTATATTTTTCAATACATGAATCATCTTTCTTGAAGATTGCGAGTCGTTTTTACTTATGTGAAGAAAATAAAAGTTAGGGAGTTTTTTTGTCTTTTTTCTCATTTGATTTTATATTAGATTTTCAAAACAGAACGGAAAATTTTCCTATTCGGTAGCCAATGAAATTGCTAAATAAATTCAAATCTAGTTTTATTGTATGTTTTTGAAATTTGAAGGATATTGTCAAAAAGTACTTTTTAGAAATTATTTTATCGGCTATATCGGGGAAATTTTATATTCTTTGAGAAAGAACGTTTAAGAATTTTAAGATTATAGACGAATAGAAGATTAAAATAACGTTGCCAGATTGCCGGTTTTTTTCGGTTTTGCCCGGATATTTAATATAAAATTTGGGAACAGTCTGGCCCGGCCCACTTGCCCGGATTTATTCACTGTATTTGGCATATCAAACCAAAAAAAAAAAAAGAAGACAAGAACATGTTGAATTTTTTTTTCAACGAACGGAATTTTTTGAGCGAGGCTTATCAAAACAATCATGAAAGGTTTTTCGGAAGCCTAACATACGATTTGAAGTCTCTCGTTGAGTTTTGATGAAAATTTTACAATTTTTTTCTTAATTTGTGTCGAGTAATTTCTGGCTTTTGACAAAATTTGTCCGGATATTGCCAGGATTTTTGGTCGTTAATTTTGAAATCAAATGCCCGGATATTTCTAGGTTTTTTTGTTATAAAATTGCCCGGATTTGTCCAGCCAGAAAATTCTGGCAACCTCACTCATGGGGGGATTTAGCGACCAAATTTTTCTATGACATTTTCGCTTAAACAATGCATGAATAATACACATTAAAAATGATTGTTTTTACACTAGGTATTTGATTATTCATTTTTAACTTCTTTTACATTAACAGTTTTTCGTATTAAATAGAAACTTTTGAAAATATATCCTTAAATCTTGAAAATGGTAAGCTATATTTATACCTATAAGAAATCCTAAGGTAACAAAGTGCGATCTCTTGCAATTTGAATTTCCGTATGTCATAGTAATCTTGATGATTTTATCTTGATTGTAAAACTCATTTACGAGCTGAAACTGAATCTGAATTTTGAATGTAATTTCTATATGCAAATTTGGCAACTGATCTCAAAATTTGATTTTTGGATCTGTTTCCAAATTTCAATTTTCTGAAACATACCAAAAAAAAAACGATTTCAGAATTTAGATTTCAAATCAGCATTTCCATTACGAGCCAAAGATTGAAGTTTGTTTCAGACTCTCAATCATGATCTATAATTTAAATTGTGATATTTTCGGTTTCAATCTGTATTTATTATTTTTATTATTCCTTTTAATCCAACTTGCGAATTTGAAATTAAATGTGAATAAAAAAAATTATGCATCTGATTCTAAGTTTTCATTTCTGGATCGCCATTTTGATGCTTTAACATGTTTGAATTTCGCATAAGAACTGGCGTTTCTACGGCCATGATGTCAAGTGTTAATAACGAAGTACACAATTGAAATCATGTTTTGTCCATTATTCAAATTAAAAAATTCCAATTTTCTTGCTGTCCAAATATTTCTACACCAGTCTCATGGACCATGGGCCATTCTACACTTGAGATGGGTTACGTTACCCGACAGCAAACTCAACGGCACAAGCAATCCGATCCTGGCTCTCGGTTCGGATCTGACTGGAGAAGGTTTGCGTTGCAATCTGGGAGCGATACATTTTTAACAGTTCATTAAAATTGTATGCTTTCATTCCGAACGAAGACGCGCGGCGATCCAACCAATGTTTTCAAATTGTTCGGATGCAGACGGACTACGGACAGTAGTATGGTTCATCTCTTACCTTTGGATTATTTAACTTCCCAGAAAACTTTCTCAAGGTCAAAATTTATGTTTTACCTTTCTTATAAATATTTGTTTTAAAAATAATATAAGGTACTACAAAACCTTGAATGAATAAATGGGTCCTACGAAAAAATATGAACTTTCTAGAGAAACTCAACAGCTTTGAAACAAAAATCGTAAAAAACAGGAAAAGTTGGAATCGAAATTACACGTGGCAGCAACAGAAGAAAAAAATCTCCCACGCGTTACAAACAAGTTAGAAAGAAATGCTACACTAAACAAGAACCTGATGCTTGTGTGAACATCGCTTCGGTGAGTATAGGTCAAGACTTTGTTTTTGTTTTTCTCCCTTATACAAGACGAATGGTTGGTTTGGTAACTCCAAAAAAAAACACCATCTTACCAGAAATTCTGCTCCATTCAGTTCGTTCTTATCCAACCATTTGGTCCGGAGGAAAAAGAAAACTGGAAGGACATTCTGTTTCCATTTTCTTGCTGAGTATCGTTGGCGGGAAAAACAAATTAATCTCTAATTTCTTGCTGTTGTTCGTCGGAATACTGATGTTTTCCAGAAAGTGAGGCCACATTTGCAAACAACAAAATAGTTAAACCACGTTAAACGTAGTAACCAGAAAACTGATCAAAAATTTGGCGGATGCAAGCTTGAATTTACCCAATTGAGGTTTAATATAAATCAACTGAACAATATTTCCCAACAAGATATAGATAAACATACCAATATTAAAGAAAATGACAAATGCACAAGAAATGTTTGGGAAAAACAAGCAGTAGAGAGGTATAACTGTTTAATTTAATTATTTTTAAGGAGCAAATGAACGGAAGAAAAAGAGTTCAAATTCATTGTGAAACTGAAAACAATTCCAGTCTAAATTTTTTGAGCTATCAATTGATGGATTGAAAATATAATTACTTTTAAATAGCTTTAATCAATCAAATAATTTTATTGTAATTACATTTGAAATGATCTACAAAAAAGAAAACAAAGGAAACTACCGGCACGCAATGCAATATAAACTTTAAATCATACAACAGTCAAGCCTGGATTAGCAAGAATTGGATAAGCAAGAAACCTCTAGAAGCTGGAGAACTCGTTAGATCCTGTGATTTTTCTAGAACAAATCTTCTATAAGTGAGAGTTAAAAACCTTTATAGGCGAGAGTTTTTTCCTGACTATGATAAGCAAATCATTAAGATGATGTTTCCTAAGTGAAGTTTTGGTGCCAAACTGATTTCTGATACCAAACTGACAACATGACTTTTATCATACAAAGAATTATTATGTTCTTTTTTATTTCTTCCAGTCAAAATATCTTTAATTACTTCTTAAAAAGATATTTTGAATAATTTGATAACTTCTATAAGGAAAAGGGTTGTTACAAAACCTATAGAAATTAGAACCTGGATAAGTGAGAAACCTTTTGAAGCGGGAAAAAAAAAGTTGGGTTGCCTGGACTCTCGCTTTTTCAAGTTCGACAGTTGCATAGAGACCGGAATCCAGAGTGCCCAAATTTTGAGGTTTTAATACTTTTCAAATATTTTTAAATCAGAGCAAAAAAACTTTTGTTCACTTTATTTGAACTTCTTGATAGATACACTGTACAACATAGCATTATGTATTGAAAAGTTTTACACACTAAAACTCATTAAGCCATTTATTATATGAAGTTTTTGGCAGGTATAAAACAAACTTCGCCGTTTTAAAATATACTACAGCTTAGGTTGAAATAAGAAACTGCGGAAAAACGGAAAACCAACTTTAAATGTTACTCTTTTTTTTATTGATACACGTTTTTGGGAACTCCTTGGAAGAAATTCAATGAATTTCAATAATTTAAAGTTTTCGATGTACTCTTTAGTCATTTTTTTTAAATAAGTTTGAATAGATTTCTCGAACCGAATTTGTTCAGATGCTATCAGATGCTTCTTAAAAAATTGAGTTTTTATTTTAATGGTCTTCAGAAAACGACTTTAAAACCAAAAGGTCTTTAAAAATAAGTGTTTGGCATCAAATACCTATAACTCAATTTGTTGAAGTCGTATTGAAAAACTTTTGTTTGATGTGATTATAGATAGATTAAGAGTTTTCAATATTGGTTCTCATGTTCTTAAAGATTAAATTTGTTATCAGCTCAGTTTTTTAAATATAAGCTAATTATTCAGCAAAAAATTTCATTATTCGAACCGGAATGATCACGATCTATGTTCAAAACTACCATCATTTTTAGGCCATTTTGTCTTTCGGCTCAATTTTCAAACGCTATAAAAGTTGTACTGATTTTTTTCTTAGTAAATGGGTAGTGAACAAGTAAACAATTCCAAAAATATAATTTATGAAAATCGGATAAGTAATTTTGAAGATATATCCAAAATAGTAATCCGAGTCTATATGACCCTAACCGGCTAATTGTCTTTTTTTAACCGCAAAGAAAGGTTAAAAAATCGAACACATTTGTTAAATGATTTTAGTAACTCCAAATCAGAAACACCTTTAAATGTTGGAAGCGTATAAATATTGGATTTAGAGAACTCGTGATTTTCTTCAAGAGCTAATGAATTGAACCAATAGTTTTCATCTGGAATCGAACAATCCCATCATAGCTCATGCTTCCTTATGTTCTCTGATGGAACTGATAATTTGTTCGGAAAACCCTTGAGCTTTTGTTAAAACACGTGACAATTCTGTGTTCTGTGAGAACCCTTATAACTATTCTTTTTTTTTCCAATGAACTCATAGATTCTTACAAGATCAGATTTGTGAGCTTACTCACAAATCTGAATCTATATATATAAAAATGAATTTCTGTCTGTCTGTCTGTCTGTCTGTCTGTCTGTCTGTCTGTTCCCTATAGACTCGGAAACTACTGAACCGATTTGCGTGAAACTTGGCAGGTGGGGGTATTGAAGGCAGGGGAAGGTTCCTATTATGGTTTGAGACTCCCATCCAAAAGTCAATTTTTTGCATAACTCGAAAACCCATCAAGCAAATGGTATCAAATTTGGCCTGGGGTGGTATTTGGGAACGAGAAATATTTCTATGAATATTAGGTACCCCTCCCTCCTCTCAGTGGGGTGATAGGAAGGGGGGAGGGGGGCTACCTTACAATTTTTCATATAACTCAAAAACTAATTAAGCAAATCGTATCAAATTTGGCATGGGGTGGTATTTGGAAACGAGGAATATTTCTATGAATATTAGGTACCCCTTCCTCCTCTCAGTGGGGTGATAGGAAGGGGGGAGGGGGGCTACCTTATAATTTTTCATATAACTCAAAAACTAATTAGGCAAATGGTATCAAATTTGGCATGGGGTGGTATTTGGGAACGAGGAATATTTCTATGAATATTAGGTACCCCTCCCTCCTCTCAGTGGGGTGATAGGAAGGGGGGAAGAGGGCTATCTTACAATTTTTCATATAACTCGAAAACTAATCAAAACATTGGAACCAAATTTGGCACGGGAAGGTATTTGGATACGAAAAATATTTCTAAGGTTTTATGAGACCCATCCCTCTTTCGAGTAGAGAGATATAAAGGGAGGAGGGCGTTTCTTTTATAATTTTTTACATAACTCAAAAACTAATTAAGCAAATGGAACCAAATTTGGCATGAGCGGATATTTGGGAACGTGACATGATCTAATGATTGTTTGAGACCCCTACCTTCTTCCAGCGGGAAGAACGGAAAGAGGGAGGGGAGTTTCATACAATTTTTACTGCATAACCCAAGAACTACAACGACAAAAGGAATCAAATTTAGCATGGAACGATATTTGAGTGCGAGAAATGTTTCTATGAATATTTTGTATTGCTCACTACTTCAAAGAGGTGGATGAAAAGGGAGAGGAGAGGTCTCCCTTTTTTTCATTATAATTGCAGAGTTGTTCGAGCAAATTAAACCATATTTGGCATATGAGGGTATTTGGATTCGTGAAATGTTTCTATAATAAATTGAAGCCCCACCTTTTTTCAGTGGAAAGATATACAGGGGGAAAGGGGGGCTTTCATACAATTTTTTTGCATAACTTGAGAATTAATCGAACAGTTGAAACCAAATTTGGCATCAACAAGTATTTGAGCACGAAAAATACTTTTATGAATATTAAGTTCTCACCCCTCCATTCAATGGGGAGAACGGAAGAGGAGATGGTACTTCCTTTCAAGTTTATGCATAACTCAAGAATTTACTACGCAAATAAAACCAAATTTGGCATGGGATGGTATTTCAGAGCGAGAAATTTTTCAATGTGAAGCAATTCCTTACTTGCAGTAAGAGGATAGAATTGGGTATATAGGAAGGGAAGAGGAAAGCTTACATTTAACTTTTTTTTTTACAAAATTCGAGAAATGGACAAAATTTAATTAAGAAAATCATGTTGGTACGATTCTGTGATTATCTGAGGCACCATCCTCCTTTCAGTAAGTAGTTACATAGGAGGGGGTGAGTCCAATACAATTTTGTTAGCATTTGTTCTCAATTCATGCTAACGTAGCCAACAAATGGGAACAAATATGGCATGGAAAGGTATTTGGTTACGAGATAGGTTTCTACGATTGTTATAGACCCTTACGCTTTACAGTATAGTGAGGGTAAGAAAGGAGGGAGCTCTTTATAAATTTTGTAAAGCTTGAAAACTTATCAGCCAATGGAATTATATTTTTGATATAAGATGATTTTTGGGCACGAAAAAATGGGTATGATTCTTAAAGACCACGACCTCCATTCAGCAAGGGGTAAAAGGAAGGACAGAGGGATCTCTTATCAGTTTTTTAGCATAAATCCAGAATATATCAAGCAAAAACAACTATATTTTATAAGTAAGATTTTTCAGGGCGAAGCTTAGAAAAACAGATTAAAATTATCAGATTTTTTTCTAATCTTCTTCTATCCATCTATAATTTTCAATTCTTGAAATGTTTTCACTATGAGAACATAACATTTACCGATAAGGCCGTAAAAATTAATTTCAAAAAATTATCAGATCTTTAACACAAATGTATAGATCCAAATTCAGAAAATTAGTTTAAGTCATCTTTGTGTTGCGATTCGAAACTCCAACTGCATCTTTCATTTTATAGCGGTTGCTCATGAATTATGTTAAAATTTGATTTAAAATTATGCCAACAAAACAATAAAAAATTGAATAATTTCTAGAAATATCATTTGTTTTTGTAAGGTGTAGCAAAGCACACCGGGTCAGCTAGTTTAATATAAAAAAAATCGAGACGTTCTCAGGAACACATGATTCCTTAAACTGCCTTCAAAAATTTTTACGCTCTCTTCAAAACTCGCGGGTTTTCTCAAGAGCTGGTGAGCTCATAAATAAATAATTAAAAAATGCTGAGCTTTCTCGAAAGCTAATGTAAAGCAGTAACCCGAATTATTCCCCTCAGAAATTCAAAAAAAAAACAAAATCATGAGCTTTCTCCAAAACTGGAAAGTTCACTATCTGGATAATTTTATTTTCTTAATATCTTATAAGTATATTAAAAAATCTATTTTGTGAGAAATACTCAGAATTTTTTTAAATTGCTAGGAGCACAACTTTTGTCTGATCAAAAACCTATGCAAACTCTTGATTCTTCGAAAATTTACCCAAAATGTCATGCGTTCCTTAGTGTTTTCACTAAGCTGGTTTCAGATGATTAAGTCTGTAAAATACTCAAGGGATGAAGAATCTTAATACTCAGAAATTTCACAGCTTTGATCCCTTGGATGATGTATCTAAAAATCAGATTTTTCTTTTCGACTTTTTTCTTAATTGTTTTTTGTGTAGCGGCTCACAACACTCCCAACAGGCTCATTTGAGCCCTCTAGTAATAGACGCTACTGTTCTCAGCACGTCTGGTGGCAAATAAGAAAGAAAGATTATTTAATACATGAACAAATTCTACGCATGATGAGAATACAAACATTTCAATTAATTGCGAGGAAATGTGATGAAATTTTTACAAAATTTTACAACATTTACAAAATAAATGCTTCAAACTTATAAATATTTACATTGAAAGATAGCTTTGTTCGACTTGTTTAACGACTTATTTTTTCTTCAAAAATTTTAAGCAGATTGTTTTTAAATGTCGATCGAAAATAAGTTTGGACATTGGCCACTGTCGTAAACCCAGGATATTCCGTCGCCTTTATTTGCCGTCTTCGTTAGATGTCTCGATGTTCGCACTATAAAATCCGAATTAAGAATCACCTTTCCGCACAGGCACTGTTCTTTTTAAAGGAAAATTGTCCGCGCATTTCGCTGAAAATATGCTGCAATCTAAGCAGTCCATGCTTTCCGATTATCTCATTTTATCTGTTCGTCAGATGGTTCCAGAACAGAATCAGAATCCATGAACTTTTGACTCTGTTCTTTTCACTGCCTAATCTGTATCCTACAGCCACCACCCGTGACGAAGAGCGTAGCCTTCAAATCTTCTAAGCCAACGGTCATGAGATCGAATCCCGGTCACGGCATCCATAGTTCACTTTCTGTGGGTTTATTGTGTTACTCACTCTAAACACTATTATCATTCAGTATTTTCATACTGAATACTACACAGGGGAACAGAATTTTTGGTGCTGATTTTGAATCAAATTAATCTAAATTAATCTAAATTAATGGATCCAGAAGTGCAACGTTGAGGAAAAATTAATTTCTACAATTTTTAAAATTTGGAATAGATAAGATTACAGCTAATTTTCACATCATTCAAAAAAGTTGTTGAGTATTTGATATTATAGATCTAGACTCATTTAACAACTTTGTTGCAGAATGCGATACTATTTGACTTATTGATTTTTTTAGATATCAAAAATTCAATTCTGATTAAAATTTCGTCAGTATTCCCGTTTTTTGCGGTGTAGGGAGAAAATAACAAAATCAAACCCTCCATAACTTTTTTCTTTGAGATCAAAATTACTCGTGGTCTCCGGGAATGTTGATTGTTGTGTGAAACTCTTTATTTTTAAAATATTTGTAATGTTTTAGAGCTTTGCCAAAACATCGCACAAATTTTAAAAGAATTTTTATCAGTTAAACTGCTATACTCTCTAATCTACCATGTTATTTGATAATCAAAATTCGATCTCAAGAGAGTTGGCATAGAAGACAAAAATCCTTTCGCATACTCTGAGACTTGCTAGCTTAATAGGCACTAGAATTATATTGGTTCAAAATAAAAAAAGCAAAACGTAAGTTATAGTTATAGTTTGAAAAAAAATTATGTCAGAACGAAATTTTCAAAAATCGGTATGAAATCGGTAGGTTTTATCAAAAATCGGTATTCGGTATATACCGATTCTTGGATAAAAATTTGTTCAAAAATCGGTATGAATTCCGAAAAATCGGTGGATGCGGCATCTATGAGTATAAATCTATAAAATAAGAGTGCCAGATTGCCCGGATTTCATTGAAAAAAGCACGGATTTTTTTCACTTTATTTGCCAAATAAAAAAACGAATTGTTTTATAAACTCTTTTTATTTGTGTGTCCGAAATGAAATTTTTTGAGCAAGCTTATGAAAATAATCATGAATATTTTTTTTCTTGATTTTGATGGTTCCTCAATTTCGACCAAATTTGCCCGATTATTGCCCAAATTTTTTGTCGACAGTTTTGAAATAAATTCCCGAATTTTTCCAGGTTTAAAAAAAAATAGCCAGGATTTGTCCGGCCCGGATACGTGCTGAAAAAATTCTGGCAACCTTACTATAAGCACTATATTAGCATTGGTTAATGCTATAGCGTTGGCGGGCAAAATGCTGGTAAAATGCAAATGTTGTCCAAATGCGAAATGTTTTTTTTTTTTATTTTCGTTTGGCTGAATTTTACTGTCGTTATACTGAATTTGCCTCTTATTGATACTTCTCTTAAGCATATTGTGGGACTCCATCGGCTGGAAGTTCCTACATGATTTTTTTTTAAATTTGGCTAGAGATGAACATTAATCGAACTCATGACATCTATGGCTCCGGCATATTTCAATGATTTTGCTTGTGGACCTATTAGGTTCGCCTAAAATCGATGAATTAAAGGCTAATTTGTACCATATTTCTAGCAACCGGTGAACTAAACTTACATCAATTCCGCATCAATCAATGCCAATGTGTTTTGGTATAATGCCACTATAGTGCTTAAATAGTGCTAAAAAGCATTAAAGCAAGCTTATGTGATGCCAATTTAATGCTTAGAAATTAAAATGCTAGTTGGATTTTGAAAATTTGGTATAATTCGTAAACGATGCAACATAGCACTGGAATGGCTGTTTTAATGCAGAATTGCACTTGATGTGCTGATATAATGCAATAAGGCACTTGAATGCTGGTACAAAGCTATAAAAATTCAAAGCTTCAGTGTTTATGGTTTATGGTTATGGGGGATTTCTCCGTCTTGTAACTGACTAAGCTCCTTCAGTGTCCATCGTCGTTTCTGTTGTTCTGGCTGCCTCAAAGCAACCTTTGCTTTTGAGTATGGTGTTGAACAAGGTAAACTTCATCAACTCATACTCATACATAAATGAAGTGTATCACTTTCACGTAGTCACCCTGTAAATTTATGAAAAAAAACCAAAGATAATTCCACAAACCTGAGGCTTATTTTTTTGGGGTATTTTTTGTCCTAATTTTTAAACTGTGCATTGTTACTTGATAAAATATTTCTCATTCAAACTAAACTTTCGCTTGTAAAAAGATCTTTACAATAATTTGGAATATTTTATTTGTTAAGATTGATGTTGAACTTTGGTACCCTAAAATTTGCCAGCTTTGATCTCTAGGATGACATATTTATCTCGAAATTAGCCTCTCATATAAAAGGCAAATATTTTAGAAATTCGTGCTAAACAAATCTGAACAACTATGCTGCTGGCATATATTCATAGAATGTACTAAATTTGTCTTATTTTTTTTTAGAAAATTAACAAAATGCTACTGAAAGATCTATTTCAACCCTTTTCAAATGTTTCTCAGAGTAATATTTAATTATTAAGTTTTGCTGGAGTATTGTTTTTTAAAATTTTCCCCATGGTTTCGATTGATTCCAAAAATTTGAGATACGCTTTTTTGGTACATGTTGTCAAAAACTGTGGAAAACAGAAAAGTTTTAATTTTTTTAAATGTTATGATGAAAAAAAAATGAGATCAAGTAACCCCAATTCCGCCAACAACAGGTGCCATGGCACTATGTCTGACTTAACCCTCAAAGCTGTTCGGATCAATATGACCCGAAGCGCACATTTCAAACATCTTTATCATCATTCCAATATACTGAAGAACTGGAAGTTTTATCAGACCAAAAAACTAAAATCGGTTCATTGGGTAATGAAATACAGCTAAGCAAAGCCAAATTGGACGTGGTTTTTTCAAAATAAGATTTTTTTCTACCGGAAGATCTGAGATAGCGGTCAAATCTTTCATTGGACCCCAACCTATCTATACATTGTTGGATGGATGGATTCTTGATTGATTCATCAATGAATCTCTTAAATACAGAAAAGCTGTCAGAAGTTATGAGTACATATTTTAAAAATAAAATTGATTTTTCGGACTTTTTACTTTCTGAACCAGTTTCTGATAACCTTGTAATACATATCGGCTTAAATTTGAAATGTTGAGTAATTACAATAAACTACCTTCTCAATGAATGTCATATCATCAAAATCGATTAACATTTACAACCAGGAGAACAATCAAACTACAGCTCAAATTTCCCCGAAACGGATATTTAGCGAACGGCTTTGGAAGGTTAAAAAAACTTAAAAGATTGCAAATCAGTAGGTGTCCAAACAAATAAACAACAGTTTAAACAAACTGTTAAATTTCAGTTAGACTGGAAAGCAAAAATTTCTCATGCGATTCGAAGCCACGTGCCATAAATGTGTTACCTTTTTTATTCCACATGGTAGAATAACTTAAAATAAACTGAGTTCAACTCGTATAATCTCCTTTTTATTCAGTAGAGTACTTTAGACATGGGTACATATCTAAACAGCGATAAGCATCCCAACTAAATAAATTGGCTGAAATTGACCTCTATGTGTTATGAGCACATGTTTGGTTAGGTAATATGCTTGCGGGAAAGTAGAAGAGGTATTACCCGGTCGTCTAATTGAATGTTTATTCTGATGGCAATTTCCCCTTTTCCTACCTCTTTTTTTCCTCCTTTAGGCAGTCACGCCACTCTCCTGGGTCTGATCAACAGTATGGTGCACGTCATCATGTACTTTTATTACTTCCTCACATCCTTCAGGCCCGAGCTGAAAAACTCCCTCTGGTGGAAGAGGCACATCACACAGGTGCAACTGGTACGTTTAACACATTTGGTTCCGCCATCTGAGGAATGGAATAACTGAACTTGTTTCTTTAAATTGTTTATTTATTTTTCAGATACAATTCCTGATCCTGATGGTTCATTTCGGGTTGCCACTTATCTTCGGCTATTGCAACTATCCTGTCTTCCTTCTGTTCGTCGGTTTCACGCAAAATCTGTTCATGTTCACGCTGTTTGCAGACTTCTACGTGAAAACTTACGTGAAGGGTCGGAAAAAGGAGCTGAAGGATGAAAAGAGTTAAATTGTATGAACGTATTGTAGGTACCATTCTCGTGAGATTAGCGTGTAAGTTAGAACGAGCTAAGTCACTTCGATAAGTGTTTCCCTGAGTTGATAACTATTATTTAACAAACAATACAAAAAAAATTAAGACTTTCGGCATAAAGGACATTTTGAACGTCAAATCAATGAAATCGTAACTATAGGTATCAATAAAGAAAACATTCAGTAAAAAACTTTAATAAAAATCGTTTGATTAATTTTTCTTCGATATTCAGCTATCAGGAAGGTCGATTTAAATAAAAGTAATCACAATGTTAATTTGTTTATCGCTTTTATCGGTGAAAAGTGATGTCCTTTCTAGTAAGATAATTTCACAATCAAGAAATCTTAAAGACGTATAGAAAGCTAGAAGATATAAAAGATGGTGAAAATGAGTCAGTAGAATTTTATTAAATTTTTGGTCAGCGCGGGGCACTACTATGAAGTGGTAGATACAAATACGAAGACTGCATTTCGATTCGACTTATGATAAGAAAGTTTTAAACTTTAAAAATGGGGTAGCTTTTTTCAGGGTGATATTCATCACTGTTAATGCTGCGTCAAAATGTTCGAAGCAGTGTCTCGTTCGTTAATAGTGCTGAATATCACCCTTAAAAAAGATAACTATTTTTTGAAGCTTAATATTTTTTGTGTCTTAACTTGAATCGAAATGGAGTCTTCGGATGAAATGTTTGCCCAGGAAACCCGTATTCAAAAGAAATCGGCCTAAGGCATAGGTCGGCAACCTGCGGCTCTTTGGATGTATAACTGCGGCTCTTTAGCTCAATGTGTGAAAATTTTGAAAATCCTAGAAATTTTCTAGATTAAACGGACGTAACATTAGTTCCTTCAGTTCAGATAATATTTCCCAGGGTTAAAAAAGAAACCAAAAAACTACTATAAAACAAATTAATAGCTTTTTGTCAGTTTGCAACCAAGTTGAGATTTAGAAATCAGTTAACGTTCTTCATTAAAGTCTGATATAGCATTTGGAAGCCTGAAGAAATTTTTCTTCGCTGGCACGGGAAGTTTTCCATTGAATTTGATTTTCTGATTAAATCGGATAAAAACCGAGCATTTTTTAATCGTCAAATAAAATCCTCACTGTTAAGATTATGAAATCAAGTTTGTTTATCTTGAATTGAATATTTTAAAAATAAATTTGCTTTACCACCGTTCTGATCAAATATGAACATCAGATGAAGATTTTAATAATGCTTTGAAAACTGATAATAATTGTTTTATGCATTAAAATTTATTTTTTAAAACATTTTGTTTTTAAATTTTTCAAATACTGAATTCCATTTCTCCCTGTTCCTTTTCAAATCAATGAAAAAAAATAAAGTTCATTCTAATTTTGAACATGAGTTCAAGTGAACAAAGTTTCCAAGTTTGTTAAAAAATATTTTTGTAAACTGGGAACTGAGTGCTGGTCTAATTTTAGAATTACATGTATAATATGAATATTTTTAGGTATTTATTCGAAGGAGAAACTCTATTTGGTAAAGAAACATTTTCTTCCATAAACTTTAATATATCTTCTAACAACTTTTACGTCTTTTTTTTTAATTCTCAACCTAATTCTTTATTCTGCAATTATTTTTAAAACGTCATGGCTGTTCTATAAGTTGATTTTGATTTCTAAGTCTTTATCAGAATTTTGGTTTTGGTTTGTTCTATGATTTGATGATCAAAATAACGTCAAAAAACAAAAATTTGAGTTTAAAAAACTATTCGTTGAAAAATGAAATACAGCGAAGCAAAGCCAAAGTTAGATGTATATTATTATGTAAAATTTATTATTGTTATGGAAGATCCGAGATAGCTTTCAAAACTTTCATTTTACCCCAGCATATTTCTGCATCATCGGTTGAATCTATTTTTGAAGATTCCAAAAATCCAAGATACACTGAAATACATCAAATCAAAAAGTATTTTGAAAATATATTTTTGACTGTTTGAAATATTATATATTGTTTTGTTTTGAAATATTGAAAAATAAGAATGAATTATTCACACAACGAATCTTATATAATTAAAATTGATTAACATTTTCGGCCAGGGAACCGCCAACAAACTCTTATAATGTTTAACAATACAAATTCGCAATTGAAAACTAAGAATTCATGCAACAAATTAAAATATCTGTTTGAAAAAATCAAATAGATTAAACTACAAATGACTAATTGTATAAAAATTTAAAATATGAATTTGTGGTTGGAATTCATAGAAACTTTAACAGAAAGATCGATCTGAATCTATGATATATTTCAGGTTCAGAGGTTTAGACATTATTTTTAAGATTTCATTAGTATGGAGAAGAAACAACTTGGAAGGCTTACGATTTTGAACAGAATTGATAATTTAAACTTAAGAAAAATGAGCATAAAATGCGTAAAATGAGCATTTATGATTTAAAATTTGTTGGTTTATTTATTCTAAGAGCCGGAAAATATTTAAAAACGAACACACAACGAACACACACATATAGGATCTCAGTGAAACTTCATGTTTCTTTGAAGAGATCTAAGTTACTTAGCTCTAAGGCGTACATCTTTCAAGGATATTATGGCTAACATCTTACAAATGCTAAAACCACGAGACCACAGAAAGAGTACTATATGTGCCGTGATCGGGATTCGATCTCATGGACTCTGGCTTAGAAGACTGGAACGCTATCCTCTAGGCCACGACCGGCGGCAAAATCTAAACTATCTTTTTAAAATGACAGTTTTATGCGCATCATAAACAAATGATAGATTTTAACGGATGTTCAAAACCAAAAAAAAATTATGGCTTATTTGTAGAATTTGAAGAAAAAATAATAGTGACAAGTTTTTTTTTATATTAATTTACATGTATGCATTTTTATGATATGAAATTTTCAATGCTTTTTTTAAATATTTCAACAGAACACATCGGATGTCTATTTTTTTTTATCTGGGAACAGGTGTTAGAAAAGAATTGCACCAAAGTTTAAAATTGAATGAAATTGATTCAGAAGAAAGAAAATAGCTTCCGTTTGCCAATAAAACAACGAAAATCTGTGGCGTTGTGAAAAAGGATAATAAAACTGAGTTAACATCAGGATGCAAACCATTATTTGTAGTAAGGATAAAATGAATTGCGGCTCTTTGAAACTTGGACATTTCCTTAATTTGCAATTTTTGGCTCTTCTGTCTCAAAAGGTTGCCGACCGCTGGCCTAAGGGGATCAAAGTTATTCATGGAAAACTGGATTTTCAGATTCCTCCCGAACAAAATGTCTTAAAATCCCATACAAACTTCAGACTCTTGAGCGACTCCTTCTCGTGATCCGATCTGGCCCAAATTTGGTTTGAGACCTTGTACTAGGCTTAGGATCAATTTAGGCCTGCAGCGCATAACTTTTTCAAATGTCGGGTCATTTGGGGCACTCTAATGAACAGGTAATTTAACAGTTTTATTTGTAATTTAAGAATAATCACGCATGTTCAATCCAACCACAGGCTATACATATTGGAAAACATCCGTGGGAGCGTTTCAAACGAAGTTCAGGAATTGAAGTTTGACCTGCTGTTTTTTATATAAAAGTTTATGAGCAATATTTGGACTTGTTAATCATCAATATCTACAAATCCATCATTTCTCTTGATAATCATATTTGTTTTAATGGTTCTACCACGAAAAATCAGCGAAAATCCGCTTCGAAATCATTCGCGCATTCTGAGTAACCCCGACTCAGTTGTCGCGAAGACGGCGTTTAGTCAGATCCGAGTAGGTATGGTTTTGACGACAACTGAATAACCATCACTCTAAACTGAGTAGCTGAAAATTAGTCCCAGTGAACATTTTGGTCTGTATATTTCAGTTGTTTCTGAGATATACACACTTTTGTACAATCTGAAAAAGTTGTATAGAATATTCTATATGAGCCTGTACGTACCAAAGTGGAGGCAATATACGGACCAAATTCTGCTCACCTTGAAAATATAAAACTTTGTATTGCATTTTCAACAATTAGATAGCAACTTTGCTTTGCATAAAATCTTAGGATTGTACAACTTACAACTTTCTATTGCCTGCCCTACAATTTGATTACAATTTCCTTTTGCAGGTAGCCTGAGGTTTGTACAACTTTCTTCGCCATGTAATACAATTTATTGTTACTGTATCCCAAAGCAATTATATTTTTCCCTTATTACGATTTTACTATGAATCGCCTTGAACATTAATACAATAGAATTTAATGTTTACTGCGAAAAAAAATTGAACTTTATACAATTTTATGTGTCTCTTTTTCCTCAGTCTCGAACTCACTACGTTCCGATCCCTGTCTTTCGATACTTCCTCGGCGCCATTTCATGTTGATACAAACAAGCAAATTTGTTCATGTACAGTTGAGAGTTCTGTTTAAAAATCAGTTGATCGTATAAAATACCACTGACTGCATCATTTCGGACTTCAAATCTATTTATAGATGCCGTTTTTTGAAATACAACTTTGATCTATCTCATAGACGATTCTATAACAATCAATAATTGTATTCAGCGCTGTGCGATCTTAGCTAGCTATTTACTGTACTGTTAAACAATTTGACAATCTACAGATCGTTTAAATTTCATTATACGATGATCTTACAATTACTGTACGACCTTTCATGGAAATAATATGTCATCATAGATCGCAAGCATGAAAGATTGCGTAATTGTACAGTGGGATATAATACTGAGCTTTACACAATTCTACTGCAATTCAAAACAACTTTAGTGATCTTTCTATACGATTAACAAAATATTACCGTATATAATGAACTATACAAACCATAAACGATAAAATAACTTGGTTTAGCTACAACATGATTAATTAACACTGCCTTCATGTTTGAAACATAATTTGTCAAGGATTTCCAATTTTTGCAGTTGTTGTCATAAGATGATTACGATATTACTAAGCATAGGAATTGCATTATTGACAATTATTTACCGATTAGGTTAATCTCAATAAGCGACTTTGAATGACATGTATGAATAGATTGTTTAAACTACACTATACGATTTTCTCACAATTACTGTACAACCTTGCATGGAAATAATATGTCATCATAGATCGCAAGCATGAAAGATTGCTTAATTGTACAGTGGTATTAAATATTGAGCTTTACACAATTCTACTGCGATTCAAAACAACTTTATTGATCTTTCTATACGATTAACAAAATGTTATCGTATGTAATAAACTATACAAACCATAAACGATAAAATATAACTTGGTTTAGCTACAACATGATGTTTATACAATTCCAATTTAAACTGGATGCATATACAATCGAAAATGAACACTGCTTTACGATTTCTGGTTATCTGGGGTGTGAAACTGAGTTATCTACTACATCACCTTCTTTGTACCACATTGTTCTATGACCAGTTAAAATTTGGTTTCATTTGAGTTTCGGGATGAATAAACCAACTTGGTTTAAAATCCCTGAGAAAAAAGGAAAAAAAGTTTCATTAGATCAATTAATAACTCTACCAAATGAACCAAATGAAATAAACAGCTTTTGTAGTTCTTTTTTTGGAACGGCTCATAGGGGAGATAAGGGCATAACGAGCACCCGGGGCAAAGTAAGCCCTTCTCTTTTCCACAAAAGTACGCATTCTTATATAGTTTTTATATATGTTCATATAGTTTCGTACTTCCTATAGTATTAATTTTTCACCAAAAAAATATCTCTTTATCATCTATACAGAAATATTTAAACAAAAACATCTAGGTTCTCAAGTGACATAAATATTATAATTTTCAAGCACGAGGAAATAAGCTTTTATGATCTTTGAATAATAATGTACGCACTGCAATATGATGGGATAGACACATTGTTCCTCAATTTTCATCATAATTTTTTTTTATTTTGCACTAAAATCAATTTTAAAACGCGTTTTTACTTTAATTTGCTGACTCGGGGCGAACAGAGCACAATTGATCGGGGCACGATAAGCGTTTTCTGCCGTAGCATCTAGCAGCGAATTCAACTCGATGTAGGCAACTGAATGATAGAGCTACAGCTTCACCAGTTTACATCTGACGATTTGGCCTATTGGCAGAGCCCTGCAATGTTACTCAAACCGTGTGGAGCACATCTATCAGATTTCCCCTCAGATTTCCCCTTTTTTGACAGATTTAAGCTTTTTCCTCAGATTTAAGCTTTCATCTCCTATGCCCTCAAGGCAAAAAAAGCTTAAATCTGAGGAAAAAAAGTTAAAAAACGAGATTCACGAGCACATATGTAAAAGATGTTGGTCACACGATACATAGGCAAATCGTGTAACGTTGCCGCCCTCTGCCTATTGGTAAGATGTGAGTGTGTGTGAATTGTTTGTATTCTACAAACAGTCATACATTATTTTAGTATAGCTTTGTTTGAGGGATCTACGCCTCACCGTTTAGTGTAAAATGCATCGATCATGAATGGTAAATGAAAAAAATATCACCTCGGAAAGGAATCGAGCTCGAGCCTACTGATTACCCCTCCGACGTCGAACCAATAGGCCAAATCGTCAGACGAAACAAGTCAAGCTGTAGCTCTATTATTCAGTTGACTTCATCAAGTAAAATTCGCTGATAGATTCCACGGCAGAAAACGCTCATCGTGCCCGATCAATGTTGCTTATACAACCGCAGGGGGGATTCTCATTATGCCCCTTCAGTGCCCCTACAAATTTTAAAATGCATTTTTAAACGTTTTTATCTTCTTTTCCAAGTATAGGCTGTAGGGAATACAATAACAAAATGAATGGATTGGCTCAAAACAAATAAATAAAAAAAAAGGTATTCTTTTCAGAAATGAAATATATGGATAAAGTAACGTAAACATAAAAAAACATAAAACATAAAAAAAAAGTTTTGGCATTTCCAATGGTGCAGCTTGTTGCTATCGAACAAATGCATGATTTTTGTAAAAAGACTAAACCAAGTCTAGCTAGAAGCCTACGACACTATTTTAACCACGCGCACGATTCCTTGGCTATGACATGCTCAGCATCATATTTTCCAAACAGTGTTCCTGTATTATTTTTAACATGGGTTCGCTTATTGTTAGGCTAAAAGCTCTTCTCAGATAGGTCTTGATCTGATTTCACATACGAATTTCAACACCTATCAAGCATTCTCCTATTAGCGCACTAATGCCTGCCTATCCACCTTTCTTTCAAATTTCTATAAAAAATAAAATTCTTTCTACACTGTAAATTTTTGCCTTGATTTCCAGCAAAAAAAAATCATAAAATTGCTGGAAATGTTCAGCAATCCAAATTTTTGCTGGAAACCAGCAATCGGTTTTCGAATTGCTGAGTTTTTCAGCATTCGGTTGTGTTCTTGTAATTTTTGCTGAAAAATCAGCAATCGGTTTTCAAATTGCTGGACTATTCAGCAATTGATCTAGTTTGCTGGAAAATCAGCAATCGAATTGTAAATTGAAGTCTGTTTTTTTTCGGACGCTGAAGCAAGCTGGGACTCTATTTTACCAATTTTGGTTAGATTAATATTATTATTTTTTATTTTCCTCTATATTCTAGCAACCAGACATCAAGTCAAAGGTGAGTTTTTATTGGACAGGTGATATTTATTCCATAAAAGATACTAATCAAAACTATTTTTACAGGTAGCGGATGGTCAACATTTTGGCACAAAGCTGTCACCCTAGAGCCGGTATTAGAAAGTTGAAAAAAATTATGTTTCTAGAAATTAATAAATCTCTTAGGGAAAAATAGTAAAAAATGATTGTTTTTATTGCTAATTATATGCAAAGCCAATATTAAAAATTTAATTTTGAATTGAATTATAAATTTGATACTAAATACTGCCGATTGTGTTGAAAGAAATAGCTGTTTTCCAGCTATCTGGGTTGCTGATTTTCCAGCAATTTGAATTGCTTTTTTTCCAGCAATTTAAAGTGCTGGAAATTTTGCTGGAAAGTCAGCAGGACAAAAACCAGCAAAATTATGCTGGTTTCCAGCAAAAAAAAATTTGCTGTGTAGTTTTCATTCCACCGAACATGCCATTAAAATTATAATCCCGATACACATACTGGAGCGACAAAAGGTTGTCGCACATTCCTTTTAGTATAGCTTTGTTTGAGGGATCTACGCCTCACCGTTTAGTGTAAAATGCATCGATCATGAATGGTAAATGAAAAAAATATCACCTCGGAAAGGAATCGAGCTCGAGCCTACTGATTACCCCTCCGACGTCGAAAATAAGGAATAAAGAATTTTGAGACAATATCAGGGACAATTTTATTTACTGATTATAACTTTTGTCTCGTTACTCATACTGCTTTGTCGTCTTGGGAAAAGTTGTACCCAACGAATTTTGTAATATGCTCCATATAATGGAATTTCATTGACATTGCGTGAGAACAAAATATTTGAAAATCCATAAAAGTTACATTCTCCAAACAAATCAAAACCCGGTTACCTAAATCTCGTTTAAAAAATCTGCAAAAATTATGTCATTCGGTTTGACTGAAATCAAAACATTCTAGATTACAGGTTTTTTTTTTAAATTCGAACGAAGTTGCAATTCGACACAATCTATTTTAGAACATAATAATTCATGAAATTTTGTGGATGACATTAAACGTAGGATTTAAGGATTAATGTCGGGTAAGATGGACACTTTCTATATTTCGAAAACCACTATCTACAATGTTTGGCACAAATGATGGTAATATATTTGCCTAAATGTATCAACATTTTCATTTTCGAGGTCCGTTCTCGATTTACTTGCTGCAAGGTCTCACAACAGTTAACAAAACAAACAAAAACGTTTCCACGGTGGAATGTTCATTAGGCTTCTCATTGACCACCTGGAGGAAAACCAGTAAATTTTTGTCGATGGCCTTGATCAACACACGTTTTGAAAAAAAAGTTGCTCGGTCGGGTAAGACGGACACTTCAATGTCGGATAAAACGGACACATAAGTTTCGCCAACTATTTCATATTTTTCATTGGTTTGATTCTCCATATGCCTTAAAAAGACCTTGGCAAGACCAATTGTCGGTCGAAAATTACTCAGAATCGCAAACAGGCGATAATAACTGTTTAAAGTTGATCCCCGGTGAAAAAAGGGCCAAAAAAATATGAATTCCGAAAATCAACACACTAGCGGATTCAGACCAGTTTGTACTATTTTGGATAAGCGGAAGAGGCAGCGAGTCCGAATTTTCCAGGAGAAAAAGCGCCGCCTGGAGGAGGAGGAGCTCGAGGAGCTGGAGCAGATGCATCGTTCCCAAGAAACACGTAAGTTCTATCAGAAAATCAACGCATCCCGCAAAGGCTTCGTACCGCAAGCCGAAATGTGCCAGGATAAGGACGGAGGTATCCTGACGGACAATCGTGAGGTGATCAAAAGGTGGAAGCAGCACTTCGATGAACACCTGAACGGCGCACATGCAGGAGATCAAGACGGTGGGGGAAGGTACATCGCCGGCGTAGCCAACGACGTAGAGGAGCCACTCCCAACGATGAGTGAAGTTAAGGAAGCCACTCGCCAGCTGAATAGAAACAAGTCGGCTGGGAAGGATGGCATCGCAGCTGAACTCATCAAAATGGGCCCGGACAGGTTGGCCGATTGCCTATACCGGTTGATAGTGCGGATCTGGGACATAGAACAGCTACCGGAGGAGTGGAAGGAGGGGGTAATATGCCCCATCTACAAGAAGGGCGACAAATTGGACTGTGAGAACTACCGAGCGATCACTGTCCTCAATGCCGCCTACAAAGTGTTGTCCCGAGTCCTACTCCGCCGCCTTACGCCGCTAGCAAACAGATTCGTGGGAAGTCATCAGGCCGGCTTCATGGAGGGACGGTCTACGACGGACCAGATATTCACATTACGGCAAATCCTCCAAAAATGCCGTGAACACCAAGTCCCTACGCACCATCTATTCATCGACTTCAAAGACGCATACGACACGATCGGCCGTAACGAGCTATGGAAAATCATGGACGAGAACGGCTTTTCCGGGAAGCTGATTAGACTGATCAAGGCGACGATGGATGGAACGCAGTGCTGTGTGCGGATTTCGGGTGAATTGTCGAGTTCATTCGAATCGCACAGGGGGCTTCGACAAGGTGATGGTCTATCCTGTATGATGTTCAACGTGGCGCTAGAAGGTGTTATTCGACGAGCGGTGGGCGAAATGCGGGGCACGATTTTCAACAGATCCAGTCAACTTATCTGCTTTGCCGATGACATTGATATAGTCGGCAGATCATCTGCGGCGGTGGAGGAGATCTACCGCAAACTGAAACGCGAAGCAGGAGGCATTGGGTTGATGATTAATACGTCCAAGACGAAGTACATGCTTGCCTGCGGATCCGAGACCGACCGAACCCGCTTGTCCAGTAATAACAAGGTCACGATCGACGGCGACGAGCTGGAGATAGTCGAAGACTTTGTCTATCTCGGCTCACTGGTGACCGCAGACAATGACACCAGCCGTGAGATCCGGAGGCGAATTATCAGCGGAAGTCGTGCCTACTATGGACTCCACAAGCAACTGCGGTCGAGAAGACTTAGCCCTCGCACGAAGTGTAACCTGTATATGACGCTCATTAGACCGGTTGTTCTCTACGGGCACGAGACTTGGATATTGCTCGAGGAGGAGCTGCGTACACTCGGAGTATTCGAGCGACGAGTGTTAAGAACCATCTTTGGCGGCGTACAGGAGAACGGAGTGTGGAGGCGAAGGATGAACCACGAGCTCGCGCGACTCTACGGCGAACCCAGTATCCAGAAGGTGGTGAAGGCCGGCCGGATACGCTGGGCGGGACATGTTGCGAGAAAGCCGGACGACTGTCCTGCAAAACAGGTGCTCGCTACGAATCCGGTAGGAACAAGACGAGCGGGGGCGCAACGAGCAAGGTGGTTAGACCAAGTGGAGCGTGATCTGGCGAACGTGGGGTGCCCGAGAAATTGGAGAACGGTTGCCATGGACCGAGTGAATTTTAGGAATTATGTTCGTCAAGTTATGTCGTGAGACGGAATACTATGTAAATAAATAAAAATCTATTTTAAAAAAGTGTAATTTGCAAGTGTTTTTTTTAGATTCCTATAAAAACAGTCTTGAAGAAGCAAATCTACTTATGCCAATGAAAAATGCGATAGCAAACATCTTTAACTGCCCTTCTTCATGAAAATAACGATGAAAAATGCAATATCTGATGATCTATTGTGATGTTGGTGTCCATATTACCCGACTTTCCCTTTTTTAAGTTATGAGAGGATTTGTGTTCAAAAATTACTCTTTTAGAGCTTTGATACTTTCGGAAAGAGCAAGTCAAAAAAAATATCCGATGATTTAATTTGAAACTTCATATTGAAAACCTTGCAACATAAAAACAGGAGATAAGACTATGATCATTTAGTATCCGGGTACTTTATTTCGGTGATAACTACGTTTCTCGAGCTCGGATATGCAAAAATTTAGTAGCGTTGTGTTGGTAGAAAAGGACTATCTTGCCTATTTTTGATAGATTTTTAAGTTAACATGTGTTTGAGATATTTACGATGCAAAAAGACATGGTAAAAATAAGTTTGCACAATCACCTCGGAAATTGTTCATTGTCGACTTGAAAATTCATGCACTTTTGATTTTTTCTAATTTTTTTTTGGCTCAAATGGTTAAGAAGTATAAAGAGCCACTTTAGGATGCTCACGAAGTTCAAACCAAGCATCGGAGTAGGACCTTTGATCTCAAATATGGGTAAAAAGACTATGGTTATTGAGAATAATTAAAAGTAGACCGCTTTACTATGCAGTAAATCCGTTTCCGGCTGGCAAAAAGTGTTGCCTGACTAGTAGACACCGAGTAAATAACTAATTGTGAGCAGTTCATTAGATCGCAATCTGTGCAACCGGTTTTTACGCAATGTGACAGATGTGTTCTGATGGACAGAGAACTTTATGATATAACCGAATTTAAGAGGTCCAATTTTTCGAGATGCCTACTCATGAAAAGGTTCGAACCAGATTCCAATTGCTTTTTCCAGGAGAATTTGTGTAAAATATCATGATTTTGCAAAGGTTTTGCTTCTGTGGTAAAAAAAATAAATCAATACATGACTGAAAAAAGTGTGCAAAGATAAAAAAGAGATTTTATGAAAAAGTTGAAGTATTTCTTGAAATCATTGATAAACACTTTTTTTTAAAAATATTTTTACATTAAATGTCATATGAACACCTTCATTTCCTACATAGAAAGTTTTTCGATCAAATTTATAGTTTTTAAAATACACACGTTTGTAACTGCACGGATACTAAATGATCATAGCCTTACATATGTTTTCTGATTAAAGCTTTCAAGTGTTGTTTTAAATTTCCTAAAACCGTCAAAATCTCATTGGAAATAGAAAGAACTTGTATCAGTGTTATTTAAGGGTTCAGAAACTACTGGACCGCTTGATGCGAAATTTGCTTGTAGGGTAACGGACCTATTTTGGACCGCTTTGGGAAGTGGCTATGCTATTTTCTGGAATAAAAAAGCATATGTTAAAATTTTCGACTGCTTTTCCCGTTCATTACTAAGATCAAGGCTTTTTCTATCGCACAATATCACCGTTTGTTGCAATGTACAAGTTTAAAGCCTAAAACACGATTCTTCAATCATTACTCTGGTCAGTATTCTGGACCACCAGGTTTCTATTTTGGACCACCCTTAAACTAAATCAGTTTTTTTTCTTAATTTCGCTATATTTCGACAGCGATTGATGCACAATTATGTGAATTATCCAAATAATTTTGTCTTTTCTTATTGTTATAGACTAATCAAGTTTTGTTTGTTCGATAAGAATAGAGTAAAAACAGTAAAATTCCTGTTATACATATAATGTGTTCCAAATGTTATGAAAATTCTGACAGCACACTGAAATCACGACGAAATTTTTCTGCAGTGTTCAATACTGGCCAGTTGGCTTATCTTTAGGCTCAATTTTTAGAACGCAAATCTTCTTCAGGTGACCCAATGATAAGTTGAGAAAGTCTGACATCATTAACTTCGCGACATCAATTGATGCATTTTGACTTCCAAAACCTTAGTGGATTAGGTTTGGCTTCAGTTCTGTAGATAGTTTAAAAAAAATGCGAGATTAATGCTATTTATTTAGCCATCTAAAAGCCAGATTTTTTTCACAAAAAATCAGTTTTAGGTTTGATACTAACTTTGTTCTAAATTCTAAAAAATTCTCTAAAATTTATCGTTGGAGTAATTTTCCAACAGTTTTTTTTAAATTGCATAACCACAGGGGCTGAAAAACTAGATTTTTAGTACTTTATCGCTTGTAAAATTTACACATTTCAACAACCTTTCCCCAAGTTTTGAAATATATAGATATAGCTATAATTGAATATATTATTTGATAAAATTGTTCTAATATTAACTGAGATATTTCAACTGTTACGAAAATTAAACTCGTTGCATATTTGCCGATTTGTTGTCGTTTTTTTTCCACACCCCTCCTTTAGACGGGTTTTATATCTCGTTTCTTCTACCTACCCAAGTTTTTTTTCCTCGAAAATCATTCCTGGATGTACTCATTTTACTGGCAATCTTAAATGGTTGAAATTTTTAGAACAAACTTTCAATAATTTCATTAACATGATTTATGAGAGAAATATTGGCAAAAAGCTACAAGGTGGTCCAAAATATGTACCCGGTCCAAAATAAATCCGTTGCCCTAGTAGGTAGTAGATTGAGTAAATTTGGGGTCATCTTTTAATTTCTCAGCCCCTAGGGCAAGGCCGTGCGAAAGGGGGGGGGGGGGGGGTTTAGGGGTTTAACCCTATGAAGATTTTTTCCAAGTAAAATTTTCACCGTAGTAATGGAAAATTACTTGATCTTAAAATGTGTTAACAAGCAAGTCAGAAATTTTTCTCGCCTCCGGCGGAATTTAGTCTTACATCACCCTTGGCTTGAGACATTTCGATCTATGACACTATTCGACGTTTACGAATTGAAACTAACTTTTGTTCTAAATTGCAATTTTATTAATATTCTGTATAGAAACTCTAAACTTGACATACAAAAATCTACTTTAAGAAGTGTAACTAAATAAGAACAGAGTTTGAAACGTACCAATTTTTTATTTAAAAAAAATCGTTTATTTCATTACAAATGTTATGCTGATACGAAATATTCTTCAAGAAACCAATTTCGACTAATTTTTTTTTAAATGCTCAATACAACACATAATTTACACAAGGCATCAAAATTTACATTTCTCTGAAGTGCAATGATACTGAAGTGCAATGGTAATTTCGACTAATGGGTACCTCGAATCTGAATATGCAATGTTTCTATCAGCTTTTGTTATTAAAATGACTTTTAAGTAAACAGTATTTTAAAAACTTCTGCACTTTTTGTACAAAAACTCGACTCAAAAACATATCCATTTAAAAATAAAAGTTTTAATGAACTATCAACTTACTTCATACAATCAAATAATTTGGAGTTCTACGAATAAAGTTAAAGAAGTTTCATGTTTTTTTACTTTTTCTCTTTTATCAAATTTTTCAAGAAGTTTTAAACCAAACTGAATTTTAGATGTTTTGAAGGAAACATGTTATCTTAAGCAGGTTTCAACAAATGTGTTAAATGAAATCAAGTTTTTTTTACACTTTCTGCAGTTATGTCAAAAATATTTATAATGATATATTTTCATTTCTTTTTATTTTTGAATTTTACATTTTTACATCATGCATGATCATCATAATATTATCCCTTAATTGGATGAAATATGATAAACAGAATCAGAATCAGATTTTCCATATTATGTGGGTTTGTTAGTTAAGCAGGTATCAATTTTTGATTTTACTTAAAACTGATACATTTTAAAACTCTTTATCACCAAAACTTTTCATTAATTTTTTTAAGATAAATTTTTTTATGAATCGATCATGGTTTTTAAATTAATCTTAAAACGTTAGATACTAGTTGAAAGTAGCAACTTTAAACTTAATTTCAACGCGGATTATTTACTAACTTTGTATTTGGCTTATTCTTTCAATATTTGTTGAAACTTGGAACTCCATATTTTTTAATTTTAGTCAGTTTTCATTGATCATTCACGAAATTACCCATTCCTCAAATTTTCCTTGTAAGTACAATTGAACATGAAGTTATTATTTTGAACTTATACAATTAACTTTTTAAGCCATTTGTTTTGATATTAGGAGGATCTTTCTATAAATAGGTTTAATCTCTGACTGCTTGCACTGACACTTTTCAAATAATAATAAATATATCTATTCTTTTCAAATCAAATTTCAAATTAATTTTTTCAGTTATGGGGATTTTTTTTATTATCTGACAATTTGCGCCGGGGGTCTTCAGATTTTTTCCAAAATTGAAAATTTGGTTCATTTTTGAGACTTAAAAACGCATGTATTTTTTCAGATTTCTAACATTTTTATTTTTCGAGTTAACTTCGGTTAGATTGGAGTTGATGGCCCACTTTGGTGTCTTCAGATGAAAGTTGCATCACAAATTGAGCTATTCAATGGTATTTTTTGCAAAATATTCGGTGGTGCAGACGGTACTTTTAGACGCCATTTATAGTTTATTTACAACTTTTCTTGTTGAAGGTCTTTATTTATCTTTTTTCAACTATTTTATTTGGAAAGCTGATAAAACTTCAATGCATTTTGATGTGCTATTTTATAATTTCCGTTGAAAAATAACTTAGTTATGTAGCTTTGAAAAATGGTTATTTTTTATTGAAAAAAAAAATCTAACCGAAGCTAACTCGAAAAATAAAAATGTTAGAAATCTGAAAAAAATACATGTGTTTTTAAGTCGCAAAAATGAATCAAATTTTCAATTTTGGGGAAAATCTGAAGACCCCCGGCGCAAACCCGTCAGATAATAAAAAAAATCCCCTTATCGAAAATTCACATTTTTAATCACGATTAAATATTTTTTGCTCAAATTCAAAAAACTACAGTGAAATTTTTCAACCAAACTTTGAGTTGAAAATGAAGAAAAGAATTTTAATTAAGATGAATAAAAATTAACAATTATTATCGTTTTCCTAATAACTAATCATGGTCAGTTTTTTACCTGATTGGACATTTATTTAAGAATTCAGATTTTTTTTAAGCTCTGTGTTTTGAAAAAGTTTATTTTAAATTAGCTTAGCCATTCTTTTCAAACAAATTTCTAGTTTAAAATAAAGAACATCATTTTGAAAAAAAAAAATATAAATGGCTTACTTTTAAACTTTCATAGTGATATGATTTGAAAATTTTGATTTTTTTATCAGTCCATTTTTTTTAGTTTGTTTGGTAATCATGAATGAAATGCGATGTTAGAAATTCCTTTTCTTTTTTTTATTGTTTATTTGTGGTATTTTTAGCTAAATTTGAATTTTGAAACCCCCCCCCGGGTTTTCGCACGGGCCTGCCCTGGGGTCTTAAAGGATTTGTTTTGTTTCAAAACTTGTCCAAAAGTTTTTGCAGAATTTTTAAGTTACGTTTACATGAGTAAATTTGAACTTTTCTGTTTGTAAGCGAAGACTGACTATTTTGTTCTGAAAAATCAACATCATTTTTGTTTCTTCTGTGGAGCCGAGCCTGGTAAAGGGTTTTGTGCAAATTTATAAATTCTTTAAAGAAAATTTTCCGCTGAACACCATCGTATCTCATTAAGCAAAAATGATAGATATTAGTTGTTGAATAGAAGTATGTCTTTTATCATTGAAAATCAATCAATTCAAGTGGCATCACTGCTAATTATTTTGCCTAACAAGATACGAAGTTTCGGCCTTGGACAAAGTTTTAAAACGAACACACACATATAGGATCTCAGTGAAACTTCATGTTTCTTTGAAGAGATCTAATTTCAACTTAAGACTAAAGCGCACATCTTTCAAGGGTTTGATGACTAGCATCTTATTAATGCTAACACCACCAGCTCATAGAAAGAGTACTATGTATGCCGTGACCGGGACTCGATCTCATGACCTCTGGCTTAGAAGACTTAAACGCTATCCTCTAGGCCACGGTCGGCGGCGTGAAAGTTGTTGAGTGGAAAGTTTTCTTTAAAGAATTTAAAAATTTGCACAACACGCATTAACAGGCTCGGTTCCACAGAAGAAACAAAATTTATGTTTATTTTTCAGTACAAAATGTTAAATTTTCCCATACAAACATAAAAGTTCAAATTTACTCATGTAAACGTTACTATAAAAATTCTGCAAAACATCATGGATGAGTTTCAAACCAAAACGAAGCTTTTTAGACCCCAAAGTTTAAGAAACTCAAAAATGACCCCAAATCGAGTCAGTCTGATGTAGTTGTTTTCAAAGCACAGAAAAGTACCTGAGTAGTTTTGAGAATGTAATTTTAATAAAAATGACAAAACTGTGTAAAAATAATATTGTTATTGTTAGCTAGGGTAAATGAGGGTTTTTCATTCGTTCATGTATGGTTAAAATAACATATAATGGGGACTGACTGTCATCGTAATAATAGCAAACAACAACAAAACGCAACACAGCTTATTATCTTCAATTTTCTTGTTCAGCAATAACTAGTCTACAACTGATTTCTTCTCTCACTATCATAAGTAAGTAGGTATGTATGTATATTATCCACTAAATGTACAATCCTTACTGGGTTTTTTCCTCCTCTGGTATCAGTTATGCGTGCGTCATCTCAAGCGCCCTACAACAACAGTTTTTGTCACCGGTTTGTGAGTGTGGTTTTTTTTTGTCTAGTTTCTTTCCTCTAAAGTTTGCTCGTGCCCCACGGTTTAGTTTAGTTTTTCATTCTCTATTTTTTTTGTTACTTTCCATACACCCACCCAACAAGCTCCTACACAATACATGTGAGTGCACTGCGGTTCTTTGCTTCCACACGTGGTTCCGATTCTTTGGCTTTGGTTGGCCTACATTTTTCATTTGGTTTGTTTTGGTTTTGGTTTAGGAGTGTTACCACCCACATTAGCCTAGCGCGTTACATTTGACTAAGTAAACTTAACTGATTGATTGGTTTTGTGTGGTTTGTTTTTTTTTTCGTTCTTATACTCTCTTGGTTTTCCGCGAACTTCCCAGGAGTTTTCCATGTTGGCAGATTGATCTCGATTAATTTCCCTTTTTTATGTTATGAGATACACGAAATGCTAACGAAGGTTCAACACAATTCAACTACTCGAGGGGGAAATTTAGGCTTACCATCGTCCATTAAATATGTATGCGTATTATTGGTTAAGCAATGTTCGATACATATTTTTATACGCGCTAAAAAATTAACAACAATGATTTTGGATTATATAAAAATTGGGCTTTCTCTTAATACGTTATAATCGTTTTTAAGAACTGTAACTTTTACTCACGAATTTAAAACTAATCAGGGATAAAAGGATTTTTTTGTTGGTTTTTTATTTGTGTTATTACTCCACTCAATCTTCTACATAGCATAGAAGTTCTACTGTTTTATATGTAAATCTGTTCCCTTGGATGCCAGCTTTCGGGGTGGCAATTACTCTGAAACTTTGCCACATTTTTCCCTTCTCTCTTTTTCATTTCCATTATGCACTTGTGGCTTTTCACTTCACTTTTATCCTTTTTTGTTCGGTTTTTGTTATAAACCACTCCATTTCTTTCTTCATTTTGATGAAGGAAAGTTATCTTCACATTAGCTAACTACCTAACTTTATGCTACAGGTCTCATGATCGTGAAAAAAAAATTGAAGTTTTGGTTGTAAATCTATACTTAAACACATGGTGCTAGGCTTCTAAATCAAGAAAAAATATCCGAACTCAGAAAAATTTACAATGGATGCATTTGTTTCAAGATTTCAGACTATAATTTCAGTTTTCAGATTCAGATTTCAGATTCAGATTTCAGATTCAGATTTCAGATTCAGATTTCAGATTCAGATTTCAGATTCAGATTTCAGATTCAGATTTCAGATTCAGATTTCAGATTCAGATTTCAGATTCAGATTTCAGATTCAGATTTCAGATTCAGATTTCAGATTCAGATTTCAGATTCAGATTTCAGATTCAGATTTCAGATTCAGATTTCAGATTCAGATTTCAGATTCAGATTTCAGATTCAGATTTCAGATTCAGATTTCAGATTCAGATTTCAGATTCAGATTTCAGATTCAGATTTCAGATTCAGATTTCAGATTCAGATTTCAGATTCAGATTTCAGATTCAGATTTCAGATTCAGATTTCAGATTCAGATTTCAGATTCAGATTTCAGATTCAGATTTCAGATTCAGATTCAGATTTCAGATTCAGATTTCAGATTCAGATTTCAGATTCAGATTTCAGATTTCAGATTCAGATTTCAGATTCTGATTTCAGATTCAGATTTCAGATTCAGATTTCAGATTCAGATTTCAGATTCAGATTTCAGATTCAGATTTCAGATTCAGATTTCAGATTCAGATTTCAGATTCAGATTTCAGATTCAGATTTCAGATTCAGATTTCAGATTCAGATTTCAGATTCAGATTTCAGATTCAGATTTCAGATTCAGATTTCAGATTCAGATTTCAGATTCAGATTTCAGATTCAGATTTCAGATTCAGATTTCAGATTCAGATTTCAGATTCAGATTTCAGATTCAGATTTCAGATTCAGATTTCAGATTCAGATTTCAGATTCAGATTTCAGATTCAGATTTCAGATTCAGATTTCAGATTCAGATTTCAGATTCAGATTTCAGATTCAGATTTCAGATTCAGATTTCAGATTCAGATTTCAGATTCAGATTTCAGATTCAGATTTCAGATTCAGATTTCAGATTCAGATTTCAGATTCAGATTTCAGATTCAGATTTCAGATTCAGATTTCAGATTCAGATTTCAGATTCAGATTTCAAATTCAGATTTCAGATTCAGATTTCAGATTCAGATTTCAGATTCAGATTTCAGATTTCAGATTCAGATTTCAGATTCAGATTTCAGATTCAGATTTCAGATTCAGATTTCAGATTCAGATTTCAGATTCAGATTTCAGATTTCAGATTCAGATTTCAGATTCAGATTTCAGATTCAGATTTCAGATTCAGATTTCAGATTCAGATTTCAGATTCAGATTTCAGATTCAGATTTCAGATTCAGATTTCAGATTCAGATTTCAGATTCAGATTTCAGATTCAGATTTCAGATTCAGATTTCAGATTCAGATTTCAGATTCAGATTTCAGATTCAGATTTCAGATTCAGATTTCAGATTCAGATTTCAGATTCAGATTTCAGATTCAGATTTCAGATTCAGATTTCAGATTCAGATTTCAGATTCAGATTTCAGATTCAGATTTCAGATTCAGATTTCAGATTCAGATTTCAGATTCAGATTTCAGATTCAGATTTCAGATTCAGATTTCAGATTCAGATTTCAGATTCAGATTTCAGATTCAGATTTCAGATTCAGATTTCAGATTCAGATTTCAGATTCAGATTGCAGATTCAGATTTCAGATTCAGATTTCAGATTCAGATTTCAGATTTCAGATTCAGATTTCAGATTCAGATTTCAGATTCAGATTTCAGATTCAGATTTCAGATTCAGATTTCAGATTCAGATTTCAGATTCAGATTTCAGATTCAGATTTCAGATTCAAATTTCAGATTCAGATTTCAGATTCAGATTTCAGATTCAGATTTCAGATTCAGATTTCAGATTCAGATTTCAGATTCAGATTTCAGATTCAGATTTCAGATTCAGATTTCAGATTCAGATTTCAGATTCAGATTTCAGATTCAGATTTCAGATTCAGATTTCAGATTCAGATTTCAGATTCAGATTTCAGATTCAGATTTCAGATTCAGATTTCAGATTCAGAATTCAGATTCAGATTTCAGATTCAGATTTCAGACTCAGATTTCAGATTCAGATTTAAGATTCAGATTCAGATTTCAGATTCAGATTTCAGATTCAGATTTCAGATTCAGATTTCAGATTCAGATTTCAGATTCAGATTTCAGATTCAGATTGCAGATTCAGATTTCAGATTCAGATTTCAGATTCAGATTTCAGATTCAGATTTCAGATTCAGATTTCAGATTCAGATTTCAGATTCAGATTTCAGATTCAGATTTCAGATTCAGATTTCAGATTCAGATTTCAGATTCAGATTTCAGATTCAGATTTCAGATTCAGATTTCAGATTCATATTTCATATTCAGATTTCAATCTTGAGATCCACGTTTCAGATTTAAGGCGAGGAAGTTCATAATTCATTGAATAAAGATTCTTGTTGAATTTTCATGAAAATTCATTTGGGTTTTAAATTTAATCTCGTTGTGTTAAGTGTTTTGATCAATTCAACTACAAATTGAATTCTATTTTCTAATGCTTTTTGATGTTCCCCTGTTTTCCAGGTTGCAAAAGCATACGTCTTGGGATTCTCATTACGTTTCCTGCTCATGGGGACTCTCGAGAATAGAGAAAAAACACGAGATAAGGCTTCAGCATCTCGTTTCTGCACGTCCTCAATCCTCAAGGATGGGAGCTGGATGATAGGTAAAAAGAACAGAGTCGAAGCGAATCAATCGATTGACTTTCCACCTACAGATATTTTCTGGTTTCATATTTTTTCATCTTCAACTCGGCTCTGTTTGGAATTCTGCTGCCCACTCGCTCAGGCATGAGTGATGGAATTTTTCCCTTGCTTGTTGAATTTATGAAGAGTTTTGCTCCTTACTCCAGTAAGGTAGTCCAATTGAAATGCATTTCACCCTATTTCGATTCCCTGGAAAAATGCTAGCAAAACATACAGCGAGGACATGTTTGTGTTTCGAATAGAGGAGGTAGGTACATCGATGTGCTCTAAGACGGAATTTTTCTTCGAGTATCTAACAATGATTCCAGAGCCAAATAAATAAAAATAAAATCAAAGAACATTTCTTATGAGGATTATAGAATCGAGACCTGCAGCACCCTGTGTCCAGATAATATACCATATATTCTTCGTTATTCTCATCCTCGGCTTTTTTCTGTCCCAACTGCTACGAGATTTTATTCTGTTTGTTTTTCTTCTTGCTATTTATCTGATTAACGATATAAAACACTTATACTGTATGCATTCTCATCCGATAACGATATTCAATATGTACCCAGGCGCGTCCACCGACGACGAAACAGAGTTTGTTTTTTGGTCTTATACAATAGTTCACTTTTAATGTTTAAGTGTGTATTTTCTTCCTTACAAACTAGGTTGTTTCCATTCTCGTTCAGATAACAAGTGTGTAACGTGTGTCCGGTATTTAATGTAAAGTTTAACGATTAATTGGCTGGCTCGTTCGCCATTCTTCGTCATCTTATCGGGTGTCGTCCTCGCCCTCCGAGGAGCTGCGGATCGTGTTGTAGGACGAGCTGCGGCTTTTCAGCATCCGCAGGAAGCTGCCAACGGCGAAGATCGTTCGCCGGTGCCGATGGAAGATCCCCTGGTAGAGGGCGTCCCGCAGCGCCTTCCGGTCGTCTACAACGTCTTGCGAGGATTGTGAGGAAAGCGATGTTTGCAGCCGAAGGGGTGGTGCTGGCGGCGACGATGAAGATGCTCCACCGCCGCCGCCGATGCCACCCCGACCTGTTGGCACGGGGCGAGAGAGTGAGAAAACGGGTCGCATGTTAGGCAAGGTGTGGTTGTGCAAAAGGACATTGTACACAGTGTGAAACATTAGCCATCTACATTTAAGCAACAGTTAGTCATCAATACAGAATGAATGTTTTCTCCATCCATTTTTGTTAAATTTACCTAAAATAAACATTTTACCATTAAATCTAAAATATCAATTCTTTGCATATAATTTTCGGAAACCCTTATGTTCTATGCTTGCCGAAAAACGCAGATGTTCATTAAATTATGTATGGCGACCGTCACATTCGATCAAATGAGTTTTAATCCAGCGAACATACAATCGTATTTGAAATAATAGATCAAGTCGTTAATAACGGCAACTGAACAGCGTTTTATCGTCCAGAGCACTGGGAAACATCTAGCTCACCATTCCCAAAGCATTTTTCATTCCACTATCGTCATCACTACACACGCGAATCAGAATCTGCTCGAATAATGAACTTTCTTGGAGGTGGAATTATCGGTATAAGATTCTATGCCAGACCGGCATTAACAAGCTAACTAATAACTGGCATTTTCCTCCCTGTACAACTGCAGATGAGCTGTGTGTGTATGTAAACCGGCCGGCAATAGAAAACAGTTTCAAGTTATCCATTCCCACCCCATTCCCATCTCATTTTCATCCCTTTCCCATCAAAGACAAAGGAGGATGAAAAAAAAACACCGGCCAAACGGCCAATGCGTTTGGTAATCGGCGGTGGCAGAAGGACTATGACAATAAACTTTCGTTTGCTAACCGATTAAGACGGTGCATTGGGTAAGATATCGGACTGACAAGCCGAGATGAGATGTTGCAGTGGGTTCGATTCTCACTATTTTTTTGATTAATTATCTATTATTATGAAAATCCTTCAATTTTTTTTTGTTTGACTTGAATGTAATAATCATGAATCATTTAGTGCTTTTTCAATCATATCCTCTTTGGAGCAGTACACTTTTCAGTTTATTTTCGGCACAGAGATCCGCTGAAAAGACATTGGATATTTTCAACCTCTTTTATGGGAGTAAATTTGTCCATAAATGGCTGCCGATTAATGAACGTGTGTACCAATGCTGACAAAAATTTTACCTCAAGATAAAATCTTACAGATCAAACCGCTGTTATTAGTTTCTCGGTACGACAACGAGAGTCGCTGCAGTTAACAAAATAAAATGACCCGGTTCTAAGTGGAACAAGCTCTATAGGCTTTAAGATCGTTAAAGTTCTTCTTTTAAATTTCCCCTAAGAAAAAAAGCTCTGATACTGTTAAATCCGGAGAACGAGGTCACTAGTCACTAGAAATCACCATTTTTCGAGTATTCGCACTTTTTCATTTTTTCACATTTTTTACAATGGAACGATCGTTTCCAATAGAATGCGCTTCAACACTGTGGGTTTGACAGAAGACATGAACGCTATGGGTAACGGTTCGGTATAATTTTGACGATTCAAGAAAATTTGAAGTTAATCGTGCATACCATTCGTTCACCTTTCCAAATACCATCACTTTTCCCCACGAACGTTCATTTTTCGTTTTTAACGTTGTCGAAGTAAAGTTTAATATTAAAGCTACTTTTACAGAGACAATCACTATTTCTAGAACTGTTGATGTTTGGTGTCGTATCCTACAACCAAAAATTTTCCGTAGAGCCCTGCCTTTTGATTTTCGGAAACGCCAGACAACTCCTTCCTAGAACGTCGCTCTTAAAACTGACGAGGCGCTCGTGCCGCCTTTGTTTGCCGACTTGCCTTTCGAAAATCTCTCGAGCAAGGCGAACATTTCTCTCAATCATCGCTTCGTTTTACGTTTCCGCTCCTCCTCTGCTGATCCGACCGAAGTCCGAAACCGACAACTTTCGTTAAGTTGGTTTCTTATTTACTCAGAGTAAATAAAGATTGTGCTCAAGCAACGCTACTTTACGATTGATGTACTACACCGAGCTAAATATTCGATTTGATTTTAACAGCTATTTTAATTATATTATTCCAGCGGCTTATTTTCTACATTTGGTATGCACTGTTTAAGCTATAGTTTTTTAGTATGCGGGGAACCAACAGTATCTAAGCTCCTTCAACTCAAGCTGGTAAAATCATCCTGAATTTCAAACTTGACATAGATTGGTGTTCAATCACAATTCACCTCTCTCGATAATGGAATCCCTCTTTTCAAAATCGAATTAGCAAACATTTAAAGTTTCCACACGTCATCCCGATTTCTCAACACGTACGTTCAAAATATGCAATTACCTGGTATTCAAAATGGCCGTCTCGAAATTCTTCTTTTATTTGTTCCTCGGAAATTAGAACAAACCTGGCACGGATCGCCAATTGTGAGCACTGGTTCGGGCCGAGGGTTTGTCCTAGCGGGAGCTAGTCGTTTACTGGAGGTATTCCCGCGCACGGTATCTGTGGATTCCCGGGTATCATTTCACGGACTTACTTTCGTCGCTACAGGGGTCGATAGATGATGGCGGACTGACGATGTCGACGGTGGAGGATGAGTGTGTGCGTGAGATGGATGCGAGAGGACACTTGCCGCCGAGGGGCGCCTCGATGGCTTTATAGACGTACTAGATTATAACCTTTTTATATCAATCGTCTTATGGTATCCCACAAACACCAGTGCGTTTTTTTAGTGTGTATTGACTCGAAGCTAGAATGGCATTAAATGGCGTTTTTTGGATATATCCAGACGGCGCACCTTGTCAGGAGAATCGCTTGGAGGTAGATTCAGACGCCGCATGAGCTTACGGACGGAGTTATAGTGCCTTTTTACCCCTAATTTCCCTATATTTTGTAAACAATCCAGAAAAAAACTAATTTAGAATTGAAAATTTTGAACAAAATTAAACATATCTTTTGTGATTTTACTGGGGAATTCAATGAAGGCTGTTTAAGTCACCGCACGGATTGCAAAATGGAGTTATGGATCTTTTACCCACCATTTCCCAACATTTTTCAATTATTTCAGAAAAAAAGCATGTGCGAACTTAAAATTTTTGAACAAAATGGGACGTATCTTATGTGATTTTTTCCGAGAAATCGAACAAAGTCTATTGCAAACAGAAATTATTGTTTTTTTACACTAAATTTCCCAACATTTATTAATTAATTCATAAAATTGGGGGAAAACAGCCCTAACTTCAGTTTCTAATCCGTGCGGTGGTTCAAATAGGCATTGTTAGGTTCCTCGGAAAAAAATCACATAAGATGAGACCCATTTAGTTTAAAATTTTCAAGTACGAACATCCTTTTTTTCTGAAATTATTGAAAAATGTAGGGGAATTGAGGAATCGACAGAACGACTGGTTCGACGAGGAGTGAAGGAGGGTGATGGACGAAGAGGATGCCGCGCGGGCGGCAGTAGTGCAAAGAGGCACCCGTCGAAATGTGGAAAATCACCGACAGCGGAAGAGGCAGCGAGTCCGAATTTTTCAGGAGAAAAAGCACCGCCTGGAGGAGGAGGAGCTCGAGGAGCTGGAGCAGCTGCATCGTTCCCAAGAAACACGATAGTTCTATCGGAAACTCAACGCATCCCGCAAAGGATTCGTGCCGCAAGGCGAAATGTGCTGGGATAAGGACGGGGACATCCTGACGGACAATCGTGAGATGATCAAAAGGTGGAAGCAGCACTTCGATGAACACCTGAACGGCGCACATGCAGGAGATCAAGACGGTTAACTACTCCGCCGCCTAACGCCACAAGCAAACAGATTCGTGGGAAGTCATCAGGCCAGCTTCATAGAGGAACGGTCAACGACGGACCCGATATTCACATTACGGCAAATCCTCCAAAAATGCCGGAAACACCAAGTCCCTACGCACCATCTATTCATCGACTTCAAAGCCGCATACGACACGATCGACCGTAACGAACTATGGAAAATCATGGACTAAATAGAACGGCTTTTCTGGGAAGCTGATCAGACTGATTAAGGCTACGATTGATGGAACGCAGTGCTGTGTGCGGATTTCGGGTGAATTTTCGAGTTCATTCGAATCGCGCAGGGGGCTTCGACAAGGTGATGGTCTATCCTGCATGATGTTCAACGTGGCGCTAGAAGGTGTTATTCGACGAGCGGTGGGCGAAATGCAGGGCACGATTGTAGACAGATCCAGTCAACTTATCTGCTTTGCCGATGACATTGATATAGTCGGCAGATCATCGCGGCGGTGGAGGAGATCTACCGCTAACTGAAACGCGAAGCAGGAAGGATTGAGTTGATGATTAATACGTCCAAGACGAAGTACATGCTGGCCTGCGGATCCGAGTCCGACCGAACCCGCTTGTCCAGCAATAACAAGGTCATAGTCGACGGATATTGCTCGAGGAGGACCTGCGTACACTCGGAGTATTCGAGCGACGAGTGTTGAGAACAATCTTTGGCGGCGTACAGCTTGGAGGCGAAGGATGATTAGTCAGAAGGTGGTGAAGACTGGCCGGATACGCTGCGCGGGACATGTTGTGAGAATGCCTACAGATGTTCGCTACGAATCCGGTAGGAATAAGACGGGCAGGGGCGCAACGAGCGAGGTGGTTATACCAAGTTGAGCGTGATCTGGTGAACATGGGGTGTCCGAGAAATTGGAGAACGGTTGCCATGGACCGAGTGTATTTTAGGAATTATGTTCGTCAAGTTATGTCGTGAGACGGAATACTATTTATGTAAATAAATAAATAAATAGGGGAATTGAGGGTAAAACCAGCAATTACTCAATTTTCCAAAGCGTGCGGTGACTCAAAAAGGCTTCGCTGGATTTCTCGGAAAATAATCACACAATATATGTCCCATTTTGTTCTAAAGGTAGCTGGTGTAGAGCAAAGGCGTTACAATTCATGGAAGCTTTTCATCAACATGCCCTCTAGCCTAAAATTTCAACACCTTTCAAGCTTTTTGCTATTGACGCATTAATGCATGTTTTTCCACCTTTCTTTCATTCACATGCCATCTAAAATTTCGAATCATAAAACTTTTAGTTTAAAAAATTCTTAAAACTAGTTTTTATGCTTAAATATTATTAGTTTTGAACAAAAAAATCATGGAAATAATGTTGATTGCGTTTGTTGATACACTCAATACGCACATTTTGCACTAGATCTAAAGTCTCTACGACCTTTTCTTCTGAAGTTATAGAAATTATAAGTTTAATTGATGCACTGTAGTACAGTCAGTGAAATAAAGTATGTAAATAAGGACAATTTATACCATCATGAAGTTTTTTTTTTTGGAAAAATCGATTAACGAATGTGTTAGACCTATTTTAATTTTCATCATCAGGATTTAACGGGACAAAAGTATGTAGCTGTTTAAGGAAAAAGAGATAAATTCATCAAAGCCATGATATACAATCGTTTAGTAGATTATGATGTGTTTTGGAATTGCTGAAGGGCGGTAGAAAGCATTTATTGTAGTTTTATATGTTATTTCATGCGGATTTTAATTTTGATATTTAAAGGAATCATTTCCATCTAAAAAAGCTCAAAACTCGTAGCGATTTCAATGATTGAAAATGTAGTTTGTAGCTGTTAACTTGCTTGCTACAAAACAGCCGGGTACGAAAACTACATTTGTTTATTTCATTCTCATATTACGAATAACAGTAGTATTCGAGATACTATGTGTATTAAGTTAAAATGACGATCATGTTATCAAAATAAACCTGGAATTTAAATGCCGAAAATCGGTTCAATTCAGAATGAGATACTGCGCTGCTAAGAAGAAATGTAACCTCTTTTAAAAAGTGAAATTTTTTTCCGGTAATTCCAAGATAGCGGTCAAAACTCTCATGTGATCCCTCAAATTTTCATATATGCTTGAAAAGATTTATTTTTACAATTTCAAAACTTATTCAAACTATAAAATAATTTTAATACGCCATACGCCAGCAGATATAAGAATTTTAAAATTATGTCTTTTTTCGGAGGTTCTCTGTTCAAAGCTTTCTAAAGGTCATCTGCTAAATTAAAATTGATTTAATTTTTATGCATTCAAAATTTTGAACAAATTACTTAAACAATGAATTTAAAATCATAAATGTCTGTCGAGAATCGAGATATGTAACCAGGGGAACGAAATCAATTTACTAGTCAACGTATCCCAATTTTTGGACTATACCGTACTGTCGTGGGAAGCATAGTTGTCACATGTTACAAAAAGGCAAAGCGAGAAAAACACGACCAAAGTTTCACAAAAACACTTTGCTGTTATCGCATAGTTTCGCAATTTTTGTTGACTTCAATGCCCTAGATCTCTAAAGTATACTCCTATCACTATCATATCAGCCTCGATAAAATTTTTCGAAAATGAACTGTTTTTTCAATTAAAATCCTTGTGTGAAATTTATGCCGCAAAATTCTATGAATAGTCGAAAAATGGACGCATGGGGGAAAAGTTCATATAACGCCCCATGTGGCTAATACGCGCCACCCTTGTTTTGAAGAATCTGAAACATTTTAAGCCTGCAAAATATTACCAATTTGTTCTAAATGCTGTGATTGGTCATGGCAAGTATGAATTTTTCCTTAAAATGCTCCTGTGTCGTGATAATTTCACAATTTAGGTTTTTCTTCATTTCGATCTAAATTTTAAAACACTTGCAATAAGGTGTCACCAAGCAGAGAAAAACGAATAAGACAATATTTTCTGACACATCGATAGAGGAGAATCTAAACTATGATTTAATGCTAAAAAAATATACCGAACTCGCTATGGTATGCTTTTTATGGGTATGTTCTATCACGGCCCATGCGCTCGTTATTACGCGCCAATCGTAGTAGGCTGAAAATAGCATTAATTTTTCAAAAAGGTCAATTTTCATTGAAAATGAACAAAAAGTCACAAACCTTATTTTAAGCGTAAATTCAGCCCAAAAAATCTACTTTTATTTTTTTTTAAATTTTTATTAGTCCATTTTGATTTTATTTTCATTCAAAGTGTCTGTAAGTATTGGTGTGTTTTCGGTCTTCGGTTGCTTTCGGGTGTGTTCGGCTGCTAGGCGCGTATTAAATACACAGCGGCGCGTATTTGCAACACATTTTTGTTCTGTGGCTTTGAATAAGGTTTTAAAAAATCAAGTTTTCGAAGCAACTATAGCAATTTGAGTAATAAAAAATCATAGGCATTTGTAGAAAACAATTTTCTTCAACGATTGCACCCATTTTTAACACAATTTGTACGTGGAATACATAGAAAATCAGCGATTCGCTTAGGTGGCGCATAATAGGACATGTTCCCCTACCGAACTCGCTATGGTATGTTTTTTATGGGTATGTTCTATCACGGCCCATGCGCTCGTTATAACGCGCCAATCGTAGTAGGCTGAAAATAGCATTAATTTTTCAAAAAGGCCAATTTTAATTGAAAAATAACAAAAAATCTAAAACCTTATTTTCAGCCTTAATTCAGCCCAAAAAATCTACTTTTATTTTTTTTTTAATTTTTGATTAGTCCATTTTGATATTATTTTCATTCTAAGTGTCTGTAAGGATTGGTGTGTTTTCGGTCTTCGGCTGCTTTCGGGTGTGTTCGGCTGCTAGGCGCGTATTGAATACACGGTGGCGCGTATTTGCAACACAGTTTTGTTCTGTGGCTTTTAATAAGGTTTTAAAAAATCAAGTTTTTGATAAAACTATAGCGATTTGAGTAATAAAAAATCATAGGCATTTGTAGAAAACAATTTTCTTCAACGATTGCACTCATTTTTAACACAATTTGTACGTGGAATACATAGAAAATCAGCGATTCACTTAGGTGGCGCATAATAGGGCATGTTCTCCTATTTATCACACTACGAACATTTTCTCAGTAGTTGTTTGGTTTGGCATTTCGTGTGTGGCTCTTGTGTTTTATTCGTGAATGGAAGCTTAAATTTTAAAAATCAGGTCTGAATCGAATTATTTGAAAGCGTACATTCGTACATTATTTGGAGACAAACATGAAGTGTTTAACGGATTCGATCAATGAATCGGCCCATGGAGCAAATTGAGGCAGCTCACTTACTTTACAGGAAACAACATTTCTTCAACTAACTGTCAGCTGCCGCGCTGAAAATGTCGCAACAGCGAGGGAAGTGCAGAAAACGACAATCAATCCGTTTGATGTGAATACGGCCCTGGGACAAGTTCCGGATGAAGTAACTCTGGCGGAATAGTTCTTAAACACTAAAAAACAGACATCTCCGGTATTTTGTGAGGTGCGTCAAAATCAAAAACTCAAAGCAAAACCAAAAAAGAAATGGTCTGCTGAAACCACCGACAATCACATATGGCCATCCTGGACAATTGTGGATTACAGTTCCGCGGCACCAGAAGAGTAATAATTTGACTAATGTTGTGAAGCGGGTTACGTTTGCATGTACTCTTCCAAGCGCCAGCAACGAACCCGAAGCAGTTTGCAAAGTTTTTCTTGCATATACATGCTGCGATGTCGTGAAAACAGTGACCCTTCTCCCTCTTTATATCTCTGTGATCCCCTCCAGACTATTAAGGACACGTATGCCAAGTTTGGCGAAAATCTATTTAGACGTTCCGAAGTTATAATACGTTCATTTTTGAGTGTAACAAATATGCGTCCAATCGTCTCAGTGTGACAGTTATGCGTCCATTTGTCCCAGTGTGACAAATTGACTTCGAATTTTTCTTGAAATTTCTAAAATAAACTTTATGTTTCGACAAAGAATTTCAATAATACGTATCAAATTATGACGATTTGCATAAAAAAGTCAAAAACGTCGAAATGTCACATGTGACAATTATGCGTTTAACGGCAGCGTACATGAATTGCAATTTTGTCGATACTTGATACCAGTCAGTCAAATAAGTCATGGATGGTATCATTACTGATATATTAATATTTAAATCGTTTGCTTGAGGTCTGCAGAATAGGGCTCAATGTTATGTCCGTGTGTGTGTCACTTTCAAAATTGAGAAAAAAAATCTGCGGTTCACATAATTCCATAAATGGAAAGTTTTAAAATCGAAACGTAGAGGTGATGTCATTTGTATTATTTCAGTAATTTAGATTCACCAACTCTCCTAATTATAATGAATCGAAACGTTTATCAAGCAATACAGTTCACAAAATGTGCAAAACAGGAATAAAGCTATTCAAACTCCACACCCAACACTAAAGGTCAAATTAAATCCAATACCTATCGCCGCAGCCGGCGACTTGGGCGACCCCAGCTCATCACTGAAGGTACGCTCCTTCAGCTTCCGGTGCTTCATCAGGATCGCGGCGGTAGTGGTCGTGGCAGCCGAATTCGCCGTCGACGTCGAGGAATGTGTGGTGGCGGTTGTGGTGATCGTTGTGGTGCTAGCACTAGCACTAGCAATACCACTGCTACTGGCCGCGCCTCCGCCTCCGGTTGGACTGAAACTTTGGGACTGGTGCTGTTGCTGTTCCGTTGCAACCAGATCCAGTTTCATAGTGCGCTTGGCCAGCTCGGTATCGATGTGGCCCGGGGACGGTGGGCTTTGCTGCTCTGCCGAGGTCGGTGAGGTCGGTGAGGTTGGCGATTTGAGGGGGATCGGGATTTCCAGATCGATCGATTTCTGACTGACAGCACTTTGCGACAGTGTTGCTCGGGTATCACAGATTTGTCTTTTGGGCTGGATATCCATAATTGAAACCATGGTTTGCCGGGGGTTGGCCAGCTGTTTGTTGTTTTGACGAGTTAGGTTCGAGCTCGTCGTCGATTGCTCGTCGATGCGCTAGATTCTTCGATGGGTGGTCGCTGAAGACGAAGATTGATGAAATGTGAATGATTGGCTATCTTGGGTAGATTGAATTGTCTTCTCACTATCATAGTTTTCCTCAAGAGGGTAAAGTAAAGAGAGGTTATCAAAGGTTGTTACGGAGGCCTCGCTTCGCTTTGGTAAGGTCCTGTTGCTGGAACGTCTAGGCGGTTGTCTAGCTTTAGAACGTTGAAATGGGGCTGCAGAAAACAGCTTCCGTTATTGTTCAGATGATTATCACCGGTTCGATTAGCACTATGTTTGTTAAAATTGTCTCTAGCCTTTGGATGTTCCGCGTTATTGTTTTGCACTGATTTGGCTACATCTCCTGCTACCGTTCCAAAGTCCGTATCTTCTTCCGGCGTCGGACTTGAACAGCAATCCGTCAAGATGATTTTTGGCAATGCGTTTTCGTTCTCCAGCTCTCCGGCTTCCAGTTTGAGCTGGTACAGATTCTCGATGAGATTTATGAGCTTGTCAGATTTCTGCTGGCACAGCTTCGACGGATAATTGTCCATAATAGTTTGCTGAAGAAACTTTTTCTCCTCTTCCACTGACCGACTCAACAATTCTTCCGATTCGAAACGCTGCACTCGATACACTGACCCATTACTAGGTTTTCTTCTATTACGACGTTGTTTGGCAAATTTCTTCTGAATAAACCGTAACTTCACTGCTTCAGCACGTTGCGAACACGCGTCCAGATAGTCCAGGTGCCACTGAAAACCCTCCCTGTGATAAAAGTCAGCTAATCGGGCAAGAGTCACTAAACGATCTCCGTCATAAAAACTAACACTAGCACTACTGTTGTCAAAGTTGTCCTGAGTGCAGTCCTTAGAACCTAACTGGAACCGCTCACGTTTCCCTCCAGACCACGTTTCAGAACTGTTGCAAAACTGTTGCTGTTGACGTCCTTCCGATGCCTTCCGGTCTTCACCACCTGAATGGGACAAGTGGCCATAATCGCCACCACCCAACAACGAGTACGAGTCACGTGGCCGTGGCCCAAGTGTTTTGTTGTGTCCTTCTGGTGAGAAGGTAAATTTTTTGTAACCAGTTGCTGTCCCGGCCCGTTTCAAGTATTTTCCGTTGCGGCCCAAGATTTGCCGCAGCTCCGCATATGAGCTGGCGTCCCGTAATGAGTGGAATTTTTCCGGTATCAGCTCAAAGCCGCCGCCATTCAGACCGAAGCTTTTTCGGTTGCTGGTGTTGGTGGATGCATCAACGGCGTTGCTGACGTTTGACGATGATGATGATGCCGGTGATGCGGATTCAGAGGATTGTCCCTGTCCCTGTTCTTGATTTGCTGATGATTTGCTAAGGTGAAGCCGATCCAATTGTTGCTGGTGGCACAGGCGGATGTTTTTCCGGGGCAAATGTGGCTCTTCGAATCTGGGAAAAATAGGAGAAAAATATGTTGTCAATAACTAGGTACAACACTTGGTCATATTATAAAAATATTCTCCCAACAAAGCTCGATTATTTAACATTCATGATTTTTTTCATTCATTTATCAATAGGTACAATTTCGTTTTTTTTAATGAAAACTTGTGCTTTCTCGAATTGCTTTTCGAAATTTATGATGAAACATAAATAAGGGAAGACAAATAAAAAGAGAACCATTATGTTTTTTTTCCAGAACTCAAACTTTTGTAGTTAACATTGCTGTCAATCTGTAATCCTCGAACACATAACGTGTTTGAAAAATGCTAAAAGAAATAATATTCTTTTGGAAAAGACTGTATGTATGTACACAGCAAAACATTTCTAAAAGTATACGGAATCTAAAACACGAGGGATTGATTTTTTTTACAAGTGTTATTAAAAATAGATGTAATTTTCCCCTCCTTTCGATAAAATTTAATTTTTTTCCAAAAAGCGAATAGAAATAAATTGTTATGTTATAATTATGCATTCCGTGATATAAAAATCAAGCGATCAATAAAATATATTTCGCAAACAGTGTAAAATTATATAAGTTTTATTTCAGTCATTATTCGGAAACCGAGTCTCTTCGTTCCGAAACGCAGCTCAACCATCCCTATACTTTTCAAAAGTTGTAAGAACGGGAAAATCAAACGAATTACGTTATGAAGTTAATTTATTTATTTATTCCAATCTTTGCAGATGCTCTAAAAACTAAGTGTCGTTTTTGGTAGTCGCAATTTTCTCCGTTGTGCCCTTTTTTTCCTGTGCGCGTTTTTTTTCCGTAGTGCCCTTCGATGCGCACTTTTTCTCAGATGCGCATTTTTCCTCCGATGCGCCCTTTATAGCGTGTGAATCCTTCTGGGAACCAATCACCACCGTGGGAGCCTTCAAGGAGGCAGTAGCCGTGGGATCCTTCCTCTCGGTTGCCATTTTTGGGGTTCTTTCCTGCTTTCTTTCCTGCTCTCTTTCCTGCTCTTTTTCCTGCTGATTCCTCCTAAGAGTCGAAACAGAACACTCAGCAACTCTTCACGATAAACTCTTACACAAATCGTGAGAGTTTACCAAGTGTTCCGTTCTTCTCCTAGGACCTAGGAGGAACCAGTGCATCCTTCTTGTTACAATATCTGCAAACGAATGACCAAATTGCTTTTGTTGTTGTTGCTTGTTTGGTACGGGACTTTAACCTTAAGGTTATTCGTCCCTGCTGTGATGGATCATATTTTGGATAGTAGTTGTGTGTCTTCTAGGAATCGCAAAAGTTGTTTCTCATAGGGAGGTGATAGTACTAGCTCCAGGGTGGTATCCAAATCGTTTACCGAACGTTCAGTACTATAGGCAAGGCATTCTGATAATAAGTGGGGAACTGAGAGGGCAACATCACAGGTAGAGCAGATAGGGGGGTCTGTTTTTTTTCAAGAAGGTAATTATGGGTTAAGTTAGTGTGACCAAATTGTGTAACCGCCTCGGTATTTATACAATACCCCTAGCGCACGCATTTTTTTTTGCACACGACACGACGGCATCGACGGCATAGAACCGTTGATACACCCATAAAATTTATGAGTTGCATATTTTGCAAAATGCATTTTTTTTTTTGAATAAAAAAAATCGGGTTTTTAGATGTTTTACAATGAACTTATAATTTTATTTCTTCCGTTTATTTCCTCGTCCGTACTACACTAAGTACAATGAAAAAAATTTAAACAATCTTATTCTAGATTTAAAAACAGTTTTGGGAACATTGAAATCGAAATCACTAGATATTTCATTGAAGCGCACGCAGCATACATCCAACGGGTTGTTTTTACCGTATTGGGATCGTCGCAGGGCAAGTCTAAGAAAATCGCGCGTCCGGGTTGTTCTGATGGCAGCATTTAACAGCAGCAGTGTTCGGCATCGCTAACTGAAAAAATAGCGCCGCTAATTAGATCGCTAACTCATTCAAAGTTAGCAATCGCTTATAAAATACGCTTAATGTACCGAAAAAGTTATCGCTTTAAGCTTAAAGCGCTAATCGCTAATCGCTAACTGTTGACCAACGTAAGGGCCGGAACTAATATCAAATTCTTCTATTGTCACGCCGCCCCATCGATTTTCCCAACTCCTCAAGGGAGAATAAATAATATTTCAAGTATTTAATTTAAAATAAGATAAATTGATCGAATTTTTATAGAATTATATGAGCAAAACAAAATCTGTCGAAGATGGGAATTTAAACAACTCTCTGTGTTCCACGAACGAATTTTCGAACAATTACAAGAGCAAATAACAGCAAGTGGGAGATGGGAGATATCTCTTTTTTTATTTTAATTTTGGTTAAAAATTTACTCGATTCATCAGTTTTGTGCAAAGTAGATAGTATGCAATTTCGTTGCAAACAATCTTTTGTGCAATTCTTTTCATTCTGTTGTTTTATGCATTATTTTACATTATTATCATTTAAAATCTATAAACTGTTTCCCCCTTTTTCAAATTTGCAGGAACCTTGTCAAACGTAAACGGATGTACAATTTCTATTTGAACTTAAAACGAAGGCTACAATATCTCAACCATTTGAAAACAAATGTTGATTAAGGGATATTTAAAACAGTTTAAATTGTTTAACATCTTTTATTGTTATCTTCTTCTGTAAATATTGCGAAAAAAAGTGCTAAAAGAGAGAAAAATTACAGTTAATACATCTTTTCTCTAACTCGAGTACACATTCCTCTAACTAATCCAATTAAGCAATCAGAATGATGCCCAATGTCACCTCAACTTGATAAATGACAAAAAGTTTATTCTGTCACTAATAATTCGAGAGATTGATACAAATATATGGGAGTTAGCGGTCTTCAATTAGCGGAACCAAATAATAGCGGATCTTTTTAATTCGCTAGATCAATCAAAACTTAGCAGCAAAATCAAACCGCTAGCGAAAAGTTAGCGGACTAACTAGCGAATAACGGATTAGAGCTTTTGTGCCGAACACTGAACAGCAGTAGTGATAGCAGTTCTGAGCAATTCAGGTTGTTCTGCAGGAGGTCGAAGATGAAAAGCCGTTGTAGGTAAACGCGCCTTGATTCCAGTGTCGGCAAATTCAATAACAAACAGCGTTGTTCATAAGGCGGGAGGTTATGAGCGTCGATCCATGGTAGTTGACGCAATTTGTTCCGGCCTTATTAAAATTAATTACCTGTACTGTAATGATATCGAAATAAAAAAAAAATCAAAACCAAAATATTGCTTTTCTTAGATTCTGATTGAATTTCGCATTTCGATTCATATTTTTCAAATCATACAATGGATTCAGATTTTAAATTGAGAATTGGAATTACGACTAAGAATATGTATTGTAAGTAGTGTAAAGTCTGCTTCATTTAATATTGGAACAAATTCTTTTGCTCATTGTGGCGCTCCTAGTGGACGGATTTGGAAACTTTTTTCACCCACGTGTCGGGAAATTCATTACCTTTCACCATGTTTTTATGTCATAACACCAAACGATAGCATTTTGTAAACAACCGCCATGGAAGCCGAACGGAAAGATCAAATTGTGCACAGTTTTCTTGAAAATCCATTGTTGTCGGCATCGAAGCTAGCTAAACAGCTTAAAATGCCCAGAAATACCGTATGGCGTGTTATCAAGCAGTACAAGGAAACATTGACGACGGCTCGGAAGCCGCATTCGAAGCGTCGGAGTGGAACTGTCGACCGGAAACTGCGTGGGAAAGTCATCAAGGCCGTCAAGAGGAATCCCAATCTTTCAGACCGCGATTTGGCCAATAAGTTCCAGGCCGCTCACAGTATGGTGCGACGAATTCGTCTCCGGGAAGGAATAAGGTCATTCCGAGCCAGCAAACAGCCAAATCGGACGCTGAAGCAGAACAATGTGGCCAGAATCCGTGCTCGAAAGCTGTACGACCAAGTGCTGACCAAGTTCGACGGATGTATTCTGATGGACGATGAGACCTACGTGAAGGCGGACTTTGGGCAAATCCCAGGTCAAAAATTTTATTTGGCGACGGCTCGGGGGGATGTACCTGCAAAATTTAAGTTCGTGTTTGTGGATAAATTCGCCCGCAAGTACATGATTTGGCAGGGGATATGCAGTTGTGGATAGAAAACCAAAGTCTTTCTCACTGACAAGACAATGACATCAGAAGTCTACAAAAAAGAGTGCCTACAGAAACGGATTCTGCCGTTTATTCGTGCCCACGACCGTCCAGTAATGTTTTGGCCGGACCTCGCAAGCTGCCATTATAGCAAAACGGTTATGGAATGGTACGCAACGAACGGGGTAAGCGTAATACCGAAGGACCTCAACCCCCCAAACTGCCCCCAGTTCCGGCCGATAGAGAAATACTGGGCAATCACGAAGCGGAGGCAAAGGGAAAACTTGTTAGGAACATGACTCAAATGAAGAACTGGTGGAATCAAATCGCCAAAACGGTGGACGAAAAGGGTGTGCGCCGCCTAATTGCCGTATTACGGGAAAAGTACGAGAATTTCTTCGAAACAGCAATGAATATTTTTTTTAATTTTTTTTATGAAAGAGTAAAGAAAATGCTACATTTGTATGAAAAACAAATTATGAATTCGTTAATAAATGACTGAACTACACGCAATTGTTTGTGTTCCAATATTAAATGAAGCAGACTTTATTCGAAAATAAAAAATGCAGCACCTTGTTTAGTGAATAATTGATAAATTTTTAAGTGAAAAAACCTAGTCATGTTCTTTATACGTGTAAAAAATTTGGTGACAATCTGTCTAGTGGTTTTTGAGATAGCGTCCAATACTGAAGCTCATTGACAATTTTTTTTGGGCAGGTTCTAGACTCAGGGTTGCCAGATTTTTTTCTGCACGTATCCGGGCCGGGAAAACCGGGCCATTTTTCATAAAAACCTGGCAAAATCCGGCAACCCGGATAAAACCGGGCAATCTGGCAACCGTATTCTAGACCCAGTAGGAGACCCAAAATCAGCTGGAAATATAATATTCGACCAAACTTTATATGAAAAATCGTTTAAGGAGTTCTACAGGGTCAGTGAGCTACAATTCCAATAAAAGATTGATTCCATGAAATTAAGAAATGTAAGAGGTTTTATCAAGCGCAATTCGCCTGGCTGATTAATAAACATACCTGTCTTTACTTCTACAAGATAAAAATGCTGCCCACCGGTAAAATTAACAAACTACGGTGGTCAAATCGTGCGGAAAATATTTGGACTGCTATCGGGGAGAAATTTGTTTACTACATCCGACGTCTCGGTAAGGAATCTGTCAAGTTGGAAAAAGTTAACAAAAATTTTGATTGATTATTATTTTAACTGTTCCGAATGTTTTTTGATTCTTTGAAACTGTCTTGAAGAAAAATTGCCTCGTTTTCTATGGTGTGAAAACATAAAACATTGAATGAGCTTTTAAGTTTCTTTTAAACTTTTAGGGAATATTCTGAGAGATGTTCTCCACACGGCTTGTATAAGGTTGCATGGATATAGCGATGTGACACATTTCAAGAGTTTGAAGTTCAGAGGTGTAATTATGATCGCTTATGATCAGTCCTTTCCATGTTCAATGAGTGTCCAAAAGTGTTGTTTGTCCTTTTAAAAATGCCATTTTTCGGTCGAATTTGTCCGCTTTTTCGTTTCGTAGTAGCTGTGTCCTCCAATCCATTCTTTTAGTGTATTCGTTGTCATGCCAATAAACTGCAATCATTGCACAGTATACTGTAACAGCGATGTCATATTTTTTTCTGTATCATCAGACTTTCTCTTTCTTTTTCATTGGGACTCTTATGGACGAGAATAAGACACACTTATGATTCAGATTTTGACTGTAAACAACGTTCGACGAATCATCCTTTGGTACAACATCTTTAATTTTTGTCCAGGCAGATGCAACTTTATTCAACCCGTGTGAAGCACATCTCTCAGATTTAACATGTTTAGCGCCAGGCTCACAACGAGCTCAAAGATATTCTCGGAGCGAGAAAGCAAATAGGGAGAACTCCATGTTTTTCAACGTGTCTAATTTGAAGAATAGAGCGTCACACGTTTTTGATGTGACGGGGCCTCCAAGGAAATACACCCGTCCTCCGAATATGGGTCCCATGGCGGCGAACGTGCTTTATCAGATTTAAGCTTTCATCTCCAATGCTTTCAAGGCATAAAAAAACTTCAATCGGATCAAATATAGCTTAAAACGAGATTTACTAGCACTTAGCAAATAGATGTTGGTCACACGTTCATAGAGAAACGTACGTCTCGGTGGTCGAGTGGTTAGCGTGGTAAGACGGTAATGGCTAGCCCACTGATGGCATGGGTGCAAAACTCAACAATTTCCAGGAATATATCAATTTAGACTGATATTATGTGCATTTCCACGGATGTTATCCCATGAATGCCAAAACATCGGATGTATTACGGCGTGTTCGTAAATTGATTTGTTCTATCGAAGTGATTTTTTCTATCGATGCTGGCGTTCGTAAATTAAACAAACTGTGTGCAAACGCATAGGAAGGTGATTTGACATCTACCAAACAAATCGATGCATCACCCAAACAAATGAGTTTACGAACACGCTGTTAGAAGCATCGTTTTATGATTTTTTGAGACTGAATTCACCGAGAAACGTTTTCAAAATATGAATAATGTTCAGCTCAATATCAAAATTATAACACTGATAAACACCATTTGATAGGCTAACGACTTCCTTCTCACCTTCTTTTGACTATTGAAACATAATACATATTGATCTAGACTCAGATCTTGATTCTGAACCCGATCTAGATTTCGCTCCTTACTCTGACATTGATTCTGATCTTGAAGTTAATCCTGATGAAATTCCAGATTCAGAAACCTACACTCAGAAAAATCTTATTATGTATGCCATAAGATTCTCTTATGAAGTGGCGCCATAAGAAAAAATAATGAAACTCATAAGATTGTCTTATGATAGAACGAACTCAAAGGACGAACACCGGTTTCAATGAGGGGTTATTCATTTTCATAAGATATTCTTATGAGAAAAGATTGTTTTTCATTTAATTCTATTTTCTGTTTAGTTTGTATGAAATAAAATCCTGGTGACAATCAGCTACTTTTCGAAACCCGATATACTGTTCCTGAGGCTGACCCGTATCTTGATTTCTAAAATTTTAAATTAGATGCTATCCTAGTCCAGATGTCGACTAGGATAGCGATACAGTTCCAGATCCTGATCCTGTTCATGATCTTTATTCTTAGTTTGTTCCTGATATGGATCTCTTTTTATCTTTATTATGATTTGATCCTGAACCTGTACCAGATTCTAATCTTGATCCTCATCATGATGCTGATTCTGATTCTAATCTTGTTTAGAATCAGATCTTGATCCTGACCTGGATCCTTATCCTGATCATTAACCTGATCCTGATTCGGATCTTGACCTCCATGACTGGAATTTCTCCCCAGAAATGTTTCGTAAAAGCTCCTCAGAGCTTCTTTCTCTCTGCATACTAATCCAAATGTGTATAGACGACGAGTTAACGCGAACAACCTAAGTGTATGGGAGAAAGTTAGTTTGATTTGTTCGTTGATGTTGCTATAGTTACTTTTATTGTTTTGCTTTTACCAACGTGATGCATAGAGGAAAAACAAAAACTTCAGTGCTGTGTTTCATTTGACCGTTCCTTTCTTCATAGCAGTGTCGCTATTTAGCATTAGCTTGCTCTCAACTGCTTCAGCACTCGATTCCGAGTGCAGAGAATTGTGACGAAAGACTCAGTTGTACGATTAGGTAATATCCAAAAGATAAAGTAATCCTAGGTATTAGGATTTTTTTTAAAGGAACGTGTTCAATAACGTTTGCACCAATACCTTTTTCAATATCGAACGAATTCTTTAATATTTTGATTTTCTTGAAGCCACAATTATTATGAACATTTCATGCACTCTCCATTTATCTAACTCGTCTATTCAGAAATTGAAGGCATCTCACATCTCCTCTATTAAACCTGCTGGCTACAGATGCTGGAAAATCGATTTTAAGTCCATTGCACTACTTCGGTCGGGCTTCCTGAATTAAAGGTCATTTACATCCCACCATCCGGTTTCTCGGTGCAAAAAAGTAATGTCAGTCACCCCTTTTTAACAGAAAATTACATCATATTCCAACTTCGCACCGGTAGGACACTTCTTATCATTCTCGCTCCAGCTTCAGCTGCAAAAGGGAAGCACCAGCAAAGGAATGTCATTCATCCCAACCCAACTAGAAGCAACTGCAAAGCATTTCCTGTCACCACCGGCTCGCACCATACCACCACCGGAAGGCAACCGAACTGCTGAGGCCGGAAGATCAGAGAGAACTTACCTATGCTCCCATTTTAGCAGAATGAACGAACGAATGAATGGCGGGAATAGTGTTTTCCGCCTTTAGGACGGGTAGAAGGAAGCATTCCAGGTGGGTTTCGTCGGTTTAAATCCCTCCTCAAAGGACCAAACCCACCCAAACATCCCCTCCTCGAGGGAAATGAGAAGAAACGAGACTGCACTTGAAACGTCAACCTGGAGTCCTTTTCTGGAGTGTGAAGGGCCCGAGGATTTGCCGGAACGAGATGATGCGATGAATTATTCATTGGCGAACGCGATTAGGAATGGGCTTTTTGAATGCGGTGATGCGATGCTATGCTGTGGTGGGAGTAGAAATCCGGCGCTAGTTGAGCTGAGCTAGGATGCCTATTAGGAAGCACCCAGGTTCCAGCCATTGCCACAAAGCGTCGGTTGAGGAATGTCGTCCCCTGATAAGTTGCCTCTAAAGCCGCACAATGAGACGATTTTGGTTGAGGGTTGTTGAACTAACAACCTCCTCTAGGGCTTGGAGAAGGTCCTATTGAATTAGTATACATTTTTGGGTCTTTATTTTCTGACATCACTGGCAAATAATGCCGTCGAATAAACTGTTACTGGACACAATTTAGCAAAAATTTGCGTAATGGCAAGAAGGGGAACGACATTGCAAGTTGAATAATTTTCGCAGAGAGTCATCAGAATTTGCGAATTAGGAAGCAAACTCGTTTAAAATTAGGTGTCTGAATTTCAATTCAGAGATTCACTTAAACACGTCTGTCACTCACAAGAATAGATCAATGACTGACTTTGTTTTGTTTGTTTGTCAAGTGTTGCCAAAATATAAAACGTTGTCATAGAAATTTATTTTGTTTTATTTATCTTCAGTGTTGCCGAATATTCCTTCTCACCTCTATTCTCAATTAAAACTTTTCACGCGTCGACTTTTGTTTTTTTTTTTCCTTTAGAGCAAAATTTTATTTATCAAAAATCCTCAATTTTTAATTCCATATTCCACATCTTTATTCTCCATCCTACAAATTTTATTTGATTTCTGCTTATCCTTCATCTCATCTCCACATTCCTTCTCAACCCTATAGAATCTTTAATTTACAGACATTGTTTTTCTAAAATAGTAAATTTTATATCTAAAATATCCTTCATCTCAATTCTACATTCCATTCCCTGCAAATGCTTTTCAAATCTTATTTTTTTTTTGCATATTCTTCATTTTGTACGATAATATTCTTCACAAAAGCCTTCCCAATTTGTGCTTTCCCTGTCGCTCTGCTTTTATTTACCAGAGCCGGAACAATCCGCAAAAAAAAACATTCTTAGCAACAGCTTTCTCAAACTGTGCTTTCCTTATCACTCTGTCTCTGTTTACCAGAGCCGGAATAATTCGATAGTATTCTTAGAAACAGCCTACCCAACCAGAAGGCTTATTCAAAACAAACAATCAGCAGCATTAGCCTTAAAAATCCAAATCAAAATAAAAAATCAGAAGCGCCTTAAAAATCTGTGCTTCTTAAGCCAATTCTTTCCTTTTTCCACCTGAAGGCCAAATTAAAACAAACAATCAACAACAGCAGCCTTAAAAATTTGCGCTTCTAACGTCAATTCCGTCTTTTTTCACCGGATGGCCAAATTATAACAAACAATTAGCCACCATAGTCCTGAAAATCTGTGCTACCAAAGCCATTGCGTCTTTATCCACCCAAAGAACAAATCGAAATAAACAATCAGCAGAAGCTGCCTGAAAATCTGCGCTTCCAAACCCATTCCACCTTTTTCCATCGGAAAGCCAAATCGTAACAAACATAATAGAACAATTCCGTCTTATTCCACCGGAATGCCAAATCAAATCAATCAGCAGCAGCAGCCTTAAATATCTGCGCTTTCAACGTCAATTCCGTTTTATTTCACCGGAAGGCCAAATCAAAACAATCAGCAGCAGCAGCCATAAATATCTGTGCTTCTAACGGCAATTCCATCATATTTCACCAGAAGGCCAAATCAAAAAAAATCAGCAGCAGCAGCCTTAAATATCTGTGCTTCTAACGGCAATTCCATCATATTTCACCAGAAGGCCAAATCAAAAAAAATCAGCAGCAGCAGCCTTAAATATCTGCGCTTTCAACGCCAATTCCGTCTTATTCCACTGGAAGGCCAAATCAAAACAATCAGCAGCAGCAGCCTTAAGTATCTGCGCTTCTAACGGCAATTCCGTCTTATTCCACCAGAAGGCCAAATCAAAACAATCAGCAGCAGCAGCCTTAAATATCTGCGCTTCTTACGGCAATTCCGTCAAAATGTTATAAGCAATAAAAATAATAAATATAAAAACCTGAATCCAGTGCAAGCTGTTTAAAACTACAGGTTTGAATTGCTAGCGTTTTCAATAATTCTGTGGAATGCTTTTGCAAAGGTTCTATAAACACACAAGATTGTTGGCTTTGCGAATTAGCTTTTGGCGATTTTTGATCTTCGTACTACTTTTAACCAGCTTTAAAATTATCCGCCAGAGAAACTTAGACAAATTGTAAAGCGTAGAATATATTTCAAAGGGAACGAATATGGTTCGCGGTTTATTCAAATGAAATATAGTGCAGGAAACAAGGCACATTTATCATCTGAAGTTAGTTGTTTTGGCTTCAGAACACCTTTGGTAATTTTTTAAGGACAAATTTTGTTTCCTGATACAAAATGAAAACTCATTGCGCTAGATCAGAACTAAGTAAACTGCTTTCTAAATTAACAGAGATTTCTTGGGCGGGGACTTGGGAGGTGCAGAATTTACAGATTTGACATAGCAGGCAGCGCTTTTGACAGTACCATTCATGCATCGTTCTAATGGGTATATTTCAGCAAGTGACAGCTCAGAAATCTTGCATTATATAATCAACTTCATATGCTTCATCTTAGCTATAGATTTCGATAGAACAAAGTTTAAAATTGAAATATCACTGACATAGTAGAATCAACTATTTATGTAGAGGAAGTGTGGGTAAAATGGACAGGGGTGGTAAAATGGACACCCCCTTAAATCTTACTTATTTCTTTATAAAGTAGTGCAAACTTTATGGCCACCCTATCACAGAATCACTAGAGGCTATTAGAGACACCCTATGGAACACGGAGCTGTCAAACACTGAAAATAATAAACAAAAACAAAACACACGTGCACTTTCCAGGTGGTGATGTTGTTTTCGGCCTACAACAACTAACGTTTTTTAGAGTGTTAAACGCCTTTCCGCCGAGTTTTTTGTACAAATATCTGTGCTCAGAGTACTTATCAACAGATATCATCTAAGATAAGTGTTTTTTTCAATAATTTTTTGTTAAATTTAACTGTTTTAAAAAAAACATATAGTGCGAGTGAAATGGACACCCCATGGGGGGTGGTAAAATGGACAGTGTTTATTTCCATTTTAACTTTCCTTTTTTTACCTTCTATTGAATTTAAGGTTATCTGGTACATGTTTGGACATTTCAAATAAGGTTGACAGAATTTGATCCCTAGTTTTAGATTTCCGAGTACTTAGAGTGGTCGCATGATGTATTTTTTTTTGTATTACTCAGAATCTGGTTCCATTGGGTATACGGAACATGCACCGGGAATGTCTGGTCGTGACCAGTTTCTTGCTGTGCACTTGAAATGACCACACACAAAAAGATTTGTTCAATTCCGAGTTATTTGCGTGGACACCTCTTCCCCCCCCCCTGTGACTATTATACCCGCACATGTTTTTTTTCGCACAAAAATGGATTTTTAAATAGTTTTGAAAAAACTTAAAAAATATGTACATTTGGCTGTTTTATTAATTTTTTGTATCAACTATTAGTGGCTCATTGAAAGTGTGCAATCCACCCAGTGTTTTGACGTTTAACTGTTGAGGAATTGATGCAATGCCTTAAGGTGTCCATTTTACCACCCCTACATATGTAAATTCTAATAACAACTAGGATATCTCAGTATATTTCGATGCTCGTCTCAAGTTCCAATATGATATCCTGAATAAACTGTAAGCTGACTTTTACTATTAAGATATATTTCGAAATCCTTTGGGGATTAATTTTTTTTCTACAAATTACCCGACAACATTTCCCTTCCCTTTTTTAATGAGCAGCTGCTAATATTTTCAAATATGTTCAACGCACCGCTGCTGATAAAAGGTTAAGATCGAGTGAAAATACGTGCCTTTCTACAAGTTTAACTTGCGTACTTTTTTCTCCATAAAATTCTTACCTTCTACTCGTTTCTTTGTCGTCCATTCTAAGTATCCCCGGGTAGGAAGAAGAATAAACGGAAACCGGAAAAACCGGATGAAACGAAGTAAAATCGTGTTTAACAATCGTTTATATCCCTCGACCGACCGACCGACCGGCCAATCTTGGTGTGCAGTTAACGTGGTGGTGAAAAACCAAGAGGATTAGAGTGAGCTCTACTTAAGTAACAAAAAAACGTCGGTAACTACCAGGGTCAACTGAACATTTCCATCCGTGTATAGAGGTACGCGGGCCGGCTTCTTGAATTAACCCAAAAGAAAGCGAGAAAAAACTGCACCGGGAAAAACTTGAATGGGCGTAGAATCATTTTTGACCCTCCATTACCCCACCCGTCCAGTTCGCTGCATTCACTGGTTGAGAAGAGGATCCGGAATTCAAACAAGTGGAATAATTAGCTCATCATTGTACGGCACTTTCTGGAATATTGGACCTTTTCTTACGCCTGGCAGCGGCAGAAGCTTGGAGGATTGGAGAACTTTTTCTTCAACTTTCTATTTGCTTCCTTCCTTCCGAGAGAGCTCGAGCTTGTGCTTGTCTGAGGGACTCTTTCGTGATAATTTAGAAATATGATCAGCCCGTGAATGAAACAGACAAGTCAATTATTCATTTAGCAATGAATAAGCAAAATATGACGCCAACGTACAGACAACATTGTTTTTTTTCTTTCACTTAATCCCCTCGCTGTTCTAAACCATCTGTGGAATAACCATTTTACGTCATTCCAACTCGAAACGATCAATTTTACGTTTTGAACGTAGTTTTTCAATTCGTTGTACATATTTTTTTTTAATTTTTAGACAAAGAGAATGGAAAATTTTGGGATTGTTGTTTTGATGATCTATCATTACCAAGATATATTGATCCTTATAACGAGAGGCCTCGACCCGCTTCCTGTTTCTAGCGGATGGCTTAAGCGCCACTTCCTGAAGGAAGACCATCCACCCTTTCTTGTTTTGCCCAGCTGATGAGACTCAGTCGTGAGTTCCTTTTCGGTTCCCTATTTGGGAAAGAAGCGGAGAGGTATCTGTAAAGGATCTCGTACTTCGACTCTTGCGAGCCGCCCCGAGAACGAGAAATACCCAGAGCGATTTGTGAAAGGGGGGTTGACCGTTGTTCGATGCAAAATGAGTCAGGGATCCAAATCGTCGGGCGAGCTCCCACCCTTGTACAGTAAGAACGAGAAAGATCGTGATTGGATTCGCGGCCAATCTCCGCAGTGAAAGCGATCGGAAGCAAAAACAGGAAACCGCGAACAAGATGCATTCCCCCTCCCCAATATCCAATTAGAAAATCATTTAGAACTCGAGATTATTTTACGTGCTATGCATACAAAACTCGTTTTATTCGTCGTAATTGTAGTGTTTGTTTACATGTCTGTGCTTGGACCAAACTGTGTCCGTTTACCCTAGTGGAGCTTTCGGTTTTCTGTTGGTACGTGTATGGAGGTGCGTGGTATTTAGTGACTATTCGTTTGTAGTGTTTACATTTACAGTTTTCCGTTTACTGTGGAATTTCCATTCGTGGGTGGAAAGTGGCTACTTTAACGGCTCGCCAGTCCGACCCAATTCGACAATCCGGCAGAATAAACGTCGCGGATTAATCTCCCAGCACGCGCAACATAAATTGGCCAAAGTTGCGGGCCGTGTATGAAAGGTGTATACAATCGATCGATAGTACAATGTGTTGCGCAATCTATGAGTACTCACGTTTCGCTATAGCATTGGCGGGGTTTTGTGGAACCTCTGCCTCGATGATTCCACAGTCGCTGGTTCTGTCTACTGCCTTCCCGTCTAATGAATGTCGGTTGACGGGCGGTGGAAGTAGGTATCGGCCGGCGGTGTGGAACTTTTTGATGCCGGCAGGTGGTCGCGTGAACTAGTGAAATCCTCGCTGCGTTGTTGCGATTCACTGGCTCCGGGGACTGACTAATGTGAGCGCGTTCTGATGAATGTCGGCGAACTCGGCTGGTGTAGCAGGTGTTGCGGATCCCTGTACGACGGAACAAACACATTTCGATTCACCTTCTGCTTTGCCTTATCTTCACCCTACGTACCTTTTATGTAGCAAATCTTGGCACCACAAGCACTAAGCCCAAACTTTCCTATGCCGTTTCGAGACCGTATGGGCTACGTAAAGAGAGCTGATTAACGATAAGAATACTAGGTTGGGGGTTTGCAGATTTAATTACCAAGAACACTAATCGACCCGCGAGCTAAGTTAGACGATCTTGCCTGTTCTTATTACCAAAGGTAAATGAAATGGAGAGTCTCTAAAGCCTTTCGATGGACCAGATCTGGCTCAACTTCGCACCGGAACTACCCGATACGATGGAATCTAATCACGAAGTTAAACGATCAACTCCATTTTCGCGAATGCTCGGATAAGCCTTGTCTTCCCCTTCGGAGATCCCTTTCAGGGGCCTAACTTTTTCTCTCGTCAACCTAAGGTGTACGAAAATATCCCGAAAGAGGTCATTCAACTGACGCCAAGCAAGAATGTGGTGATGATCTTCGAAAGTAAGCAGTTTAAGCCACGCTTTCGCCAAGACTCGTGTCATTTGAGGAGGAGAGTCATTGCTTTTAATGATTGTTCGCTAAGGGTGGCTCTATGAATTTGTAATTTGGAAGTTTTGATGTCACGTTTATATTACTATAAGGTAATATTTTTAAGTTAGCTCTAGTTATTTACAGTTTCAGAATAAATGTAAAAAGATTTAATGTTTTGCGTTGTATATTAAATTAAATTAATATCTTTAATCTGATGTACCCGTTACATCCTCTCAAACCCAACGTCGCCATTAGTTTAGACGGGGTTTTCTAAAAACGGCATAAAACTAAAGTCAATCGTTATTTCAACTCATTTTTGCGCAGAAAGTTTCAAAAAGGTTAATCTAACAATATATACTATTGGAAACTGTTTGCCAAGCAGTTGTCAAAAGCTACAGGAATGAAAAACTTATAAACATTAAAAGAACCTAGCCAAATCTGTGAGTAACCTTAGTGAAGATCAGATACCCAAGATCTTGGTAGATACTTCGGTCACATGCCGACTTAGAAGGTGGCTTACACGCGTCTGTTCTCCAGGTCAGGGGCGGCTCACGCCAGCTAAGTCCAAGATGGTAGCTATTGCTATTACTCCTGATTTGTTGAACTATTACGGAATCCGAAAGGAATGCTCGACCTGGAACTTTGGCGAAGACTTCTAGCATGAAAACAGGGACTAGAATTGGAACTTGGAATGTTTAGAGACCCTTGCCTAGCCAGATAAGCTGGCTCAACTTGCTAGAGAACCTAGCCGTCTCAAGGTTGAAATTTTGGGACTGAGCGAAATCCATTGGCCTTACACTGGAGAACACAAGCCACAGTCCGGGCAAGTCTTGCTTTACTCTGGCATACTCGGGAACAAGGAGTTGGTTTCCTGTTAAGGCCCGCAGGCGACTTCAACGAAAAAATAGGCTCCGACAATCAGGACTTCGAGGGCATCATGGGGCGCCATGGTCTAGGTCGGATGAGCAAAAATGGATACCTGTTTATAGAATTTTGTGGCAACAACAACATTGTGATCGGTGATTCGCTCTTCCTCCATCGACCAGCACATAAGATCACTTGGGTATCCCGAGATGGCCAAACAGAAATACAAATTGACCGCGTCTGCATCAGCCGAAAATGGAGAAGGAGCTTTCTTGATGTCCGCAACAAACGAAGCGTAGACATTGCATCTGATAATCACCTCGTCCGTAATCAGATACGACTGACAGTTGTGCGTGTCCAACGGCGCGAGGAGAAAGTCGGATGTCGATACGTTCGCCGGTTGGAGAATCCAGAGGGGAAAAGGGCATACGTTGAACAGCTAGAATCCCGAGCCTCGGAACTGCCGACATACGGAACAGTCGAAGAACAGTGGTGCACAATCAATCACGTATGGTACTCTCGGTAAAGTTTGTGGAAGAAGAAGTGAATGGATGTTAGATGAAACCTGGAGGTTGGTCGATGATCGGAGAAAGGCAAAAGTCGGAATTGAGCAGGCATGTACCGGGTCACCCAAAACAGCCGCCCACTTAGGATACGCTGAGTTGGAAAAGACTTTAATTGCCGAGCTTGTAGACGAGACAAGAGAGCCTGGACAAACTCCTTAGCCAAAGAGGGAGAAAGAGCCGCCACCAATGAATTTATCCCATTACTTTATGACATTTCTTGCCGCCTTAGTGGCGCAAGGACTAATGCTAGAATGACCGAGCTGGTCAGCTGTTGACATACAGAACAGATTGTTCGAAAAATTGTTCAAATACGATGAGAACTGGTTTTCGCAAACCATTAGAATATGTCAAATTAGTGTAGAGGATTTGGCTCAGAAGCAGCTTCTGTAGGCAAAGATAGATAAAAAATTATTTTCCTCTTGATTTCATGCAGAAATGTAGAATTGGGAATGGTCGTACTTTTACCCAACATCATTTGAACTTTTGCCTCAAAAGTGGGGTAAGAGTACGTTTCGATAGTAGTTAGGCATTTTCAATACTATCAAATGCGTCGATCGATTATCATCTATTTTTTTAGAAGAGAGATAAAACTCTAAGGAATCAAATGCTGATCTTGGTTAATTGGAAAAACAACTGCAAAATTTTCTAAAAATAGGATAGCACTAAGGCCGTACTTTTACCCCATCATAAGTTAAATTGTGTTCATTTGTTTGACTATGCAAACAAAGTGAATAGATTTGAGGAAAAATCTGGGTATTTTTAACGAAATTTAAACAACATGGCCGGACAGGACTTTTCTCAAATATTGAAAAAACACACGGGCAAGTCCGCGTAAAACCGGGCAATTTGATAAGCTTGTATGACCCGGAATGTACAATGTACATTCTTGATACTATATATCAGGAATTGCTAATGGTATGTTCATGCAATATTTTTATTTTTCCTTAATTAAGACGTTATACAATTTTTTTACAGTTTTTTTTTTTCAATACAGTTACCAGAGTCGTCCAGCCAAAAAAATGCAACTAGCCAGCGAGGTATTAAAAGACCGGAATTTCCTCTTTTTGTTGCAGAATCATAAACAAAAAATTTTAAATCTGATTGAGTCATTATGCATCGAATTGAGATGAAAACTTGCACATGGGGGTTTATAAAGATGGAAGTTAATTTCGGGTATCATATTTTGATCAGGAACCAGCAAAAGGGGTCGTCCAAATTATCTGTTTTTGCGATACTGACGTTGTTATTCATTGAAATTTTTATGTTGAAATCTCCTTAAGTTTTCGAGAAAACTTTTTCTTATAAAAGTTGTCTAAATTTCTGAATCTCAAACCATGATGGGTAAATGCGCCAATTTATGGTTTAAGAAAAAATCTAGTATCTCTGGTTCTGGTAATATTTTCGTATAATTATATTGAAAATGTTTGAAACTGATAACTCTCAAACGACAAATTTGGAATGGTTGATTTGTTTTAATTCATACATGGAGCTATCATTTTAGTGTAAAAGCTTTCGAAGCAGGCAAATTGAGGCAAGAAAAATATCTGTTGGCATCCAAATAATTTTAATTACTATTTTTCGGAACGACAATAGCGAAGATTTTTATATCAAAGCTACCGTCATACGGGGCGTCATGCAACAGCAGGGTTGGATGAAACATTTGTATACCAAAACACATTTAATCCATTTTTCATTTGAATATAATGTAATAAAGTTATCATTAAATGTTAACAAAATGATAATGACAAAGTTTCTCACATCGTGAGATAGTTTTGTAAAGTTTTTGATTCTCATAGAAAATTTAAAAAATCGAGAAATAGATGTACAAACTTTTATATTTTCCGATGCCGTAAAAAATGTTGCCCAGTATGACGGATTGACTTATTGATATAATCTACAAACTTTATATTGCTATCATTGTCTTATACTTTTAGCCTATTTCCAATGATCAAGATTTTTTTTTTTCATATTGTCCTAAAATATTATGATCATATCTTATTTTGATATGCATACAACTTTTTATGAAACACGGACATCGAAGTCAACGGTTCAGACCGAACTTCAATGAGTATCGCCTCAACTGATTATTGAAATTAAATCTGTACTTGGGCAATGACAAATGGAGCGAGTTATTATCTAATAATGTGAATTTTTGACATTCCACAGAAATTATTCTCGAAGCATTCATATAGGGACGAGTAATATTTATGTTAGATTTTGCTCAGTTCGATATCAAACTATGCAATCTAAATATGATATAATCTTGTTCTAAGATCAAAAAGAGATATAATTAAAGGGTGATACGGTGAAAATTTGGTTAATATCAACTTGACGTATTTCTTTCAATTTTGCATTAAAAAAAACCTGAACACCCCTCATTTTGAAGGTGTGTGTGTAGAATGTTGCTCCTATTTTGATTTTGGAATTCACTCTTCAGTTGTCAAAATGCCGTCCAAGGAAGAAGAACAGCGTATCAAAATTTTGATCGCACATCGCGAAAATCCGAGCGACTCGCACGCAAAGCAGGCAAAAAAGCTAAAAGTTGCCAAATCAACCGTTACAAATGTAATTAAAGTGTTTGGGGAACGTTTGTCGACAGCCAGGAAGTCTGGATCGGGGAGAAAACGAAAACCGGAAGCCGTTGAGACGACAAAGAGAGCAAAAAAGCTGGGTGTATCGTCTACAACCGTGCATCGAGCCAAAAAACGAGCCGGACTATCGACTTACAAGAAGGTAGTGACTCCAAATCGCGATGATAAACAAAATACGACGTACACGACGATGCTGACGAAGTTTGGCTGCGTAGTAATGGACGACGAAACCTACGTTAAAGCCGACTACAAGCAGCTTCCGGGAAAGGAATTTTATACGGCAAAAGGAAAGGGAAAGGTAGCAGATATTTTCAAGCACATGAAAATGTCAAAACTCGCGAAGAAATATCTGGTTTGGCAAGCCATCTGTACCTGTGGCTTGAAAAGCAGCATTTTCATAGCTTCAAGGACTGTCAACCAAGAAATTTACGTGAAAGAGTGTTTGAATAAACGTCTGCTGCCTTTCCTGAAGAAACTAGCCATTACGGTAAAAAGGCCATGGAGTGATACGCCGCCAACAACGTGCAGGTGGTTCCCAAGGACAAGAACCCTCCCAACACGCCAGAGCTCCGCCCAATTGAGAAATACTGAGCTATTGTCAAGCGGAACCTAAAGAAGTCCAAGAAACTGCTAAGGACGAGCAGCAGTTCAAGGCAAACTGGCTTTCTGCAGCGAAGAAGGTGGACAAGGTGGCTGTACAAAATCTGATGGCAGGGGTTAAGCGTAAGGCCCGGCAATTCGGATTTGGAAAAGCGGAAGCCTAACTGAATATTTTTCCTGAATTTTATACTAGTTAAACTTGAAAAAGAAATTTAATTTGATTTTTTAAATAAACGATTTCACCGATTAACACGCGTTTTCCCTTGACCAAAATTTGACCGTATCACCCTTTAAGCTATTCTTGTATAGATTTTTTGATATAAATTCAGAAATTTTATTTAATTTTAAAATGATAGAAAAAAAATTAATATCTAAATATCTCATCTTGACGTGATTTTGTTTTTCGTTCCTGATCGGGAACACTGTTCCCGATCAGGAGAGAATATCAAAATAATAACTCAAACGTATCTTACCAAGATATTTACATCTGATTAAGTTATAATTAAGTACTCCAAATTTTCGATTTTAAGTTTCTCCAATCTGAATTATATCTTATTCTGATTGACAAACTTGAATGGGGTTGAGCTCATTTTCAATGATCAAGATTTTTTTCGGATTGTCCTAAAATAAAATGATTATATCTTATTTTGATATATGTACAACTTTTTCTGAAACACGGACATCGAAGTCAACGGCTCAAACCTTACATTAACGAGTTTCGCTCAACAGATTCATAAAATTGAATCAAATTTTTGGGAAACCATAAATGGGGCATGGTTTTATCAAATAATGTGGTTTATTGACCTTCCACTAGAAAATTTACTTGAAGCACTCATATCTTGATAAGTTATAATTTTGATATAATTTGTTCTGTCCAATATCAAACTATGCTATCTGAACCAGATATAATCTTGATAGGAGCATATCAAAAACCGATAGAATTTAGCTATGATTGTATAGATTGTTTGATATAATTCGAGATATTTTAACATCCTACGAGTACTGAATTATAACTCATTTAGATAGAAAAAAAATAAGTATCAAAATATCTCATTTTGATATAATTTTGTTTTTCCCTTCTGATCGGGTTGGTGTAAAAATATTTTTCGGACTATCACCAAATTTTTATTAAGCTAAATTACATCACCCCTTGATAGGATTATATCAAGATTATATCTCAATCAGATAGCATTTAGACTACCGAACATGTAAAAATATGAATCTTGCAAACAAGCTTGTATGCAATTTTTTTTACACGCATTACTTTTATGCAATGTTGGACTACCCTCCTGACTGACTTCTACTTAAACTTTCATGCATTGTTTCCAATTTGAACAATTCTTGAAAAGTTCGGGTACCAGCCAGGAGATTCGAACCTCGATCTGCAGGTTGAAAGGCGCACTCGCTGCCACAGAACCATGCCTGGTGCTTTGAAATGAGACCCTCAAATTTCCAATAAATGTTTTCGAAACATTTGCTTGTCAGACAGAAAAAAAACAACTGATTGTATCAAAAGAGATATAATAATTTTTTTCGAAACGACCAAAAACGAACAATATGATATCAAAGCTAGGTATATCTGAATAAGAAAATAATTTCTCGTTGAGATGAGTTTGTGTAACAATTATGATATGCTCTCCTGATCGGGTATGCTGGAATATGATTGTTTTGTATCACGCATTTGTTAATTTCATAATTTCATCCACCCATTTTTTTTATGATTTCAGCTAGTAGAATTTCTTGTTGTATTTTTACCCCTAAATCTATGCAACACCCTTATGCTTTTCTTTAAAAAGAATTTTGACAGAGAAAATGTAAAATTTAATAAAAACAAATAAAAAATTACTGCAGTTGGTGCTCTATGCTTAATGACATCAGAATTTTATCTAAAACTATAAACTTTTAAACGTTTTCATTTGATTTTTCATTAAAAACAAAGTTTGTTGCAACTTACCAACTTACTCTTTTTCTTAGTATGGTGAAAATCGCATGGATTTTGGAAATTTAAATATAACTGGAAAACCAATAAATATTCTCATTATGTCAATTTGATGTAAGATCAACCTTAAAACTTGTGATGCATTTGCAGTATGATTGTCTGGGGCATTAAGTTTTTAGAAGCCATTGAAGTTGATAGCGGTTGCATGATGCCCCAGATGACGGTATTTTTGAATAAGATATAAATATCTCGTTGAGATAGGTTTGAGTAATAATTTTGATAGGGGGTGTACGTACATACCAAAAGGAAGGAGTTTTTTTGACTGAAGTTCAACGGTTCAACCTCCGTATTTACGGCAATAATTGAAAGCACAACTTTAAAACAAACACAATAGTTAAATCTATTATATAAAATTATATGATTTTTTTTTATCTGAGTTTTTCCTTCTTCATGCCAACTTTAATTTAAAAAAAATTAAACACTTGTTTGGAAAAATCATTTTTGTATTGCAACATTTTGAGCTCACATTCTCTGAGGTTTTAATGACACTGACAAATGTGTGAAAACTTCAACTATTATTGATGATTTTCTGACTCAGCGTTCTTCGGCTTGAAAACAAGCACTTTCGGTGTTACAGAAATTGCAACTGCACGGAACCGTACGTACTGCCCCATATTGCACCTTTGCAAAAGTGATTTGCATTCGATATTGACCAACCTCATTAGAGGGTGAAATTTTTTACTTGTGATTTGTAGTGCTAACTGACACTGTTGCTGGTGGAGAGCGACCACGTTTTGTGGTGGTTTACTTGGAAATTTTATTGAATTATTTAAATTTTTTCATATTTTGTTTAACAAATGGAGTTGGTCGATTTGGGCAAACCCAGCAATTGTTTCAAATTTTCGTTCCGAAATGTTAGCCTCAACAAGCAATTGGCTGGGAAACGTAAGTTTAGTGCTTATTGAATTTTAAGTTTCAAAATAACGATCAGTCATTGGTGTTTTATTGCAGAATCGCAGGATGAAGGCCTTAAAATTCTGGAAAATGTTTCGGGATTATTCGCTTCCGGAAGAATGGTTTGTATACTGGGTCCTTCCGGTGCGGGTAAATCCAGTTTGCTGAACGTTCTCAGTGGCCACAAACAGACTGGAGCTTCCGGTCAGATTTTTTTCGAAGGTCGGTTACTAAACAAGCGTCTACAACGAAAACTAGTGTCTTACACACCTCAATCGGCCAGCCTTTGGATGAACTTGACTGCTCAAGAATGCCTAGAGTACGCCTGTGATTTTAAGCTTGCAACGAAATCTTCAAAATATGAGAAGATATCCACAGTTCGCAGAGTTTTGGAGAACATAGGATTGCAAAAATGTTCCGAAACGATGGTGAAAAATCTTTCTGGGGGAGAACTGAAGCGATTATCCATTGGAGTTGAGCTGGTATCAGATCCGAAAGTAATGCTCCTGGATGAACCAACTAGTGGATTGGATGTTATTTCCTCCTATCAACTATTGAGCTATGTTCAGGAAGTGGCCAGATTTCAGAATCGAGCTGTCGTTTGCGTGATTCATCAACCTAGCTCAAAACTGTTGCAACTTTTTAATGACGTATTCGTCCTATCCGGTGGAAAACAAATCTATTCCGGATCACTCGAAACTATGGTCGATACTTTTGCCCGATTTGATTTCAACTGTCCGGTGTCCCATAATCCTGCTGATTTTGCACTGGAGATCGCAAGTATGGATCAGACTGAGCCTAGACTGCAACACCTGATGGATTTCCAGGAACCATCAGTCGAAATGACAACGAAAATTAATACAGAGATCGTCGATGACTTTCAAATAAGTTATCCACTTGAATCGCATGATCAATTTCGTATCCTTCTGAAACGTTCTTTGTTGTGCACATTTCGAGATTTGGTAAGCTTCTCCTGACTCAATTTAGATTTGATTACAGAAATTAATTTTTCCTGTTTACAGTACAATGTGACAGCACGTTTCATCATTTGTACCATCATTTCTTTCCTGATTGGGCTTGTCTTCTACGATTCGGGAAATAATGCCTCCAAACTGTTGATGAACACCGCAGTTTTTATGGCGATAATCTACACTCAGTGCTTCACCAGTCTTTTCTCAACAATAATAACATGTAATTTTATCGTCGACTTCAACTAATTTAACCGAAAAATAATAACTTTGGTATTTTTTTTTTCAGTTCCACTTGAAGCCGATGTCTTCATTCGAGAATACAAAAATAATTGGTACTCTTTAGGACCTTACTACTGTGCTAAGCTCGCATCAGAAATACCTGCTGTGGTACCTTCCTGTGTTATTTTATTTAAAAAAAAAATTAATTTAAACGTTTTTTTTATTTCAGATTCTTTCGGGGACAGTCTTCTACCTTATATCGTACTACCTCACCGGTCAACCCTGGGAACTCCATCGGCTTCTGCTCTTTTGGACGGCTTGTTTTTTGGCAACCTGGATTTCAGTTCTCACGGGACTGATGTTGTCCAACTTTTTCGCACTGCCTTCGGCTATTTTTGGATCTGTAATAGTAGTTCTTCTAACTAGTCTTTTTAGTGGGTTCTACGTCACCTTAACGGATATGGGTTGGTGGTTGAAGCCGTTCAGCTACCTATCATATGTGCGTTACGCCCTGGAGGTTGGATTTCATGCCATTTATGGACTTGGTCGGCGGGAGATCGAATGTCCGGACATATTTTGTTATTTTACTTTACGGAAGTTTTGCAAGGTCTGGGGGATGCCGGAGCTGGACTGGAGCACCGATTTGTTGGCTTTGGTAGCGTATTGTGTTGCGATGCATTTTGGGTTATATTTCGTACTGAGCCGAAGAATTCGTCTTGAAGTTTGATGAACAATAAATTATACTTGGCTCCAGATGTTGTTTAGCTGGCATTTTTTCCCTCATCTTATTTTCATGGCCAATTTGCCATAGTTTTTTATACCGTTATTCCGCTTAATAAGAAGGTGTCATAACTTTTCATCTTTTAAATAGTTTATCAACCTGAGGTCATAGCATCGAGTATCGATCAAGGCTTGGAATTTTTCGAGTTCTGTCTAACATTACTTTTCGTATGGACGTTAAAAGCTAAAGACTAAAGTGTGGAACGAAAAAGGGTGCTCAACTTCAACGTAGCTTTAATCTCATTATCGAATATTTTTATAAAATAGAAACTCCTACTTTTGTTGGCACAGGCACTGCTTACTTTTATAGGCTTACGCTCTTCAGTTATCTATGTTTATTCAGTTTATGAAACGTTTCATCAAGAATTCCAATTTTTTCGCATAATTAGTTAGCGTATAACCTCAATTTGACTCATACCACGGCGTCTAAAGTAATCAGGGTGTTTAGAGAGTTGGTTTACCACAACTTGGAAGCCTGGAAGTGGAGGAAACCACATCCATTGAACAGAAAACCAAATCGGTGGACGGGACATACTTACAAGAGGAATCTAACGAGCCTATAGTAAACAAAGAGACGAAATGTCACGATTGGAATCTTCGATTTTCTGTCAGTGTCATCTCAATCGAGCAAAACCAAGCAGTCATAAAGGCAGCCCTACAACAAGGTTGCAAGCTTATTATATCAAAAGGGATCAGACTGCGCCTCTTTGTTTGTAGTCTCTTTATAAGAATCCAAACTGTACAAAATTTGATGCAGTAGATATATGGAAAGGAAGGTCAGTGAATTCGTTTCTTCATCTTCTTAGAAGAAATTATCAATATTTTTTTCTCCAGAGGTGGCTGAAAACGAACAACTGACTTGCCGACTGAGCTATATCACAAGCAGTCGTGATTTTGTGTTAAATTTCAATGACTCTGATGAACTTTAAATAAGAAAAAATCTAGCTTAACTATTATTGAAGTAGGAAATTGCTAGGGACACGAATTTATTTTCCAGAATCTGGATCAAAGCAATCGTAAGATTCCGTATATACGGTGGTTGAATTAAAGGGAATCTTTTGATTGCTTTGACCCAGTAGAATTCTTTTACCAAGTATACTCACAACATATATTAGAGTTTCCAGAATCATTAATTCATAGTTTCTAGAAATACAACCTGGAGTTCTTGAGAAGAAGTTGCCTTTTTTCTATTGATTAATCTTGGAATAACGCCACTTTCGCAATTCGATACTGTTTTTTACGGAATTTTATCATTTTTTGAACACATAAATATTCTCACAATGCCAGTTTCTAAAATACATTACTGGACTGTTTAAAAAAACAGCAATACTAATGCCAATGCTAAACTTATCTCAACTCCTAACTTAGATTCAAATCAAAATTTAGAGTAATTCTTCGTCAAAACAGCTTTAATTTGGGAAAGCGGTGGATCATATTGTGCAATACAGATTGTGCCCGTGAAACTTAAAATTAGATGTTTATGAACATCTTAACTTAAAAATAACCACAAAATCCACTTGACAGCTCATCACAAATTGTAAACATGACATCACTGGATAGTTACCGTCAAACGGGGAATCATGCAACAGCGGGATTAGATGGAACATTTATAAAACACCAGACTGAATCAATTTTTTATTGATTGTATTGTAATAAAGTTATCTTTTAATGATTACAAAATGATGATGACATAATTGCTCGCATCTTAAGCTAGTTTTTCAATGTTTTTATTTTTATAAATAATTTGAAAAATCTAGCAATAAATGAATAAATAACATTTTTCGATGCCGTAAAAACCTTTACCCAGTATGACGGATTGGCTTGATAATATTACCTACAAACTTTTTACTGGTTCATGCAATAGCAACACTGTTGATGTGAAAATATTTTTCGAACAATCACTCAAGTTTTTTAAATAAATATTTTATAATTCAGTTAGGTGTCTGGGGTAAAATGCAACAAAATGCAAATCAAATAAACACCTTGTAAATCTCGTTTCCATGTGCTGGAATATGAATGTTTTGCATCACGCGTTTGTAAACATTGTAATTTCATTCATCCAAACATTTATTTTTATGATTTCAGCCTGTAGAATTTTCGCAATATTATTTAACCCCTAAAAGTATGCAGCATCCTTATTTTTAGAAAAAAAAAAGAAATTTCATTTTTACAGACCAAAAAATTACTGCAATTGGTGTTTTTTTATTTTGAAAAACATAAATTTTCATACGTGTTCATAGGATTTTTCATTAAAAACAAAGTTTGTTGCAAGTTACCCCATTTTCTAAGGAAGGTGAAAATGCATGTTTTTAGAAAATTAAAAATAACTAAAAAAACCAATAATTTTTCTAGCTACGCCAATTTGATGTCCCATCATCCTTAAAACTTTTGATGCAGAAGGGTAGGATTAACTGTGAACATAAGTTTTTTAGAAGTAATTGAAGTTGAAAATTGTTACATGTTGCCCCAGTTGACGGTACACTGAAAATTTCATTTATTTTCATCCATGAACTAGCTGACCCGGTGTGCTAAACCTTCCAAAAATCAATTAATCGTTTGTAGTAATTGAAATTTATGTTTATTTGTTCATAACTTCAATTTTATTTTCGATATCTTTACAATTCAAGCTAAACTTGGAATAGGGTTTGTGATATAAGTCAGTTGGCAAGTCAGTTGCTTCCTGAGCCGATGTCCGTGAGTTTGAGCCCAAGAGTAAACTTCGATCACTGTTGTACTGAATAAGTTTTTCAATAACTGTCCGCCAACTGCATCGTTGTTATAAGTCGCGAATGACATAAAGATGTTAAATAAAACGACTATATTCGAAACAAACAAAAAAAAAATACTAGGAATTGGAATAGCAAAACAAAGGTTATTAGATTTTTTGGATAGAACTTTTTTTCAAAACGTTATCTCAAATTAGTTTTTATTTAACAATTAACTCAAATCTTAAACTCAGAACTGGTTTTATTCCCTCTTCCTCCTCTAATGTGACATTTGTACTTCTAGACACATTTTACGCTATAAAATAACGTCACATGTTACATTTGCCTCTCTTCGATTGATTTTTTTTAATATATAAAATTACATAAAAAAGTGTTCCTCCTTTTTCCTGGTTCTTTTAAATTTCAAATGTATGTAAATTAGTAAAGTAAAGTTTCTTAAATTTCAAATGTAAGTAAAAATATAATATCAAAATCTTGAGAAAATAGATTATTTTTATTTCCAATATGGTTGTTTAAAAAGCGAACAAAAACAGTCGCAAATGAATGAATACACGTCGCAAAAAAGAAAATTTTTAAATTTTACGAGAAAACTTTAACATTGTATAACAATAAGAAATAAGATCTTTTTTGAAAATGATGAGAAGATTCTTATACCGTATTTTTTTTTTACCTGGAGGCAAACTAGAGGCACCCTAGGTTCGCTCTAACTGCTGTCATCGTGCTCATTTATTGCTCGAGAGGCAACCTAGGTTCGCTCGGAAAACGGACGAAGTCACCCTGAGAAGAAAGTCAGTTTTGCGAGAAGTTCACCAATACTCTCAACGAAGTTGTCAAAACATTTAACAGCTGTTTTTGGCTGAAAGCAAAACAGTTGAAATAATGAACGGGAAAATGATTATTGCCGCGATTTTGAACCTCTCAGCCAAGCAAAATCGTACTATCTGCTGTCCAGTGCAATCGGACACGAAAAAAAGCAATCCGGATGTGAAGAACCGAATGAAGAAATCCAGAAGGGAGAACAACATGACAGCTGCATGTAAACATTGCCCTCGTTCTCACGCACACCTACGTATGGAATAACTCGAAACCCGAAAGTCGTTTTTTTATTCTGACGGTTCCAGAGCCAAATCCAGAATCAAAAAAAATACGCCATTATAGAAATCGGTTGGAATCCAGCTGAGTTGCAGCAGCACGAATGTTATTAGGGAAATATGCTCTGAAAGCTGTTTTGGTCGGATTTATACAAATCGAACATTATTTAGTTGATTTTTTTTTCTTCGATATTTTCAAATAAAACAAAAATTAGAAAAAAAAACTTTTTTTACGTGAATTCTCAAATAAAGACTGTAAGAAACAGTAATTATAACGTTTAATTCCTCAATATGTTGCTATTCAAGTGCCAGTCAAAATAAGGGAAAAGTTAGGAAAAGATACTGAAAATTTATGATTTTTCAAGTAGGAATAACAAAATATCACTTTTAAAAGTGTACAAAAATTTGATGACTCTAAGGAGTTTTTCAGAATAACATGCAATTTCGTGACGTGAATTCAGTGCACCACCCTGTTCTGTTTTACTGAGTGAATTCACGTCACAACTTTAAAGAAGCATAATTGTGTTCGTTGTTGTTCAATCGAGAAGTTATGAACATCAAATTGAGGAAAATTCTTTTCTCTACAACTTATTGGAAGACACCAATATTCTATTTCCACAGAGAGAACAGGAAATCGAAATGGTATGTACTGAGGTCAAAAATGGTCAATTCTGTATGAATTCTTGCATGAATTCACGTCACAAAAGTTATCGATCACAACCAAACAACTTAATTTCAAGTAAATTGGTTGACTTATAGAATAAGGAGGCCAGATTTCCCGGTTTTATCCGGGTTTGCCCGGATATTTAATACAAAATTTGAAAAATTTCGGTCCGGCCCAGTTGCCCGGATACCATTGAAAAAAGCCTGGTTTTTGCTAGGATTAATTCAGTTTGCCTAAATATTGCCCGAATGTTTTGTCAACAATTTTAAAATGAAATGATCGGCCCGGAATCGTGCTGTAAAAATTCTGGCAACCTTATTCTGGAATGATTACAGGCAAATTAGGCTCAGTTTTTTAGCTAGCTTTATCATTTTTTTTTTGGATGTTTGAAAAACGATTTGAACGTTTCTGACGAATTTCGATTTAAAAAATATTGCGGTATTTTTCCTCATTTTCTTCATGGATTTTCAATAATCACTTAATTCTGCTAAGATTTGTCCAGATTTTGTGTTGAAGTATTGATATTAAAGAGAAACTATTCGAGATATTTTTCACAAGAGCCCCTACTTAGCATCTTTATAAGCTAGCTTTGCCCAAGTAACCAAAAGTTCCATAAAACAGGCTCTTAAAAGCGTATTCAGCTTTGTTTAAGGAATGAATAGTATTCTACTAAGCTTAAAGTTTATATTCTTATCGATACTTTCAAGTTCCATAATAAAAGCTGAATTGAAGGCTATTCAGCCTATGCATAGTGCTTTGAATAAAAAATATCTAAATAAAAAATAATTGCTCAAGTTTTCCCCACTTTCAAACCTCGAGCTCTCAGTGGAATACAAATGCTTCGACGTTAAACAAATGTTAAACTTACTTGAAAATTTTACTAGTATTGAGATTTGAAATTGATTCTGAGAGCAAGTTAACTGGTGTTGGGGAAAAGTGGCAGAAATTTTGATGTTTTGAAAATTCTACCACAGACTATTCTACCATGCGAAAATGTTTTCAAGATCTTTGGGCGTTGTATTTTTTTTCCAACACTGTTTCTATTTCAGCCGTATGTGATAGAAATATTGCTATTTTTGCATCACAGCATGCGAAACTACAACACGTGTTGTTAAAAACCTTGAAGGCCAGAGATCTTGAAAATGTTTTTGCATGGCAAAGTTTTCAAAATGTGCAAGAAGTGACAAAATTTCTACCACTTTTTCCCAACACCAGTGAGCTTGCTCTGATAGTTACAAACTGAGCACGTAACCTTAATATAGGGTTGCCATCCGTCCCGCAAAAGCGGGACATGTCCCGCTTTTTTGTTAAATGTCCCGCTGTCCCGCTTTTTCCTCAAAATGTCCCGCTTTTTTTCTTGGAGAACTTTTACAAAATTAACTGAATAACACTGGAAAAAACCCAACTTGAGTTTCAATTTGAACTCTGTGATGAACTGAAAAACTTTCAAATACGTCTTTTTCTCAAAATAAGCAACATTATTCATAGTTTATATAAAACAATACTGAATAACTCTTAAGCTCTTGACATTACAGAAATATTATGATACAGTTAAGTTTTCTTGAAGCACGTTAAACCAATGTATGATGAAAATATTGTTTAAATTTCTTTACTTATAGATTGTAGAGTTATAGACATTAATCTTAATTAAATTGACTTCTATTTTAATCCAAATTTTTTGACTCAATGGTAAAGTGTCTATAATTAGAGGAAATTTTTTTTTTTTTTTTGACTCAATTGTCCAAAGTATAGAAAGATGGAAGTTTTCTTGAATTTTTAAATTTCAAAGAAATTATCAAACCTACTAATTTTTATGCAAATTACACAAAGGTTTTTTACGCGGTATCAAATAAACCGTTGAAATGTACGACTTGAAATTTTTTCTCTCAAATAAAATGTTCATTAGCGAGAACAGTAGAAATAACGGTGCACATGACAAAAACCGTGTAAATAGAAGTCATGTGAGAAAAATTTAGCAAAATCAATCCGCGTTAAAAAAAACCTTTGTGTACTTTCTATGAACAACTTTGGCTGATGATATACGTATAAGTTTCCCAACACAATTAAGCTTTTTTAAGAGTTTCTTAAGTGTCCCGCTTTTTTCGGCTGTGTCCCGCTTTTTTGTCGTGAAATGTCCCGCTTTTTTCTGAAAGTATCTGGCAAGCCTACCTTAATACCATAACTGTTGCTTAGATTGTTGTATTCAAAACATTATTTTAAACTTAAAAATTTAAAGTACACTAAGGGTTATCCTTTTCAGGCGTAGGCGGGATAAAAATGTAAACAATCTGTTCAAAATATTATAAACAGAAGGTATGAAAAGACGAAGTATTTTATCACCCTCCAGAAGAAATAATCCGTTCTACAGATTTTGTACGTTCGCACATCCATACTTGAAGCTTCATTTCAATTTTCTAGTTTTAATTTCTGTTTCTTGATTCATAGAGTTTGAAGCGGTATGCTTAAAGTAATGTTAAACCTTCTTGTTCTCGGAGGGCTCCCCTGCCGGGGGCCCGGGACAATTGCTCCTCATTGCCCCCGACCCTTAATACAGCATTGACTATGAAGATTCCCACTTGCTTGAAATTAGAATGCCAACACATATTTACTTTAAACTAAATACCTGGGAAAGCAAACGGCAGGAATTTTCATCGATTCCCGCTCGTCGCCGAGAAGCCGATAGGCCATAGCACTACTAGCAGCACGTGTCCAGCCACTCCGACAGTTACGCCTTCGTCCATTTGCGGAATCCTGTTCCACCGGGCCCTGAACACCGGCCACCGACCTCACCCGAAACCGATCCACCGAAACATGCTTCGAACCACAGCCACTGGAACTTGCTCTACTAGCAGCCGCGCCTCGGCTGCTGCCACGTGACGCTGATGACCCGTTCTCGTTGTTGTTCCTTTTGCCATCTTGATCGGATTCCATGGAATCCGATTGGAAAGTGTAAACCCGCCGGACGATGGATCTGACCGAACTAAGCGGATTACCAGCGGCACCAGCATCATGGGAAGAACCTCCGCCGCCATTCAGCAAACCGAACGGCAAGGAATTGGATCGGATTCGCATTTCGATGGAATTGCCACTGACGGACAATGGAAGCGACGTCTTTCGCCCGTCGACGGCAACACAATTCCGGAACCGGGAACCAACCGAGGGAGTCGTCGTTGTTGCTGCCGATGAGGACGTCTGTGACGGAGACCGGAGCCGGAAATCGGAAACCATTACTGACGACGACGATGACGGCTTTCGCTCCACGGCGACGAGTGACATTGGATCCGTCAACGGTTGTTTACTTTACTTTCGCCGAGAGTCTGTCTTTGGTTTGCTTCCTTCCTACAGCAGAACTGAACACTGAACAACCGGAACATCCTACGGTCAAATGAATACTGATAATCCAATTTTGGTAAAGGATTTTGGGGTGGATTTTTTTGGTATTTTGTTTGGTTTTTCTTCCATGTCAGCTGCTCGCGTTTTCGTTCTAAAATTGTTGGGAGGGGACTTTTCGGATTTACTCTGGCTAGTTTCGAAGTCGTAAAGATTGTTTTAATAGGGCGTTTGCTACACACACATACAAGAGGTCTGTTGGGCACACATTAGAGGTTTTTATATGCGAAAAAAGCAAAATTCAACCAAAATGTTGGTTTTCTCTTAAATAAATGCTCAATTTCTCTAAAAAACATTCAAAGAGTATATTTCGGATCATTTGATAACAAGTGGAAACGATTATGCGATTATTTTATTGGATATCAGTGGGAAACCAAGCAAAACAAAAATGAAAAACAAGCCAACCATCATTGTAAAGCACATTAAACGGTTCCTCCGGATCCTTTGTTCACGTTTTTGGGTCTAGCATATAAAATTTTGAACCAGGAAGATGATGTTAAGAGTTTTCGTCACGAAATTGATTAATAAACTTGAGCAATATTTGTCCTGCTTTCACTAAAAACGTTCATATCCTGTACAAAGTCTTCATTTTTGTTAAAGAACTTAACTCAAAATTAGAAAAAAAAAGTCACAAACAAGTCAAAAAATGATCTAGCTTTCGAAAAATGTGTTGTACATAAGAAACTTTTCAATAGTTTTAATTAAATCTTCGAAAATATCTTTTTATATAGTCGATTTGTATTCATTTAACATGGGGCTGTCACATTTGTTTGCCCAACGGCTTACTTATACTAATGCACTGTGCAAACGCCCTATACTGCAAAAGTTTGTCGTGCGAGGTCGTGCCGAATGGTTTCTATCTAGTTGAAAACGTGGTTGCTCATTTGGAGAGAAATTTCGTTAATTTAGATATTCGTGTTGAAAATTATTATTATAAGCTTACATTCCTCATCTGATCTTTTGCTATAATTTTATAGTCTTAATTCATAATTTTTCTTTTATTATCGAATAGAAAAAGTTTCTTAAGAATAAAGTCAAAGCCTGATTTCTTCGTTTGTTATTTAATATCATGATAATTTAGTTTATTTACTACTTCAATGTAATTTAAAAAATTTAAATAGGCATAAGTAGAAAAAATTATAGGCAAATTTAAGGTTTTTTTTGCTTTGAAAGTTTTTGTTTATGCCAGAATAAAATTACTCTTCGTCAAGCAAAATAGATTTTTTTTTTCGAACACAACTCTAAAATTATTTTTTGATGATATTCAATAGTTGTGGAAGAAACTCATTTGAAACTTAAGGGGAAATTTCAATATAGGTTTATGGATTATCTTGGCTAGGATGCTTTTATTTGTCAAAAATGAGGATAAGTTTACGGTGGACTTCGAACAGACACTCACTTGAGTGAAGTTTTTTTTTAAAGGTAAAATTCAGTCACGTGGTATAACCCTGATCTCAAATATGCAGCGGAAGCGGGGTGTGGTGCACTTTCTTATGTAACGTCATAGCAGTGTTTGACAGATCCGAAATGATGAATGATGATGAAATTTTCGCTTCCTAAGCCAATCCGTCTTTTTACACCGAGAGGCTTAATCATAACAAACAATCAGCAGCAGCAGCCTTCAAAATCTGCGCTTCCTAAAGCTTAGTCCACACGAGGCAACTTGAACTGCGATTTTTGTTATGAGACGAAGTTTGTTGTCTGTTGTTGTTCTTGAAAATCTGAACAGCCTCAGTGTCTCCTGAATTAAATGATAGACGCTGAGACCATCCCGAGACGAACTGTCTCCTAGTGTCGACTAGCCTTAAGTCATTCCGTCTTTTCCGCCGGAAGGCTAGTTCATAACAAACAAACAGCAGCAGCAGCCTTAAAAATCTGCGTTTTCTAAGCCAATCTGTATTTTTTCGGGACCGAATCAAAAACTTTTTTTTCGTTGCAGCAGCCTTCAAAATCTGCCCTGCCTGTGAAAATCCGTTATTCTACCAGGGAGGTCGAATCAGAAATATTTTTTTTTCGTAAAGGCAGCCTTGACACTTTACGCTCTCTGTGATAATTCTACCGACCACGCTATTACACAGTGGTTCCAAATATAAAAGTTGGCAAAAATAATTAAAAGCCTGTTTTTGTTGAAAATTATGTGTAAAAAGTTGATTAAAACAAGAATCTGAATTTGTTGTTTAATGTTTGATACTTTTTTTTTCTATATAATTGCCAGAAAAACTTTTCAACAAAAACTGTAAAATTGAATATTTCTAGAGTTTGTTTTGATTAGGTCGTATGAACCAATGTACCCCAATCTGATATATTGACTGCAAATGGTTGAGAAAGATGTATTCTATGTTCGCTAAAAGTTTGGTTTTATTTGATCAATTAACAAATTCATCAAATTGATTTGAATTTAGGTCGCGTGATGACTTTTTAATTTTTGAGTGCAACTTGATTTTTACGTCGTTTAGCGCTGCCGTGATGCAAAAGATCGCAAAGTAAACAGTTCGACGAGATGGTTTTAAGACGTTTTGCATAGTCGCGTGCTTCGGCAAGTGCCTTTAAGTGTAACGAGTAACGGGAAAAGAAAAAAAAACTGTCTGCAGGAATGATGTTATCGATCCTATCATGGTAAGGCGCTGCATATTGGCATCGGGTGAGTACAATAAGCTTTACTTTTCAATGTATGCATAGTCAGTTTTTTTTGTCATTACAGAGGCAGCCAAAATGGTTGAAAGTAATTGATGCAGATATGAGAAAATATCTGAAACGACCAGTTGCGTCTCAGGCTGTGCCCGGGAATGTCCAGGTGGATTCCCAATGGTTACTTGAACAAATCAAGAAATCCAGCGGCTAGCTATAAAAGTAATTCCAGCGCATCAGTTTGAAAGTGCTACTGATAAAAGTATTTATTCAATCAAATACGAATAAGTTACTAAAGATTCAAGCCAAGAAATCAGTTTTTGGAATCCAATTCATCGATTGAGCATAAGGACGTTTGCGCCAAATGAGAAATGCATTAGGTCGTAAGTACATCTTTATTGATTACAACTCAATTAACGCCTTTTCTGAGAACGTCAGCATGTTCTAAGTTCACTTTTACTGTGACATTCAAATTTACAGACAAATCGGACCAGCGTTAATAAAATGAGAATTGAAAATGTGGTTCGAGACTTAAACATCGATTTTCTCAAAACATGTCCACTGGCTCATACGACCAAATCAAAACAAACTCTAGATTTATTGAATTTATTTATATACTAGCTGTCCCGGTGCTATGTGGTTTATCTATAGGTGCGGACAAGAGTGTCCTTGCACGAGTGTGAGAATCAGTTTTTTCAATGTTTTGATTGCTACGTCACAATCGTTCATCAGCGTCTCGACGTTGAAGTCACCATTCACCGACGGCATACAATGTTCCATCAAAGATATTTTTTTCCATGCAATTTCATAAATCACAATCAAAGCAGCCATTCATTTAAGCTTTTTTTTTTCCTGACGCACAGCACGGCGACGGTATTCGTTCAAAATAATAAACAAGTTTATTTGCGTCCCAAACATTCTTAAGTCTCCATGACTACATTTGGGCGCTTAACACTTGACTCCGTGATGGCGTCGCGTTACGTCACAATCGTTCATAAACAACTGTATGCATGAATACAACGAACTAATACTAAAGTTTTTGGTTGTCCCCACCTATAGATAAACCACATAGGTCCCGGTGTGCTTTGCTACCCCTTCCTTAAAAAAATAAGTTCGTTAAAGTAATCAGAATAAATTCCTTTTAAATTAAATTTCAAATTTATTCAAAAGCGAACTTTTTTCCATGCCATTTAAACTTCTAGGTCGTCATGAATCTTAACGTAACTTGAAAGTTTGAAGGTTGAAGAAGCCACCCTTTCAAAAAAAAAGACATCTTCAATACAATAAAAAATTCTATAAAATTTAAAAAAAATGCCCTATTTTGAAGCGGAAGGAAACCGGTTTTTAAAACCGCTAGACACCAAATTTCACGTTGATCGGTTCAATAATTTCCGAAAATTGTTCAAATTGTGTCAATTTTTTGTTCATTTTGTATGGGAGCATTTCGTCAGCAGATCGTGGCATAGAGTGGCTTTGTCTTCAAAGCCAACGATCATGAGATCAAATCCCGGTCGTGAAATAACATAGTATGATGAACATAGTATGATGAAGGTTGGCGGTTTTAGCATTAGTGGAAAGCTAGCCGGGTATACTTTGGAATTGTACGCCTCAATGATGCAGCACATGCAACACACCAAATCATGTAGATCGGTTCAGTAGTTTCCGAAAATTGTTCGAAATTAGTCATATTTTTTTCTTCTAAATTTTGTATGGGAGCCCCCCTCCCCCCTACTTTAAGTCGGAGCGGTTTGAAAGTTTTTCAGAAACCATCTCCGACTTAAAATCTCTAACAAACAAATTACACATTGATCAATTAAGTAGTTTTCGAGTCTATAGGGAACAGACTTTTTTTGTATATATAGATAATTTTTTTTTTAAACTGAGAATTTGTCATATATTTTCCCTACTTTAGTTGCATAAATGTCAAAACTTTTGTTTTAGAGTTTTTCCATGTTAATCGAAGTAAACAATGCTTGGTTTATTGTGTACTTTGAAATTTTCAATTTTGATTTGAGCAGGATTTCACTCAAAGTTATCGTATCAAAAATACAGCAAAACGAAGCAGATGATTTTGATAAATGTTATTGTTTTCCATTAATCGACGGTATAAAACTTATTTATTTATTTACATAGTATACCGTCTCACGACATAACTTGACGAACATAATTCCTAAAATTCACTCGGTCCATGGCAACCGTTCTTCAATTTTTCGGGCACCCCATGTTCGCCAGATCACGCTCCACTTGGTCTAACCACCTCGCTCGTTGCGCCCCCGCTCGTCTTGTTCCTACCGGATTCGTAGCGAACACCTGTTTTGCAGGACGGTCGTCCGGCATTCTCGCAACATGTCCCGCCCAGCGTATCCGGCCAGCCTTCACCACCTTCTGGATACTGGGTTCGCCGTAGAGTCGCGCGAGCTCGTGGTTCATCCTTCGCTTCCACACTCCGTTCTCCAGTACGCCGCCAAAGATGGTTCTTAACACTCGTCGCTCGAATACTCCGAGTGTACGCAGGTCCTCCTCGAGCAATATCCATGTCTCGTGCCCGTAGAGAACAACCGGTCTAATGAGCGTCATATAGGTACAGGTTACACTTCGTTCGAGGGCTAAGTCTTCTCGACCGCAGTTGCTTGTGGAGTCCATAGTAGGCACGACTTCCGCTGATAATTCGCCTCCGGATCTCACGGCTGGTGTCGTTGTCTGCGGTCACCAGTGAGCCGAGATAGACAAAGTCTTCGACTATCTTCAGCTCGTCGCCGTCGATCGTGACCTTGTTATTACTGGACAAGCGGGTTCGGTCGGTCTCGGATCCGCTGGCCAGCATGTACTTAGTCTTGGGCGTATTATTCATCAACCCAATCCTTCCTGCTTCGCGTTTCAGTTTGCGGTAGATCTCCTCCACCGCCGCAGATGATCTGCCAACTATATCAATGTCATCGGCAAAGCAAATAATTTGACTGGATCTGTTGAAAATCGTGCCCCGCATTTCGCCCACCGCTCTAACACCTTCTAGCGCCACGTTGAACATCATGCAGGATAGACCAACACCTTGTCGAAGCCCCCTGCGCGATTCGAATGAACTCGACAATTCTCCCGAAATCCGCACACAACACTGCGTTCCATCCATCGTCGAATATGATCAGTCTGATCAGCTTCCCGGAAAAGCCGTTCTCGTCCATGATTTTCCATAGCTCGTTACGGTCGATCGTGTCGTATGCGGCTTTGAAGACGATGAATAGATGGTGCGTAGGGACTTGGTGTTCCCGGCATTTTTGGAGGATTTGCCGTAATGTGAATATCTGGTCCGTCGTTGACCGTCCCTCCATGAAGCCGGCCTGATGACTTCCCACGACTCTGTTTGCTTGTGGCGTAAGGCGGCGGAGTAGGATTCGGGACAACACTTTTTAGGCGGCATTGAGGACAGTTATCGCTCGGTAGTTCTCACAGTCCAATTTGTCGCCCTTCTTGTAGATGGGGCATATTACCCCCTCCTTCCACTCCTCCGGTAGCTGTTCTATGTCTCAGATCCGAACTATCAACCGGTGTAGGCAATCGGCAAACTTGTCCGGGCCCATTTTGATGAGTTCAGCTGCGATGCCATCCTTCCCAGCCGACTTGTTTCTGTTCAGCTGGCGAATGGCTTCCTTAACTTCACTCATCGTTGGGAGTGGCTCCTCTACGTCGTTGGGCGGCGATGTACCTTCCCCCACCGTCTTGATCTCCTGCATGTGCGCCGTTCAGGTGTTCATCGAAGTGCTGCTTCCACCTTTTGATCACCTCACGATTGTCCGTCATTATGCCTCCGTCCTTATCCCGGCACATTTCGGCTTGCGGCACAAAGCCTTTGCGGGATGCGTTGAGTTTCTGATAGAACTTTCGTGTTTCTTGGGAACGATGCAGCTGCTCCAGCTCCTCGAGCTCCTCCTTCTCCAGGCGGCGCTTTTTCTCCTGGAAAATTCGGACTCGCTGCCTCTTCCGCTGTCGGTGATTTTCCACATTTCGAAGGGTGCCTCTTTGCACTACTGCCGCCCGCGCGGCATTCTCTTCGTCCATCACCCTCCTACACTTCTCGTTGAACCAGTCGTTCCGTCGAGTTCGCTCCACATAACCGATGACGTTCTCCGCAGCACTGTTGATGGCTGTCTTGATGGTATCCCAACTGTCCTCGAGAGGGGCTTCGTCAAGCTCGCCCTCTGCCGGCAGCGCTGCTTCGACCGATTGCGCGTAGTCTGCCGCGACCTCAGGTTGCTTCAGTCGTGCGATATTTAACCGAGGCGGGCGCCGGTTTCGTGTGTTGTTCACTACGGAGAGTTTTGGGCGCATCTTCACCATCACCAGATAGTGGTCTGACTCGATGTTGGCGCCTCGACAGGATCTGACGTCGATGATGTCCGAGAAGTGCCGGCTGTCAATCAAAACGTGGTCGATCTGTGATTGCGTTTGGTACGGTGATCTCCAGGTGTACTTGTGTGGGAGGCGGTGCTGGAAAAAAATTACTGTAATTGATGTTTTGAGCTTTCTGTGCTAAATGACATCAAAACAATAATTTTTAAGATGTTTAGATAACTAAAAAACCAAAGTGATCAAAGTAACCCCGAAACATGAAATCTGGTATTGTAAAAAACATTTAGTTATAGCCACTAATTTCGTTTGAATATTCTGCTATCAATGATCATGCTTTATACTGTTTACATCAGCAAGTATTTTAAAATCCCTTCAAAAATATTAGAAAATGAATTAATAAAGTGATCAATGTCCCCCCAGTTTACGGTGTGTAATTTATGGATGCCGCCTAAACGGATTTCATTTGGTCTCAAATGTCTTTTCTTTGGCCTTTCCACAAAATTCCTATACTAACTAATTTAAATAGTGAACTTAGTGGTTAAGGTTGTTTACAAATAACTCCACACTCCTCCCCCCCCTTTGTTCCTACACCCATGCTTTAGACACATCTGGTATAGGTATTTCTTAAATTTAACATAGAATTCAGATTATCTGCATTACGATCTGGTGATTTGAGTTTCGGCCTGGTTACTCCAAAAATTATTAATATTTAAATTCCCGCAATCATTTGAATCTTAATAAAGTGGCCGATCCATCTTTGAAAAAAAAAACGTCTCTCACTTTAAATCCAAATATGTATTTTGATAGAAAACAATTTTAATAAATTTCCATTGATTTTTTTTTTAAATTTAAATATGTAGCGGCCCACCACACTCCTCCACACCAAAAAGCTCGTATGAGCTCCCTGGTAATGGACGCTACTGTTCTCAGCACGTCTGGCAGCAAACGAAAAGAGAATAAAAATACAATACGCGAGCAAATTTTACTCATGCTGAGAACTCAAAATTTTAATTAATTGCGAGGAAATGTGACGAATACTATTTAAACTAATTTACACTATGAATCTCAATGGAAAAAGATTTCCTTTGAAGAGATTCATGTTTGAAACAAACAAAATTTAAACAAAATAGATTATACTAGAAGTTACAAGATATTTTACATTTTAAAATTAAGGTTACACTAAATTTAAGCTACATAATTAAAAATATCATAAAAGCTTGCTTTGTTCGATTTATTTAACGACTAATTTTTTCCTTAAATATTTGAAGCAGTTTGTTTTTGAATATGGATCTACTATTTATTTCTTTAAGATCATTGGGTAAGATGTTATATTTGGTTGGTCCGATGAAAGAAATTCGTTTCTGCCCTAAAGTTGTAAACGACCGACAGGGTAGTAGATAATTAAAAAAACGGGTATTATGTGTTCTTATAGCTGTTGTAAAATTAATGTTCTGGATGGTATTTGATGAGTGTATGTTGTCAAAGACGTACATTATGGTTTGAAAATCGCAAAGATCAGCAATTGGTAAAATGTTATGAGAATTGGATGAATAAATAAGTTTTGTTGAGTATAGCATAGGGAGGTTGTAAATATTCTTTAAACATCTGTTTTGCAATGATTGAAGCTTTTGTAGATGTGATTGAGACGCTCGACCCCAGACTGAGATAAGATAATGTAAGACTGAGTGGATGAAAGCATAATAGAATTTCAATAAGACATGTTTAGGCACAAAATTTCGTAACCTCCAAAGAATACCACAAAGCGGGGAAATTCGTTTTTCAAGATTTCGTATGTGACAATTCCACGAGAGAGTATTATCCAGGTGAATACCTAAATATTTGAAGGTTTTTACTTCTTCTATAACAAACTGGTTCATATTTGGATCTCTATATGGTGGTAAAACTTTCCTGGACGAGCGAAATATCATATATTTGGTTTTTGTGTAGTTTAAAGATAGTAAGTTGCTGTTAAAATATACAGATAGTAAATGTAAGTCATGTTCCAGGTTATCAATTATAGTATTCGGAGATTTCCCTGTATAGAATAGTGCTGTGTCATCAGCGAATAGCCTTGCTGTACCAATAAGTGGGAGTTTACATAAATCATTTATATACAAAAGAAAGAGCAGAGGCCCTATATTGCTGCCCTGTGGAACGCCTACGCTAATGTTTCTCATATCACTCTCTGTTCCTTGCATTACTACATATTGCTTCCTATCCGAAAGATAACTCCGAATTAAATCATTTGCAATACCCCTGATACCATATTTGTTTAGTTTTTCCAGAAGAATGCCGTGATTGAGCGTATCAAATGCTTTCTTTAGGTCCAGAAATAAAGCACCAACTATATTTTTGGAGTCGATGTCCTTAATTATGGAATCCACGAGTTCAGAGATTGCGATAAGAGTGTTTGATCCTGCTCTGAATCCATATTGCATACTGTACAGAACATGGTTGCAATTAAGAAAATTTGTTATTCTATTTACCAGTAGTTTTTCAAAGACTTTACTAAAAACGCTGAGACTTGAAATTGGTCTATAGTTATTAACATCTTCTGGATCACCCGATTTGAATATAGGAGTCACTCTTGCAATTTTAAGGCAATCTGGGTACGTTCCAGATTCAATTATTAAATTGAAAAACTTTTTCAAAATGTGAGAAAATATAGTACTATTATTTTTTAACACACTTACGGGAAAACTGTCGGGCCCACAGCTTTTTTTGTTTTTAAGGGTAATAATGACAGAATTGACTTCGGTTTCATCAGTAGGTTGCAGAAAAATTGAGTTTTGGATTTCATTAATATTGGACAAAACATCATATTCAGTTTCAATGGGTATTTCCTTTGCAAGATCTGATCCAATCGATGAGAAATATTTGTTAAACTTATCACCAACACGTTTTTGACCTGTAATGAGTTCTTCGCCATCTGTAAGAGTGATCGGTGAAGATGTTTTAGATTTCCCTAAAAGTTGATTTATATTTTTCCAGAGTTTAGAGTGGGTAGTATCATTCAGTAATCGTTCATAATACAGCCTTTTACACGTTTTCTTTTTATTACAAAGTTTTTTGTTTATGTGTTTAAGCATTTCTTTAAGGTTATCATCATTAGGATGATTTTTTACTCGTTTCAAATAATTATCTTTTAATTTTATTAGAGCCCATAGGTCATACGACATCCAAGGACAGTATCTACGCTTCAGGTTTATTTGTTTAGAAACTGTTTTTGTACACTGCTTCAACATACGAGTGTAAGTAGATGTTACTGCTTCATACTGATTTTGATATGATATAATTTAAATTAGATTATTTAAATTAATAGTTCAAAATCGAGATACCGTATTTTGGGTCTGGGATACTAGGAGAGTATTTTGAGATAAACATACCCTTCGCGAGAAGGAAGGTTAGAAAAACAACTGCACAATGATGTGTCCCTCTATTATACTTTGCATTTTTTTGAAACGATTTGAATCCTAACATCCTTGAGTTCTCCCGTGAATTTACTTTCAAAATGAATTTTAATATGCTCAATTTGGTTTTTGATGAGTTCTCTTCAAACAGATATATTTTTTTTTTGTATATCAAACAACCATTTCCACACAAAATCCCACCTGTCTTCCTACGTTCCCACGTTATTCCTATTGATTCTCCATTTTTTTCAATGTGTGAGATTAAAATTCGTAAACAAGGCAAAAAGAAACAAAGAGTTTTTCCTCCTCTGAATAGGGTTATAAGAGCCAAAACCTGAAACGGTAAAAAATTGGCTACATTTGCCATTTAACGAGCAGCAAAAAGCTGCTGCTGCTACTCCCGAGAGCAAAACGAATATTAATCGCATCGAAAAGTTAGTTCAAGCTTCTTTATTACCGTTTTAAATCAATTCTCAGCCAAATTAAGCCAAGCGAAAATAACAGCAACGGCAACAACCATAAAAGGCGCAACAAGCCAAAGTTGCGAGCGGAGAACTTCGGGTCTGAGGTGGTTTCTCAGAATGGCTTAAATTCCAACAACTCCGAACATAAAACCAGAATGACAATTTCAAACGTTTCGAAAACTTAAACCGAAGTCGTTTCCTACCAGCTGTATCTGTTTTGCTCTAAGTTTTCCGGCATTTTCCACACGAACCACAAAACGACAGGCGAGCGAGCTAGTTTTCTGCAAGTTTCGGGTCCCATTCCACTAAACCACCACCCCAGGGAGAAATCAACTTTGTGTATAGGTAACCCCTTCGAGGAAAGATTGAACGCCACCAGAAGCAGCCGGAGGAAGACGAGAGTGATTTATTGTTCCTGGATGCGGAATAATTGGGCCCACCGAGTTTGTTTTCCGAGTGGTTCCCGAATGTGTCGATGCAAGGTAGCAGGAAAGGAACTGCTTCTAGATGCTCATGGCAAAGGTCAATGGATGAGCGAAAAGTTATGATTAAAAGTTTTGTGTTGCTTTTAGTAATTGCACTTTGTTAGCGCTGCTGTTTACTTGCCTAGCACGCGGAGCAAGAAATTGATTTCGAACAAGTGAGTGAGTGAGGGTGAGCAACTAACTTGTCGAAGTTTAACACGTTTTCCGTGCTTGCTCTAGCTTAAGTAATTAGATAACTACTAAAGGAAACCAGAATTCATCTGATTTGAGTCATTTGAGCGGAAAATTTTTGGTACAACCTTCAAACGCAGATTTTTGCTTATCATGCCATAAGTTACCTTTGAATTTCTTTGAGGATTGAGGATTTGGCTTGATGAATGAAATAGAGCAGGGATGAGCAAGCTGCGGCACGCCGGCCATTTCTTGTTTTTAGTTTTTGAATTTTACTTTTTCTACGATAGATTGTTGACTAGCTTGAAATGATTGTACATATAGGCACTAAACCCAAAAATTGTGTGTCAGTGATTTCAACAAATATGCACTTATTATTGATAAGGACGGTAATGAGAAAAGTTTAATAATAGAGCCTGGGTCAACATTTTTAGATTTTTTATCGGCATGACCCAGCATAAAAAAATCTTGGTTCTTGACAAAACAAATCTGTAATTTATTGGTTCTACCAAAAAATCTGTACTAACTTTTGCGACGCTGTTAAAAAAAATCATAAAAAAATCATGCCAAAGTTTAGTCATTTTACATGAAAATTAGAAATCCACATCACCAAAGTCATAAGACTTTCATAAATCAGCTTTGTTAATCTTATCCCATTTTAATTTTGTTTCAATTATAGTCGTTTTAACATCTTCATGTCATTCGCGACTTATATCAACGAAGCAGTTGGCGGACAGTCAATGAAAAACTTATCCGGTACAACTGTGATCGATGTTTACTCACGGACATCGGCTCAGGAAGCAACTAAGTTGCCAACAGAGCTATATCACAAGCCCACCAATCTTATCCCAAAGGTTTTCAAATTGTATTGAAAAAATCCACGAAATCTCTAAAAAAAAATCTAGAATATAGATTGCACTGTAATGTTGACAAAATTCATAGACATTATGGATTTTTCTATGATTTTGATAACTTTGCTCAACATCTCAATGCATGATCTTATTCGAAAATTCTTATTTTAAAACACAATTTTTTCTCCGTTTGTAAGTAAAAAGATCGGGACGTCGAGGACAAATTCATCTTGTGGAAGAACCTCTCGAAAATACTCACAGAAAAAAGGAATTCATGTTCAATAACGATTCAACGTCCAAAGCTGAGAAGACAGAGAATCCCTTGAAATATTTTATTCTCACTATAAGCTATCGCTGTGATATCGTCCCAGAAAACTTTTTAATGGAAGTGATGACAAATAGTTACAACGGCATGAGAAATGGTCCAAACATTTTTGAAACACATAAAGGCTTTCAAAAATTTTCATTTTTAATATCAAAGGGAAACAAACGATGTTTCTATTTGTAAGAACGAATTAGTGTCCCATTTTGAATACGGCGAATGCGCCAACATCACTGTTTCTAGAAAGACGCGTTCAAAGTTTGACAGCTTCATAAGCTCCCAACAAAAGTATTATTTTTTTCAAAATTTCTCGATAACCAAAAATCATCCAGATAACTTTGAACTCTCAAACTGTAGATCTTCAAACGTACTTTTTGATCCATAACCCCATTTGAATAACTCCATCTGTTTACATTTGACGCATGCAACCTTTTCAAAATTCACTACCGGAATGTTATTTTCAAATTTACAAAATCATGCGATTTTCACTGTACTAAGAAAAAGGGGTAAGATACAACAAACTTAGTTTTTGATGAAGAATCTAATGAAATCGTTTGAAATTTATAGTTTTTGATATATTTGTGATGTCATAACGCACAAAGCGTCAATTGCAGTAATTTTTGGCTTTGTTTGAATTCAATTTTACATTTTTCTGTCAAAATGTTTATGAAGAATAAGAAAAAGGATGCTGCATACATTTAGGGTAAAAAAAACAATTATAGATTCTGTTGAATTCAATGATTTAGCAACAGGGATTTGGTTTGGAAATGAGATACCTGTCGTAACCGATCCATTAAATTCTAGAGTTTGTTTTGATTAGGTCGTATCAGCCACCTGATGTGTTTCGAGAAAATCGTTGTTGAAGTTTTCGAACACATTTTTAATTCTATTATTTTTAACATCTGCAAAGATGGTATGAAAAATTATGTTTACGATGCAGAAAATAATGAAGAATGTGCTTATGTTTCCGGAATGGTCATTAGTTTAGATTATTTCACTAAAGATGTTCTTACGACAATATGCATTTCCTACATGGTGCTTGCGTCGTTTCGCAACCTCATCAATTTTATCATTGAATTTGTATTGGTGTTACCTGTAACTTCGTTATACCCTCCAAAATCGCTTGTAGTACTGTCTGTAAATGAAACAGGATGCAGAAGTGGTATATGGAGGTATCCGTTTAGTGCCTGGAATCGGTGCTCCGGGGGACTGTTCATCAGGAATGTTTTAAGTCAGGCATGTCAAACTGGGGGTACACGGGCCGCATGCGGCCCGCGGCCTAGGCCAATGCGGCCCGCGTAGCCCCGTCTTAAATTGTCAGAAAAAAAAAACCACTGATTTTTATGTAAAATATTACTGCAAAAAAAAACTAAAACTGAATGTACCGATTAAACAGATTTTGGCCCGGCCCTCTACGTCATAGAAAATTTTTAATGCGGCCCGCACACCTAAACGAGTTTGACATGCCTGTTTTAAGTAGACTGGACATTACTGGCTACCTGCTTTGACTCCGAAGACCATCCAAGGGGTGCATTATTTGAAGCTTTTAGTTATTTTGGCTGTCTCTGTAGTAAATAAATATGAAGTTTATAAGTTTCTCAATTTTAAGAGACATTTATTGAACTTACCTAGACACAACTTGAAGACATCTCTTCTTTTGAGATAGCTGAAACCACTCCCACTATCGATTTCTTTTGAATTTCTGAATGTTAAACACTTTTAACGAAGCATTTTTTAGGAAAATGCATAAGGTCACAAAAACCATCACGCCAAACTTTTATTTTGCGACCTTTGTTTTGCACGCTAATTCATGTGCAGTGCAAAACGTCGCAAAAACCAAATTACACTCGAAATTGAGAAAGTCATCATACGTCCTTAAATTCAAATCATTTTGTAAAATTTCTTCATTGATCTAATGAAACCAATGTTTTACCTACAATAGAATACATGTTTATGAATCGTTTGCAGCCAAAAACGCAATTTTGATTATATTGGTTCATACGACGTAATCAAAACAAACTCTAGAATTCGTTTTAATGATCCTAGAATGTTCCCGTATCAGACCAATCATCACGAACCTCAATAACGCAGACAGAATACAACTGAGCGGATCGTTACCCATTTTGGTCAACAGTGTTTTCGGGTGGGTAGTTGCAGGTGGTGGTAATATGGCTTCTCCTAAAAATCTCAATCCCGTAGCCGCGTCGACTTTGTCACTCGTCTCCCTAGAAGAAGCAATAGAAAAATTTTGGAAGGTAGAGAAGCTCTAAAACCGCACTGAATATTCGGTAGAGGAAACATTTTGCGAAGAAAATTAAAAAGCAACCACCTTTAGACAGAATGATGGACGTTTCGTTGTGACCCTTCCCAAGCGCCCAAGTTTTGAGTCAATGATTGGAGAATCGAAATCAATTGCCATCAATAGATTCAATTTGCTGGAACAAAGACTTCAAAAGAAGCCTGAATCCCGCGCCGAATATGACAAATTTATGCAGGAATATATTTTACTAGGACATATGAAGAAAGTTGAATTTACTGAAAATGAAACCCACCCCTGTTATTATTTGCCACACCACCCGGTCATAAAGTCATCGAGCACTACCACAAAAACTCGTGTCGTTTTCGACGGATTCAGTAAAACATCGACATTTACTCTTTAAATGATGGTCTTTGCATAGGTCCGGTAGTTCAAGAAAACCTTATAACTCTGATGATCCAATTTCGCAAGCATCCAATCGCTTTAGTAGCCGACGTAGAAAAAATGTATCGTCAAGTTTTGATCCACTCCTCAGACAGACGATTCCAAAGAATTGTATGGAGATTCCAGCCATCTGATCCGCTGACCATCTATGAACTTCAAACTGTCACCTACGGATTAGCACCGTCTTCGTTCCTCGCAACTCGGGCTCTACTTCAGTTGGCGGACGACGAAGCACTGAACTTTCCGATGGGAGCTCCTGAATATAAAAAATCTCTCTATATGGACGATTATATTGAAGGGTCGGGTTCCATCCAGCAAGCTATTAAACTTCGTGACGAATTAATTGAACTCTCCGCAAAAGGTGGTTTTCCACTCAGAAAGTGGGTCTCAAATAAGCTGGAAGTATTGGACGGCTTGGATTCCGATCAAATAGGCACTCAATCTACACGTCGATTCGACCCCGAGGAAACTGTCAAAGCTTTGGGTATTCTTTGGGAACCAGAACCAGATCAATTCAGATTCGACTACAGGATGACTAAGGAAAATTTTAAGGTGACTAAACGCACGATACTTTCAATGATCTTCCAATTATTTGACCCCCTTGGTCTTATATCTCCGATTATAATTACTGGTAAAATGATAATGCAAGAACTGTGGCTTCTGGCAATTTCCTGGGACGAAGAAGTACCAGATGCTCTGAAAAACAAAAGGACGTTATTTCACAGTCAACTTATAAATCTTGCTGAATTTAAGTTTGATCGATATGCTCTACAAATCAACTCTTGTGTTGAGTTACATACATTCGCAGACGCTTCCGAAAAGGCAAACCGGGCCTGCATCTACGCCAGGACCATTAATTCTGAAGGCGATATTCGAGTGCACCTGTTAGCAGCTAAATCCCGTGTTGCACCACTCAAAAGATTGTCTTTACCCCGACTTGAACTCTCCGCAGCACTCATTGCCTCTCGTTTACACTCCCAGGTTAAACAAGCACTAGATATGGGTGACATTAAATCCACTTTCTGGTCCGATTCCACTGTGACACTACAGTGGCTAAAATCTCCTCCGAGTACTTGGAAGACCTTCGTAGCTTCAACTCATGGATCACTTTGGACTCATGTTCTCGGGATTCAAAACCCTGCCGATCTTTTATCCCGAGGAATGCAAGTAAAGGACTTTTTAAAAAGCAATTTGTGGGTACAGGGGCCGAGTCGGTTGTCTGAGACAATAGAGAACTGGCCAAAGTCGAAAGCACACCATAAAGAGGAAACAGAAGAAGAAAGACACTTAGCAGTTGTGTCTGTATGAAGCAGTGAACCGTCAGTTAATCCGATCTTCTGTCGATATTCCAGTCTTTCGTTTTTTATTCGAATAGTAGCTTACTGCCAAAAATTCTCTCAGAACGTTATTTTGAAGACCCGAACCAATCCTCAGACTGTAACTAATTCATCGAATCCTCGAACGCTTACTATGGAACAACTTACCCAAGCCAAGCTGCGGTTAGTACGCCTGGCACAAGCCGATGGTTTTCAAGAAGAAATTAAACAAATGACCAGAGGGAATCCGTTACCTAAATCTTCTAGAATACGATTATTAAGACCGTTTATTGACTCCGAAGGTATCATACGAGTGGGGAAGGGGGGGGCGGTTAAACCTTTCGCAACAACCATTCCTATCCAAGCACCCAGCCTTACTTCCTACTTTTCATCCTGTAACAAAAATGCTCGCCAAATTTTACCACCACAAATTGGTTCATGGTGGCGGCCGTGTCACTTTATCTATTATGCGTGAGACGTATGGAAATGGACGACGTCTTATGCACATCATCATTCGGAATTGTATCCCATGCACTCGAGCCAATCCCGTTCCGGCGCAGCAGCAGACAGGACAGCTCCCATTATCCAGAATAACAGTCAGCAGGTCCTTCAACGTAACAGGAGTCGACTATGCGGGTCTAATTTACTTAAAACCGATCCACAAGCGGGCACCATCTGTGAAGGGCTACATATGCGTGTTTGTCTGCTTCGTGACTAAAGCGGTTCACCTCGAAGCGGCAACTGATTTGTCAACCGAAGCCTTTTTGGACGCTCTCCGACGGTTCGTCTCTCGCCGAGGCCGACCATCGGATCTACACTCGGACAATGGCAAAAACTTTATTGGGGCAAGAAATGAGCTCCACCATTTGTTCTTAATGATCTCCAACGAAAACGAACAAGACAAAATTCATCGATCCTGTGTAGAAGAAGAAATTAGATGACACCTTAACCCTCCTAAGGCCCCCCATTTTGGCGGCTGCCATTAAAGTGGCTAAAAAACATCTCTTTCGTCAGTTGGGTAACTCATCACTTTCTTATGAAGATTTATCCACAATTCTTGCACAAATAGAAGCCGCCATGAACTCTCGTCCACTCGTCCCTATGAGTGAGGATCCAAACGATTTACCGGCTATTACTCCTGCACACTTCTTAATCGGAACATCGATGTATTCTCTACCAGACAGAAATTTGTGCGAAGTTGTTCCCAATCGCCTCAATCATTATCAGCGTCTTCAGCAACTTTATCAACAATTTTGGTACCATTGGAGAAGGGAGTATTTACAAGAAATGCAGAAAGATTTGAAGTTCAGGGACCCAAACCATAATTTGATACCTGGCCAACTGGTTATATTGAAAGACGAATTTCAACATCCTGTTCGCTGGTCTCTTGCAAGAATTTCTAAGGTGTTCCCAGGGAAAGACGGTTTGGTGCGTGTTGTTGATCTTAAAACTTCGAAAGGTGTCTTCAAACGGGATGTTACAAAGATTTGTCCTTTACCTATGGAACCGAACAACTTTACTGCAGAAGACGGGCAACCGTTCAGCGTGCCGCACCAGGAAGGAAAACAACCCGATCCGGAAGCAGAGTTTACTTCGAACACATCTCCATAAGTTCCAGCTTTTTAGTTCTAACATGAGAAATATGCGACATAGTTTTTATTATCATCTTCATCATCAGGGCTTGTGATATAGCTCAGTTGGCATGTCTGTTGTCTCCTGAGCCGATGTCCGCGAGTTCGAGCCCAATAGTAAACATCGAACACAGTTGTAACGGATAGTTTTTCAATAACGATCCGCCAACTGCAACGTTGATAAAGTCGCGAATGCCATAAAGATGGTAAAACGACTATAATCGAAACAAAAAAAAAAAAAAATCTTCATCATCAACTACTTACAATTTTGAAATATAAATATTTCAAGGTGGAGGCCATGTTAGGATTCGGTGTAATTACTTTTATATGAATACGGCCGAACCCACCGTAATACGTAAAAAAAGATTGTTCTCGCGAGTAATTACATTTTCTAAAAGAACAGCTTCTTAAAAACTAATATCGATATATGCAATCAGTGTTCACTTGAGATTAATAAAGTATAGAAGTCATCTTCGTTGTTTCTCCTACACAAAGTCTAACTTCATTTAACCGGAAAGTGGCTTGAAAGTTTAAAGTGTTATCTCTCAAGTTCCTTCCCAAGGTGATCCGGAAAATATAGTGGAAAGTGAACGGTTAATCTATACTGTACTACTTAGACCAAATAAGCTCAAGTGAACTTCGGATCATAGATGTCCGCATAACCGCGCGAGAAATCGTTAAAATAACGGCGAGTTTTGGCCTGCCCTAACACTTCTTCCTTTTTAAAGTTCAAAATTGAGTTTTTTCTTATATGGAGTCAATCAGTTGGAGTGCACAGCTTAAAAATTATAAATCATCTTTTTTCGGAACGATGTTCCGAAGAAATTTTTAATTGACCTGTCATCACATCAACCCAAGCCGGTGTCATTTTCTCTGGAACCTGGAAATAAATGATAATTTATTTCCCTGGCGACCTCATTTAGTTCGGTGCAGCACAGGTGAAGTCAATCAATCGATTGTCGACTTCCTGGGAACTACCTGCTCCCTGTGCAAGCCGGATATCGGAACCGCAAATAACTGGGTTACATTTTTTCTCCATTCATCGAGAATGGGTACTGATTGAGCGTTCGTTGAACCCGAAACCAAGCCGAGCCAGAATGCACAAATGCACATCCACCCACACATGTCATTCGTTCCGTGGGTTTTTTTTCTTCCGACATTTTGCCCGGAAAACCCATTTGAGTGCATCGCGACTGCTTGGAAATAATGCACTATCAATTGGTAATCGATTTTTACATAGAATCCAAGCTTCGGGCCTCTAATGGCCTATTGTTACTGACATTTTTTTTACCTGTTTGTCTCCTCTAGATTGTTATCTTCGTCAATGGAAACCAACCGGGGGTAATTCGATTGGGAATTGAATTCAAATTGTGCTTGTTTTTATACGAGACAATAATCTACTCTGTTGAAAAGGTTACATGTATTGTTGAATGAAAATTAAATGATTTAAACTTGTTATATTCAGTTATAATTAAGTTTACCCTGGACTCAATTGCTAAAAACGCCATTTAAAAAATTAATTCTTTTGAAAACTACTTATATTAATCGAGCAAGAATCTGCAAATGACGATCCGAATCCAACAAGTAGTAGTTTTACCGTTGTATGTTATCCCTAAAGGTTTTCCCAAATGGGAATCTTCTGCAGCAATCATTAATCGTGCTTTCTTGCAAACCTCTGCATGGTTATTAATAGGTGCGTATGTTAAGCCGGTTTGGCGAGAAATCATCGTCCATCAAAGCGTTCGCTCATACTTTTCCCTCGACCATGCAATCTTTGTGCAGAAACTTCGTTTGAAAAAAAAAACAGCTAGCATAAATTCATAAGATGGGCGACGGATTATTTGAGAATATTGTTTTCGGAGCATTGATCAACATTTACAAATGCTTGATATCGAATGATGTTTACTTGGGAACTTCCGCCTTTTGTTAAAAAAAATTACTGTTTTTTTCAAAATACTTTTCAATTGAATTTAAACATTGAAAGCCTGAAATTTAAAATTAACGTTTATCACTTCAAAATAGTCCAGCAGTTAGAAGCGTGAAATCTTGATCCTGCATTTTTTTTTTTCTGTGACTATGGATTTATTCAAAATTCACAGTTCAAGCCAATAGATTTGTCAATTGTCTTTTGCTATTTTCGATCAGTTCGTGAGTCAAATTTTTCATTTGGCATGAATATTGGTATCCTGTATAAATAGCTAGTATAAACTAAATGTTTCTTTGTGTTCATTCGTAAACTAATCATATTAAATTTTGACATTCTAAACTTCGAGCTAACTAAAGTTACCGAAGGAATAAGCTTATCCCTACCAACAAATGTGTAAAGCCGTCATAGAAAGCAGAATACTCCTCTTCTTTAACACGTTCGTCGCCACGTCACCCATATTCGGCAGACGGGTGTATTTCCTGGGGGGCCCCGTCACATCAAAAAGCAGGTGACGCTCTCTTACTTGATTTTACCGCTCAGCTTCGCCACACGTTTCAAATATGGGAGTTCTCCCTCTTTGCTTTCTCTCTCTGAAAATTTCTTTGGGCCCGGCTAGCAAAACTACCAAAATGAGCGTGGCGACGAACGTGTTAAAATAACTTTTAACTCCAGTTTTCCACGGGAGTCAGATATTCCGTCAGGGCGAAGATGAATGTTCAATAACATAGACTAGATCAGCGGTCGGCAACCTTGATTTGGAAGAGCCAAAAATCACAATTTTAGAAAATTTCTTAGTTTGGAGCCTAACTTTTTGATGAATTACATAATTGAATATGTCAATATGTTTCTCTGTGCTTTGTTTTTCTCAACAATTGAGAAGATACATAATCCCAGTATGCAATTATTTCTTGAAGTGAACAAAACTTATGAAAAAATCAAACATTGATACTGAACAATGATTGTTTTTTTTGTTTATAAAAAATAAACTTTATTCAACACAAAAAATAGAAAACAAATTTAATCCAATACAAGAAATGAAATCAACGAGCTTGGATAATTTTACCTCAGTAGGCTACATCGAGTGCTGTAGGGAATTTCATAGTTAAATTTGCATTGGATCATGGAAAATCATTTCACTTATAAGTCAACGTTAAGGAACGCTTCTAAACTTTGTTATATCTTTTTATTGTATCCATAAAACTGCTTGAAATTTTACTTCTTATTTTTAATTTAGATTGAGTTTAAGATATAGAACTGAAATATGTGTCAATCCTCGAATCTTCGGAAGAATATTTAAGCCCAGACTTAATTTTTTTGTTGTTGTTTATTTATTCTTGCAATTTAAGAGAACAATCTTTTCAATCACTGCAATTGGTTTTACTGGGATTTGCAATACTTCTAGCTAAACTTCTCTACTTTTATCCTATTCTAACCTGGCTAAACACTCTCTTTTAAACAAGTTAATGTTACAATTCATCTTGATTTAATCAGGTAACTGGTTCCAATAAACAAGGCCGCGTACAAATAGTGTGCCGTTGTAATGGGAAGTAAAATTTCTTGGAATGACAAATTTTCTTACTCGATTACTTCTGAAAGGTATAAGTTTCTGGTAAAGGTAGTCCGGTGTCGCTGTTGTAAATATCTTCTGTATCATGATGTTCGAACGATGCTGGAAGAAATCGTAAAACGAGCAGCCCATGAACTTCCGATGATGTATGCTCATTCTCGCGTAACGATCCAGCTTGAAAACCCACCTGACGCAATGATTGATGGCAATACGTAAACGATCCATTGCCATAGCTGACGCATTTATCAAAAACTCTGAGCCAAAAGAAAGGTGCGGTAAAATTAGGGATTTAGCTATTTTCAATCTAAAATGCGGCGGTAGTATGCTCGCTGTCAATTTTAGATGGCGTAGGACTGCAAAGATTTTACCGCATAGTGCGTAGACTTGTTGGTCCCACTCCAGGTTACTTTGGAAAATTATTCCAAGATTCGATACTTTGTCGACGTACGATGATCCCAGGGTAATGACCGGTAGTTCAGCATTAATTCTATTACGGGAGATGAGCATAACGTTGGATTTCGAAGTGTTGATACGTACCAAACTTGAAAGCGCTTCAAGTCGTCATTCAATAGTCGAGCCATTGTTTCAATTGAGTCGGTAGACGAGCAGAGGTAAAGTTGAACATCATCGGCAAACATATGTATTTGACAATGGCTTATAACTGCTGGCAAATCGTTAATAAACATGCAGAACAGTAGAGGTCCCAAAACTGAACCCTGAGGCACACCAGACATTACCGGAACAGGATCTGAACAAATTCCATCAATACTCACAATTTCTGATCTTCCAGACAAGCAAGACTGGATTAAGTCTACAGCTCTGCCAGAGAAGTTGAATTTCGAAGAGAGTTTTCTCAAAAGCTTCACATAGGAAACTCGGTCAAACGCTTTGGAGATATCAATCATCATCAAAAATGCTATGCCTTTTTTTGTCTACAGTGGCGTGGATATCGTCGTGTACTTTAAGAAGTGCAGAAGTTGTACTATGACCGGATCTAAATCCCGATTGGTTGGAGTTCAGCAGATTCGTTGTATTCAGATAGTCAGTTATTTGAATTTTAACAATTTTATCGAATACTTTTGATAACGCACAAAGTAGACTGATTGGGCGAAGATTGTTCATATCAAATTTTTTTCCCTTTTTCCGAATCGGGAGAATTTTTGCCATTTTCCATGCACGAGGAAATCTTGAAGTTGATATGATTAGGTTGAATATGAACGTAATTGGCTTAATCAGCGAAGGAAGAATCAATTTCAAAAATCTTATTGTAATGTTGTCCGATCCAACAGAGTTTGATTTGATAGATGATATGGCTAGAATCACGTCATTATCTGCAATCCTAGAAAATCCAAAGCCATGAGGATTGGCCGGAGGGTGAGCAATATTGTGTTCATCGATCGTAAAACTTGTGGCAAAGTGGTTATTAATTTCATTGACTGAGTTGATAAAAATATTATCACTAGCCTTTTTTTGGTTTTACGGCGATATCTTTTAGTCTTTTCCACAATACTCTACTTGAATCGTAATGCTCGACAGATTGCTGAATGAAAGAAGCTTTGGTTCATTGATCAAAGTCGTTACTCGATTTCTAAGGCTTTAATTTATGATTAGAGTTTTTATAATTAGATTAATTTTTCTATTTGAGTTCAAATCTTATGATATTTCGGTATCAAATATTTTTTTCTCATTTTGGAATGCAGGTAAAACCATTTTTTTAAATTCTTACTTAAATTTCTGAATCTAATTTTTAAATATAAGCACAAATCTATGATTCCTTATTTCTTACAGAAACAAAAATTGATTTTTATTATTATGGTTTATTAAAGACATTTTACTACTCCGTTTTGGGTTGTAAAAAGCAAAAAAAAAGAAAATATATTAATACTAATACAAATACTACTTATACTAAAAAAAAATACAACGACTAAATGAAATGAATGTTTAGCTATTTAAATAAATACGAACAGTTAAGCCTCTTTATGAATTTTTATGAGATTGATAACAAACATCTTTTTAATAAGATTTTAAAACTGTTATGATTTAAAAACTAAAGAAATTTTTTTGAGGTTTTTTTTACTATTCATTCAAAAACGCTTTTCTTTCGGGTTGTTGTATCTTTTGTTCAAAATAATGTATGTACTGAGAGCAAGTTCACTCGAGTTGGGAAAAGGTGGTAGGAATTTCGACACATGAAGCACATTTTGAAAACTTTACCATGCAAAAACATTTACAACACGTGTTTTTTTTTCGCATGCGGTGATAGAGTGCAGTGCTGTAAAAAAATCAACGCCCAAAGATTTTGATATCATTTTTGCATTGTAAAATTTTCTAAATTCAAGTGTCCAAATTTCTATCAATTTTTTCCAACAAGAATGAATTTGCTCTGATAATTTTGGGTGCTATTTTCAATTCCAACCATCATTTAGAGCAAGTTCACTGGTGTTGGGAAAAAGTGGTAGAAATTTTGACACTTACGGCACATTTTGAAAATTTTGCCATGTAAAAAATTTTCAAGATCTGTGGCCTTCAAGTTTTTTTTACAACACGTGTTGTATTGTCGCATGCTGTGATGCAAAAATAGCAATATTTCTATCATATACGGCTGAACTAGAAACAGTGTTGTAAAAAAATACAACGCCCCAAGATCTTGGATACATTTTTGCATGGTAAAATTTTCTAAATGTCAAAATTTCTACCACTTTTTCCCAACACCAGTGAACTTGCTCTTAAATGGTTAAAAGATACATTTGAATTCTGAAGAAAGGTAGGCGTTGACCTGATGGCATCGCTCGTGTTTTTTTTTTCGTTCCAGTGAAAATTGTCATTAATGTAATAATGTTAATAGCAATTTTGAGGGAAACGTTTGAACGCGTAGACGGATGTGTGTAGAATTGTTTAAATTAAAAAAAAAAAGGTACCTACAAGCTGCTGTCTTAAATTAGCTTTTAAATAATGTGTTGAACAGTGTTTGATGGTTTTGCTTAAGTATGCTCCCGCTGGACAAGAAAAAATAAATTTTCATCCTATTAATTTGAAGTTCTGCATTCTAAGTTATTGTATTTCGTGTGTTGGATAAGTCAAATGCTATTGGGCGAATAAGTATAATAGTTATGATTCGGTTAAAATAGTTGAAGCAGTGATTTATTTTCGGATTTTCGCTTGGTGATGTATGTATGTATGTATGTATTATATCCACCTTGGGTTTACGGCAGCGCCGCGGTTGTGGCAAAAAAAATAACCCACACGTCCATCTTGGCTACCCGCAACACAATCATAACCACTCAATGAGACTTCTAAAGGAATGGAATCGTAAGCAGAGGCACTAACGGTATCCAGGGTGAAAAAGGGAAAAGTCTCGAGCAGCTATAACCATATTGTTGACTAACCACGATAGCATGCAAATTATAATCCCGCGGCCAAGGCTTCCGAAAAAAGAGTGCGTCCTTATTTTACAAAAAGTAATCAAATACTGTATTTTTCTCAACCATGCCAAATTCCCTTGACATAAATTGAGGAACGTCTAGTATTCAATACGGTACTAGCATACACGGTAACCCGCTCTTTTTGTAAAACGAGGATACCCAGATGCCCCTGCCCTTGTTGTTAAAATATATCAACGATAAATTGAATAAAATGTAGTCAAACGAGGTAATATAATAGAAAACAGTATATTGTAATAAAATATAATATAAATGTAATAAAAATATAATATAAAGATAATATAATGAAACACAGTAAAATAAAATATAATTTTGTATAATCGAATAAAACAATTGACACAAAAATACAATATGAATTAGAGCGTTTGACAAAATATAATATCAACATGTGAGAAGTTTTTATAATTTTGATTTAATAAACAAAAGAGTTCAAATCACCTGAAAAATTAAAAATAATGAGAATGTATTAGTTTGGATTCATGTTGAAGAAATAAAACCGCAGGAATCCTGTTAAAACCCTTGAGAGAAAAAAATATTAACGAAACTGAAATGCGACTAGAGTCAATAAAGTTCAATCTGGTCCTGACCAAATGTAAAAAAAGGAAAGAATGTATGAAATATTGATGTTCATATGCTGATCTATTTTTCTATAGCTGAAAATAAAAATAATCAATAAACAGGAGAAATCATACCCTGATGCGCCCTGATGATACCCAAGATTTGTTTTTAACGGATTTTCGCTTGGTGATGTTGTTGGAAAGTAAATTTTTCGGGAAGTTAACTGGAAGTTCACCTGCTACGACAAGAACAGTTCGTCGTTTTCTGCTGGTGGACCGCTGACTTTTGCTGAAGCCATCTGATGGCTTGATGATAAGTATGTTTTCTAAAGTATTCATATAATTTTGTTTTTTTTTATACCGTAGAATTACGTCTTACGGCAACATTATAGGGGTGCAAATTAAAATTCGCGAATGGATCTCGCTTCACGAAAAATGCTTCATTAACGGACATCATATCTAAAGGATTATGACGTCATCACCAAGCCTGCTGATCGTTGAGTGGCTTGTCCAAAATGGAAAAATACACGAAGGCCCCACCCCTTATTGGGCGTGGCCTTCGAAAGTTATAATAAATTTAGTGTGTTTTTAGAACTGACGCCTCAGCTCAACTCCAAAACGTGGTCGAGGCCAAGATTACCCCGACCAGACATCTTCAGTAAGGAACAAGGCCGAATTCGGGGAGGAAGGGGGTGCGGGGCAATAGGGGCAATTGCCCCGGGTCCCCCGGCTCAGACCCCCCGAGGGAAATAATGTTTCAATATTATTTTAATTATACTACTTCGATTTCTTAAAATCTAATAAAAGAAATCAAAACAAGAAAATCGGAATGAAAACTCGGAATATAATAACTGCTTGCCGCCGCCCGTGACGTAGAGGATAGCCTTCAAGTCTTCTAAGCCAGGGGGTATGAGATCGAATCCCTGTCACGGCATATATAGTATAATTTCGGTGGGTAGTTTTAGCATTTGTAAGATGCTAGCCATCATATCCTCGAAAGATGTACGCTTAGAGTTAAGAAAAAGGAATCTCTTCGAGGAAACATCATGTTTCATTGAGATCCTGTATGTGTTTGTGTTCGTTTTAAAAAAAGGCCCCGTAAAATAATATCTAGAATATTTTTTCTCTTACATAAGTTAAGGGGGCCTTCTAGAGTAAGCAGTGAAGGAGTTCTCCCGCATTTTGTGGGCTGAGAATATCAAAATCTCGGTATTGAATTTCAAAATTTTCAACCCAAAATCTGGACAAAAATAATGTAAACCGAATTAAAAAAAAAAATTAATGAGAATATGAGGAAAAACACCTCAAATTTTCATTTTTTCATCGAAACTTGTCAGTCAGGATATTGTGTACAGATCATGTAAAATAAAAAAAAACATCTCCTCATTTTCATTACATCCAAACGTCTTGTACAATAATAATGTTTATTATTTTGTTAACTTTCCAAGTCATGGTTACTGCACTGAAATTGCAGCTAATTTCATCAAAACTGGCTCACAGTGCTAAGGGAGATCAGAGTAGCTTTATGATAAACAGTTCAGAATTTAACCTGGGCTGTAGCCGGGTTAACACCGGGAATTATTATAACTTTTCACTTTTCAATTATTGTTATTGAAATTTTTTATGGTTTGTAAATTTTAAACCCTGTTCCCTCCCTATTTTTTTGAATAAAATCTATAAATAAAACTGTATTGTTTAAATTGAGGCTCTTGTCTTCTTTCGGTACGGTATTCCAACTTTTTGCAGTGTCTCGCCAATGTACTGGTGAGATAGATTGAACATTTTGATGGCATCCCGTTGCCTCAGTGAATCCTTATTGTTGAAGGCACGAGCTAGAGAATGAAGTCCTTTTGCGTCCATAATTTTCGCTGGTCTGCCACTACCTTGCTTGCGAGTAGTTGTTAGGAATTTTAGGATATGGTAGACAGAGGAAGCCACCACATTTTCACTTTTAATCGCAACGTTATCATAAATACACATAAAACATTATCATAAATACAGAAAATTGTTTCAAAAGTCAAAGCTTTGGCCTCTTCAACAAAGTTCTTTGAAATTAAATAATCTTTATTTTTTTTGTCGGCGTCATTATGATTATATAAAAAACACAATTAACTAGAAAAATATCTAAGCTAAAGATAAATTAATCAGAGTTTTAATCAGAGCTGATCGAGTTTTAAATCAGTTGCAATCAGGGATGATAACTGTCCGAATGTCGTTTGACATTTTTCTGAAGCCTAGAGCGACATTCATCAGTACGAAAACGACTGTCGCGGTCATGTCCTTTTTGGATTTTGTTAATGTCATCGCGAAGAAATTCGCTCGAGAAAATGTCAAATAACATTTGGGATGAATGTCACAACTTGCATCGAGATTTTGATAGCCATGGAAAAAAAAATGTTACGATAAGCTGATGAAAGTCGGTTGTTGCTTCGATGACATTCATTTTAGCAAATGTTATCGCGACATTTAACATTTTGAATGTCACAGAATATAATCGTAACATTCATAAGAATCTCAATTAAATGCTATTAAAATGAATGTCGCGACAGTCAAAACGGTTCCTTGCTGACTTTGCCATTTTGGCTGGCCAATCTGGCCGGTTCCGGAATCCGAAAAATCATAATGATCAGATTATAACTTGCGACACATCATTTGAAAGCTCTTAACCTGTACATGATGGGAATTGATAGGAAAAGTTGAGGGATGAATGACCCCATAGATGTTAAAATACCAATGATCAAATAAATAAAAAAAATAGGAAAAGTGGTTCGAGGCCATCTGGTCCTGGCCACAGCCATTCTGGCCGGTTCCGGAATCCAAAAAATCAATTACCATCATGTACAGGTCAAGAGCTTTCTATTCATGTGTCGCAACTTAAAATCTGATGGTTTTAATTTTTCGGATTCCGGAACCGGTCAGATTGGCCGTGGCCAGGACCAAATGGCCCCGAACCACTTTTCCTATCAGTTCCCATCATGTACAGGTCAACAGCTTTCTATTCATGTGCCGCAAGTTAACATCTGATCATTTTGATTTTTCGGATTCCGGAACCGGCCAGATAGCCCGTGGCCAATGAACTTTATGACTGTCAAAGTCATGACATTTTTTAAATTTTTCCATGACAGTCACGGAATCCAAAATTCAAAAATGTCATTCCGACAGTCAGAGGACCAACAAAATCTTCGACTGATACAAGTCAAAAATGTTATCGGGATGAATAATTCGATTAATTTTTTTCTGAGCATTTTTCTAACATTTTCTCCAGTCGTTTAACATTTTTTGGATGACCGTCAATGTCATTAAGACATTTTCGAATGTCATTGGAAAATGTTATGCGACTGTCACGATCCCGACTGTCTTTTGGATGACATTCGCATAACTGGTTGCAATATTGTCTTGTACAATATTATTCATCTTGTGGATCCAGGAGCAACACAACACCATGATTGAAATATGCAAGAATGTTTGTTAGTTTCTTTTCCTCATTTGTTTTAACATTAATCCGCTCTTGAGTCTATGGACGCTATTGGAAGTTTGGCGGCTTGTAAATTTATTCGGGTGCATCTAAATCATAAAATTTCTTCGGAGACCCTCAATGAATTCTTGAAATCTTAAATTTTGCACCATTACTTTTTTCATTAACGCACCTGAACTCCCTAATCAGACCTTTCGAGTCAATTTGACACTCCTCGCTTAAAACCGCTATATCTTTCTTGTTTCTCAATCTATTTTTACTATATTTATAGTTTTGGAAACCTCGTAACTTAATTGAAATATGTTTCTCAGACAATATTCAGCTTCAATACTTCAGTTTTTCGTTATTCAAAGTCTAGGAAAAAAATGCGAAAAAACATGCTTCTCAAAAAAGACTGCAAATCAGCTACGGAATGCCAAAAAAATCCCTTAGTTCAAGAAAGCTGATGTTATAAACTACACGTTGCACTTAGATAATTTTTTTTTTAATTTTGTTACACTAAAATACAACTTAGCACTGGATTTTGAGTATATTATTGCATGATTTTCGCAAAAAAGAATCACAGCGCTTATGTAATAACACAACAAGAATCGATACGAAATTGGCCTATATTCAATAAATTTATTTCAGAAATCTTGAGTAAATATACTGAAAATCCAGTGCAAAGTTGAATTTGAGTGCAAGAAAATCTAAGAAATTGCAAATTGACAAAAAGTTCAAAAAACTACCAGCTACCTTTGAAAATTCGGGAAAATCCTGTGTTTCGTATTTCGACAATCTTAAAATGCAAAAATGTGTTTTACACCACTTTTTAACATTTCTGTGTTTATGATCTTTAAAAAATGTGCAACGTATAGCTTCTAACTTCAGTTTTCTTGGCCACCAAGTGAAATTTTTCTTGAGCATTCCGTAGCTGATCTTCAGTCTTTTTCCAAAGCAAGTTTTTTCGGAACTGGAAAACTGAAGTATTGTAGCTGAATATTAGCTGAAAAACATATTTGAGTTACGTTACGAGTTTTCTAAAACTATAAATATGGTAAAAATGTAAACACGAGAGATATATTGGTTTTAGTCAGGAGTGTCAATTTGACACTCCAGGCTCCAGGGACTGAAACGGGAAAAAATTTCTGGGTCGATTGAGGATTAATACCCGAGTTGTTAAATAATCGAGAAAGACGCGGCAGACAGTTATCCGAGAGATGAAATTCAATGCAAACTAGCGTTCCACGTCGATGAAAGTGACCAATTCCAACAGTTTTAATCAAATTGTGGATAAATATAGACCCCTGGCTCACTTGTTAGTGGAAAATTACTTACCAAAATGTCGGAAAAGCCAACAAAATTGGCCAACGATGCTTTTATAACGCGGCACCCCACATTCCAGGATCAGTTCTTCCACGATAGGTGGTGATTGTGGTTTTCCGGCTTGCCCTCAAACCACGCCCAGCTAGTGACGAAACCTGGAAGGGTTGTCCAATTTTGGGGGCCGGACGTTTGTCGCTTCGGGTTCACCGGCTGGCCATCAATCTGTGCCGCTGTTGTTGATGTTGTTACAGGTTCGAATTATGACCACTGCCTTCGGCCTTTGGGAAGATCCTTTTTTTGGGGGAAATTATTTGTTTGATTCTTCACTCGCTACTCCAATCCACTCAATCCGGACAAGAGGACGAGAGCTGTCAGTTTCGGGGAGAAGGGACCAAACGATTGCTCCTACGACGACGACGGGTTGATTTGGGTTCTGAAATATTATGACAGAAAACAGAAACACAAGTGACTAATGGTTGCAGAATTGGAACAAGCGTATTTCGATGGTGTTTAATCATCAGAGTACTGCGCCATCCCTTGGTAAGAAAAAACTTGTTGATAAAAGATATCCTTCCCCTTGATCTTATCCGTTAGATTGGATTTTCATTTTCAGATTAAAGTGTAGATTGAAAATTCAGATTGATTTCTAACTGATTTGAAATTAAAAATTAAAACATAATCATATTTTGAAATGAAAGTACTTTAACAATTCAAGTTTATGAGGAAGCCAGAAAAAAAGACAGTTTTTTTTGGTATTTTTCTCAGAACTTGAAACATTTTCTTTTTCCCATCGCCTTGAAACCGCAAACAGGTCCGATCGAAGGTCGAAACCGTTCCCCGCAAACGTGGTGAAATGAGGCGAATCATCGAATCCAATAAATGTTCAGATCATCGAACACAAATGTTGCCACCGAGCAATAATATATATTGAACTTGTCGAACGCAAATGGCGAGGGCAAAACCAGAGGGTTGGGATGAGAGGAAAACACAGCACGGGAATACGTTATCTGGAAAACCCTTTTTTCTACTTTATTTTCCTTTAAAAGGTACCGTTTCGATTTTTCGCTTCCGACCAATTTGTCTTAACGTTTCCTTTGGCGGAAACCGAGAATCCCGAGAGTCGTAACAGTTGTCAGTTGGGTGGTTCACTTCCGGTGGGAGCAGACGTTTAAATCTTCTTGATAACTCCTAAACTATCCAACATGTGAATGAAATCATGTAAATAAACAATAATATCAGATTTTCTCTCGTCGTTTTAGTTTTCATAGTGAACCACCCTAAAAGAACCATCATACATTTAAATATCTCAAACGGTAAACACTGCTCCAGTGAAAATTAGAGTTCCGATCAACTGGCGGCGGCGACGAATTCGGAGGATATAAAAAGCTGACAAGACAAAAACGGAAAAGTACCAAAAATGGAATATCCTTGTTTTCGGAGAAATTATTCATTAGCTTTCTCTAACTACGTACAAACAAAGTGAGTGCTGGTGCCGACCCACTTCCGCTGTCGCTCCAAACCAAATCCACCATTTGGAAATTTTTCGGTACTTCTCGTTGCCGCTGTAACGTTTGAATTTAATTTAAGGATACATTCAGATTGCTGGCTTTCTCTCCCCGGTTGATGAGAAACTCGTTCCGTGGAGTAAGTTATCTGGAAAATAATGAAGGGGGCCTGACTGATGGAAACAAGCTGCCGGTGGAGTTTATTGTTCAGAATATTTTGGCGAGTTTGATACAACAGAATGAAAGAATTTTAGAGCTTATTTTTACTTATTCCTATGCGAAATTCATGCAAATAATTCAGCAACACCGTGAAATATATAACCGAATAAACAATAAAAAAAATTTAAATCGAGATTCATTTTTTCTCGCAGATTTTGATTTAAAGGACAGCAAGGAAGTCTGGATCGGAGGGAAATCGAAAACCGGAAGCCGCTGAGACGACAAAGAGAGTTGCCGGTAGTTTCAAGCGAAACCCTCACCTCTCTCTCCGAGATGCCGCTAATAAGCTGGGTGTATCGTCTACAACCGTGCATCGAGCCGAAACCGAGCCGGACTATCGATTTACAAGAAGGTAGTGACTCCAAATCGCGATGATAAACAAAATACGACGGCCAATGCGCGATCCCGGAGGCTGTACACGACGATGCTGATGAAGTGAGATTGCGTGGTAATGGACGACGAAAGCTACTTCAAAGCCGACTACAAGCAGCTTCCGGGACAGGAGATTCATACGGCAAAAGGAAGGGGAAAGGTAGCAGATATTTTCAAGCACATGAAACTGTCAAAGTTCGCGAAGAAATATTTGGTTTGGCAAGCCATCTGTACCTGTGGCTTGAAAAGCAACATTTTCATAGCTTCCGGGACTGTCAACCAAGAGTGTTTGAATAAACGTCTGCTGCCTATCCTGAAGAAACACAGTTGTTTCGTACTGATTTGGCCGGATTTGGCATTTTGCCATTACGGTAAAAAGGCCATGGAGTGGTACGCCGCCAACAACGTGCAGGTGGTTCCCAAGGACAAGAACCCTCCCAATACGCCAGAGCTCCGCCCTATTGAGAAATACTGGGCTATTGTCAAGCGGAACCTAAAGAAGACCATAAAAACTGCTAAGGACGAGCAGCAGTTCAAGGCAAACTGGCTTTCTGTGGCAAAGAAGATGGACAAGGTGGCTGTACAAAATCTGATAGCAGGTGTTAAGCGTAAGGCCCGGCAATTCGGATTTGGAAAAGCGGAAGCCTAACAGAATATTTTTCCTGGATTTTACACTAATTAAATTTGAAAAAGAAATTTAATTTGATTTTTTTAAATAAACGATTTCACCGATTTACACGCGTTTTCCCTTGACCAAATTTTGACCGTATCACCCTTTATAGCATTTCAGATTTTTTTTAAAGAAATTAATCCGATAAAATATTTTTTGATAAATGTACTCGTAAAAACTAATCAACATTGGTTTATTCAGTTGGGGTTATGTAGAGTGTTGTTCGAGCTGTTGTGTTCAGGGAAAAAAACCTGATGAGCCCAGAAAATCTCATTGGATACGTTTCCAGTGAATTTAAAACCGATTGTAGAAGAAAATTTTTATGATTTTCAATTATTCATATTATGACAAGTGTGGAGTGTCAATAAATAACTTAATAATACAATCTCTGCTGATATGTAATCAGCTTGTGCATCGATATAGCCTTCGTGAAACCCCTGGCCCTGGTCAAAACCCGAGCTGAGACATGCGTCTCTGTCTCGCACGTCTTCTCCCTCTATCGTCAAAGTCAGTCAGCGAGTTGCGCCCCAAATCAAGCGCACGGCACGACGTGCATCCGTGCGGTTCAGTGTGGTAAAAGGAAACAGCTTTTCTCCGCAGGGTCCGAAAATACGCAAGGTAAGCGTTAAGATTACACTTTATCTTCACCGATTGCCTAACTGGGCCTCACATTTGGCGATCCTGCCAGGAGCGTTGTATTACTTAGAATATAACGCAATTCTTAAAAACATTCGAGAATCAACCGGTCGGGAGCTTCATTTGTGTTGTATGTATTTGGATCAGCCATTTGATTTTGTCTTTAACAAGTCATGGACGTGTGAATTTTGTGATGCTACCGGAATGATTCTAAGAAATGAACTTAATCCTTTTTCGTAGCGTGAGGCTGATATCGAATAAATAACAGAAAAAACTGATTTTGGAAGGTGGAATTCTACGAAATAATTGGTTGAGCCATCGACGGTATTGAGTTGAGCATCAGTTGTGAAGCAGCTGATCTAAATCACAATAATTTGTTCTATTGAAAATATTTATCATGAATCAGATATTTTTATGCATTTTGTCGTTTGCCAAACTAACTTCTTTCTTGCATGGAGATTATATGATGCCGTTACGCTTAGCGTATTTGAAATTTTGTTTGGCTAATAACAAACGCGATAGAAACTTCCGCTAGCAATTCGGCGCGATGAAGACTTCCGCCCAGGTCAATTGAAAATTTGTTAAATCTGACGCGATGAAGACTTTCGTCAGTAGTTTGGCGCTATGAAGACTTCCGCCTGGATGAATAAGGAATTGATAAGCAATCTGACGCGAGGCAGACTTCCGCCTGAGTGCTCTAAGTAAAAGTTTCTGATTGACAAACGAAAACATTGCCCTGAAACAATCTGACAAGATAAAGACTTCGTCAAAAATGTAAGTTGGAGGATATTAATAACTTGAACAGATGTAAATTTCAGTAAATATGTTTTGCACAACGTAGAAAATGAGATTCTCAAAGTTTGCAGCAATTGAACTTCGCATGAATCAAATATATGTGAATGACGAATGACGCTAGAATGCCTTTAAAAAGCCAATTACAGACTAGCTATTCAGTTTAGCTCAAATTAGAATGTGTTAAGTATTTTCAAGGCTGTGATGTTTTCCACGTCGGCCGATACTAGATTCCTAATAATAGAGTAGAAGAGCATAATCGCTAAAATGCTTGTAAGTCTCAGCTTAACAAATTGCTTACTGAATTTTCAAACGTAGTCAATAAAGGAAGACCACAACCTGCATTTTTTCCGTTAGTATCAATACTGCTCGAAAGTGATCAATTTCTTTGACTCCTGACCAACTTGTTTGTAAATTCACAGTGGCAACATTAGATACTGACTGGATTTGCCCTACAACCATGCTTTGTAATTCTCTGATGTGCTTAGCCGTAGCTGGGTCAATGAACCAGGCTATCGAAGCATCAACTTGGTAAAAACTTTATAAAAATTGATCAATAAATGCAGGCAGCCTCCCGAAAGCAGGCATAATATATTTTTCGGAGGCGTGATTAAAAGCTGTGAATTTAAATTGGGTACACGCAGAAAAATATATTGAGAAAATAATCAAATTTCGACCAAAAATAATAAAATTTTGGGGTTGGGAAATAGCACAAATCTCGCGTGAGCTTTCATTACGTCGTATGAAACAAAATGTACACAAACAGTTTTATTACAAAAAAATACAAAACTGACATAAACTGGTCGCAACTTCTTTTCATTTAGAATATTTGTAGTCTGGACAACATATTCTATATTTGAGATACAAATTTTTTAAGTTGTTTTCATAACTTTTGCAGATGTTTCATACGACGTAAGGAAAGTTCACGCGAGAAGTATATTTTTGGTAGCACTGACAAAAAGGAGTAAAGTGGTGAGTAAAATTCCTAGAATTCACATTTTTCATTGTTTGGAATTTTGAAAAAGGTAACGGTTTGAAGTTAGGGTTGGAATAGTTATTTATGCAACAAGCTGCAAAAAGTGCATTTTTTTTAGCTTGAGTCGTAAATTACGACGAGTGCTGAAAAAATCGACTTTTGCCACGAGTTGCATACATTTTTTTTTTTTGCAATATCGCAAAATACCCTTCGGAATCAAGTTTTTCAGCTTTAAGCATCAGATTGTAGTTGTTTTCATCCAAAGCAAAACAGTGTTGAAAAGTACCACTTTTTGACACTGTTTTTTAAATTATATCGAAGCCTTTTCAAAACCAAACTTCGTAACGAAAAACACACACTTTAATGCAGAGATGCCAAGAATTTCATTCGTATCACATGAAAGCCCTAAAACACCATTATTTAGATCACTATCCAGAAAAAAAGATACATTACTCATACCAAAACAAATATCTCTATTCCAAAATTTTCTCTCATTGATTTGAGGTTACCACGTGAAATAAATCAAATGTACTCGAAGTGGAACGAAGCTGGAATTTACAAACTACCAAGTAGTTTTTTAAAAACTAAAAATGCTGCATTTAATTTGTTTATCTTTTTTTTAGTGTTTTACTATAGCTGGATAACGATTATTTATAACTGTAAAGTCCAACTCGACAAGCCTCGAGGGATAAATTAACGATTCGTGCTGGGAAAAATAACCATTTCCGTGCAGTTATTTATTTAATTTTTTTTAAATACTGCATTCTTGGAACGAGTTCGTGCAACCAAAATTTGAAATCGAAAGCACTTCAAATTTATGGAATCAAATTTTACCTATTACCTATTTATGTTCATGAATGTATGAATCAATAATTCAGACAGAGATCATTCACCTTCAATAATTCAACTGAATCTTTCCGATGGCTTTTACATCAACAGGAAGACAATTTAGGTCCTGTATTACCGATTTACTTCGTTCAATGCTCATATTCATATCGGTACATTCATACGGATGAAAAATACATACCCATAGCTAACTAAAATCAGCCACTGAATCTGTTATGTATCCCGTTGGGAGGAAAAAGGAAGATGCCGGAGGAAGTCTTACGTAACCCGGCGACGACGACGACGACGAGCGGACACAAGAATGATAAAATATTCACAAAAGGAAAATGGAAGCAAACTGGCGCTAACCTGCCAGCCGAGCCGAGGGGTTAAATTTATCCCACCATCATCGGACGTTGTTTATCGGCGGAAATGCAGGACCAAATCCCGAAGGCGTGTATGTGAGTGAGCAGTCGGGTGGGTTTTGTAAAGGATTTCTCGAAAGAAACGGAATTGTGCACAATAAACAATTCATTTGTAAGGAATCCGGGTGACATACTTTTCGCGTTTCGTTTCAGGGCTTGTTTGTCACCTGGAAATATCTTTTGAGGAAACATTGAAATTCAGCATTAAGAAACGCATGTAACAATTGAATTTTTAATTTAAAGTGAAGAAAAATGTTTCAATACATGAATAGTCTATTCATGTTTATTTTCCAAAAGGATTAAAAAGATGTAATATAATGTGGTTCAGAAATATGTAGAGAATAGTAGAAAACCCTCAGAATCTTAGGGTTATTAAGTTTCTCCGAGGTTAAAAAAAAATTAAATAAAATCGTCAAAATTCTTGACCGACCCGTATTTCTGATTTCTGAAATAAAATATTTCAAATTAATGAGATATATGAGATAACGAGATATTTGAATCTATGTACAAGTACTTTGTTTTCTTTTCCCAAAATGTCTTATTTGGAGAATAACTTAAAAACTATTCTACTGAGATTTTTTGAATTTCATTTTCGGATTCAGCGCCCGAACTTAAAATGCAGTTCAGTTTACTTGGTTCAAAACTAATATAAAAAGTTTTATTAATTTAAAGGTAACATACAAGTTGTGAAACATAGCAATGGAAAGTATGAACATAATTCTTCAATCAAATTGTTCAATTCAATTCTTACTGAGTTAAAAATCAATGAATATATAGCAAAGCACAAACTTTAGTCCAAAATGTTGATGTTTGCATGATTTTTTTTATAACGTGTTATTATAAAATGTTTTGAAGTAAAAAAAGTTGCATTGCTATCATATTCTTACGGCAGGTACACATTTTAGACATTTGAGAATGAAAATTGACAAAAACACTTTCAGGTTTTTTTAATTTTGATGAAAATCTTATTATTTTTATTTATTTTAACGTATAGTCTGAAAACCAAAATTCTAAAAAATATAAAATATAAAGATGTTGAGCAATTTTTATGATTTGTGAGACAAACCAAGAATAGCTCACTAATGTGTGGTGGTAGATGCAACTATATCATCTATCTTTATCTACCATAGGCCAGTGCTGAACAAAAATTTCTTATGATGAAACAGTCTATACAAATGTTCATAAGCTTAAGAAGTTCTTTCTAAAAAGGACATCGCTTTTCACCGATAAGGCCAACAAATAAAGTAACAAATATAATTTACGGTTATGAATCTATTCGTAATATTACAATAGTTTTTTCAATATATCTACAAGCAATTTTTTTTTTAAATTAAGACAATTTCTGCAAACGAATTTTCATTCCACCGGATTTGTTCACCGAATCTGATTTCGAACAGAACGTTCAGTAAACACTTTGTCTCATAAATCATTGCTCGTTCAGAAATTTATTAAGTGCAACCTCCATCCAAGTTCAGCTAGCTGGCCAACTACCCACACTCAACCCGCTTTTCCCGATTAATTTTTGCAATTGCGATTTGAACTTCAAATGCCGGGTCCACCCAAAACAAGCGAATGATCGAACGAAACGAAACCAATCACCAATTGGCGGCGGCATCTATTCAGTAAATAACTTCATAACTTTGCGGACCTGTCGAAGATGGGAAACGGCCTGAGTGTGTTTCAAGTTTCCCCCCGAGGAACTGCTCTGAAGGTTCCAAAGTGTTTGGCGTAAGAGAAGAGCCGGGACGACATATTATTATTATTCGCACCTCGTTTTGCCGACCTCGGAACGGGTGTAGATAGGCACAAGGTGCTTGCTACTGGCGCCAAATGGCGGATCACATTCGGAGATACGCCACGTTTCGGCCGACGAGCAGAAAAAAAACCCCAATAAAAGAAAACGACTTTTCCTTTTTTTCCTGCGACGTGGCACAGTGGTTCGAGAAAAGTATTTCACTTACTTGACAGCTCGAAATATTTAAAATGCAAATTTTCAAATTGTATCGACCCAATTAAAATAAACTGTATTTTTTTAATTCATTTTTTTTTCAAAATTTGTTTGATAAGACAATTTGAAAACCCTGAAAAAATCTTTGAATGGGGCACATTTCCGAGAAGCGTCGTCGACGACGGATATCGGACCAATTCGCTGGAAGCGCCGCCTGGTGGGTACCAAAATAATTACCACGACGGACGACAATGGAATTTTTGCCACAGTCAAGCAAGCAAGACTGTTGTGGTGGCTGCCGGTTGACAAAAAAAGGGAGGCAACAGCAGCGGCACAGCAAACGAAAAAACGTAACGTTCCTGCTAGAAGTTAAATTGTCACTTGTGTTTTATTGTCTGCCGTGAGTTTTTTTCATCGCGGCTTTCTCATTCATTCAAGTGGTGGGTGGGTTTGGTTTGGCGAAAATAAACTGTAAGTGTAACTGAACCTGCTAGTTACTACCCACAGCATTCGGTTCACCAGTTGTGTCGCGGCGATATTAATGGCTTTCACGGGTTGATCACCCACAAAGTAGTTAATTTAATCGATATTTCGAAAAAGATCATTGAATTCAACAAATGGCTCAATATCGAATATTGAGACAATGATCAACTTTTTAATGCAGTCTTTGGATGAAATATTTGTCATAATTTGGGCGTTACGAAAAACCGTATTCAAAAGATATCGGCTGAAAGGTACTAAAGTTATTGATGAAAAATTTTGTTTTTCATGTTTCTCCCGAACAAAATATTTCAAAATCCCATTCAAACTTCAGGCTCGTTGAGCGAGCCCCCTGATCCGATCTGGCCCAAATTTGGTATGAGTGTGGTGTGGTGTACAATTTTTTACAATTTTAGATGCCGTAAAAAGTCTTTTCTAAAATGCTTCAAAATGCAAATCATAGATTCACCTTTTAATTCCATATGCTGAAATATGAAGTTTTGCATCACGCGTTTATTAATTTCAAAATTTCATGCATCTAGAATTTTTTGTAGTATTTTTCTACCCCTAAATGTAGGCAGCACTTTATATTGTTTCTTTATAAACATTTTTGACAGAAAACTTTTTACAGCCACCCTGACGGCCAGCAGAGGGATTTTTCTGGTAATTAAATCAAAATGCTCGTATATGCCAGTCCGGAAACGTGCGGAAAAAACTATTGCAAACTTTTCATTGTGTAGCTGAACACAATAAAGTCATCAGAAATTGGTTTCAATATAATGGTAAAAGGCTTTAAGTTTTTCTGAACAAAAAAACTTTTCCATACTTTCTCATACCAAGTTTGTCCAAGATTTTGGATTTTAATCGTATTGTGGGTGTCGGAATATATGAGCATGCTTAGTGAGCTCAGTGTTCGAGCTTAGTTAATTTTTTAACCAGAGAGTGGCATACTGGGTACTTGTCAATTATTTGGAGAATATTCCTGGAGTTTTTATACGATTGAAAAGAATGATATTTCGGTTGGCAGCAATCGATCGTTAAGTACTTTTGGATTTTATCTATGAGTTGAGTCTGAATACTGAGAGTTTTTTGGGAAATTGTGAGACAGTAACTATCGATCACAGTTGAGTCGGAAATCTGTTTTAATTTGTCGGTTTTTTATGGACTGTGTCTGGATTGAGTCGTTACATTCAAGCAAGTTTGAATGAGCATAGCTTGTCAGTTTTAAGTCAGATTTGGCAAAATTGATTTTGTATTGGATCGTAGTTTTTCTTTTGAATAAATTTGCTGAAGGCTTTTGGTGAACAATTTATTGGAATTTTGCTGTTGAGTATCAAGAACCAAGTTAGCTCAATTACACGAGCCACAGTCAGTAAAATTGGTCAGTTGATTCGTAAATTCGAAACGAAATTGTCAGTTGTGTCTGGTGTTATATTCTGTTTGAGTCAGTGGTACTGTAAGCGATAGTCATGCCGGCTTCTACGTCAACTACCAAACGGGCGACAGGTGTTGGATCATCCTTGAAGGTGTTGAATACCAAACTGAAGCAGATTCAAACTGGTGTCAACCACATTTGGCGCTTCGTGGAGGATTTCAAGGAAGATTCAGTCACTACTGCGATTGAAGTTCGGTTGGAAGAACTGGAAAACCTGTGGGAGCGATACAACGATACAGTTATCGAGATCCAATCACACGATGACTACAAGGCCGAAGAGGATATCAGTGAAAGGGACGGCGCAGAGTTTAATGATCGCTACTACTTCGCGAAAACTTTCTTGGTGGAAAGAATTAAGGAAAGGCAGGAACCAACAGAATTGAATCAGACAATGAGAGGAAACGATACGCTCAATCAGTCAACCATAGACCATGTGCGCTTACCCCAAATAAAACTGCAGACGTTTGACGGAAATATCGACGAGTGGTTAAGTTTTAGAGACTTGTACACTTCTCTTATACACTGGAAGACTGATCTACCCGAAGTGGAAAAATTCCACTATTTAAAAGGCTGCCTCCAAGGAGAACCAAAGGCATTGATTGATCCATTGAAGATTACCAGAGCCAACTATCAGATCGCATGAGATCTACTGAGTAAGCGATACAATAACAATAAGTTGTTGCGTAAACGTCAGGTGCAAGCACTATTTCAGCTTCCAACTCTCACGAAGGAATCCGTTACCGAGCTGCACAATCTCTTAGAAGGTTTTGAGAGGATTGTGCAGACTCTGGACCAGATCGTTCAACCAGGGGATTATAAGGATCTCCTGTTGGTCCACATTCTCTCCTCACGTCTCGATCCTACGACACGAAGAGGATGGGAAGAAACTTCAGCTATCAAGGATCAAGATTCTGTCAATGATATGACGGAGTTCCTTCAACGACGTGTTCGGATTTTGGAGTCTTTGCCAAGTAAACCCATAGAACCTAGAACTGCCCAATTTACCCCCTGTCAGATTGTGTGTTGTGTGTTCGTCAGATCATCTCCTTTTTCAATGCCCTGTTTTTCTGAAATTGTCTGTGTCAGAAAGAGAAAAGATGGTACGCATTAATATGTTGTGTCGGAATTGCTTCAATAAAGGTCACAGAGCGTCAGAATGTAGATCCAAGTTTTCATGTCGTCATTGTAAAGGCCGACACCACAGTTTGGTTTGCTTCAACGCCGAAAAGGTCGGAACTGTGCACACAAATTCACAACACCAAGGAGAATCATCGGAGCCCAAGGAAAGCCACCAATCATTGGCCAACCCAGTGGCAAATGTCGCCGCTACTGATATGCAATCCTGTAACTCCGCTCAGCATCACTCTTCTCAGATTCTTTTGGCAACTGCAATCGTCGTTATCGAAGATGATTTCGGCAATCAATACTCGGCACGTGCGCTTTTGGACTCTGGGTCAGAAAGTAATCTTTTGACGGAGCGGTTGAGTCAGAAATTACGAGGATGATTTTGCACAGCACTTTTCACCCTCGCAATGGCTAGCGGACTGTAAAATCTAGCCAAAGAATCACTCTGAGGGGATCAATTCACTGCACTCAACTTTCCCACTCTGGGGGAACTAATTAATTTGCCCGGTTGTGGAGTTTCGGAGACGAGATAAAAAATTCGCGAGCCGCACTTTGTGGTGGTTGGAAACTTATGATTTTTTTATTGCCGTTTGTTTTTCTTCCAGTTTCGGTAACCCATGTCAAATCCTAGAGCCACCAAAATTTGAACATTTGTTAAAGGAACCCAAAACCGGTTGATACTTTATTTGGTCCAAATTTGATTGGTCAGGTCAAGCATCTCTGTTCCATAAATTAAAGCGTTTACAGTACCTTTATATCGCCTTTATTTATGCAATTTTAATCAGGGGTAAGCAGTAGGCCCGCGGGCCGCATGCGGTCCCTAGAAACGTTCTGGTTCGACCCTCGAAACTACTTTCCAATTTAATTATGTTTTGACTTTTTTCTTCCATGCATTGTAAATTATCATAAATTACTATTCTATACTAAACCGATTAAATTCATATGTAAGTAAATTTGCATTTGCCCAGTAATCATTCGGATAGTTAACTATTTTTCTAGCATTCTAAACATTTATTGTGTGCTTTTAAAGGCAAAATTTCAATAAGTATTATTATTTTGAAAAAAAAAAATGGTTTTTTTTCATTCAGAGTACTTTTATTCCTTTTATTCTACTAGCACTTTCAAATTCAAAATACAAAAAAGCGGCTGTTAAACCAAACGGAAAAATCGGGAAGCTAGAGACTATTGTAGGGATGAGATGAAGGCTATACAGAAAATAAATCAAATTAAATTAAGAATAAAATAAAATAATAGTTGTATTCGGCAACACTGAAGATAAATAAAATAAAATAAATTTCTATGACAACATTTGCTATTTTGGCAACACTTGTCAAGCAAACAAAACAAAGTCAGTCATTGATCTATTCTTGTGAGCGACAGACGTGTTTAAGTGAATCTCTGAATTGAGATTCGTAAAATCACGACAATGGCGTGGTTGGTAAAATAAGCTGAAATAGCGCAGATATTTAAGGCTGCTGTTTTTTTTTTCCTGTAGGGGGGAGCCCACTGCGACCAGTAGTTGATCTATTGTGGTGTTTACCCCGCGTTACTATATGCTGTCAGGTTCACCTGCACTATTGATTGGAGTGACAGTTGATTGCTGACTAAGCATTTTATCCCAATCGGGTATGATATCAAAGATGTATGATATAACCTTCTTAGGGCTGATATGCAACCATATGTCTTGAGCGCTTATTAACTTTGCCCCAAGAGCACGCTCTCTCCTATTAAGGAGGGCGCAGCAGCTGCATAGAAGATGCTCTGCAGTTTCTTTTTCGAACCCGCAGAACCGACAGTCATCGTTCAGAATTATGATTATCCTTTTGAGATGTTGTTTTGTTGGACAATGTCCGGTCAAGAGACCTGTGTAAGTACTTAATTCGTGCTTACTTAAGTTCAACATGTTTTTTGAGAGTCGTGCGCTTGGTTCAATGAATCTTTTTGCCTGAGTTGCTCCCTCCGCTGTTTTCCAGTTGGAAACAATAGTGGTGCTTTCCCAGTTCTTGAGTTCCATAGTCAAGGCACTTCTCGATACTCCGCAGAAAGGTTCAGGTCCAATCAACAGTCCCTGAGATCCTTCCCTAGCTAGTTGGTCTGCTTCTTCGTTCCCTAGGATACCGCAGTGGCCTGGTACCCAGAATAAAGATACTCTGTTCCTTATGGCCTGGTTTCTTAGTGCAACTATACACTCCCAAACTAGTTTGGAGTAACATGTGAACGTACTTAGTGCTCGGAGAGCAGCCTGGCTGTCAGAGAACATGCAGATACTTGTGTACCTGTATCCCCTTTTCAAACAGGCTAAAGTGCATTCTAGAATTGCTTGAATTTCAGCTTGGAATACTGTTGGCCAGTTTCCCATAGGAATTGAGATCCTGAGTCTAGGTCCGAAAACCCCTGCCCCAGTTCTTTTATCCATTTTTGACCCATCAGTGAAGAATAGGATCGATCTGGGAGGAACCGCAGGTCCACCTGACTCCCACACGTCCCTATCATTGATAGTTACATTGTATGGTATGTCTAGGTTGAAAATGGGCTCCATCCAGTCATCATTTTTCACAATAAGTGAGTTCAATTTAAATTTCTTTAGGATTTTGAGGTGTCCTGTAAAATCTCCTTCATAGAGAGTTTTGTGTTTGGAGAGTCTCAAGGCACTACGTTCCGCCTCTAACTCAATGAATTGATGTAGAGGCAGAATATTTAGTAGTGCATTTAGAGCCTCATTCGGTGTGCTTCGCTTTGCGCCAGTTATAGCTAGCGTTGCTAGTCTTTGGAGCTTCGCTAGTTTTTTATGGGCCGTAATTTGCATAGTTTTGGTCCACCATACTAAGGAGGCATAAGAGATTTTGGGTCTTATAATAGCTGCAAATATCCAGTAGATAATTTTTGGCTGTAGTCCCCATTTTTTCCCTACTCCTTTGAGGCAGACCCATAGAGCTGTTGTAGCCTTAGCAATTACATGCTCTATCTGTGGGTTCCATGATAGCTTTGAGTCTAGTACTATGCCTAAATATTTCACTTGTGATTCGAGGTTTAACACTTCCCCATCTAATGTTAGAGGTTTTAGTGTAATTTTTCGTCTCCTAGTGAAGGCTATCACAGTAGTTTTGGAAGGGTTTATGTTTAGTCCCTCTTCCCTGCACCAAAATAGTGCGTAGTTGCTGATTGTTTTGATTTGGCCTTCCGGTGGAATAAGACGGAATTTGCGTTGAATGCGCAGATATTTAAAGCTGCTGCTGCTGATTGTTTTGATTTGGCCTTCTGGTGGAATAAGACGGAATTGCCGTTAGAAGCACAGATATTTAAGACTGCTGCTGCTGATTGTATTGATTTGGTCTTCCGGTGGAATAAGACGGAATTGTCGTAAGAAGCGCAGATATATAAGGCTGCTGCTGCTGATTGTTTTGATTTGGCCATCCGGTGGAATAAGACGGAATTGGCATTGAAAGCGCAGATCTTCAAGGTTGCTGCTGCTGATTATTTTGATTTGGCCTTCTGGTGGAATAAGACGGAATTGCCGTAAGAAGCGCAAATATTTAGAGCTGCTACTGCTGATTGTATTGATTTGGTCTTCCGGTGGAATAAGACGGAATTGGCGTTGAAAGCGCAGATATTTAAGGCTGCTGCTGCTGATTGTTTTGATTTGGCCTTCCGGTAGAATAAGACGGAATTGGCATTGAAAGCGCAGATATTTATGGCTGCTGCTGATTGTTTTAATTTGGCCTTCCGGTGGAATAAGACGGAATTGCCGGTAGAAGCGCAGATATTTAAGGCTGCTGATTGTTTTGATTTGGCCTTCCGGTGGAATAAGACGGAATTAGCGTTGAAAGCGCAGATATTTAAGGCTGCTGCTGCTGATTGTTTAATTTGGCCTTCCGGTGGAATAAGACCGAATTGGCGTTGAAAGCGCAGATATTTAAGGTTGCTGCTGCTGATTGTTTTGATTTGACCTTCTGGTAGAATAAGACGGAATTGCCGTTTAAAGCGCAGATATTTAAGGCTGCTACTGCTGATTGTATTGATTTGGCCTTAGAAAGACATACACCGTCTTAGCCGATTTAGGCTTTACAGACTGAATAAATGACGAGGACAACTTAAGATTAACATTTAACACCCAGTACCGAGATGGGAATCAAACCCATCAGCGGACCAGCGATTACCGTCTTACCACGCTAACCACTCGACCACCGAGACGTACACTTCCGGTGGAATAAGACGGAATTGGCGTTGAAAGCGCAGATATTTAAGGCTGCTGCTACTGATTGTTTTGATTTGGCCTTCCAGTGGAATAAGACGGAATTGCCGTTAGAAGCGCAGATATTTAAGGCTGCTGCTGGCCTTGCGGTGGAATAAGAGGGAATTGTTCTATTATGTTTGTTATGATTTGGCTTTTCGGTGGAAAAAAGGTGGAATGGGTTTGGAAGCGCAGATTTTGTTTTTTTTTTTATTTGGCCTTCCGGTGGATAAAGACGCAATGGCTTTGGTAGCATAGATTTTCAGGACTATGGCGATTTATTGTTTGTTATGATTTGGCCATCCGGTGAAAAAGACGGAATTGACGTTAGAAGCGCAGATTTTTAAAGCTGCTACTTGTTTGTTTTGATTTGGCCACCCTGAGGAAAAAGACAGAATAGATTTTGAAGCGCAGAGGTGAAGAATATTTTCGGATGAAATGAAGAATATGCAAAAAAATTATGATTTGAAAAGCTTTTGCAGAAATAGAATGTAGAATTGAGATGAGGAATATTTGGGATATAAAATTTTGTATTTTAGAAAAACAAAAGTCTGTAAATTAAAGATTCTATTGAGAATAGAGTTGAGAAGGAATGTAGAGATGAGATGAAGGATAAGCAGAAATTAAATGAAATTGTCAAAAAATTTGAAAAGTTTTAATTGAAAATAGAGGTGAGAAAGAATGTAGAGATGAGATGAAGGATATACAGAAAATAAATCAAGTAAAATTAAGAATAAAATAATATAATAGTTGTATTCAGCAACACTGAAGATAAATAAAATAAAATAAATTTGCATGACAGCATTTGCTATTTTGTCAAGAAACAAAACAAAATCAGTCATGGATTTTTTCTTGTGAGCGACAGACGTGTTTAAGTGAATCTCTGAATTGAGATTCGTAAAATCACGACAATTATCACGGACATTTCTAAGTCCCTTGCTCAAATACTGGCAAAAAAATAAATAAAACAATTAGCAAGAACACAAACTTTGTTCTTTAATAATGAGGTCTCTTATCGATATGATCGACCTCGATTTTTTTTGACATACACTCAGCATCAAAATTATTTACTGAATCTGCGTTCTTGACAAACACTATATCTGTAATTTGACTGAAAAATCTGGGACGTCTACACATTATCTGAAACTTCATAAAGAAATAATACCAAACATCGATAAATACTTAAACATTGGCAATCCACATTATTAAAGTTAGATTAGCTTTAATAACCCTTTCCCAGTGGTACCTAAATTCATCTAAATCAATTTAGATAATCTATGAAATCTGTAAAAACGATTCTAGAATCCAGAACGTAAACTGTAATTTTGACGAAATTTGTTTAAAAATCTGTAAAAGTATTATTTTTTCTGTGAATTCAACAACCTTGCTCAAAATCTCAATGCAATAAACTAATCTCAATTTCAAATAAAAAAAACCAGTTTTTCACCATCAGTCAAAATGACTGGTTCGACACTTTTTTTTATTGAATATCTTTTAAATACTTCGCTTTAAAAATTCGCAAAAAATACGTCTTTCCATGAATTTTGAATACCTACAAATCTCTACAAATATATATTATTTCTTTAGCTTTTAATAAGCAAAATAAATTTCACCATGGACACTCGGACCGTGACCAGTCAAAATGGCTGGTAAAATTCCTAACCCCATAACTCAAACAAGATATAATTTTTTCGCTTTCTTTTAGTATTATTCGCAATCTTCATTCAAAACAACGAATTATGGTGGGTAGAAGAGTGTCATTCGTTATTCGATATTCTCCCAATTTTTTTTATCTGTTTTGTTGCTCAACAATAATTAAACTTTCTGTCACAATTCGGCGAAATTTCTTTTTTTTTTTGTTTCGATTATAGTCGTTTTACCATCTTCATGGCATTCGCGACTTTATCAACGTTACAGTTGGCGGACCTTTATTGAAAAACTTATCCGGTACAACTGTGTTCGATTTTTACTCTAGGGCTCGAACTCACGGACATCTGCTCAGGAGGAAACAGACTTGCCAACTGAGCTATATCACAAGCCCCGAAATTTTTTCGAATTTTGCGAAAGTTATGTTAGATTTGATACATGCCCTTCGAGTAATTCGAGTCATTTTACGTTATAAATATCTTTTATTAAAACTAGTATGAGTAAAATAGTTATGAATTTTATATTTATTTATTCATAATTAGAGACATAAGCTATGAAACTGAATTAAATAAGCTTAGCTAAATTGATTACTCACATCCACTTCTAATCATTGAATCCGAAATGCTTCATCAACATTTTCTTTCTTATGAATTTAGAATGCAAATTAAAATATTTTTTGTTTTGATTTTTGAAAAAATATTGTTATGAAAATAAATACATTTTGGATTCCGCGAACTCGGCCGTAGCTCACTAGAACGAGTTCCACATCGCCAATAGTTACTACTGATGCTCTCTCTTTAAACATCAATAATGGTGCCGGTCACGTCCTAGTAGTCAGTCGATAGATTGTAAAAAGTAGAAAGAGATGAAAGATCAATCTTGTGCTCTCGGACCGAGGTCACCTCTGCATTCTAGCAAAACAATTTTGGTTTGGGTTTGAGGAAAGGTTGCCAGATTGCCCGGTTTTATCCGGGTTTGCCCGTATATTTAATACTAAATTTAGGAACAGTCCGGCCCGGCCCGGTTGCCCGGATTTTATTAAAAAATGCCTGGATTTTTCCCGGATTTTTTCACTTTATTTGGAAAATTAAACAAAAAAAACAACAAACACCTCCAAAACGAAATTTTTTGATCGATGAGTTTTGACGAAAAAAAGTTTTTTTATTCATAATTTTTACTTGATTTTTGTTGAGGAATTTCTGAGTTTTGACAAAATTTGCCCGGATATTGCCCGGATTCATCGCCGTCAACTTCAAATCGAATGCCCGGATTTTGCCAAGTTTTGATACAGAAATTGCCTGGCTTGTCCGGCCCGGATACGTGCTGGAAAAATTCTGGCAACCTTAGTTTAAGGATATGATCAGGAAACATCAATGCTGCGATGACAGAAATTAAAAAAAAAAAAACTTTCAAAAAATTGTCCACGGTATTTAAGTTATAAATGCTGTAAATATTTAGACTTTAAAATGGAAATGATGATAAAAAAAACTATTTGATTGAAAAAATAAGGATTTGACTCAAATAATGGTTCAAATTTTCGTTTTTGATAAAATTAAAAGAGAAATAATAAATGGATATCCACAGAGGGAAACATGTGGAAATGCTTTCTGTAAAATGCAAAACCGTTCCAAAGATGATAAAGTAACTGATCGTAATTTAGTCAGCCACTCAGGTTACTGACGGTGATTGTTCTAAGGGATAACGGTGAAAAAATTTATCTGGGATTCAAGAAATCACGATTGACAGTGGCCGAGACAAAAAATGTCCAACCTTCAATACAATTCTCTAGGCTCCCACGCTTTCGCTCTATCCTTTTTTTAAAGTTAACCATTTGATACGGTTCCTAGCCATTTGCTCTGTACAACCTTACTCTTGAAAAATGTCCCTTTTTTTAAATATCAAAAATTTATCACAAAATGAAGAATACAAAAACCACAGCTAAAACTGTACTCATACAAAGAAAAAAAGTTGAACTTACACATAAAACAACGTATTGGCTTTTAAATGCGTTAGTTTTACTAGGAGAGGTGTTTGTTTGCGAGCATTCGAAAATATAGATATTCCAAGATTTTGTAATTACACTTTTACTTACAGCCAAGATTTTGAAAAAAAAGCGAAATTTAGCCTATTGGAAACTGAACTTATCTTTAAGATTACGAACGTAGAAATTTTTTTTTCAGATATTTAAAATCAAGACTTAGTTATTGATTATTTTGTGGAAAATTTTTAGGTTAATCAAAGTTACCCCGTTGATCAAAGTAACCCCAATCCACGGTTCTGAAAATATATTTTTTCTGAAATCCCAGATAGCATCATTCAAATATGCACAAGCCATAATTTTAAAAAAAACTCTTCCAGTTCAATAAGAAATAGGTGCTTTTATAGTATAAATTATTTCAATTTTTCAAGGAATCAGACAGCTTTTAGAGCTTTTTACATCGAATCTTTTTTTTTTGCAATTTTTCATAGTTTAACATGTTCACCTACAGGATGATTTAAAAAATGTCGACACATGGTTCGAGCTCACGAATCAATTCCCAATATCTCGTTTTTTGAGAGTCCATCAAATATTTGCCGAAATTGAGCCTCTAGCGATTAATTCTCTATCACACTACAGCCACCAAACTCAAGCCTTTAGTAGGTATAGTTAGGAACCATATCGGCACAATTGGAGCGAGCATAAATTGGATCACTAACTAGCGGAAATTCCACAGGCGCTTATCCAAACACCACCTAGCTCTAGTGGTAGGTTCATCCCAATTCAATTTCGCGGCCCGGTTCCCGGAACAAAACGCGCCTTCCAGTGCCAATTTGGCAAGTTTACAGACAGTTTTATGAATGAGGAGTGAAAAATTTGGGTAAAAAGGTGAAGGGGGAGTTTTATTTACCAGTAGGACAAAAATTTGCCATCCATCAACCATCGATCGAAAATTGGACAAAGTGATTCAATAATTTTGGGTTCCAGAGAAATTTTCTTTGGGGTCAATTTTTTTAAGGTTTTGTGTCACATATGTACGAACTCCAAGATCGCATATTTTCGGGAATAGTCGTTTGAAAGCCTCGATAAAGATTTATGAAACAAAGAGAAAATATAAACTTTTTAAAAACCTTCCGTAGTGTGATGAATAAGGAATTCATATTTCAATGACTAAATATTATCAAAAATCAGAAAAATCCAAAGGACTTAACGTTAAGCAGCACTACTAGAAACATGAATCATTGTCATCCGAAAATATTTTCGACTGGAGAGGAATGAAGGCCAAAAATTTGCACAGCCCATTTATTTTTTGTCGTTTGCCTTCCAACCACTTCTGGCGGTGTGGTTGCGTAATAAAATTTCCATTGCGGTGACGCGTTAAATGAAAAATTTCATTGAATTTTCTCAACACGCCCAGCAGCAGCAGCATCAGCAGAAGAGACGCCCAAAATTCTTTTTGCCATCCTGCAGGAAACTCAGCGGGAAATCAGCGTCCTTCGGTGGGCTGGCGACAAATGTCTCTTTTTACTTTCATGTTGGGTTTTTGAAGGATGAATTCAGGCATAAGAGCGAAAAATCGTAGAAAAAATTCTGCAAATCAAAATAAATTTATCTGAACATTTTTTGTAAGTTTCTTTTTTAAAAACTGTTCATAACTTCTATGAATTTACTTTAAGTGGATAGTTAAAAAAAAAATTGTGTGTTCAAAACACACAAAATTTAAATTAATTTGAAGATCAAATGAACAGGCGAGTAAAAACATCTGATCCCTAGCGCCTGACAATTTCTGATACAAATTCTATTTTGCCTCCGCTAAATCCATATGATCAAAGTACCTATCAACTGTTGATTGTTTTGCAGTTTTCAGCCCATGTGGATTATTGCTTTCATGAGCTACCAGTTGATTTTGCCCAGCAGCACGTTGAATAACATTGCACATTTGCTGTCGGTGGTTAATTTATATTTATGAGTTGTAAACGAGAGACAGCCAAATGTGGCCCGTATATAGATGAACACACTGCCAAACCGATTGATAAACTTCCAGTAAACTGAAAATACAAACAAGATCGGTTTTCAGTCACGCGATTCTACTGTGTATGGGATTCATCGCTAAATGTATTGGAGGTAAAACACTTTTCTACGCTGTCAAGTTCAGATGGCAAAAAAAAAACAAATCACGCCAGAAGTGTTTTCGCGTCAACGTTTACATTTTCAAATGTCGAAACCGTAAGTGAAACGGAAGAAATTAGACTATTTTGACAATTATATGACAACTGTGTGTCAATTTGTGCAACTCTGACATCAATTTTCAGACATTTTGTGACAATTTTGCATTCTTTTTGTTATAATTATGTGGAAATTTTAAAGTGATGTTAGTCAACATTCTTCATTTTGACAATTTTGACAATTTTGACAATTTTGACAATTTTGACAATTTTGACAACTTTGACAATTATGGGAATTTTGACAATTTTGACAATTTTGACCATTTTGACAATTTTGACAATTTTGACAATTTTGTGACAATTTTGACAATTTTGACAATTTTGACAATTTTGACAATTTTGACAATTTTGACAATTTTGACAATTTTGACAACTTTGACAATTTTGACAATTTTGACAATTTTGACAATTTGACAATTTTGACAATTTTGACAATTTTGACAATTTTGACAATTTTGACAATTTTGACAATTTTGACAATTTTGACAATTTTGACAATTTTGACAATTTTGACAATTTTGACAATTTTGACAATTTTGACAATTTTGACAATTTTGACAATTTTGACAATTTTGACAATTTTGACAATTTTGACAATTTTGACAATTTTGACAATTTTGACAATTTTGACAATTTTGACAATTTTGACAATTTTGACAATTTTGACAATTTTGACAATTTTGACAATTTTGACAATTTTGACAATTTTGACAATTTTGACAATTTTGACAATTTTGACAATTTTGACAATTTTGACAATTTTGACAATTTCGAAAATTTTGGCAACCTGCACCGGGATAAATCAAAATTGAAAATGGAAAAAAAATTTTATAGTAACACCCCTCAAATCGTCACACTTTGCACAAAATCAAACCAAAATGCTCTCAAAACCGTGCCTGCTGTCCGTCTGTCATAACTGCTGGAAGTAATCATTCTAACGTCAGTCTTCTCGGGTGCTCTCAGAAGACGCAAGGGAAAAAGATAGCTCAGATAGCACCAAAATGAAGCGAGGTGGAGAGAAATGCGATAATAATGATGATGGTGTGATAACGAAGATGAATCGAGTGAAAAACTAAACCGTGCGGCGCTTCATCGTCGGATGAGTTACGGGCAGAGAAATTCCATAGTTGCTGTTGAAGACTTTATCTATTTTTTAAACGGCTAGTATTTGGATGCTTTTAGTTACCAGTTCATTTTTTTTGTTGTCTAATTATTATTATATGAATTGGTTTACATATTTGTTCTGGATTAAGCTAATAATGCTTCTAGTCATAATTCTACCTAATGTGTATCAACTTGTTGATTCCATTGTGGCATTGCTGGTGTGCTTAGTTATCTCCCAAAAAAAAAATTAATGTCCAGAATTGATGATCCATTTTATGCATGTCAAAATACTGTCAATTTACTGAGGTTAATTGAATGATTAGTGAGAAAGACCTCACTCATATTGATCACACAAACTCGGCGGAAAGAAAAGTATTTGACAAGGATTTATTACTTCGTCTATCATCTGTACATTTTCTGTTTGACCATCGCAACGTTCAGAGGATGAAAATGTATGGTTGATATTACCTTATACAAATCAACTTGTATAAATTTTTCGCCTTTCAATGCTATATTATTTTTGTGGCATATAAATTAAATAAAGGCAATTAATACAACATTATAAACTCGTTCTTAAACAATTTTTTGAGATATATGATTTTAAAAACACGAATTGAAATGAATTATTGCCGCACTTCGCCATATTGATAGACGTACTCAGTGATCCCCCAACGTGATTCTTTGTTTTAACGCTTCCTGGTAATGTATGTAACTATCCAAATCACATAACAATTCAACAGAAAAATGTTGAAATAAAATTAGAAAAATGTTTTTAAAGTAGTCTGATGTACCGTAAAACGGGATAATATTGATCACCGGGGTAAATTTGACCAACAATAAACTTTTCTACAATATCATCAATAACTCAGTCTAAAGTTTGAATTGTCGAAAACTGTTTTCTACGTTTGAAAGCCTATGAATTGAGTATAAAATAGGCAAAATTTGGTTTGAATTTAAAAAAATTTTCTGCAAGTTAAAATCAAATTTCAAAATCTTTAAATATCTATTTTTTCCAAGGCTCTCAAACAAACAGCTCTCCTGGTGATACTAAAAAGCATTTGGAAGCAAACGGGTTGTTGAATATGAAAAAACAACTTTTTTTATTTGTATATAAACAGTTATTGTGTCATTTTTATAGTCATTTAATGTTAATTTATTGATATTTAAAAAACGAGGACATTTTCCAGGAGTAAGCCCGTATTGGATAAAAGAATAGGAACCTTATCAAATTGTTAACTTTGAAGAAAAAATTAAAATAGAAATAGTCTAGGAGAATGAGTGAAGGTAAAATTTCATTTGTATTTCGAAGGTCAAACTATTTAGCAATTATTATAATTTTTGCCCCTAAATGAAGGCAGCATCATAGTTCTTTTTCAATTATAAATATTTTCAAAATTAAACGTTAAAATTCAAGGTAAAATTGATAAACTAGCATTTGTTAATATTATGAACGTGTTTTGTATCCTTTATGATCAAGAAAACTCGATAAAACCGTCAGAATAGAGACTGATCAATGTCACCTCAAAGCATCAAATTCTGAACAGAGACCAAAACGATTTTAAAATCAAATTTAAAGTAGTCTAATAAATTTCTGCATCCATGTTTTACGTTCATAGGAGTCCAGTACTGGTTTTAAAATTATAAAACATGCCACATTCCCCTTAACAGAAAAAATAATCAAAATATGTAAAAAAAAGTGATCAATCTTACCCCCGATTACGTTATATAAATTTTTCAATTTTCTTTTGAAATCAAGATACTCGGCCCCCAAAATTCGTCGTAAATCATCGACAGTGATTAGGAAACCGATTTGCAAGAATTGGGGTTGGAGCGGTCCACTTTTACAAATTTTCACTGATCAAAGTCGGACTCTACGAGATTGAACATCATTCGTTTCCCATTAATTTTGTTTATTTTGACGTCATTGAAGTTAAAAACTCGACGTGTTAAAGGATAAGTGCAAAAAAGTATATTTATATAAATGAATAAAATGAATGTGTTTGGCATTGCTTATAACGCACAGTCTTTTTGAACAAGCTACCCGAGCAGACTTTTATGGCAAAATTATAGCAAATTTTGCTATCACGCCCTGAGAGCCAAATGTGCTCTCATTTTGCTTGACATAAGGTGGTACACAGCAAAAATGAGAGCACAAATTTTCATACATGGTTAGCAAAGTGATGCCTAATTTTGCTAAAAGTGAGACCCTAACTACACCTCAATTTTCGATAGCTTGGAGAGCACAATGATACCAATACAAGGCATAAAATAATTATCTATGATAGCAAAATTTAGCATAAAAATGCTCTCAAAACTTTCCGAGAATAAAATATTGAAAGCTCTCCTCAGTACAATCAAAATATGGCATAATTTTCAAAATTTTGTTTTTTTTTTGTGTACCACCTTAGTTCAACCTAAATGGTTTTAAATTGGCTGTCAAGACGTGATAGCAAGGTTTATCACTCTGATATAAAGATATGCTTTGGTTTGTGTAAAAAATTCGCCTGCAGTTATGCAATCATCTGGCGTAACACTGACTACATCAGAAAAATGTTCATGCTTTAAAGAATCGCCTGTACTTATGCAACGCTCAAAACATTTATAGGAACTTAGTCTTGGCATTTGTTGAATTTTTCAGTAATTCATTGAATTGCTAAGTGTGTGATTTAATTAGTTTTGTCAAAACTATCGCAAAAGTTAAAGTAGCAAAAGAGCTTTATCGCTTCCATTTAAATCAAATCAATTACCTTTTTTGTTTGGATTACAACCTGTATAATCTCGGCCTTCGAACTAGATTTGCTATTGTTCAACAACCCACCTTTTTTTCACACGCTCGATCGTCAGCCCTAAGATTGACTGCTTCTAGCGCCGCTCGATGTTTAAACTTCAGCAGGATTGTAATTTCGATGGATTGTTTTCTCTATAATTTCTGCGTAACTTTTCTTTATCCGACTCACTCCGTTCTGGTAGATCCTTACACCGGGACAACTGCCACTGGCCTTGGTTGGTCAATTTGAGACCATCCTGAGCTGCTCGAGGGTCTGAAAAGCCTTTCGCTGGCAGCCTTGTAAATGAGGTACATCGAACCAATCCTGGCCGGGCTATGGTACAAACGGTACAGCATTGACGTCAAACGTACATAAAACTAATCCATTTGGAGTCAAATCCTTGAATTTGCCGGTTTGATAGGGACAATTTGCAATTGTTATTCCTTTCGTTCTCCATCGTAAGGTCAACACTGCAAACCACGATTAGTCGCACTTCCTACTGCACCCGACAATCTTCGTTTCTAAAGGTTCTTGGAAGTCGTTGCTGCTTTCATGGATAAGCAGTCCGTGGGACAAAAAAAACAGATTTTGCCTGAATATTGTGGCTTATCCGAAACCGTCCAGTATAAGCTTAAAATATCAATAAATAGATAAAAGATATTCATATTAGAACAGATACGAGCAAATGTTGCAAGATATCTTACCTGTATGTGCACTCCAGTTCATTAAGGATGATATTTCTACCCATCAGCCGACGACGAAAGGTTGTTGTTTGGCTACGAAAGTTTCTTGGACGAGGAGTGCTTGTCGTTCGGTTCCTCGTCGGTCGATTACCGGATGTAGTTGGCGTTGATGTACTCGGGAGCGAGCTATCTATGTCATTCAGGTTCAACCGGGTGTGATCAAATGGTAATATATTCTAGCACCGGTTATCGTTCCGTGGGAAAACGTATATCGGCACTCTCCTGCTGCTGTACAGATTTGAATTCCTCCCAAAAGCCACCCTTGCCGTAGCAGTGGCCATCCACTGCGGCTGCTCGACCCGGGCATCGATTCCGTCCGCCGTTATACACATTCCATTGAAAGGTTGCCTCAGATTCACCACGGTCCCATCCGATGGACGAGGGGTTTTTTTAAGTGTTCGATCAGCTCACACAGCACATCGACGCCGTACTCGTTTCCTGCCACCGGATCATCAGGACCGTCACTTTGTCGTCGAGAGTCGCGCGGTTTGTTCTGAGTTCTAAGTTGCGTTCACTAGGAACCAGGACGTTTCCTTTTTCTCCCGCGTTCGACATCGGCCGTACTCACAAAACAAAATAAACAAGATTTTTGTTGTTGTTTTTTTTGTTGGGTTTGTTGGTTTTGGCTTGAGTGCAGGGGTGCCAGGTGGTTTTCAGAAAAATCAGGACACCGCGATGAAAAAACATCAGGATTTTTCAGGACGCCACTAAATTGATAAAAATAACATGCAGCTCCGCTTAAATTGCATAACTAAAGGCGAAATACAGGTGCTGAAGACGCCTTAAATTATGCAACCAAAGCGAGAAGAACCTTGGCTGGCCTGAAATCAATATCGAGAAACACTATTTAAATATCATTTCAACCAAATATTATCTTTGGTTAAACTGGTTAGACTATTTTATTAAAGATTTTTTTGATTTTCTTACTATTTAACAATAAATTTAGTCATAGTGTAAATATTTATCAAAAATCAGGACAAATCAGGACATTTTGATGGTAATTTTTCAAAAATCAGGACACTTCAAGCTTTTTTGAAAAATCAGGACGGCCTCTCGAAAATCAGGACAAATCCTGAAAAATCAGGACACTTGACACCCCTGCTTGAGTGTCAAATACTCATATTCGCCAGTGACTTTATTGTAACGGTTGGTCGTTATGGTTGTAATTTGGCCATCCGGATTTTTTTTTTGTTATTTCGTTATCTCCAAGTGTGGATCAGTTACCTCGTGTGTATGTCTAGTGATGTTTTCATTTGATTTAAAAAAGTTAAATATCGTTTTTTTTGTTTGAAGATTTCAATCAATATTGCAAAACTGTCTTATATGCTAACATTTTGCTGTTGCTAGCTCATTTTGGTTTCACCGTGCTTTCAAATAAAAATTTCTAACGCCATAATGATACCTAATTTTGCTATGGTACAAAAGTTAACAGCAAATGTTGCTCTCGTTTTGCTTATTTTGGTCTCAGTTTGCTATCGTTTTGGGCATCAAAGTCTGCTCGGGTAACGGGTTGGTATTTTATCGGAAGCATTGTTTTCGAGATAATTACCAACTTGTACAAATTATTTAGCAACAGTACCGTACATAATTCTATAGAAGTAAAGGTGCACGCACACTAGAGTGCCCCAAATGACCCGACTTTTGAAAAAGTTATGCGCTGCAGGCTAAAATTGATCCTTGGCCTAGTACAAGATCTCATGCCAAATTTGGGCCAGATCGGATCACGGGAAGGGGTCGCTCAACGAGCCTGAAGTTTGTATGGGATTTCGAGACATTTTGTTCGGGAGAAACATGAAAAACCAGTTTTTCATCAATAACTTTGGTTTCCGTCGGCCGATTTCTTTCAAAAACGGGTTTTCTTAAAGCCTAAATTATGGAAAACAATTCATACGAAGACTGCATTTCGATAAGAGTTAAGATAAAAAAGTTATTAAGCTTCAAAAATGGGCTAACTTTTTTAACGGTGGTATTCAGCACTGTTAATGAGGCGTCAATATGTTCGACTGCCTCGACTCATTAACAGTAATGAATACCATCCTTAAAAAAGTTAGCCCATTTTTGAAGCCTTATAACTTTCTTATCTTAACTCTAATTGAAATGCAGTCTTCGGATGAAATATTTTTCATAGTTTAGGCTTTAAGAAAAACCGTTTTTGAAAGAAATCGACCGACGGGAATCAAAGTTATTGATGAAAAAATGATTTCTCATGTTTCTCTCGAACAAAATGTCTCGAAATCCCATACAAACTTCAGGCTCGTTGAGCGACCCCTTCCCGTGATCCGATCTGGCCCAAATTTGGCATGAGATCTTGTACTAGGCCAAGGATCAATTTTAGCCTGCAGCGCATAACATTTCACAGGTTTTGAATTTCCCATACAAATTTGGGGCAGTCTAACGCACACATATCTCCAACTTTGCACATTTCTAACGTTTAACTCCAAATGCATTGTCATTTCAAAATTAATATTTTTTATACTTCATTATTTTTGGACCTGATGTCATTAAACATTCCTCAAATATTCGTCGACTTCTTTCATTCAAACTGCAATATCTCACATACGACCAAACACTTAGCTCTGTCAAAAGGTAACTGAGAGATCCTTGAAAATTGAAACAAAAACTTCTCCAATTTTCAGAGATTCTCGGGATGGGAATCGATAACTAATCGAGGAAATATTTTCAAATCCTGGACGGAATACCTTGAGTTTAATAGAATTTTTGCATTGCAATATGTTTCCGTTGAAGATCTAAACGCAATGGAAAATTGGACAAATGAATCATGTTGTTTTTTAAAGTTAGAATTCATGAGTTTCTGGTTTTCATTTAAATACAAGTTTGGATACAATATCGATTATGGTAAATATGATTTTTGTATGCGAAAACTCGTTCAAAGTTCCATGAATTTTCTTGTCGTGTTTGATATATTAGAGATCGAATGAAAAAAGTCCGAAAAGTCGAATTTTGGTTGAATCACTGTACCCTAACTTCCAAACATTTGAACTCAAAAATTCTAATTTTGCTGATTTTTTTTCACAAATTTAGATAACAATAAAATGTAAGAATAACGCGGCGTAAATTTCCGAAAATAAACTTTTTTTGCCAATAATTTTATGGCTCGTAAAAAACTTGAATAAATAAGATGAATCAGCCTAATGCGCATTAAAGGGTGATACGGTCATAATTAGGTAAATAGCAACTTGACGTATTTCTTTCAATTTTGCATTTAAAAAACTTGAACACCCCTCATTTTGAAGGTGTGTCTGTGTAGAATGTTGCTCCTATTTTGATTTTGAAATTCACCCATCAGTTGTCAAAATGCCGTCCAAGGAAGAGGAGCAGCTTGTTAAAATTTTGCGAAAATCCGAGCTACTTGCACGCAAAGCTGGCGAATTCGCTAAAAGTTGCCAAATCAACCGTTACAAATGTAATTTAAGTATTTGGGGAACCGGAAGCCGCTGAGACGAAAAAGAGAGTTGCCGGTAGTTTCAAGCGAAACCTCTCTCTCCGAGATACCGCAAATAAGCTGGGTGTATCGTATACAACCGTGCATCGAGCCAAAAAACGAGCCGGACTATCGACTTACAAGAAGGTAGTGACTCCAAATCGCGATGATTAATAAAATACGACGGCCAAAGCGCGATCCCGGAGGCTGTACAGTGTACACGACGATGTTGACGAAGTATGACTGCGTGGTAATGGACGACGAAACCTACGTCAAAGCCGACTACAAGCAGCTTCCGGGACAGGAGTTTTATACGGCAAAAGGAAGGGGAAAGGTAGCAGATATTTTCAAGCACATGAAACTGTCAAAGTTCGCGAAGAAATATCTGGTTTGGCAAGCCATCTGTACCTGTGGCTTGAAGTAGCATTTTCATAGCTTCCGGGACTGTCAACCAAGAAATTTACGTGAAAGAGTGTTTGAATAAACGTCTGCTGCCTTTCCTGAAGAAACACGGTTGTTCCGTACTGTTTTGGCCGGATTAGGCATCTTGACATTACTGTAAAAAGGCCATGGAGTGGTACGCCGCCAACAACGTGCAGGTGGTTCCCAAGGACAAAAATCCTCCCAACACGCTAGAGCTCCGCCCAATTGAGAAATACTGGGCTCTTGTCAAGCGGAACCTAAAGAAGACTAAAAAAAATGCTAAGGACGAGCAGCAGTTCAAGGCAATCTGGCTTTCTGCGGCGAAGAAGGTGGACAAAGTGGCTGCACAAAATCTGATGGCAGGGGTTAAGCTCAAGGCCCAGCAATTCGGATTTGGAAAAGCGAAAGCCTAACTGAATATTTTTCCTGAATTTATACTAATTAAACTTGAAAAAGAAATTTAATTTGATTTTTAAATAAACGATTTCACCGATTTACACGCTTTTTCCCTTGACCAAATTTTGACCGTATCGCATAATGATTTGTTTGACAGGGGTGCCACAGGATTACGAATACAAATGTTGACAAAACGCATGTTTGATTCTGTCTTTTCTCAAATCTCTTGCTATTCAGTCTTATTCTGGAGAAAAACTTGAAGTATTTACAATTAAAAATGTTGATGTTCTTTAAATATGTGCGGTTTCTGTGTAAATTTGTGCAAAGCTTGTCCTTATTTTACAGACAAATCCTGGCACTCCAATCTATTGGACCTAGTCCTAATTGACGAGACTTTCGTTTGACGTCTGCCATCAGACTTTGTACAGTCACCTTATCCACTTTCTTCGGCGCAGAAAGGCCAGTTTGCTTCTCGCTGCTTACAGCTTTTTTTGGGTCTTTTCACAGTTCTGCTTAACTATTTATCGTCCAATATTTTTCAATTGGGCGAAGTTCTGATGTGTTGGGAGGGTTCTTATCGTTGGACACAACCTGAATTTGTAAGCGGCATACCACTTCACGGCCTTTTTTCATAATGGCAGGATGCCAAATCCGGCCAAAACAGCATAGACAAGTCATGGTTTTTCAGGAAAGCCAGCAAACGCTTTTGAAGACACTCTTTTACGTAAATTTCCAGGTTGACGGTCCCGGCTGCAACAAAAATGTCACTTTACAAGCCTCAAGTACAGATAGCTTCCCATACGAAATATTTCTTGGCAAACTTTGATAGTTTAATATGCTTGAAAACGTCTGGCACCTTTCACCATCCGGTTTTGTATAAAACTTTTGTCTCGGAAGCTGTCTGAAGTGGCGTGGGTTTCGTCGTCTATTACTACGCAATCAAACTTTGTCAACAATGTATGTAGTATACAGCTTCCGAGATCTTATTTTTGTCGTAAGGTTTTGTTTTTCATTGCGATAAGCAGTCACTACTTTCCTCGATAATCTCGATCGTTTTTAAGCTTCATGCATGGTTGTAGACAATAATTCCAACTTATTGGCGACATCTCGAACGGAGTGATTAGAGTTTAGCTTGCAAGTGCTAGCTGTAGGATACACATAAAAGAAGGAAAAGAGGGAATGCCTAGAGTTGATGATGCTTGACCAACTGACGAAAGAAGCAAATGAGTAATTTTGAAAAACGGCTTGCTTCGATGTAAGGCGGAACGCGTGGACAAGTTGCCTATAACAGGAATGGCACCCCACAAAATGGCCATTCTAAATTCAGATGTTATAGCGAGAAGATCACATAACGGAGGCACGGAACGAAAGCACCCATTAGAAGACGGTAACAAGGCAAGGACAAACCCTCAGTTCTGTTCGTAACTGTAGCTCTCGGATTTTGATTTCCCTCAGATCCCGTCTTACTAGGTGTCGAAATACGCTCTCCGAACACTTTTATTACTTTGGTGACGGTTGATTTCTCCAAATTCAACGATTTTGCTATTTCTGCGTGTGTGTAGTTTGGATTTTCACGATGCATGTACTAAATTCCGATTTGTAGCTCCTCTAGCTTGGACACCATTTCGAGGGGATGAATAACACGAGAGTGTTAAATTCCCAGAAAAACAAAAAAAAACAAAATATTGGACGCCATTTTGAAAACTAAGTAAAGATCTAAAGGCGGCCGCACAATAGTCCGTCGGGCGTCGCGTCGCATTAGCGTCGTGTTGACATTTGATTCTGGGGATACAATTTTGTGTGTTTAAAATATATTTTCTAAAGCGGAGTTGGAAAAAAGGGACTCATGACATTTATTTTTCAACATGTTTTTTGTATTGCTGTGCATTTTATTTCAATGCTTTCGTATCTCAACTTTTCGGAAACAGTTCCGTTTCTATTACGGAACCATATCCATAACGTTGTCCATACCATTCTCGGGATCGTACTTAAATAAAGTCGCAAATATGCTCACAGCTCACTTTCATCCAGTTTTAAATTTAAAACTACAGCTATTTTTCTGTAATAGTTAACTAGTTATACGGGTATCGTTTATTCGAACAAACTATTCAAAACCTTTCTCATAAAACTTGCTTCAGAGAATTGGAACAACAAAAATTTCCTGTATTTCAGTTATTTATTATTGGATTCAAGATCTTTTTTATTCAAATGTAGTATTTTCTTCATACTTTTAGGAAAAAATGCGGATAAAATTATTCTTCGTGGTTTCGAAGGAATTACAGAATTTTTCCTGTAATTCGGCTCATACGGCGGCAAACACCTTTTTTGTCCAACGTTAGGTAGTTATCTTATTCTACCCTGTCTCCATCTTATAAAAGTCTTTGACACCCTTTCCCTTTGACATTGTCTCCTCTTCATGATTGCCCAGTATTTCTCAACAGGGCGGAACTGGGGGCAGTTGGGTAGGTTAAGATTTTTCGGAACAAACTGGACCCTTTTCTCTGCATACCTTTCATGAACAACTTTGTTGTAATGACAGCTTGCCAAATCTGGCCAAAACATTACGGGATGGTCGTGAGTTCGAATGAATGGCAAAAATTGTTTTTGGAGACACTTTTTTGTTATAGATAATGTTGATGTCTTTGTCTTATTTGTAACGAAAACTTTCGTTTTTTGCAACAGCTGCAAATGCCCTGCCAAATCATAAATTTTCGTACAAATTGGTCGGCGAAAACAAATTTAAATTCTGCTGGAACATTCCCTTGAGCCCGAAGTCTGCCTTGACATAGGTTTCATCGTTCATCAGAAGAAACCCATCAAATTTGGTCAGCACCTAGTCGTAAAGCTTCCGAAAACGAATTTTGGCCACACATAAACGATTTTAAGTAATTTGAGTAAAACGAAAATAAAAATTCCCTGACCGAGATTTGAACTCCAGTCCTCCGAGTTCGCAGTCCGATATCTTACTACGATGCCAACTCATCAGTTGGTAAGATGAACGCTATAGCTCTATAAGTGAGTTTTTCAAATTTATCGTAAATCAGTTCACTCAAATCGTAAATGTCGAATTAGCATATTCCCAACTTTTTGGAGACATATTTACGAATTGACTAAACTGCTATCCGACTCAACTATTTTTGGGCAAAGCTTGCCGTAAATGAATGGTATAGAAAATCATTCAATATCAACTTGTTTACGATGGATATTGAAAATGTCTTAATATTCGATTTGGATTATCATTTCTATTACGATTTCATGTTAGCTGGGATGGTTTGCGAATCGTCGTCAATGTTTCGTTTGATAACGCGCCATACAGTATTTCTGGGCAATTTTAGCTGCTTAGCTAGCCTAGCTGCAGACCTCAATGGATTTTCTAAAAAAAACTGTGCAATATTTTTTCCCTTCTTCCGGCTTTCATGTTGATTGTTCATTCGATTTTCGGAATGCCAAAAATAAACACGTAAAGCTAACAAAATTCCCGACACGTGGGCGCCAAGAACTTCTTAATCCGTCCGCCAGGAGCGCCACAACGTGAGCAAAAGTGTGTTTCAATTCTAAATGAAGCAAGCTTTAAGCAAGTAAGACAGTTGTGTTTTTTCAACAATTTTAGCATTTCTTATTCATCTTTATTCAGTTTAAAAGATGAAAAACAGGATATTTCACCAAAATAGCAAGGTTTTCATCGGTTATCTGACGATTTCGGTAATCGGATATTTGAAGTTGCGACAGATGGCAGAGCCTTTTCCCACTATCGGTTAAATAATGAAATAAAGACACACAAGGGAGCTGAAATTTGGCATGAAGTCCTCACCGTAGAGTCCACGGATTGATTTTAGCCCCAAAGGTTTTTATTCAGGATCATACCCGCTATTTATGATCATACTACTTAATGGATCCATTAAGTAGTGTATGAACAATATTTTTAAATTCCAAGACATTTTGTAATCTGTTGCTAAGTCTATTATTAGACTCTATCAAATGTGCAGAGTTTATTAAATATAAAAATTAACTTTCATTTCAAATAACTTTATTCACTTAACCTTAAATTAATAACAAAAAATTAACACTTTGGCATAAGCGGTTGTAGCAACAAAAAAGGGAAACAATAAAGATCCATAACAATTATCAATCACACATCGATGAAATCGAGATCACAGGTGCAGCATCGGAAACGCAAAATTTATTTACGCATGGTGGACGGGTTTCATGTAGCGCACGTTCTGTTTGTATGATGGGTAATGTTGCTGCTGGTTTCTAACCGGTGAAACCGGATGTGTCACCTGGCTGTAGATCTTAACCGGATAACCTTGCTGATGATTTTCCGACTGATAACGGGGCGTTTCCTGGTGCGATTGGATCAGGATTTTCTTCTGTTGAACCTCAGGGTAGATTTCGTTGGAAGGCACTGGCACGTAACGGACTTCCATCAGCTGAACTGGAGCCTGTTGATGGACGTATTGGTATTGCTGCTGGGGTTGCTGCTGATGGTGTTGCTGATAATTGTTGTAGACGTTGTGGGCCGGAAGTTGCTGAATTTGGTATGGTTTAGGTTGCCACTCGCTCTGGTCCTGATTGTTGTTGAAGTAGTACCGAACCTGTTTTTGCTGCGGGTAGGCACGAGCCTTTTGGTGGGGAACTTCAGCTTGATCTCCGTAGTAGTACAACAGGTTGGTGTCCTGAGGTGGAGGAGGCTGGAGACGACCCATCTGGACATATTCGTTCTGGGTATCGTGCACCTGTTGCTGAATCACACGGTTGTTGTATCCTGGCAGCTGCGTTCCCTGCTCCGGGATCCATCGTCGATCTTTGCCGTCGGGCTCAGCCATGACGGCCAGAATCGCCGATGCCAAGACCAGCAAGAAAACTTTTTGGAGTGATGTCTGCAAAAGATAAGAAAAATGTTAACTTTCCACCCAGCTTACCTAATAAAACTAAACAAACCTTCATTTCAGATCTCCTACGATTAAATAAGAGGACAGACGATACAGGCTCAACGATTGATCACAGACGAATGATGCTCTGGTTAGACCCCCGGCGATGGTTTTATAGAGATCAAATAGTTGTTGCACTTTTTCGACTCATCTGGGGCTGTTGTCTTCGTAAGCCGAAAAATAAAGCAAAGTTGCAATTTTATTGGGACCCGGTGCATAAGACGAGCAAAGGTGCCAACTCGAGCAGGTTACGCCCCAATGTCTTCGGAGGGAGGAAGAAGATTGTAAAAATTTTCACAAGTGTGATTTAGGTTCACCCACCCGAGGTTACTTTTGGCGGGCATGAAGAAAATTCGAAAACTTATATTTATTTGTCCTTGTGATAACAATTTTCACGAGTTTAAACCTTGACAAATATTAGCTAAATAAAATTGAACTACGTATTTAACGATTTGTGTGGAAGGTAGTTTTTGCCAAACAAATTAGGTCATAAATTGTGTGCGTCCTATACAACAGTGCTAAATTAAAAGCATATTTTATACATTTTTCAAAAATGTTTGCTCGAGTATTCTGGTGCGTCATACACACTTTTTTATACAAATTTGTTTCATGCACGCTAACTTTTGGCTACCCCTTAAAGGCGTAATATTGACCCGTTATTGAGAACCTCCACGATCTGTCAAATAACGGGTCATTTTATCGGATCAATATTACCCCTTATTTCTAAAAGCACGATTCCTTCCAAAAGGGGTAGTTAGAGATGCGTTACATCTAAGTGATTGCATTGGCAAAAGAGGTTGAGGCAAGTATTTTGTTGATTATTTAAACTGTATTTTTTTCCGAATTTATATAAATTCATATTATTCCAGTAATACAGCAAAGTTCCAGACGAGCCTGATAGAAACAAAGAGGATTGAACTTGAAAACACCAACCGCGGTGGACTAACATTGGTGGTAAGTTTAGTGGTTTTGTTTTCTTTATTTTAAATCTAATCTTTTATTTTGTTTCAGGATTCACCTATTCAAACGGGGAAACAGAGGAGAAGAAGAAAATTAGTGAAAATATTAATTTTACAAAAGTGTATCCATACTTTGAAATAGTTGGAATTTAAATAAACAAAATAAACCACATCATTTTGTTTTTATTTATTTTCCAGGAAACATATTTTCTTTAAGAAAAACCTTAAATTTCCACCATACGGAAGCTTGAGAAATAAGGGGTAATTATGATCCGCTGCATTTGAAATAAGGGGTAATTTTCATCCGCTCCAAGCGTTATCAAGCTGAGTACCCTTTAAAGGGTAAAGCGGCTTTATCCTTTAAAAGGAGTTCTCCCAGTCTTATTGAATAACGGGTCAAAAGTATTCGTTAAGGGGTAGCCAAAAGTTAGCGTGTGGTCAGTCTCAACCAGTGATTGAAATCCTCACCAATTTTCTCATCAGAGGCATTCAAAATACACACTTTGAGGCCTCGCATAGCTATACAGGAGACGATACATATACATTCATTCAAACCTCCCCCCATGAGGAGGATCTGCTCTGAGAGACACTATCCGTTTGCTGCCCCGAACGAACTCTCTCAACGTTCGGTTGCTACATGATGCATGAAGAAGACGAGGCACACATACTCATTTACGTTGTTGAATTTGAATAACTCGAGCCGACCGCAAAGGTTGAGGCAACAACAAAAACAACCGAACTTATTGCGTTGCACGGCCCGCAACGTATGGTGAAAGAGGGGGGAAGAAAAAGAAATGAAAAAACTAGCTGCCTGCGTGCGGTTGCTGTGCAATAATAGCAATAGCAGAAAAACCTCACGCATTCGATCCAAGCACAAACGAGGAGACTCGGGTTTGCTCTGCCTTTTGAATTCGGTTCCCTCAAGGTTGTGACAGGAGATGAGTGAGAGCCATTCGTTTGGTTTTTTGGATTCGCTGCCTCGAATGTATATTGCTTCATGAAGGCGGCCATGTTGAGAGCGTATACATCATTGGTTTTGTCGTTTTCGCTGCCTCAAAACAACCTTTGCTTCCGAGTAAAGCGTTGAGCGAGAGATGGTTGATCAACTCATGCTCAGCAAAATTCAATCACTGGTCTCAACTGACGTTAAGAGAATGTCATTTAATTCACGGTGTCTCTGGGAGAAAACTTTATTTTTCGAAAATTAGCATCGCTAATTTTTGCACCGAGGTCTGGGAACACTGCCCACGTGAAGGTTTCATCTTTAAATGTGTCGTAAAACTTTTGTAAATTTTATCCGAAAAAGTGTAGTTTGATAATTTGTGTATAGCTAAAAGTGATCAGATTTAAGTTCTTAGTCGAAAGAAAGTGAAAACCCTTCAATCAGACACGTCAGTGAGGTGAAAACACAAAAAATTGACTGATGCAAGGAACTAGCGCTACGCCCCCCGGGTCTCGAATCGATGTAGGAATGCTGTTCTGGACAAAGCACTGCAGTTTACCTGCAAGTGGAGGGCCAAAACATTGCTCAGGATAAGTACCTTATACATGTTTTACAAACAAAGAGAAGATTTTACATCATTCAATATTCCACCAAAGTCAGGGAAAACATCAAACAAAATTTGACATTCATATTATTTTATCCTATCTTGCATGCAAGTTATTTTTGAGAAAGTTGATCGATGGCAGAAAAAATGAGCTTTTAGAAAAGCTCATTAAAATTCCACAACCAGATGGTGCTAGTGTGCGTAAGATTGAGAAAGCGTTAATGTTATCGTTTCCTAAGATGATAATTTTTACTTGAAATTTAAATTTTATTACCTTTGTCATGTTGTAGACATATATTGATTTGAAATTAATAGCAGAACCAAAACCGAAATTTGGAATCGACACCATTTCCTTTAATTAAAGTTTCATCTTTTCAAATAAGTAGTCGTAGCTTCAAGATTCGTCTCCAGTTGAACATGACAGTTTTCGGAAAATGGACGAAAAGAGTACAATTCATTTGAGAATCACTTTTTAAAAATAGCATACTTATATGTACGGGTTATATTCATTTGCTCTTAAATTTTATCGAATGTTTTATAATTAAGTTTTAAAGTTGACGTTAATTTTGCAAGTTGAAATTGATGCAGTAATAAATTCATTAATTTATTAATGAGTTACAGTATTAAAATTGTTTTTGTATTGCTAGTAATTTTCAAAACTTATACCTGATAGTTAACCATTACTTTTTTTGTTTAAGTAAGAGCACACCCATTCTTTGTTGCCCGTGTTAAATGAGAATTTTCTCCTTATTTTGTCACTCAAATTTTAGCTGTACACAGCAGTTTTAAAATATGAATTCAAATGATAAATATTTATTCACAGTTTGTTTTTTTCTACATACTTGGTCAAATTCATGCAATTTGAATTCTATCGAATTAATCGACTTAGGTTAAATAACAAAAATATATAAAAATCCAAGCTTTCATCGGTTAGTATAATGCAAATTTATTGTTTGACATAATTTTTCTGAGTAACCTTTTCGCCAATTAAGTCGCTTCATAGTAAAAATAATTTTTCAATTTCACGGTGTTCAGTTGTGCTTTCTCTTTAAACTAGTAAGTAGCACTATATTGAGAAAATAATAAAAAAGATTACAGTTAATTATTTCATGAGAGATTACAAATTCCCTTTAACTTTCTTTAAATATTACTCACTTTCTATAAAGTAGAAAATAAATCAGAATTATGAATAGAAATCATAATTAAATATGTTCACTACAATAAATTCCTAATTTGGTTTTAACACAAACTTTAGATAATTAGTTATTTCTGTGAATGCTTCTGCTGCTTATTAGTTTTTATTTAATCGCATTTTATTATAATTGTTTTTAAGAAAGCACATTGAGGGAAAAAGAGCTAGTTTATCAAGGATAAACTGAACTGAAATTTTAATGATTAATGGTTTATTTTAAAATCTTGTTGTGCTATTCGTAAAAGTTCTGAAGCTTTGGCCACAAAGTTAGAAAAAAAGGAATTTTAATAGAAAATTATAAGAGAATGAAAAGTGCATGAAAATTTATGATCGCACCATTTACCAAAACTGGTTCTGATAATTAGAGTTTTTATTTTAATAAATTCATTAACTAAGCAATCAAAACGTTTTTGGCGATCAAATAGTGTATAAAGAGGTATTGGAAAGCATTAAGAAAATGAAAAAAGGTGGTAATTAGCTAGTGATTAATTTGTAGCAGTTGAATAACACGATAGAATAATAATTTTCAAAATAGGAACAAAAACTAGAACGCACTTGTCAAAAGTGTTTCCTGATAATATCCTCCTACCCACACCCCAAAACAAAATTAATTGCTAGGATGCAGAGGTAACCTCGGTCCTAAAGCACAAATTTATTTCTTTCATCCCTTTCTCTGTTTTTCCAATCTATCTATTGACTACTAGGACGTGGCCGGCGCCGTTATTGATGGTCAAAGAGAGAGTATCAGTTTTGTACATTGAGAATGTGTTGCTAATCCCAAGCATCATTCTTTTGACCTTTGCGCAAAACTGATAGCCTCGGTCAATCACGGAGTAGCAACCATTGGCGATGTGGAACTATTTCTACTGAGCCACGCCTGCGATCTTGGGATTCGAAATGCATTTGATTCAATATCATTATCATACCAATGAAAAGTATAAATGAAATATATTAAGGCGGTTCAATGGAATTGTTGAATTTAAATTTATCACAAAAAATCAATAAAGCATTTCGGGTTCAATGATTAATGGTGGATGTGAGTAGTCAATCAAGCTAAGCTAAGCTAAGCTAAGCTAAGCTAATTAGCATCGCTAATTTTTGCACCATTCGAAAGCAGGGACTTTCCCCTTTCATTTGAGCCCAAATTTGAAATAATCCACCGGGGGGTCTAGAACATTTTATTTTTTTGAAGATTTTTTAACCTTTTTAACGGTTTTTTTAAAGACAAAATCATTCAAATCACTGTGGAAATGCTTGTCTTACCTTTAGCGTAAATCCAACATCATATGTTATGATTTTATAGGAAATTTCCCTGGCTACAATTTTGTAGAAAACATCAAAGTGATACAAATTTCAAGAAAAGCGTTGGAATGTCACAAACAGAGTGATTATTATTTCATTTAAAAAACCTAATAAAATTTCTCACCACTGATTGTACTTTGACCAGAAAAATTATTCTACGAGCTTAGTTATTGATTGTATAAATGTTCAAAACATTTCATTTACAAAAAAAATCAATCTTCTACATGAAATTGATCAGGATTATCTGAAGGTAAAAGCATTTGAAGGGTTTTATTCTGGATAAAATGCCTCTCTTGAAAATTTAGTTATTTATATTTTGAGCTTAGTTAGTTTGACTACTTTATGAACAAACATTTGAGATTAAGAAACAAATAAGATTTACTTCTTACATTTAAGCTCAAATTTTAAATAATTCAATAATGGATTTCAAAATCAAACATCTTTGTTGCAAATCTTTCATCCTGTTTGATGATTTCTGAAGGTTTCATATTTTTCACTTTTGATTGATTGTAAAACCTTAGACACGAGTATCACAAGCGAAATAAAGTGTCATATATAAAATTAAAAAAAAATTCAACCCATTGTTTTTGTTTGTTTGCACAAATTGGTGTTTTTGGAGGCACTCGTTTATGTAAAAACGTGGTCGAATTTAAGTTTTCAAGCAAAAATTCTGAACCAAATGTCTTTTATTGATTTTTTTTATTAAAAGGATAAAAAAATCTCAACATCAACTCTGTTTTCAACAATTTTAATAGGTTGATTTGATGTAATACTTTAATCTGAAAATATTCTCTCAATTCACTTTGAGTTGTCAGATCTACAGTCATCAGATTTTTTGCGAACTTTTTATTTCGTTTTCTGAAAACTTTGCGTTTGTTCAAATTAATGATTTTTTTTTTCAAATTTCCTAGATAAAATAATAAAAAAACATGGGTTTTTATCTGATACTATGGAACACTGTTAACATTTGTCTGTGGATTTCTGCATTTTTGGCTTTCCTCTAAAATGTTATTTTTTCACTTCTAAAACAAAATATAACATCGTGTCATGAAAAGTATTTAAAGCAGTGGCTTGAAATGCTTAAAATTCAAATTAAAAATTTATTCAAATTTTCAATACACTGGAAAAAAAATACCTTAAACTTCATTGATCCCTTACTTCGAGATTTTTTGAAAAATTAGACAAAAAAGAGAGATTTGATATTTGTTCCGGAATAAAAAAAAAACCCGAAAAATGCTCATAACTTCAGATAATTCTGATCAATTTTATGAAAACATTGATTTTCAATTGTCAATAAACCGTTTTGAACATTTATACACTCTACAATCAATAACTAAGCTCGTAGAATAATTTTTCTGGTCATAGTGCAATCAGTGGTGAGAAGTTTTATTAGATTTTTTTAATGAAATAATAATCACTCTGTTTGTGACATTCCAACTCTTTTCTTCCAATTTGTATCACTTTGGTGTCTTCTACAAAATTGTAGCCAGGGAAATTTCCTATAAAATCATGTTATTAACATATGATTTTGGATTGACGCTGAAGGTAAGACGAGCATTTCCGCAGTGCTTAGTATGATTTTGTCTTTGAAAAAACCGTTAAAAAGGTTAAAAAATCTTCAAAAAAATAAAATGTTCTAGACCCCCCGGTGGATTATTTCAAATTTTGGTTCAAATGAAAGGGGGAAGTCCCAGCACTCGAATGGTGCAAAAATTAGCTATGCTAATTTTCGATAAATAAAATCGTTCCATCAGAGACGCCGTGAATTGGAATAATGTTCCTAAAAGAAAACTTTTAATTCATATGTTTTTGTAAAATATCTAATATAGGTAAGTACCAAAAAAAAGCACCTACCTAATTCAACGATGCTTTTCTAAGAACACCATAAAATGTAATAAAGTTACGATTTAATGATAACAAAATGATCATGACATAGTTTCTCACATTGATAGATAGTTTTTAAAAGTTTTTGATTCTCATAGAAAACTTAAAAAAATCGAGCAATAGATGCACTATTTTTTACATCGTTTGATGCCGTAAAAAACTTTACCCAGTATGACGGGATGGCTTATTGATATCGCCTAAAAATTTAATATTGGTATTATTATCCTATACGGTGTGTTGGCGTCAAAATATATTTCGGACAATCACCAAATTTTTTCAATCAATATTTTGTTAATTCAGTTACAGTCTGAGGTAGAAAGCATCAAAATGCAAATTAAAGATTCACCATCTAAATCTCGTTTCCATATGACGGAAAATGATTGTTTTGCATCACGCGTTTGCTAATTTCAAAATTTCATCCATCCAAACATTAATTTTAATGATTTCAGCTAGTAGATTTTTTTTAATATTTTTGACCCCTAAATGAATGCTTATGCTATTTCTTTAAAAACGTGTTTGGCAGCAAAAATGTAAAATTTAATTCCAACAAAATAAAAAGTTGCTGCAATTGGTGCTCTATGCGATATGACATCACAAATATTTATATCAAAAACAATTAATTTTCAAACGTTTTAATTTGATTTTTCATTAAAAACTAATCATTCAAGAAGAGAAATCACCGTGAGTTTGTTTTATGAAATTAATTTGCGGCTTTATCGGTGAGGGATAAAGAGTTGAAATGAAAGATGGATAGAAGATCAGAAGAAAATTCTAAGGTGGTGAAAGGAGCGGAGAGCATTTGAAATAGAAGCTTGACCACAGACTAAATTCTTTGTCCCGCACCAATTAACTGTATTGAAATTAATTTCATAAAATTAACCCTCATCCGCATTAGATTTCATTACCCTAATCAGCACTGGAGTGTCAATTTGACACTCCAAGCTAAAATCGTCATAACTCTTTTTATATCTAACCGATTACAATGAAACTTATATCACTAAAATGTTTGTAATGTCAGTAAAATATGTTTAGAACATTATATATAGCTGAAGCTTCTAGTTTTCTCGTTATTCAGCATGAAAGAAAAAAAAATCCGAAAAAACATGCCTCAGGAAAACTGCTGTAGTTCATATATTACACGTCCAAAAAAATATTTGTCTTATGCATATGAAAGCTGAAGTTAATGTCTACATCATGAAGCCAAGAAATATTTTTTTAAATTTTTTAAATGAAATGGTCACAAAAAGTTCAAAAAAGTGATCTGAAAAACCTACTTTTCATTAAATTGCTAGTAAAAACTGTTTGAGCGGTGGAAGAGCTTTTGTAAAAATATCGTTACAAATTGTATTCTAATTCTGACATTTTGTTATATTTAGATTTTTGATGCATCAAAAATTGAATTTACTGGAATTTTGCAAAGTTGACTACTTAGCGCGTTTTTTTCACAAGTTGAAATTTCATCTGTTTTTATGGTCCACCGTCAGGTTGTACCCGGATTTTCAGTGCTTTTACTTAGTTTGGACCAATCAAAAGTATATTCATTGGAAAGCAAATTTAATCTACATTCTAGTGAGGTGCAACAATTCACGCTGTGAGATTTCACAAAAATATGAAAATTATAAACGTAAAGTCATTCCTGAATTACTAGAACCACAAGCAGCACGTCCAGAAAAACGTGTTTGTTTGCTCTCCGAGTAGGTACGGTGGGTGGTGATTTGGGCAGAGAGCCAAGCCGAGAGACGAAATAATGATGCGTGTCGTGCGTTTCTTGGTTGGAAATTCTCTCTCGGCTTGGCTCTCTGCTCAAATTACCACCCACCGAACCTACTCGGAGAGCAAACAAACACGTTTTGCTGGACGTGCAGCTTGTGGTTCTAGTAATTCAGGAATGATTTTACGTTTATAATTTTCATATTTTTGTGAAATCTCACAGCGTGAATTGTTGCACCTCACTAGAATGTAGATTAAATTTGCTTTCCAATGAATATACTTTTGATTGGTCCAAACTAAGTAAAAGCACTGAAAATCCGGGTACAACCTGACGGTGGACCATAAAAACAGATGAAATTTCAACTTGTGAAAAAACCGCGCTAAGTAGTCAACTTTGCAAAATTCCAGTAAATTCAATTTTTGATGCATCAAAAATCTAAATATAACAAAATGTCAGAATTAGAATACAATTTGTAACGATATTTTTACAAAAGCTCTTCCACCGCTCAAACAGTTTTTACTAGCAATTTAATGAAAAGTAGGTTTTTCAGATCACTTTTTTGAACTTTTTGTGACCATTTCATTTAAAAAATTTAAAAAAATATTTCTTGGCTTCATGATGTAGACATTAACTTCAGCTTTCATATGCATAAGACAAATATTTTTTTGGACGTGTAACATATGAACTACAGCAGTTTTCCTGAGGCATGTTTTTTCGGATTTTTTTTTTCTTTCATGCTGAATAACGAGAAAACTAGAAGCTTCAGCTATATATAATGTTCTAAACATATTTTACTGACATTACAAGGTTTCTATTGATTTAAAATTTATATGAAATTCATCATAATTCAAACGACTTAAATAGATTTCACTTTTGGAGTGTCAAAATGACGCTCTAAGTCGGAAAAGGGAGTTTTTTTGTCCAGGGTTCGTCCATAAATAAAGTAAAGATGCAATATTAGAGAACTTTTGAATTCATTTAGGGTACCCGAAGAAATTTTTGTTTTTTGAAGCTTCTCAAAAAAGTTACAAGCCTTCAAACTTGCAATAGTGTCAAAATGACACTCTAATGCGGATGAGGGTTAAAAACAAAGTTTGTTGCAACTTTATCCCGTTTTCTAAGCAGGGTGGAAATTGCATGTTTTTGTAAATTTAAAAATAACTGGGAAAACCAACAATTTTCTAGACTATCTCAATATGGTGTCCAATCAACTTTAAATCTTTTGATGTATTTGCTGTATGATTGTCTGTTGACATTAAGTTGAAAAAGGTAGGCGTTGACTTGACAACAGCGCACGTGTTTTTTCTCCGTCTGTGAAAATTTAAATTTTTTGTTACTTCAAATAGTGAAACTAATGAAAATATTTGACGAAAAGCTCTTAATGGATAACCGAAGATATGTTATAACGGGAGTGATACGACAATTTGCCTGTTATGCTGTGTTTATTCGAAAGCCATCCGCGTGGGCGTACGTTATTATGTACAACTAAACATTTCCTGCATTTGGAGAAAAATCGAATCTTTCACTGGCTGGCGTATAAACCATATCAGTGTATTTTTGGCGAAAACGTTTTAATTATAATACTGAAGTGTCGCGTGCATTTGAAATGCGTTTCGATGTCTTTTGTCAATTTTAAATGTTGAGGAATGTGAATTTTTGTGCTATTAGAAAATTTCACCATGTGATTGACAAGGCATGTTGTTGTGGCTTGCTGTGATAAATCGAAATGAAAATTGTGTGAAATGTAGAATCCGTTGAGTTGGAGCCAAAGACTATTTGAAGAAAATGAAAAAGTGTATGACTCCCGGCAGACGTTGGATTTTGGTGAGATTGTTTCATGTTAAAATTTGCCAATCCTATCTGCCATGTAGGATTTCCTGTATTTTACCCTTCCAATTTCCTCCTGAAACAGATTTATGGGTCGTATGAGTTCTCTGCACCTAAAGAGTTTGTTTTGCTGTTTCAGTTTTCCCCCACCATGATTACATTGACTTATCGCGGTGTGCATTATGGTACTGAACTGATCTTCAGAAGTAACACTTGAAATGAGTATTGAATCCAGGTACTTATTTTGGCATCTCGTGTTGGATTTGATTATCAGTTGTGCCCTGTGTATCAGCCAATACAAGATGTGTGTAGTCACCCCATGCTATGCTATGCTATGATTGTCTGTTGATATTAAGTTTTTAGAAGTCCTTGAAGTTGAAAAGTGTAGCATGATGCCCCAATTGGCGGTAATAATATTGCAAATGAGCAACAAAAAATCTTTATTAACGTATAAAGATGAACTTGAATCAATTAGAACCGTGCAAATTTCAGGGTTGCTAGCAACCCTGAACGCTGATTTTTTTATTTTCAGGCGAATAAAAAAGCAATGCTGAGCCCTACAATTTGGAGCAACTGTTTCAAAATTAGCTTAGCCGGTATGAAGTTATGACGAATTCTCAAAAATCTTCTTACACTTGGTTTTCATTATAATTTTTCACTTTCACAAAGTAAATTTTAAGAATAATCTTTATTTTTGTAGGAAAACATAAGTGATAATATTCTTATTTTGCACTTTTTTAACATTTTTGGTCCTCAACGATAATTGCTTCATCCAAAAAAATAAATTTATGCTTGATTTATCTGTTGAACATTTTAAAACAAATTGCAGAATTTTTTTTAAGGATTTCCAATCATTCATATTTTAAAAGCCAAAAGCAAGGTGGTACTATTCTTATTTCGCTCATTGTATTTATAGTTTTGCTCCATCATTTAAAAAATTTCGCTTAATCGAATACGGTTAACTTAATCTTGAAATTTTGATTGGTTTTGAATGGTGATTTGTTTTTCAAAATATCTTTCAATATGAGGATATTTGTTCCCTGGGGATTCCTGATTCCTCGAAAGCGGAATGTCTAACAACGAGGCCCGTGCGAAGGACCCGTCTATGGGGGGAGGTTTTCGAAATTCAAATTTAGCTAAAAATAATAACAATACCAAATTTTACAATAAAGAAAGAAATTGATTTCTAACATCATTTCCTAACTGATTATTTTCACACGAACTCAAATAATAAAATCAACCATGATTAATTGTTAGGAAAATGATAATAAGGCCGGAACAAATTTTAAATCCTTCTTTTGTCACTCGGAGTTGGAACATCACGAGGGGGGGGGGGGGGGGGGGGGGTACAATAAAAAATAATGCGAAAAATAAATAAATTGGAATAAATTGCATGAATTCTTGTATGCAACAAAATTGCAACTGTATCATAGCACAAAACCTACAAATCAAGTATTTTTTTATCGAAAAATTTAATAAAATCAAGAATACAAAAGGTGAAATAACTCTTATCTTCCAATATTTAGTTTTTTGGTCTATTAATTTTTCGGATACTTGTTTTTTTTTTCGAAATTTACAAAAAATACATCAAACTTTATTTATTTCCAGCTTCGGGTTTTTTTGAAAATTTCGAAGGGGGGGTGACAAAAGAAGAAATTAATATTTGTTCCAGCCTAATTGTAAGGTATTTATTATTCATCTTAATTAACATTCCTTTTCTTCATTTTCAACTCATGCGTTGATGTATTTTGGATATAAAAAAAAACAATCGCGATTTGAAATGTGAATTTTTGATAAGTAAGAAAAATAAAGGTTTATGTTTTAAAACAAAAAAAATCATAATTGGAAAACAAAGACAAACTTTTTGTTAAATATTTATAAAAATTTTAAAGATTGACTTTAAAATAATTTTTTTTAAAAATTGGAAAAAAACTGAACTATGGAATTCAGTAAACTTATTTGAAAATTGAAACAAAATATTAAGATGAAAAAGATAAGTATAAAAAGGATTTTTTTTCTATAATTACGTCTTACCATCATTAAACATATTTAAGAAATTTAATTGATAACTCAAGGGAGAAGCATTTTGGTGCCTATGTTTTAATGATTAATTTAGTAGATTTTAGCGCCCTGAACTCGAATCTTTTGTTAAATTTGAATTATATAATTTTGTTTAATAATGTGTCAGTTTTAAGTGAAATCAATCATTTATAACTGATTAACTATTAAACCTTCATTTGAGAAAAAAATCTGGTCCTGATTTCTTTTATAATACTTCATCCAATTAAGGAATAATATTTTTACGATGATGAGTAAAATTCGACAGTTTTTGAAAATTTGGAAAGATATGACATGTTGCATAAAAGTTTAAAAAAAATGGTTCAAACTTCTTTAAAAATTCGTTAAATAAGAAAAGTAAACAAATAAAAAACTACTATAACTTTTTTCGCAGAACTCTAAATTACTTAAAGTCTTGAAGAAAATTGTTTAATCATTTAAAACTTTTATTTCAAAAGGTTTTTTTTCGTTTTCAAGTTTTGTCAAAAAAGTCTAGAACTTCCAAGATATTAACCTATTTTGAAAAGTTATTTCAATAATAGCTGATCACTGATAGTAAGATTGAATACTTTGATTCAGGGCACTCAATTTAGACATAATTATTTTTTTAATTCATTTTACTTGGAAAAATGTAGATTTTGTGGTCTTGTGTTATTAATTAAAACCTTTTCAAATCTGATGTTGAGCAAGAACAAGAAATACAAAATGTAATTAAGACTGAAATTGGTTTCTTGAACTATATTTCATATCAGCATAACACTTTTAATGACAAAAACGATTTTATTATATCAAAATTTAAATAATAAGCTAGAGGATATTAGATTTTAGATTGTTTTCTATTTACTAATTCGGTTGTTCAGTGTGCCTGTTGCATGGTTTCCAACTTTTCGATGTATAAAATTAGTATTCGATAAATAAAATCTATAGTTAAAATGGTTCCTTTCAAACTCTGTTCTTGTTTAGTTACAATTCTTAATAAAAACCCATTCGTTAAACGAAGTTTAGGGTTTTTGTTTGTCAAGTTAAGAGTTTCAATACAGAAGGTTAATTGAATTGCAAACCAAAATTTACAATGAAAAATTAGTTTCAAATCGTGAACGTCATGAAGTGTCGTAGAATGAAATGTCTCAAGCCAAGAGTGTTTTAAGACTAAATGACTTGCTTGTTAACACTTATCTAAGATCAAGTTATTTTCCGATACTACGATGAAAATTTTACTTGAAAAAATCTTCATGGAGGGGGGGGGGGGGGGTTAAACCTCTAACTTAGGGTTACCAGATCCCGCTACAGCAAAAAGAGTACATTGAGATCATTTACCCAAAAAGTCAGGAGAAACGATACAACTTCGATTTTCTGAGCTCCCAGCCATCAGGTTGATACAAGATCCATTTAATTATCGAGCTTTGCTCCCGGATGGTATGCAAAACAGAAGGAAAAAGATGTACACATTTCGTATTATCTGAGGAGACCCCTACTACCTCGAATAAGCGGGGTTCTACTGTATTTGGAAACTGAGATACTTCCATTCAATCAAATTCTGTCAATTTGTTGAGGTTATACAAAAGTTGGATTACTCGAAGGGATAGCAGTATTTAAATGTTATGCTGACAAATTACAATCAAAAACATAAAACCGTCCATTTCAAAAAGAGCTTTTTTTTATTGACGCGCACATTTTCTTTACAAGCATTATTTGAGATTAGACACGAATGTTATAACGCTGATTAAGTGTCAAAAATTAAACCTTAAAAAACATATTTGAGATTTGTGCGCATTTATGCATATTACCTAAATTGTGTATATATTGAATACAGTTTGCATACTCAACGGCTCCTATCGCGCTGAAACAAGATTTTAAAGTCATTTGTTGTAAGTCGTATTCTTTTCGTGGTTTTAGCATAAGATGTAGAACAACCTCATAAAATGGAAGAAATACGTAGGTTTTTCAGATCAAATGTCTTTCAACAAAAAAAGAGTATATTTGGTAAAATTTCAGAAAAAGAAGAGTACCGTAATCCGGGGAAATATTGATCACTTTATTCAATATTTTTCGATTATTTTTTCTGTTAAGGGGAATGTGGAATGTTTCATATTTTTGAAACCAGTACTGGACTCCTAAAGCTTAGTTCTTTTAGAAATGGGACACTTTCATTTGCTAATAGCTCGTTAACTAGTTATTGGATATTGAAAATTTTGACAGCATTTTGTTTCCTGTAAAAAGTACTATTCGACCTATTTTTTTCAAAATTTAAAATTTACGCGTTTTTGAGATATGTACGATGCAAGAGAAAAAGAAAAAAATAATTTTGCACAGTTTCCTTGAAAATACGTCATTATCAAATTGATAGCTGACAAAACCGTTGATTATTCAAAGAATTACTGAGTTTTTGTGGTGGATAAGTATGCAAACACTGTCAATAATGTCCACAAAGTTTAAATCAAGCATTGGAGAGAAGCACATGATCGCCAACAACGGTTAAAGATCATCAAGGAAGTCAAGTCTCATACCAGCATTTTTAATTTTCAATAAACGAAAAACTAAGGGTAGATCGCTGAAATGTCCAAAACAATTTTCTCCTTTAAGCTGAAAGTGTTGCCGAGTGATGACTCATTGAAATCCAACATCAAACAACTATTTTTTGATAGTTCCAAAGCTCTTAAGCTTTAAAACCGGTACCGAAAAAAAAACGTTCAAAAATGTGGTAAAAAATAATCAAATTTGTTCATTTCGAATTAACTGTATCCACCAAAATGCTTCCAGTTTCCAGTTTCCAGAGAAGTATTGGACCAAAAAGTCTCAGAAATTGAAGAAGGAGGGTGAAGCCACCTAAAATATAGATTTTACGAAGTATAAGTTGGAGAAACTGATCAATACCATGACTGAAAAAAGTGTGCGCTGGCTAATGGGAGATACCGAGAATAAAGTTGAAATTTCTTTAACAAAAAACGGTAAATATTTTTTTTCAAAATTTTTCATGAAAGATCATAACATTACCTTCTTTTTCTTCATAGAAAGTATTTCGTTCAAACGAATGGTTTTTTAGATACAGGCATTCGTAACTGTCCCATTTCTAAAAGAACTAAGCTTTATGAACGTAAAACATAGTTGCAGAAATTTATTAGACTTTTTTTAATTTGATTTAAAAATCGATTTCATTCCTGTTTAGAATTTGATGTTTTGGGGTAATATTGATCAGTCTCTATTTGGACGGTTTTAACGAATTTTTTTTCTCATAAAGGATACAAAACACCTTCAAAATATTAACCAATGCTGGGTTATCAATTTAACCTTGCTTTTTAACGTTTTCTTTCAAAAACATTTATATTCGAAAAAAGATCAATGGTGCTGCATACATTTAGGGGCAAAAATTATAACAATTGCTAAATAGTTTGAACTTCAAAATACAAATGAAATTTTACCCTCACACATTCCTCTAGGCCCTCCCATTACTTTTTTTTCATTTTTTCTTCAAAGTTAACCATTTGATAGGGTTCCTATCCATTTGTCCATTACAGGCTTACTCTATGAAAATGACCTTATTTTTAAAATATCACAAATTTATTCTTTAATGACTTTAAAAATAACACTCTAACTATACATATACAAAGAAAAAAAGTTGTTCTATCACATTCAACAACCCTCTTGCTTCTAATTACAGTTTTAAACACAGATAAAAAATTTCAAATATAACCAAATTTTGCCTTTTTGATACTCAATTCATAGGCTTTCAAATGTTTAAAACAGTTTTCAAAAATTCAAACTATAGACTGAGTTATTGATGACAATGTGGAAAAATTTTTTGTTGGTCAAATTTACCCCGGTGATCAATGTTACCCCGTTTTACGGTACGCTCATTTCTCGACCAAAAAAGAGTACAAGTACTCTTAAAAGAGCACGTATGGTAACCCTACACAACCCCCCTCCCTCTCTCTCTCCGTTCGCACAAATATCAAATTTTCTAGAAAATATGCCAAATAGAACAAAAAAATCAATGCTGTTATCTCTACAAAATTAAAAAATATATATATTGTGAGTTATTGAACTTTGTTTTAAAAAATTAACAAAATCTAATTTGAAGATCTTTTTTTATTTCTTTAAAATGTTTCTCACATGAAAAAAATTCAATTCAATATTTATACCAATATGTCAATCGTTAGAATATAATATGAACTTTTAAATGGCATATTTTCAAAGCAATGGTAAACTCTCAATTTGTTGGTAAGAAAATGTTTAGCAAAATGTATGTTATGGGTTTAATTGATCCCTAGAGTCCAAAAGACGAACTTTCTTCTGAATGGATCCTGATCATTGGTTTTCACGAAATTACTAATATTTGTCTAATAACTAATGTTTACCAGTAATTTTCTGTTAAAAAGGTATCAAAATGCTGCATTTATCTAAAAAATAGAAAATAGCGCCTTTAAGTATGCAGTGGCTCTAGGGTAGTAGACAAACTTTTAAACCTCTCTTTGTCTGATACTTACAAACTGTGAAATGAGAACTAATATGGCAAAAAATATTCAACACACCTTTTATCTTTGGATTTTTTTTGGAATTTTGCCTAGGGTCACCCTTAAAATAGTTACTGAAAGGTCATTTTCAAAGTTCATAATAATAACTTTATATATTTGTGTGTTCAATTCATCATTAAAGAATTCTAGTGATTGAACAATAAAAAACTAATAAAAATAACCATAAGGAATTTCAAGTTTTGTTTTTAATATTGAAATCACAAAAAAAGTACTAATTTGGTTGATACCGCCCATCAAAATTAAACTTTAAAGGATCTACTTCAAATCACTTTCGAACTTTTCAAAGATTAATTAAAAATCATGATCGATTTAAAAAAGTAGATTTTAAATAATAAATACAAGGGAATCGTATCTACCATGGTTTTGTTATTTAAAATTTAAATTTATAGGATTTTAAGAAGATTATGTTTTCTGAACACAAAAATTTAGATTTGAAGAACAAAAATTCAAATATTAGGACCATGAAATTTTGTTAATGTATTTAAACATTAATACCAAGTTTGGAGATGAAAAATATTACTTTTAAAGTATATAAGAATAAAAAAAATCGAAATTATTATAAAAAGCTTTACTATAAAATTCAATTGATAGCTCCTGGGAACAGCATTTCAGTGCTTATTTTTAATGACTGATTTGAATGTATTTTAAATCCTGAGTTCGATTTTTTTGTCGATGTTTGTCTTTCCCTCTAGTTTGATTGAAATAGCGTTTATAGTTTAAAAAAGGAATCGGATTTCGGAATCATTGATAACTGAGGAAAGCAAAACCTACATGAAAAACAAAAAATGTTTCTGAATTTGTTTATAATCCTTTTAATCGAAGAATAATGTTTATTTTATATATTCTAATTACAGAAATACAGTTATTGAAAAAAGTAAAATCTTTATTTTATCATTCAACTTTTTTTTTTTGACTTAACACAATAAAGATAAAAAGAGATTTTATTCAATTTGGCAAATTTGTGAAAGACGGCCTAACGATTTGATTTTTGCTATAAAAGAATTTCTAAAATTAAATTTGGTTGATTTTTATTTAGTTTGCCAAAATTCGTGTTTTACGAAATGAGCCATTTCGTTGCCTTCTCTAATTAATCAAAACCCTTTTGAATGTAATGTTGAGCATTTAGAAGAACAAGAATCACAAAGTAAAAAATAATTCGAAAAACTAATAAATTGGAATAAGTTGCACGAAAGCTTGTATGCAACATAGCGGTATACTATATCATTTTTCATTATTCAAAAATATCAAGAATACACAAGGTAAATTAACTCCCATCATCCACAATTTGTTTTTTGGTCTTGTTTCTTGTTTTTTTCGGATAATAATCCACAAATTTTTTTAAAAAAATCTTCAAAAAAATAAATTGTTCTACACCCCCCATGGATTATTTGAGCTCAAATGAAAAGGTTAAGTTCCAGCTTTCAAATGGTGCAAAAAATAGCGTTTATCGAAAGTTTAAGTTTTGTCCCAGAGACACCGTGACTGGATGACAAAAGATTGAAAAAAAGAAGAGATTCACTTTAATTGGTAGAAGTTTTCGAGCAGTAGAAAGCTCAACTTATTGGATGAAGATTAGAAAACAAAATTTTTCAATATTTTTGCAATCGATAAACCAATAACCTTAAAGTTGAAACTGTAAATATACCACAGTCGATTAAGACAGTCAAGGTCGAAGGTTTAAGAAAAAATTAACAATTCTTTTGAAAAATTCTTAAAATATGTTTTTGATTACTCCTTTTTCGATTAAAAAAATTGGTCAATTAAATTTTTAAATTCGAGCGAATATTCGGTAAACGGCTTTGGAAGGTAAAGAGTATACATGTTTATTTGACACTGCTAGTGAAATAGCTCAACTTTTCATCACATATTTTGGCAGACAGTAAAACTGACGAAGCGTGGCACCTTCCCATACGCGCTAAATAGTACTGCCTGGGTGCGCCGATTTTTTTTTTCGTCGTTTTCAGAAATCAAACAGCAAAAGTTAGACAACAGAGATTGAATAATTCATCTTCATGAGCTGCCTCGCATTTTTTTTTGCGCGTGCTGATAGCTTATATAGGCCGCGCTTATCCAGATAATTTTCCAACTGTTGTTGACAAACGGTTGTGCTGGGCGATAGTGAAAAGAAATTTCAATTCTTATAACATCGCGAGACCTTTTTAGGCAAAGAAACATCTTCCAGGCGGATAAATACGTCAATCAATCAATTCTTGTTCTGTTTTTTGTTTCCAATAAATCCGATCGAGATGTGCCCTTTCAAACTTGAACCATCTGTGTGCGATGGAGATGGAACACTTGAACGAACTCATTGATACTTTTTCAGTCTGAGACAGACTTTTCAAACGGTCTACAATTAATAATTTACAGTCGTTTTCATCAATTGTCAATAAAGGATAATTTTGATTTATAGAATCTCCAATATTTAATTTATTTTTTTCTTCTAATCGGAGCCTTCGAAACAAATATCGACGAATGACGTAAGCAGCGCAGATACAGGGGGGAGAAACCCAATTTCCATTCTGGGAATTTCGGGACTCGTGCAAAGGGCAATCCTTTTCCCCGATAATTACATTCATGAGGTGATTCGTTTTAATTATAAGCCAATCGATAATCGGGCAGGAGGAAACCGAACCCCATACACAGACACAGAGAAATGTTGCCATTGCCATTGGAAACAGTGTTTCACGAATGAATTTCAATCAGAGATGGTTTTTTATTCAGAATCCAAACCCCTCGTAAGAGCACTTTGGGGGAGTTGTTTAAGAATAAAATGTTTCTTTATCTAACTGATTTACATGAGCTAATGTTTGCTTTGAATTTGATCAACCTTTTTCATCAAATGATTTGTCATGTCCAGATTCCAAATGTCAACATGTGTTTATTTATCACTGGCGAAAAAACCGATCGAAATCGGTGTATTTTCAAAGGTTTTTTAGATGATAAACTTTCTTGGGCCCAGTATTTCAATTGACGACTACAAAATATTCAAAGCTTGAAATTTTAAACTATAACCCATGCCTCAAAATTTATAAACATGTTCCTTTTTTTTACTTTACATAATCTTTTTTTAATTGTTCATGGTTTTTTTTATCTATGATAAGTTCCAAAATTTATTCGAAGCAGCAACTTAAAACTAAATTTCAATTAACAACGTTAATGGAAGTATTTGCTTTGTGCTTTCAATATTTACAAAAAAAAACAACCTTATTGATCATTCAAGAAATTACCCATTTCCCGAATTTTGATTTGGCATTAGAAACTTCCAATGATGAATTGAACATGTTATTTTATTAATATACGAAGTTATTATTGGGAGCTTCAAAGATAAACTTTTTTAGCCTTTTATGTTGATAACTTAAGAATTTGAATATAAAAAATGAGTTTATCTCTGATTTTGATCACTGGCACTCTCAAAATAAAATTGGTTTTCTTCTTTTAATCATCAAGTAGGTATGTGTTTTGAATATTTGTTTTTTTCCTAATCAAGAATTCACAATTCGAATAGTGATTGAATATTTCTAGCTGGAAACGAGAACACGCGTTTAAAATTTCGGAACATCTTATCAAATCCTATGTTAAAAATCGACCACTTTTTATTCAACAAAATCGAAAAATTTGCATTATATTCACTTATTGTTCGTTGGTTATCAAGAACTTTAACTTTTTTCACTAAATTTCAGAGATATTCGAGTTTCGCCTTTTTTTGTTTTCGATTCCAGTTACGCTTGCAGGTTTCGCCGAATTGATCTGCCGTTTTTGTTTTGGTTTTGAAGATAGGCCGCTTTGTCACACACGGACAACTCAGTTACGCCTATTGGCCCTATACACGAATAGAAAAATTAACCCCATTTTGAATAGGCGTACCTTTACGTTCCAACGAAAATGCATCAACAGGAAGTTTCGCCCAACTGAATTTTATCAATGTTTTGAAAGTTTTAAGTGATTTTAAGATGAAATCGAGTTTATTAGGTAAAGTGCAACCGCGCGCATCCCGAATGACCGTTAACTCGATTTGTTTACATTTGGCAGTTTCGCTCTTTTAAAATGTTTCGCTAGATTTCTTCACTTTCAAAATATTATGACGATTTTTTTTTTAATTCAGCCTTCAATAGGCGATGGAAGCGCTGCCGAATTTGGGTGATGGTTTTGCATTAGTGCAAATGGGATGCAGCTTAAATTTCACCCAACTTTTGACAGATCTTACGGGTTTTTCTTAAGGATAGAAAGAATAAATTTTCGACTCCATCGCCCATTGAAAATGAAGAAAAGGAATGCTAATTTAGAGGATTAGGACTTAGTAGGCTGTGGCCGAGTAAAGAGGACGCGTTTTTTCTGTCTTCAAAAAATGTAGCAGATTTCTAAGTCCGGGAAATTGGTTTAGCTTTTAAGATGAAACCAAACTACCGACGGAAATTTTCAGAACTTTCGAGAAGCAAACCCTCCCCTAAGACCAAGCAGTTTTCCTGGCGGATCGCAGACTCCTTCAACATCTAGGATTGGCATTTAATTTGGTATCCCCGGTAAGTCCGTTCCTCTATGATTTTTCATGTTTGTCAGTGTTTGGATTATAATACGGCTGTTCAATAATTCTTCCAATCCTCAAAAAAGATTCTGGTACCGTAATCCGGGGTAAGTTAGATCATTTTTATCAATATTTTTGGATTATTTTTTTCTGTTGAGCGAAATGTAGCATGTTTCATATTTTTAAAACCATAACTGGACTCCTATGAACGTAAACATGTTTGCAGAAATTTACTAGACTACTTTGAATTTGATTTAAAAATTGATTTCGTACTTGTTTAGAATTTGCGATACTTAATGTGTTAAGGCCGAACAACAATTAAAGTCGGAAGATGGACAATGATTTTGCATAAATTAAGGGGTTAAATTTTTTAACATTAGGGGAGAGTGAGGATACTTGATCCATGAGGATACTTGTTTCCTTAGCTAAATCTCGAAACTGGAATGTCCTACAAAGATCAAATGTTTTAGAAAAATGTGCCAAATGGAGCAAAACAACAATGCTTCAAGCTCAAAAATTTTTAACAAAATAATTGTTCGAGTAATTGAACTTTGTTTGAAAAATTTCACGAAATGTGACTTGAAGATCTTTTTCATCACTTTAGAATGTTCCTTACATGAAAAAAATATATCCAAAATATTTGTTCCAATATATCAATCGTTCGAGCGTAATAAGAACTTCATAATATCAGATTTTCAAAGCAATGGAAAATTCTCAAATTTTTTTAAGAAAAAGTTTTCTAAGATGTTGATTATAAGTTCAATTAATCCCCAGAGTTAAAAACGGTATACTCTGCTTCTAAATTGATCGTGATCATTGCTGATTACGAGATTACTAATATTTATTCAACAATTGTCTGAAGAAAAGGGCTAATATAATTAATTTTCTCTCAATTAAAGAAAATTGCACCTTTAAGAATGCAATGTCATTAGCGTTGCGACAAAGTTATAGAATTTTCCTCTTCTGTCAGTTATAAATTGGAAATGAGAACAAACATGACCAAAATAGTCAATTGACCTTCTATATTTGATTTTTTTCCAAGGATAAGGGCTTCCTGAATAAAGGATCAAGTCTCCTTCAATAGAGGATCAAGTCTCCCCTAACTTCAAAAATAGTTCATCTACGGGTTCTCGTTCTAATTTTCAGAGCAAAGAAACTTGAAGTTACACGCTGCCAGATAATGTAAAAGGCTTGGAGTTGCTAATTTTTTTCCAAAAAGATATGGTGAAAATAAGAAAAGGAGATCAAGTATCCCACTCTCCCCTACTTATAAAATAAACTACAAAAAAAATGGATTCATTCGATTCTCTAGGCTCTCGCTATATTTCCTTTGAATTTTTCCTTCAAACTTCACCATTTGATAGTGTTTCTAGCTTTTTGTCCTGTATCAAAACGCTTTTATTTCATCAGGGTTTGTTTACGAGCCTGCAAAAAAATATATATTTGATTTTGAAATAACATTTTTACTTACATTTGAAATTTTCTAAAACAATCCAAGTTTTTCCCAATTTGAAAACCAACTTATAGGTTTTTAAACGTAGAATAAAGTTTGGAGATATTTTTGCTTTAGACTTAGTTATTGATGGTTATGTGGAAAAATTTCATGTTCGCCAAAGTTACCTCGGTGATCAATGTTACCCCGTTTTACAGTACTTAATCCCTAATTTCTTTTAATTCTTTCGCAAAAATAATTTTGCGTTAATAGGGCAAGTTTGTTTCACTTGTAATCAGATTAAAAACAAACATTCATTTCAGATTATAAACTTGGAATTTAAGTTGAATAAAAAAATTGCAAAATTGTTAGTTTTGAAATCCATCTTTATTATACCTCATCTTATTACTTTTGAAGTTTTCTCACTTATTGTATAAGATTTAATATCTACTACAGCATACAATATCTCAAATTTAATAAATATTTGGCTAATTTTATATTATTACCATAAATGAAAATTAAATTCATGATATTGGGGAATTTTTGATTGATATTAGTTTTGGTTTTCAGTCATTATATTAAATTTAAAACATATCCTTTTTCTTTAATGAAGTATGCATAGAGTAGTGCGATAATAGCGATCAGTTTCAATATTCAAATTATTTGTCAGAATCAAATCTTTTCTTAATAAAGCTAAAAAAAGAAAAATAGTTTAAGTTTGTGATTTCCACAAATAGTGCAGGAGAGTATAGGTTTTATACTTTGAGATTACAACATAGTCAAAAGTGTCTCCAGATCATATCTTTTTACCAACTTTCCCAAACAAATTCTTTTGCTAGGATGCAGAGGTAATCTTGGTCCTAATGCACATATTATTTCTTTCATCTTTTTTTCTTTTTCCAGCTTATCCTTGGAATTCGTTCTACATGGACTATGGAGTTCGAAATGCGTTAAAAGTAATGTGATTTCAATAATAAAGTTTTTTAATGCCATATACATTTTTGATGATAAAAAAAATCTAAAAATTGAATATGCAGCATTTTCTGTTTTGATAGGCTAACGTGGATGTGAGCAGCATTCAACAAAACGCACCCCGAGCAGACTTTTATGGCAAAATTATACCTAATTTTGCTATCATGCCTTGAATGTAAAATGAGGTATCATTTTGCCCGAATAAAGGTGGTACAATGCCAAAATTTGGGTCTCAATTTTCATATACCGAGACCACAATTATACCAACTGTTGGTTTCACTGAAACCTTAATGATACCTCTATTGACCATCGTCTCGAAACGCATTTTGAAAGCATAATGATGCCATTTTTTGGCTTCGATTACATCCTAAATTAGGCATCGTTGTGCTTTCAAAATTCCTTCGAAAAGGCAGGCTTAACGAGGTGTCAATGAGCTTTCAATATAACCAAAATTTGGCATAGCTGTGCAATCCGAGTATGAGTAATGAGAGCAATATTGGGGCATTGCTTCACCGTTATGCGGACAAAACTGGACCAAATTTAACTCACAAAGCATGATAGCAAATAAAACATTAAGGTTTGTTCTGGGTTGTTTAATGCCTCGTGAGATATTTCAAAGTACTTTTAAAACAGCCTGTATTTATGCAATCATCTAGCGTTACACTTATGCGAAATTTCTCATTTACAAAATCGCCTTCAGTTATGCAGCTTTGTAACATTACCAATACAAAAACTTAGCGTCGGGTTTGAGCAGTAGTCTCGGATTATTGATTATTTTAAGGGGATTTTAAACTTCCCATTTTTTCAAATCACTATAGGGATTTTAATTATATTTGACATTTTTTTAAGGTTCACAAATCATTTCAGTTTTGAACTAACTTTTTGGTTTTCTTCATATACAATTACAAAAACTTTTTCTTCCTCAAAATCATTGTGCGTTTTTTATGATGTAATTGAAAATATGTTTTTTGAGATAGAAACCTAATTAAAAAAATCTGATTTTAAGTAGTGATCTATTGAGACTCATGGCACGATAGTAAAATTTTCTTTAAATATCCATTCATAAATCATGATATGCTCAAGAAAACTAAAAACGTCTTCGAATAGGATGAGAAAAACAAAATGTTTCTCATCAAAATTCAAGGTGTTGCCTACACTAAGGCGTCTAAAATTTTAAATTATGTAATATTTGTGAAGGCTTCAACTAACTTAGGTATATGCAGCAATGTTTACTAAGCAAAAATTGTATTTATACTTTTGTTAAAACCATTCTGCAGAAGTGTTTGCATAATCAAATGGCAAGAAAATATTCACACTTTTTCGTTATACATTGTATTCAGTGTCAGAATAGATTACCTACGTCTTAAAAATTTTCAAGTTTTTTTTATAAGACAAAAAGTATTAGGTTGATAATTTCTTACTACGTTTTATTTATCTCACTATTTGAAATAAAAAGCATGCAATTTGAATTCAGCGATAATTGAACTATTAAGAATGTGACACTAAATTCGTTGGCATCACTTGAAATCAAGTCCACTATAGGCGAAGTGATAAAAAAAAATCATATCTGCAACATATTTCTTGCGCTCATGGAACAGACTTGAAATGTTTATTTATAACATCGTTTCACGACATGCTCTAGAACTAATCGAAGAATAGAATCACTCATGCATGTACGACGTATTCTAATGAGTTAAAAGTATTTAAGTATATATGACTGATAATTGAGAGACCTGGTACACAGAACCCACGACGTGTGATGTAAACTTTCAAAGACGTACACTTATCGGCATTTTTTTGTGATATAAAATTTTAATTTCTTTAAATTTAATTTAACTAAGCAGTGGTCGGAAAATCGCTCAAGAAAAGCAATCAGGCATGGTTTCTAGCTAGAATGATGCTAACTCCGAGTGCTGTGATACGCACGTGGTAAAAGTACCCATTGAATATATGTCGAAAATCAACACTAACTTGATACAAGAAGATATACCATGCCCCACCGGAGGCTACCGTTGCTATTCGTCACGTGGCTAATCGACGGTGATCGACATACTTGGTGATACATTTTGAACGTCGCTCCCTCAATCATTCCCGAACGTCTATCCTCGCATCATTGTTGATAATGCTCGTTATTGATAGACGATCATTAATGTTTCAAAAGGAAAAATCTGAATAAATACCAGGACCACATGTTCAAAAAAGCTGTAGCACATGCTGGACAGTTCATTGCGGTTACCTAGTCATGATTTTGTCCTTCTAGGCAAAACGAAAAATAAAAATATAGATCGCTCAGAACTGATACATATCAGTTATGATCCTAAAGGTTGAAAGTCGTTAGGGGAAGGAAATCAGCACCGAGACGTTAGTTGCTGATAGTCTGCGTCCTTTTTTACCTCATCATGTATCGCAAAAGTGTTTCAAATACAGAAGCGTCGTTGTCATGCATGATTGTTTGTATGATTTGGTTGAAGAAGGAAAATTTGACTGCTTTGATTTTTTGGCTCTGAATGTAGTCAAGCATGGCTCAGTGAAAATGATTGATTTTCGGAAGCATGAACTAAAGTAATATAAAGTGTCCTGTGTATTTTTATTGAATTTAGCGTTATTCTACTAAAATGCGAGCTATGAGATATCTCGTATTTGTTCCGTAATGTATCAATAATAATAAATGAGATTGGTGCAAGGTGCATAATCGTAGCAAAAAACAGGAATAAATTATTCGAAACCTAACTAATCTAAATACTATGATTTTTTTTCCCTTAAACTCTATAATAAATATTTTTGTCCGGCAAAATTTCACTTTTTTCTTTGTTGATCTATTTTCATTATTGTTTCCAAATAGTGCCTAAGCAAATGGTTTCATTTGCGCACACCAGTTTATTTCATCCAGTAGGTAAATCTGTAAGTACAATATAAAACAAAGAAAAAAAATAACGATAGTAAATAATAACTCTCAGTTGGGTTTTAAAGGCTGTAGCTGACTTTTAACTTCTTTAAGCTGACAACATTCGATACGAATACATCGCAGTTCGGATAATTGTTGTTGTTGTTGTTGATTTTCCTTTTCCGGGATTTTCATCCTAGGTGATCTGTTCCTTAAAGAGGTTTATCAAGTGGATGAATGGCAGGAAACATATCTTTAGAGAGTGTGTATGCCAAATAACTGTTTCGAAAACAAAACTGTAAAATAGAACCGAATTTACATCTCAATTAAAACCTGAATTAAACTGTCAAACGACGCTAACTCATGCGCCTCCCAGGAACATTTGCATTAACGGCTGGTAAAAAATAAACACAGAATCTATTTAATACTACTACTCACCTTGGTGATAACTTTGACCGTAGCTGGAGGCAAACGACAAAGAGGAAAACAAAGATTTAGTGAACTTCACCAGAACGTGGATTTCGAAAATCGAAACGCTGTTGTTCGATAACGGCATTTTGAATTCCAATTTCACAAGCGGAAGTCTTTGTTGTTGTCGTGGAAAAAGCGCACTCTCACTAGCGCACTTTCGAAATCTTCCCGTATAGTTCGTTCTGCTGAATTGATAAAAGATATCAATAATGACAAGAGCAAACGTGGCAAAGAGATCTTACCTGTAAGTAAACTCCAGCTGGTGGTGTTTGATGACAACTGCAAGATTTGGATTGTAGATCTCTTGCAAGAGATCAATGTTTTCGTTCTTCTGGCCCTTCCGGCGGGAAAACGATTGTCTTCACACCTGTTGCAGTAGATTCAATTTCCTGCTCGACCTAGGCTAGGCATCGAATTCGGCCACCGTTATGCGCGTTTCCTGAGATGCAGCACCGTCCCACAGGTCTCGACCATCGGATTCTGTTTGTAGTATTCGATCAGTTTGAATTCCGTCGCAAATTGCTGTTCTTCACCGACATCGCACTTGTTTTCCTGCCTCCGGATCATCACTTTTTCGTCGGTCCGTACCGAGAGCACATAGTCGTCCGGTTTGCTCTGGGTTCCGCGAACTAGGAACGACTCATTCTTCCCCCATTAATGGGTCAGCCGCTCAACTCCCTTGGCGGACAAATTCTGAGTTGGCTCGAAAAACACGATAAAACTGCGCTCTGACACCGCGTACAAAATAAACAAGAAACATGTTTGTTTACTTTTTCGTTTTCTCCACGGCTGGATCAGTAACCTAGTGTACATGTCCAGTGGTATTTTTGTTTGATTAAAAATTATGATGGTGAAAAAATATTTAATTTCGTTTTCTTTGATTTTTTTTCTCTTCAGTATGGTAATTATTATATATCCACACTTATTTTCATTTTTTATTATTGCTTTTTTAAAACCAATGTAATTTCAACAAGCAAACAAAAAATTATTTTACTCACAACTAATTAGTGATCAGAATTCTTTTTTTGTTAAAAATTATGGTGTTTTTTAATAATTGTTATCTATTATTTGTTATTCTTTTTAACCGCTTTGTCAAATAAGATGTGTAGTCTAATTTTACTAACTATTCAAACATGTGTTCATAAACGACGCAGAACTGACTGAAAATTTGGCAACATAAATTCATTGAAAGTTTTTAAAAAAAACATATGTAAATGACAGATCCTGGTTTTTTCTGGGATTTTCATTTTTTAGAATGATTTTTACCTTTTGGTATCCTTGTAATTATCAAATTCTTGAACGTTGTGAAATTTGTTGGGAACACGACGCAAACGCAAAAAAAAAGTTTTATTTATGATAAATTTTTCCTACAAGGGTTTACGATACCATTTTGCCTTCTAGTTAAAGTATCATTATTTTGAAAAACCTACATATATAAATTTAAAACTGAAGTTTCATTTTTAAATTTATATATGTAGGTGTAACTTCAGCTTTGAAAGCAATGATGCCTTAATGATGCCTATTTTTGCAATCACTGAAAAATAAACACTCAAAAAAGCTAGTAAAGAACAAACATGCTGTTCGTGATCAGTAAAATTTTGTTTTGAACACCTAAATAAATCTGATTTTCTATCACAGAAAATTGAATACCAAATCATGCTATCATTTTGATCTCACTTTTTTGCTCTATCGTAATAAGTGAAACCTCAATGATGCCTTGTTTTGTTATCTTGAAAGGAACGAAACCAAATAATGCTTTCATTTTGGCCTCAATGACATATTTAGGTATTGATGTGGCATCACATTTTAATACTTTGATTCTTTAATGAAACCTAATTTTGCTATCGAGATAAACGCGACACTAAATTTTGCTATCATTTTGGCATTGATTGCTCATTTTGGTTACTGTTTGCTATCAATTCAGGCATCAAAGTCTGCTCGGGACTAATTTAGCTAAGCCCAGCACTCGCAAACCATTTCTCTCAAGCGAAACCCTTCGTCGTTTGCGCTCTGGCCGTTGACGCATTCTTCGCGAGTCGCAAGCTACTAGTGTTGGTACTGGTAGAAATTAGTATAGCTCCGATTTAAACTTGCGATCGGTCAAGAGAAAGGGTTTGAATCGAAGGTGACGAAAAATAGTGTCGCGAGTTCGCTAGTACAAGCTACTAGTGCTAGTACCGGTAGAAATTAGTATACTTCCGTTTTCAATTTGCGACCGGTCAAGTCAAAGGGTTTAAATTGTACGTGATGTAAAATTTATGTCGCGAGTTCGCTAGTACAAGCTATTATAGTTAGTACTGGTAGAAATTAGTTTAGCTCCAGATTTCAACTTTGGACCGGTCAAGTGAAATGGTTTGACTTGATCGGTTACAAGTTGAAATCGGAGCTAAACTCACTTCCACCGGTATTATTATCATCTTTCGGTTGTTTTAATTTCGCGTTTAATCATCCCAAAGACACGGCAACTAATTATTACACTGGTTGACATAAATGGTAGCATGCAATGGACTTGGAATCAATGTATTATTATTACATTTTAAAATATTTCGACATCCATTTTAACAATCCTTGCGTAAAGCTCTTTGATTTGGCGTATTTCGCGAAGTTTTACTAAAAAATCAGCTTTTCAAAAATTTAGCTGGTAGTTATTAAGCGTTCAACTGATTGTCATGGTTTATATCCAACCGGTTTACCATATACAGTTCTTAAGTAGAACAGTTAACATCAATACATGATTGTTAACTCGGTTTACTAATCTGCCGGCATAAGATTGTGGTTTTGATAATTTGCCGATTTGAGTTGAGAAATCTCCCATACTTTTGAACTTTGATAGTTAAATAGAAAAATTATTCGAAAATCCAACTTTTTTAGTAACGAGCATTCATCTAGAATTGCATGCTTTCAAAGTTGAAAGCCTTAAACAGATTCTGTGAATTATCAATGAAAAAGGTAAGCTTTTTTGTAAATTACTAGAGCAGGGCTGCTTTGGCACTACTTTCTTCTAATATTCCTTGGGGTAGACAATTAGTTTGAAGCAACATTTGAATCAGATTTGTTATTGCAAAACATTGTTAATTAAAAATCCCTACTTTGATCATAAATCTTTCGTACCCGAAATCAACGCTATCCTGATTCAGTAGGCCTGGAAACAGTGGTTAAAATGGTTCGCTCTGCCTAATCAACAATACATTTTTCACATCTGCCTGAATTAACTCGGTACACTGATCAGAACCAAACAACCATATTTATGGCAAATATGATGTGTATTTTCAATTGTTTTGCTATTTTTGCCGTCTAACGATAATTGATTTTATAGAATAACCTCCTTTCCCTTTAACTTTTTTGAAAAATGTGCTATTCCTTTATTATTATTATTATTCTTGTTCAATTTATCACATTTAATTTTGAATTTGAAACTTATCTGTTTCCGTAGGTACTTAGTTAGTTGAGTTAGTTGATAGTTGATCTTCAACCTGCGGCAACTGAACTAGTTTGGCAGCTGGTTTCCAGTTTATCACGTTCCACCATCTGTGAAGTGAAGTGAAGTGACGCCATTGTGATTAGGTTGGTAATTTTTGCGGTAAGCGGCGGGGTGGCGTCTGAAATGTAACACACCCTCGCTACTCGAAAGTAAGCTGTTCCAATGATGGAACCGGGAGCAGCAACAAATGGGCGGCATTAGATCGGGAAATTGCTCCCAATCGGGTGGGTCTGGTTTATAACCTTACTGCTTACTAACAGCCGCCGCCGCCGGAAGGTTAGAATGCGATAAGGAGAACCGGGTTATGGGATTAATTTCACAAATGTGACTTTCTTGATGATGATGGTAGACCACAGACCGAACTGAGCTGTTGCGTTTCCTATATCAACTACCTCTAGTAGTTGTAGGTTGTTGTTGTTGCTTCTTCTCTAGACATCATCAACATCGGACCTCCTTCTTCCTCCCTCATCTTCCTTCTTCAGACGCCAGCTAATTCTGCCAAGTTACAGGAAACCGTTCAATTATCGAGCAGCTCTCTGGCTTGGGTGTGCAGATACAAAATGTGTTAATTTGATGCCGGTTGATCTTGACAAGGTTCGTTCGGTGGTTGGCTTCGTTTGTTGATGTGACGGATACCGGAGAAAAACTGAGCTACAAGTAACATACAAAAAAAATCTAATTATAGGTCGTTTGTACCGGGGCTCAGGTAAATGAGACAAAATTTATTCAGGTGATTGTATGAATGAAATTAATTGTAAGGTAAATACGCCGGGGGTGCCTGCTGTTTGATTACGCTCTGTCTTTCTCCTTTTTTTTGCATAACAGAGTGTGGTACCCTGCTGTTTAGATGCAAAACAGCAAGTAGCCAAAGTTCAGTGAACAATGATACCTACATTTTGGATCCCATGTTATTGGAAAAAGTTGACAGCGCTTCTTTGACAGCTGAAGCAAACTGAACGCAGTTAACACTTCATTATAATCATTCGATTTGATGAAATTCTAGATGCAAAATATGGAAAGTTTGAAGGCAAAGCTCAATAAGAACTACAATCAAATACTTAACGTAAGCGACAATATGTAAGTCATTCAGGCGAAAAAAAATAACAAAAATGACAAAAATGACAAAAATGACAAAAATGACAAAAATGACAAAAATGACGAAAATGACAAAAATGACAAAAATGACAAAAATGACAAAAATGACAAAAATGACAAAAATGACAAAAATGACAAAAATGACAAAAATGACAAAAATGACAAAAATGACAAAAATGACAAAAATGACAAAAATGACAAAAATGACAAAAATGACAAAAATGACAAAAATGACAAAAATGACAAAAATGACAAAAATGACAAAAATGACAAAAATGAATAAAATAACAAACTAGACAAAAATGACAAAAATGACAAACAAGGTATTTTTTATTTTCGTTTTCAACCACGTCACGTGTGATCAATTCTTGTTAACCATCGTGTCTTATGTAAATAAATCAGATTGAGCAAGAAAAATGATAGTTTTACCGTGATGCGTAGACTTAAACATTTTTTTTCTCGAAACTGGTTTTATACATTGGATTTGATTTAAAAAAAATGTGTTTTCGTTCGAAATTTTAGTTTAAAGAGAAAAACGATGAAGATTCTATAAAAAAAAACAATTCCAATAAAGGAACGCTACGAAAAGAATCTCAATTTTCTAATTTGCAACACTCATCATTTAGAACTTCCGATTCGCAAACTGTTGACAGCAGAAAAATCATCAGAAAAATGACATAATTGGGCAAAAACATCTAAGTTATCTGAAAATTTACGAAATAAGATGAATAACTTGAAGTTAAGCTAACCAACTCCTATCGATAGTGAAAAATCTTCTCAATTATTTCAAATTTTTGCAGCAAGAATCAGTCAAGTTTGTAGTATTTAGTTTTCGATCTAGGATTTTATAATAGCTTTTAAATTGTTGAGGCATTAAAATTGTTTGAAATGTTTTGCAATACTACGACCTAAAAATTAAAAGAATCCATATATGCCAGGATTCGACCAGACCGAACTGAACGCCATAAGCATTTTTTCGAGACAGTTGAACTATGTGTGCAAATATTTTCATTTGAAGACGAAATCGGTGATATTCATAAACCAGAATCGATAGTTTATAATCTAAGGATTTCACGTCTGGCAATCATTTTCCCTTTTTTCCGATTTTCAATATTAACTACACTTGATTTATTTTTTATTGTTTCAATATTTTCTCATGGCGCTCAGTTCGGTCTAGTCGAAGCTCGACCATATATAAGCTTTGGTATGCAGGAGAATGTTTAAATCTTCATTTTAAATTTTTCCCGGGATCCCTACAATTCCCGGGAAAAGGATCGTCAGATTTCCAAATTCCCGGGAAAGCCTAACTTGTCGGGAATTAGACACTCTAGAAAAAAGTGTATAAACAGCGAAGAATTCAATATCTTCCCCCCTACATGAACCAGATCCATGAAAATTTCCTTATATTTTGTAAACAATCCAGAAAAACATTGATGTGGGTATTTGAAGGCTTTTTGAGCTACCATACGCTTTGGAAAATGGAGTTATTGTTTTTTTTATCCTTCCATTTCCCTATATTTGCAGTTGATTAAGCAAAATGGATGCTCGGACTTTAACATTTTGAACCAACTGAGACGTATCTTGTGTGATTATTTCCGAGGAGTTGTAAGAAGGCTATTTGAGTCACCGCACGCTTCGCAAAATGGAGTTATGGCTTGAATGTTTGAAACATGTTGGGGAATTTAGGGTAGAAACAGCCATGATTTCATTTTAGCGCCGATGTGGTCTAGCGGATAGGCTGGCGCGAGTCTGGTATTGGTATGCCAGGCGTACTGGGTTCGATTTCCGGTATCGGCAAGAAAAACTTTTGGGTTCGATTCCCTTAAGTTTGTCGACAGGTAAGATGTGTTCCATACTATAACTGACTATATAATAGGAATGTTCAATCAGTTGCCAGCTGGCCAGGTATATACACGGATGCCGGAATACCTGTAAGTAAACTAGCCCACCTGATTGATTCGTTCTTCCAAAATATACCTACATGAACACAATACATTCACTCCATAACAGTTCACACGAAGCCATGGGGTCCGGGTATGGTGTACGCTGCATTGGACATTTGTCGAACATAATAATCTAAAGAATGCATGTGAGCACATACTTTGGCAGAAACTGCGGTGAATCCGTGCACCCATGGTGGATTACCAACATACATACATACAGAAACAGCCATGATTTCATTTTACGATGCATTCGGGTGCTTAAAAAGCCTTCACTCGATTCCTCAGAAAGAATCACACAATATAAGTATTATTCGGTTCAAAATTTACTGGTGCGATCATGCTTTTTCAGAAATATTTGAAAAATGTTAGGGAATGGAGGGGAAAACAGCCTCCATTTTCCAATGCATGTGGTGGCTCAAATAGCGTTCATTGAACACACAAGATAGGGCAAACTTGATCCACAAATTTTCAAGTCCGAACTTACTTTTTCCATAATTACAGTGAATCCCCGATTTTTTCACGCACCGATTATGTCTGCCCCCTATTTTGTCTACTCCCGATTTTGTCACCTTTTTTTACCCGATTTTGTCACCTTATTTTATTCAATGTAAAAATAGCCAGATTTAAATCTTCTCCTTCTGGGTTGATTATTAATTGACATCGCGTTCATTGACATCATTCTTAAAGAACTTTGCTATACATGATGACATCGATAGTGATAGTGAAGATGACTTATGAATGACAAGAAGAATAGATGTCCGATTTTTACAAGTGTTTTGCAAGTTTTTCATTCATATTTGATAAAGTAGTAAAGTAATAAAGTTGGTAAATACAACCAAAATAATTAATATAACGATACACCAAAAGATTGATATGATTAACAAGCTTGTGATTTTATCAATTGAGCTTTCTTCAAAGCAATTTCCCTAATACGCCGCAAGAGGATGACGTCATTATCGAGCGAGAGATCTGAAGCTTCAGCCCGATCAACTATGTTGTCCAGCATCCGTACAGCTTCATTTTTATTTATTATTTTTGAGAATTACATGAATCATTTGGGGTCAATCCTGCAAATTCTGAGTCTATTATTACTTCAGGAAGGTTTAATATCTCCAATGTCTCGAGGTCCTAGTCCGTTCCTGACTGATCATCCAACGTCATACTCAAAATTTCTTCATCCATTAACGCCTTGCTAGCATATCTCTCCTCCATGTCATGTGGCAAAATTGCATCATCGCTACTTTTTTTCATTCACCAAATTAGCCAAGGGAACTTCGTTTTCGTGTACGAGTTTTTCTTGGAAAATTGCTCCAATTTTTTTCTACGATTTTTGAATTACCATACGTTGCACTTCATCCCATGCATCGCGTATCCAAAAGCATGCGTCCTTCAACGAAATATTCTTCAAGCTCTGATCTATATCGGTTTCACGAGCCATAACATGCAGCGGAAGTTTTAGACGATATTTTAGTTTACATTTCTGTATAACGTGATGATCCATAGGTTGAATCATAACTGTCACATTTGGAGGCATAGGCCCCTGTTACATAAGACGAGTCACGAGTCATTTTAACCCGAGTGAGCCATTTTGGTATTACAGTAGTCGAGTCGAGTCGAACTTCAGTCGAGTAGCTCGACTGAGTCGACTGCGAAAAATTTCAACATGATAGCCACCATTCGAGTACTCAAATTCATTCGATCAGTTTCACTCGACTACCATAATAAGGCAGTGACTGGAGTTCAGTCGAGTTACTCAACTCGTTTTATGGAATAGGCCCCATAAATAAAACAGTAATCAAGTCATCATCGCTTTTGAGCTCATCATTCATGAATATAATGTGCAGAGAAATTATTCAGTAAAAAAATATTCAATTTATTCAACGCGTGTAGTTAACTTTTGTACCATCACCAATCTAAATAAGCAGTAGTAATGTTCTCTCAGTTGTTGATTTAGATTTTTTATTGATTTGGAGTTGTTAGGAACAATATATTTTTTTATATTATTTAAATATCCTAGTTTTTGTTTTTAATTTGGTCATTGGGATTTTAACAAGTGCCGATCATTCAATCTTTTCGATAATACCAGTAGAAACAGAGTGTTGCAAGAAACATAGCAACCAAATTTTATGATATTTTTATGAAAAAAAGGAACTAACCTATAAATTATTAACAAATAGCATACAAAAAACACCCTACATAATTTCAAATGAAGCAGTTTTTTTATGTTTTATGATTTACTACCTGACCCGGTAAACTTCGTTTTACCTTTAAATTCACAACTGGTATTGAAATTATTCGATTTTGGTTCCATTAAAAATTAATTTTGTATGTGAGCTCCCTTCTATAAAAAGTGAGTTACAAAGAAAACGCGATTTTTAAATGAAATATTTCATCAGGATTGTTAAAGATTGCTTTTGGAAAATTACCCGATTTTGTCACTGTCCCCAATTTGTTAACTTAAAATGCATCAAGAGGGTAACAAAATCGAGGATTCACTGTAATTGAAAAATATAGGGGGATCGAGAGTAAAGCATGGATCATCAGAAATCTGGACGCACTGTTTATTATACCATAGCGCTCCTAGTTGTCAGATCTGGAATTTTTTGACAGTAGGGGAGAGTGGGGATACTTGATCCCCTTTTCTTGTTTTCACCATATCTTTTTGGAAAAATTTAGCAACTCGCCGTCTTTGACATTTTCTGACAGCTTGTAACATCAAATTTCTATGCTCCAAAAATTAGAACGATAATTGAACCCGTTGATGAACTAGAAGAATTTTCGTGGGAGTAAAAAAATTGCGATTTTTCTGAAGTTAGTGGAGACTTGATCCCCTATTGAAGGAGACTTGATCCTTTATTCAGGAAGCCCTGATCCTTGTATAGAAATTAAACAAAACCCCAAGATAGAATGTTAATTGACTATTTTGGTCATGTTTGTTCTTATTTCACAATTTATAGCAGACATAAGAAGAAAATTCTATAACTTTGTCTCAACGCTAATAACATTGCATACTTAAAGGCGCTATTTTTTATAATGAAGAAAAACTTAATTATTTTTGCTCTTTACTTCAGACAATTGTTTGATAAATATTAGTTTTTGGATAAATATTAGTAATTTCGTAATCAGCAATCATAACGATCAATTCAGAAGAAGAATAAGCCGTTTGGAAGGGGGATCAATTGTACCCAACTCTAGGGGATCAATTGTACCCATAATCAACGTTTTAGAAAACTTTTTCTGAAAAAAAGTTGAAAGTTTTCCATTGCTTTGAAAATATGGCATTATGAAGTTCATTTTACGCTCGAACGATTGATACATTGGAACAAATATTTTTTTCATAATTTTACCACGTAAGGAACATTTTAAAGTGATGAAAAAAGATCTTCAAGTTACATTTTGTGAAGTTTTTCAAACATAGTTCAATTACTCAAACAATTATTTTGTTAAAGTTTTTTTAACTACAAGCATTGTTATTTTGCTCATTTTGGTACATTTTTCTAGAACATTTGATCTTTGTAAGACATTCCAGTTTCTAGATATAGCTAAGGAATCAAGTATCCCCAGGGATCAAGTATCCTCATTCTCCCCTACTTTGTTCGGAAATGTTTCCTCTATCAGTGCTGAAAATTTCATTACGATTCGTTTTGTTCCAAAAAAGTTACACGTGATAGAGGCCGCGAGACGAAAATTAATTTTGGACACCCACGTTCAAAAACCCGATGTGGTCTGGTTCAAAAATCGCGAAATCTGATTTGAGGAGGCTTCCTGATCAAAAATTTTACAAAGCCACTGGTCGGAGTGATGTCCTCATCAAGTTCAAATTCGTTTTTGCCAATAACTTTGCAGAAAAGTGTTTGATCTGGCAAGATATTTGGAGCTGCGGCCGAAAAACCCCGGTTTTTTGTGAAAAACAAGACCGTGGACTCCGAAATGTACAAGGCGGAGTGCCTGAAAAATGTTTTTTTTTTCATTTTGTTAGATCTCACAAAGAACCAGTAAAGTTTTTGCTAGATTTAGCTAGCTACAGCTTGCCACTACAGCGAAGAAGTACTACAGTGGTATCGGGCCAACTGGTGGATTTTGTCGAAAAGGACGTCAACCCACCCAACTGCCCTCGATTCCGCCCTATCGAAAAATTTTGATCTGAAGATGAAGAAGAATGGTAGGACCACTCGGGATGCAACAGAGATGAAGAGATTGTGGAACAAAATGGCCGCTGAGGTCAGTGAATAGGGTGTCCAAACTTAGATGAGTGGTTCTCGACGACAAGTACGAAATTTCATCAAAACAACATCGGAATAATTGTTTTATTATTTTTCCTTAAAAGTGCAGTAAAAACCCTATAATTTGAGCACAAAATATTTTTATTTCGTTTACATAGCTCCGAGATAGATCCTTTTTAATGCGTCCAGATTTGTAGTGATCCATGCTTTAAAATCAGCCATAACTCCATTTTGCGAAGCGTGCGGTAGCTCAAACAGCCTTCATTCGGATTCATGGAAAATAATCACACAAGATAGGTCTATTTTTTTTAAATTTGCTTGTTCAAATATGTTTTTTCTGTATTTTTAAGGGGAGGGGGGATTTTTAGGAAATTAGGTGTTAAAACGGCACTATATCTCTTTTTGTAAGCTCGTGTGGTGTCTGAAACTATGTCCAAACGATATTTCGGACATTTTCACTATAGAAAAGTAAATTTTCATTGATTTGATTCATATAGGAGGAAAGATATTGAATTTCTTCGCAGTTTATACACTTTTTCCCCATTGAGCGAGATGGTTTAAAAATGTATCTTGTGATCAAGGTTTCCGAAAATTCTGAGACGGTTTTTGGGGATGGAAATAACATTTTTTTCATTAAAAAGTTATGAAAAATTGTGTTTTTTTCACAATTTTAATGAGAAAACCAATTAACATTACCAATCTTATTATATTTTTCAAGACAAATCTAGAAATAAAACATTTATTTCAACAGAAAAAAATCAATTTTGGAAACAATTGGAAAATTGGAATTTTTCCAAACATATCAGATAAAGCTCAAGCTTGAAAACCATACTTCTGTTAATACTTGAGGTGTTTTTTTTAATTAGTTGATCCCATCTGTAATCATGTGCAGAAAAATGCTATTTTAACCCTCATCCGCATTAGATTTCATTACCCTAATCAGCACTAGGAGTGTCATTTTGACACTCCAAGCTAAAATCGTCATAACTCTCTTTATATCTAACCGATTACAATGAAACTTATATCACTAGAAAGCTTGTAACGTCAGTAAAATATGTTTGGAACATTATATATAGCTAAAGCTTCTAGTTTTCTCGTTATTCAGCATGAAAGAAAAAAAATCCGAAAAACCATGCCTCAGGAAAACTGCTGTAGTTCATATGTTACACATCCAAAAAAATATCTGTCTTTTACATATGAAAGCTGAAGTTAATGTCTACATCATGGAACAAAGAAATATTTTTTTAATGAAATGGTCACAAAAAGTTCTAAAAAGTGGTCTGAAAAACCTACTTTTCATTCGATTGCTAGTAAATACTGTTTGAGCGATGGTAGAGTGTTTTAAAAAAATATGACTACAAACTTTATTGAAATTCCAACATTTTGCTGTCTTTAGATTTTCGATGCAACAAAAATTGAATTTACTGGAATTTTTCAAAGTTGGCTACTTTGCGAGATTTTTTCACTAATTGAAATTTCATCTGTTTTTGTGGTCCTCCGTCAGGTTGTACCCGGATTTGCAGTGCTTTTACTTTGTTTGGACCAATCAAAAGTATATTCATTGGAAAGCACATCTAATCTACATTCTAGTGAGGTGCAACAATTCACGCTGTAAGATTTCACAAAAATATGAAAATTATAAACGTAAAATAGTAGGTACGGTGGGTGGTTATTCGGGCAGAGAGCGAAGCCGACAGACCAAGAAATGCACGACACGCATCGTTATTTCGTCTGTCGGCTTCGCTCTCGGTCCGAATAACCACCCACCGTACCTACTCGGAGAGCAATCAAACACGTTTTGCTGGACCGCTGCTTGTAGTTCTAGAAATTCATGAATGATTTTACGTTTATAATTTTCATATTTTTGTGAAATCTCCCAGCGTAAATTGTTGCACCTCACTAGAATGTAGATTAAATTCCCTTTTCAATGGATTTAGTTTTAATTGCTTCAAACGGCGAGAAAGCACTGAAAATCCGGGAACAACCTGACGGAAGACCACAAAAACAGATGAAATTTCAATTAGTAAAAAAATCTCGCAAAGTAGTCAACTTTGAAAAATTCCAGTAAATTCAATTTTTGTTGCATCGAAAATCTAAAGACAGCAAAATGTTAGAATTTCATTAAAGTTTGTAGTCATATTTTTTAAAACACTCTACCATCGCTCAAACAGTATTTACTAGCAATTGAATGAAAAGTAGGTTTTTCAGACCACTTTTTTGAACTTTTTGTGACCATTTCATTAAAAAAAAATTTAAAAAATATTTCTTTGTTCCATGATGTAGACATTAACTTCAGCTTTCATATGCATAAGGCAAATATTTTTTTGGATGTGTAACATATGAACTACAGCAGTTTTCGTGAGGCATGTTTTTTCGGATTTTTTTCTTTCATGCTGAATAACGAGAAAACTAGAAGCTTTAGCTATATATAATGTTCTAAACATATTTTATTGACATTACAAGGTTTCTATTGATATAAGTTTTATATGAAGTTCATAACAATTCAAACGACTTAAATGGATTTTACTTTTGGAGTGTCAAAATGACACTCTAAGTCGGAAAAGGGAGTTTTTTTGTCCAGGCTTCCAGGGTTCGTCCATAAATAAAGTAAAGATGCAAAATTAAAGAACTTTTGAATTCATTTAGGGTCCCCGAAGAAATTTTTGTTTTTTGATGCTTCTGAAAAAAGTTACAAGCATTCAAACTTGAAATAGTGTCAAAATGACACTCTAATGCGGATGAGGGTTAAACAATACATAAAAAAAAATTTCAAAAAAAGTTCCTGCAGGTATACGACACGATGATCCGGCGTATATATTGACTGGTCAACAGAACAGATGTGAGTGATTGTCGCACGCAGCTCAGTTTGTTTCCAATTGATGCCTGCACTCGACAAAAAATTGTTTTTGTTTACGTTCTGACCTGGGGGAGGAAGACTGAATAAAAAAAGAAAAAAAAAAATTCAAACGTCAAATTTCTCTCATCAATCTACCGACCAGTGCGAAGGTTCAAAATTTTACTTTTTTATTTAGTAATTTTTAATAAAACTTTTTTCATGCTGAAAAGCACTTGTTTTGCATAAAACAATGATTTAATTAGGTTTTGCTTTGCTCTGGTAAATTCCTGCATGATCAGGCGTATTATGTCGCTCAAATTTCGTCAAAGTTTTGAAGCTGATAAATAAAAATGGCTTGATTAATGGTTGTTCTAAAAATATAGCTAAATCTAAATTTAGCACCTAAACAACTGAGTTACATGACTCACTACACGAAACTGATCATCGTAAGTTAAAATTTGAACGATTACAAATCTTTTCAACAATTGCTGGCTTTTTGCCGAACAGTAAAAAAACGATGCAGAAAACGATGCAGCAAATTTCAGTCTTCCTCCCCCAGGTTCTGACTTGTTTTCAGTTTCGCCAAACCAACACCATTTCAGTAATTACGATGTAACTAACAACCGCAAAGCGTTGAACGCTCGTAATCTGAATATGATTATACTGTTTTGAAAAGATTTGTCTACAAATGCTTCTAGAATTGAACATCCGAATTTCTAGTTGGAGTCATTTTTTTCTATAATAAAAATCTAGTTCAACTTTTCGAATTATGGCGAATGCTGGTTTTGTCATACCTATTTTTATTTCGTTTTGCTTCCTTGGTACAAGTTTATCCCTACTTGAGGTCCAGCAGCGAGTCAACAACTTGCCAAAAGGTTCAAGGGTGGCGGACTCGTACGGCCTAGTTCATTGTGACCCTGGACAAACGGAAGTGAATTACACTTTGCGGCAAAATATAGTGGATCTTGACTTCTATGACTGCGAGTCAATTCGCTTAGTGATTCCGGATGATTCAGATTTTAACTTGCAGAGGATTTACTGTACCGAAATGTTATTTATGTTTTTGCCTCCCGAGCTGGAACGATTGCCGGATCTCTACTCTGTTAAGGTTTGTCAAAAATTATATATTTATAGGGTCGATAATCGATAAAAATTTAATGATTTTTCATTTTTTTTTCGATTCTAGTTGTTGTACAATAGCTCCAAAGATGAAATATTCTATGTGCCACCCGATTTTCGCGGACTGAACTTGCCAAATTTAACTGAGCTTACGGTAGCATTTAACAAAAATTTGACGCAGATTCCTCTAGGTATTGAGAACTTTAAAAATCTTACATGTATTAAAATATCACACAATGCCATTGAAACCGTTCGGATGGATTTGTTTCTGAATTTTGAAAATCTTCAACAGCTTTCCTTAGAAGGCAATAGAATATTTCAAATAACCGCAAGCTCACATTTAACTTTTGCCAAACTGGAACAGTTAAATTTTGGGAACAATCGACTGTCAGACTTCAAAGTTTCCGAAATGTTGAACCTTCCGGAGTTATGGTATCTGAATATGAAAAGCAATAGGCTGGATCGATTCGATGTGCCTCCCAGTTGGACCAGAATGACCAAACTAGAGCTTAATGGCAACTCTCTCAACTGCAGCTGGCTGAGAAGTAGTGTAGATCCCCAACGTTCGCCGATCGATGAGCTGTTGCTGATAGCCAGTCTGGTATGTTTTAGTCCAGTCCACCTTAAATTTGGATTGAAATCAATCTAACTCGAGACAAGATTCTCAAAAAACAAGAGAAAAAATAAACAAATTTATTAGGTTGGTTATCGTTGATTCGAAACATTCGAAAAACCTGATTTGGAAGGCAAAATGCTCTTCCTTCCTATAACTCAAAGTTGTTCTCTTATGGTGAATGAAACAAGCTTGCCATATTGCCCGGTTTTCCCAGGATATTCCCGACTTTTTGACGTTCGAAATCTTTTGAAAACATACCGAAAAAAAATTACCTTAACTAATTTTTACAGCTTTACGTTTCGAGGAATGTTTTCTGAAAGTTACCACTGGTGCAAGAACTTAAGCTTGAGATTAATGAACATGGTTGAGCACATGCTATACATCACCAGAACTCTAATAAAGCTAAAATTTGGCTATTTGGTGGAAACGCCATCATGACCGATTTTTTAATCTTTGATTAAATTATTAAATTTAAAATTTTGATCACCAAAGCTTTTATACAGCTTTTATAAAACATGGGATAACTTTAAAATGTTCTAGAGAACTTAAAATCGCATGAAATCGCCACAATATGAGTATCTGGTGAAAGCGCTAAACTAGAAAAAGTCGAATTTCGTTATCTGATGCCATCTTGAAATCCAAGATGCCGGCTTCCGCTCAACATTAAAATGCTGTATGTGATTTATAAAACTCACATCATATATGAGCCCAAATTTATTAGGCGAAAGAGCTACAAGAAGGCAAATATTGCTACCTGACGCCATCTTGAAATCCAAGATGGCAGCTTTCGTTCAATTTCATAATGCAGTTAATCACTGAAAACCGCGTGAAATCCCCTCAATATTGGAATTGGGTGAAAAGGCTAAACTAGAAGAAGGCGAATTTCGCTTTCTGACGCAATCATGGAATCCAAGATCTGATGCCACCGTCAGGAAGCGAAATTTGACTTCTACTCGTTTAGCCATTTCAACCATTACTCATATAGTGGGAATTTCATACAATTTTCAGTGATTTACACCATTTTGAGGTGCAGTGGAAGCCATGGCGTCAGATAGCGAAATTTGACTTCTTCTAATTGGACCCTTTCACCCAATACCCATATTGTGAGGTTTTTCATGTGATTTTTAGTCATTTACAGCATTTTAAGTTCAGCGGAGGCCACCATCTTCGATTTCAAGATGGAGTCAGATAGTGTTATTCAACTGTGGAAAGAAGTTTATATGTTCCCGGTCCATAGGTGATAAACGAGATGTCAACAACTACCGTGGAATCTCAGCCTTATGTTCGATAGCCAAACTATTCGAATTGGTGGTCCTGGATCCCATCTGCTCGTTTTGTAAGAATTACATTTCTAATGACCAGCACGGATTCATGCCTAAACGCTCTACGACAAGCAACTTGTTAACGTTCACTTCTTTTGTGCATGAAAGCTTTGCTGCAAAATCTCAAACTGATGCCATATACACCGATCTGTCAGCTGCTTTCGACAAAGTGAACCACGAAATTGCCATAGGGAAACTTGGACGCCTGGGGTTCGGTGGTACTTTACTTGGCTGGTTTCGCAGTTATTTGACTGGGCGCAAACTTACTGTTCGGACTGGTGATACCTTTTCCAAGCAGTTTACTGCCTCCTCCGGTGTGCCACAAGGAAGCCATTTAGGACCGATTATTTTCCTAATGTATTTTAACGGCGTGCTTTCACTCCTTGACAGCCCAAAACTTTGCTATGCTGATGACCTCAAACTGTTTTACACCGTAAACGACTACGACGATATTAATTTTCTGCAAAATCAGTTCAACGCTCATTGGTGCGACATCAATTGCTTGCCATTGAATCGTAACAAATGCGCAGTTATCAGTTTTTCTCGTAAGCGGCAGCCTTTGATTGCGGAATACTTCCTTGGAGAACAGCCCATCGCACGCGTGGACCATATTAACGATCTGGGCGTCATCCTCGATAAGCGACTGGAATTCAAGACACATACAAACTACGTAGTCAACAAAGCATCCAGAAGTCTTGGTTTCATTTTTAGAGTAGCGAAGGACTTCAAGGGCGTGTATTGCCTGAAAAGCCTATATTGCAGCATTGTTCGTTCCATTTTTGAATACGCATCTGCCGTCTGGTGCCCCTAAATACTACCAGAACGGCGCTGAACGTCTCGAGGCTATCCAGCGGCGCTTTTTACGATACGCCCTTAGGCATCTGAACTGGCAAGACCCTTTCCGCTTACCAAGCTACGAAAATCGATGCCGCCTTATAGACATTGACAATCTTCAAGCCCGTAGACATGCAACCCGTGCATCTTTCGTTGCTGATATCTTGACATCGCGAATCGACTGTCCCACTTTACTGGAAGCTATTCCACTAAGTGTGCGACCCCGTGGTCTTAGAAATCAGGATCTTCAATTGTATGTTCCCATTCGAATGAACAATTATGGAGCAAACAGCGCCCTCATCAATGAAATCGTTCAACCACTTTTCCGAGCATGTTGACTTCGACGTTTCGAGGGATGTTTTCCGAAGAAAAGTTCTAAGTGCGCTCAGGAGCCCGTTAGACCTAAGTGTTTTGTTTTAATTTAATTTTAATTTTAAGTCATCATTTGGATCTATATGTGATCTGTTGATCAGAATAAATAAATAAATAAAAAAACTTATTCTATTTTAGCTCTTTCATCTATACTCTTTCTAGCGATTATCAATAATGTACAGATTTGAAAAGAAAAGCCAAATCTGCCATCTTGGGTTTCAAGAAGGCGTCAGAATACCGAATTCGACTACTTCCTTCATTGCCTGTTCATCTTATACCCATATTGTGGGGCTTTCAATTGAGTATCATTGATTTACAGCATTCTAAACTTAAGCGGAAGCCGCTAATTCGACTACTTCTTGTTTAGCCCTTTTACTCAATACCCATAGTATGGTGGTTTCAAGCTATTAAAGTCTGCTTCATTTAATATTGGAACAAATTCTTTTGCTCATTGTGGCGCTCCTAGTGGACGGATTTGGAAAGTTTTTTCACCCACGTGTCGGGAAATTCATTACCTTTCACCATATATTTATGTCATAACACCAAACGACAGCATTTTGTAAAAAAACCGCCATGGAAGCCGAACGGAGAGATCAAATTGTGCACAGTTTTCTTGAAAATCCATTGTTGTCGGCATCGAAGCTAGCTAAATAGCTTAAAATGCCCAGAAATACCGTATGGCGTGTTATCAAGCAGTACAAGGAAACATTGACGACGGCTCGGAAGCCACATTCGAAGCGTCGGAGTGGAACTGTCGACCGGAAACTGCGTGGGAAAGTCATCAAGGCCGTCAAGAGGAGTCCCAATCTTTCAGACCACGATTTGGCCAATAAGTTCCAGGCCGCTCACAGTACGGTGCGACGAATTCGTCTCCGGGAAGGAATAAGGTCATTCCGAGCCAGCAAACAGCCAAATCGGACGCTGAAGCAGAACAATGTGGCCAGAATCCGTGCTCGAAAGCTGTACGACCAAGTGCTGACCAAGTTCGACGGATGTATTCTGATGGACGATGAGACCTACGTGAAGGCGGACTTTGGGCAAATCCCAGGTCAAAAATTTTATTTGGCGACGGCTCGGGGGGATGTACCTGCAAAATTTAAGTTCGTGTTTGCGGATAAATTCGCCCGCAAGTACATGATTTGGCAGGGGATATGCAGTTGTGGACAGAAAACCAAAGTCTTTCTCACTGACAAGACAATGACATCAGAAGTCTACAAAAAACAGTGCCTACAGAAACGGATTCTGCCGTTTATTCGTGCCCACGACCGTCCAGTAATGTTTTGGCCGGACCTCGCAAGCTGCCATTACAGCAAAACGGTTATGGAATGGTACGCAACGAACGGGGTCAGCGTAATACCGAAGGACCTCAACCCCCAAACTGCCCCCAGTTCCGGCCGATAGAGAAATACTGGGCAATCACGAAGCGGAGGCTTAAGGCATGGGAAAACTTGTTAGGAACATGACTCAAATGAAGAACTGGTGGAATCAAATCGCCAAAACCGTGGACGAAAAGGTTGTGCGCCGCCTAATGTGCCGTATTACGGGAAAAATACGAGAACTTCTTCGAAACAGCAATGAATAATTTTTTTAATTTTTTTTTATGAAAGAATAAAGAAAATGCTACATTTGTATGAAAAACAAATTATAAATTCGTTAATAAATGACTGAACTACACGCAATTGTTTGTGTTCCAATATTAAATGAAGCAGACTTTATCAGTAACATACAGGTTTGAAAAGAAAAGATTGGTGTCAGATAGCGAAATTCGACTTGTTTCAGATTTTCAGCATTTTCAAGTTGAGAGGATGAAACCATCTTGGATTTCAAGATGGCGTCGGACAACAAAATTCGACTTCTAGTCGTTTAGCCCTTTCATCCAATATCCATATTGTGGATGTTTCATGAGACTGCCGGTCATTTAATGCTTTGAATAGAAAAGCGGAAGCCGCCATCTTGGCGTCAAGCAACAATTTTTTCTCCCAGTAGTTGAGCCCTTTCACTCAATAATCATAAATATTGTAGAAATATTCATACCACCTCCGGGGATTTGAAGTATTTCAACATTATTTATATATTTTTTAAATTTCATTTAAAAGAACACACACGACTTATCAAATATGTGTTAAAATGGTAGTTCCAATTCAAATATGTGCGTGTCCTGTTTTGACATCTTGATCTGAGAACTGTCACCTAATTTTATTAAGAGCATTCAAAACTCTTTCTTAACAACTTAAAAAGTATATTAAGTAAATGCTTTATTAGCGTTTTCAGAGCCACAATCTGAAAACAAATGGTTAAACCAAGTTATAAAACTTGCTGCATAAAAAATGCCATAATAAAACCATAATAAAACTTTCTAATGCTAGTTGGTTTAATCAACATTAGTTCAAGGCTAAGTCTATTTTCCCTTTATATTTTTCACTATTGGGGCTGAAAAAATCAGTTTAAGCTTTTTAAAAGTTTCCGCACTTCTAAATTGCGATTTTTTTGCAAATGGAATCACAGGTATAATTTATCATGAATAGCATAAACTATTTAGGCGGCTCATATAATCTCTCCAAAAAAATTCTAGAAATTTTTTATAATAGGAGGAGCAAATCGAAAAAAAACATTCAAAAACCACAGGAATTTTTTATGACTATTCAAGGGTCTGAACGAGAAATGCTAGTGACTAATTAGTCCAGTAACTTTATGTGAGCAAAATAATTTATATCGCTAAATTCAAAACGTATGAAATTGCTGTCTACTAACGACTCTTCCTCCCTGCGTTTCAGTTGTTTCTGAGCCGGCCAAGTAAATGTATGTTTTTTACTTGTAATCGGTGTACTGACAAAATCTTGCTGTATATAAAACTTAAGCAAAAGATTTTGGTGATATAGCGGATTAGAAAGTTCCACTTAGTTTTAGATCGCTAACTAAAGAACGTGTTGACTTAGACGAAATAAATCTTACTCCTGTCATCATTCAAATTTAAAACCTTATATTCGATCAGGTATTCGAAAGTATTTTAAAGATTTCTTAAGATGAACGATTGAAAATTACTCCAGATTTTAGAAGAACTATAAAGAAATCAATAAATTCAAAGTATCAAATTCAAAGCTTAGTTAATTTAGAAATGGGACACTTTCACTTGGTAATGGCTGTGGTTATGCAAAATTTTGACAGCGTTGTGTTGCCTGTAAAAAGTACTATCATACGTATTTCTTTTATTTAATACAAACGAATTTACGAGTTATTTAAGATGCAAGAGAAAAAGTCATAAGTTGTTATGCACAGTTTTCTTCAAATCCATCATTTTGAAATCAAGAGCTGACAAAATCTTTGTGAATACTAAGAATTACTATGCTAAATGGTGAAAAAATATGAAAACAAAGTCAAGAACGTCCAAAAAGTTCAAACGAAGTGTTAGAGTGAAGTACCTACATGATCGAAAACTACGGATAAAGATCATCAGGGAATTCAAGGTTTATAAATACCAACATTTAATATTATGAATAATCAAAGTACTTGGTGTATATCTCCAAAATTTCCTGAAAATTTGTCCCAGAGAGGCTAGATTGAAGTATTGCCCACATGCGCGTGCCTGCGTGGATTACCCCGAATTTAGAAAATTAATGTAATCCAACTTTTTTTTAGAAAATTTGATAGAATTGATATAACTATCACTGACATCACAAAAGAACGTTTTAAAGTTTGCCATATTAAAGATATTAATTTTTAACACCTTTGTTGAAGACTGCAAAACATCTTTTTGTTTTCCAATTTCTTTGCATTGCGTTAAATTCTTAGATTTAATGAAATTTAAAGAAATGGAAAAATTCAAAATGAAAACTTATGTAAATTTTTTTCAAAGTACATAATTACTCGCAGTCATCGAAAAAGTTGACAATTTATTTGATTTTATTGAAAGTTTTTATTTTCTATATCTTAATAACATTTTATAGTATTTTCAAAAGAGTGCACAAATTTAGTAAATGAACTTTTACCTATTTCCAAATGTTATCCTTAAATCTCTGAAATGAGAGCTGAGATGATGGAATGAAATGCATTTTTGGATCAGTGCTCTCGAATCAGTCAAAATCAGCTCTTAAATTTTTTGCACCTTGTAAAATGTGATTGTTTTGCCTTGTGTTATCAGGAATTAATGTTTTATTTTATGATTTTTTTACTTACACAAAGCAACAACGTTCAAATTTTTCCGAGGCGCAAAGAATATATAAGTTAATTTTGAAAAAAATGTGTATTATTTTCAGTTATAAAATGAAATTAAAAAAGAGAGATTTCTTAATGAACTAAGTCGATATTTTTTTACTTTTTGATGTACAAAATATGAAAACTATCGTTTTATCAACATTTTTCACAAGGGCCCAGAAAGTTGATTTTAGTTCAATATTTTTTTTTTCGAGATAACACAAGATCACAACGTATTATGCACGTGCATGTCATTCGGCAATAAAATTGAAATTTCGATTTTTCCGATTTCTTTTAGTGTTCCCTTGGTGACTTCAAGTCGGAGAAACCTCAAAAAGTCGATATTTGAACAAAAAATTTCTTTTGAGTTAACATCACATTTCGAAGTGTTATGCATTTTTAAGTCACATGGTATCAAAAAAAAAAAATAGATTTTTCTAACTTCCTTTGATCCCTACTTAGGTGATTTTTCAAGGTAAAAAAAATCGACTCACCCTTAAATCAAGTCCGGTTGAGCTAAAGTAAAGAAATTCATGAATTATAAATGTATTCAAACATTGAATTAATCCTTATTAGAATGTATTACTCCATTAACTGATGGATTAACTGCGCAAAACGACAGCCATGAGCTCATATATCAAACAATCATCAAGTTCTTCTGGGAAAACGTCAGTCTATAAGCACAACAGACGATGATGCTCTTTTATTGATCTTTAACCCACTAGCGGCTTCCATTCGGAACCATCAAAAGCCATTTTCGCATGGAATAAATTTGATTACCCCGTCTTGTGTTATCATCGGCCAAACCGCGAACGAAACATAATCCATTCCCACAACCACTACTGTCAGACGCATCTTTATTGGATGCCGATCATGGGAAATTTGCATCTCCCAGTGAGACTTTTTCCCGCCCGCACCATTAAATTGGCCATTGATTGGTCGATCTCCGGAAGAAGAGGTGGGAAAATTCAAATTTTATATCGTGTATTGCCTCAATTTCCCAAAACTTGATCAAATATGTGCAACTGGTCACGCGGTCGTCGCTCCTGAAGCCGCATTTCCACCGAAGGGAGCAGCTATCTGGCCAAATGGATCATGTTGCTTACATCATCTTCAGCTAAGACCGCGAAAAAAAAACCACGAGGAAAACCGCCGAAAACACCACCGAACCGAAAAAAAAACACCGACAGTTTCCCATGTGTATCAGTATGTTTTGTTGTTTTTGTTTTATTTCTTACTTGTCTCTCGATTGCGTGCTGCCACTCATTTATGGAATCTTCTAATGGCAAACTGAATTGGTTGGAGTGGTTCAAGATTCTATACATTGAAAAAACTTGAACACTATTAAATTTATTTAAAATTGAACATTGAAGTTTCGAAATTCCTCACTTCAAAATATTGTCATCCAATGAACAGACCTATCATAGGGCTGGTCAAGTAGGCATGTTCATCGATCTTAATACGAGTGGAGAATAAACATGTATGTAAAAAAGACTGAAAACAGTTTTGCAGTATTTTGAGAATCCATCTAATCAATTAAATTTTCTTGTAACATGGAGATTCCAAGAAAGTAGTCAAACATAGCTTTTCTTCGATCATTTTTATTAAAGGCCATTGAACACAACTATCACATGATAACAAAATCCAGTAACCGCAAAGAACTGAATCGGTTTAGTGCGGAACAATAACTACAGTTGTTTGTGCGTTCTGGCCGGGTTGTTTCCGATCCGAAGCGCTTCTTTCTCGCTTCTGGCCATCATCTGCTAGGGGTTTTATGACGTGTGATGACCCGAGAGTCCGGTGAAGAGAGGATTACACTTGCCTTGCCTTGCCTTGCCCCCCATGACACATGGCTGCTTGCGTTTTTGTGTTTGTTTATGTCCGCCTCATTCGAGGTGCTTATTTGCCCGGTTTCGGAAGTAACATTTTTATTGGTGTAATCAAATTTTTCAATGACGTTATTTATTCTGCCAAAATGGAAAGTAAACAAACTCCGGTTCGGGATTTGATTTATGCCCGGCTGGAAAGTAAGAGAAAAACACTGGACTGCCAAATTGGATCGATCGGAATTCCAAATTGGCTGATGATGAGCTCATAATTGAAATTGAAAGTCATTCAGAAGAATTCTCAAGTTTTTCGCAATTTTCACAGAAATAAGAATTGCTAAAATTGACACGAAAACATCAGCAAATATCGTTTCAATGTGTAACAAAATTGTCACAAAACTTACATAAAATTGAAAAAAAAATTTCACAAAATTTTCATAAACCATCGAAACAGACGAAACAGTAGAAAATTGTCACAAAACTCTAAAATTGACAAAATTGACAAAATTGACAAAATTGACAAAATTGACAAAATTGACAAAATTGACAAAATTGACAAAATTGACAAAATTGACAAAATTGACAAAATTGACAAAATTGACAAAATTGACAAAATTGACAAAATTGACAAAATTGACAAAATTGACAAAATTGACAAAATTAACAAAATTGACAAAATTGACAAAATTGACAAAATTGACAAAATTGACAAAATTGACAAAATTGACAAAATTGACAAAATTGACAAAATTGACAAAATTGACAAAATTGACAAAATTGACAAAATTGACAAAATTGACCAAATTGACCAAATTGACAAAATTGACAAAATTGACAAAATTGACAAAATTGACAAAATTGACAAAATTGACAAAATTGACAAAATTGACAAAATTGACAAAATTGACAAAATTGACAAAATTGACAAAATTGACAAAATTGACAAAATTGACAAAATTGACAAAATTGACAAAATTGACAAAATTGACAAAATTGACAAAATTGACAAAATTGACAAAATTGACAAAATTGACAAAATTGACAAAATTGACAAAATTGACAAAATTGACAAAATTGACAAAATTGACAAAATTGACAAAATTGACAAAATTGACAAAATTGACAAAATTGACAAAATTGACAAAATTGACAAAATTGACAAAATTGACAAAATTGACAAAATTGACAAAATTGACAAAATTGACAAAATTGACAAAATTGACAATATTGAAGAAAATGCAAAAATTGACAAAATTGACAGAATTGAAAAAATTTACAAAATTGACAAAATTGACAAAATTGACAAAATTGACAAAATTGACAAAATTGACAAAATTGACAAAATTGACAAAATTGACAAAATTGACAAAATTGACAAAATTGACAAAATTGACAAAATTGACAAAATTGACAAAATTGACAAAATTGACAAAATTGACAAAATTGACAAAATTGACAAAATTGACAAAATTGACAAAATTGACAAAATTGACAAAATTGACAAAATTGACAAAATTGACAAAATTGACAAAATTGACAAAATTGACAAAATAGACAAAATTGACAAAATTGACAAAATTGACAAAATTGACAAAATTGACAAAATTGACAAAATTGACAAAATTGATAAAATTGACAAAATTGACAAAATTGAAAAAATTGACAAAATTGACAAAATTGACAAAATTGACAAAATTGACAAAATTGACAAAATTGACAAAATTGAAAAAAATTGACAATATTGACAAAATTGACAAAATTGACAAAATTGACAAAATTGACAAAATTGACAAAATTGACAAAATTGACAAAATTGACAAAATTGATAAAATTGATAAAAATTTCTTAGTTTTAAAAAATTAAAAAACCAAATAAAATTGAACAAGTTTTAAAAGAAATTCTTAATGTACTTATGGACATAATAAATTAGGCAATTGAAAACTATACTGAATTCATAAACTTTAACTATCGTTTAAAATCTTCAAAATTTTATGAATATGTTTGGAGATTTTGTTATATATTGGTGAGAATTCATTGTTCGAAATGTTATTCAATTGCACTGAATAAATTTTCTTCGAATGTATTTTTAAACCGTTAGAATTTTATTGAATGGTTGAAAATGGAAAATATTATCGTTTTTTTATCTGAAATTTTTATACAGTTTTGAAAGTTCGTCACGTTATTGAAAAAAAGGAAATAAAATTTTCTATTTGTTTAAATTATAAGAAATATTTATGGAAACTAATGAAAAAATGGTTTTAAGGGGTAAGCAATTTAAGTATAACCCATAAAATTAACAACCACCAAACAATGCTTTTTGAATGAATAAACTCTTAAAATTTATTCGACCATTATAATAAAATTGTTCACATCATGATTTTTAATCTTTTTAAAAAATGATTAAATAATTGTAAGGTATTTGGTACAGATTGGAAAAAAAGATTTGTTAGAATGCTTTAAAAAATCACAAATAATTTTTTAGAAAACTGGGAACATAAAATTAGATTTTTTTTTAATTTGTTAAGACAACATTGTTCAAAGTTCTTGTTTAAATAATTAGTGTATAGTGAGAATCACATTTGAATATTTCTATGAAACTTTTAAGAAATTGATGGAAAATGGTAAGAAATAGTTGAAAAACTTAAGAAAAAACTAATAAATTTTGAAGAATTTTTCAAAAACTTTAATAGATATTTTTTGAAAATTGTTGAAAAAAGCAAAAAAATTGAAAAAATTTAGAGCCTTATGATAAAAACTTTGAGAAACTGTAAAAATACTCACAACATTTTCAAATTGTTTTGATTAAAAAGATGTAGCCTTATTGCAATTTCTATCGATAATTTGGGTGTTTGAAAAATGTTCCCAAAATTGTTAAAGCATTGAAATAGTTAAAACACATGTAAATTGATGAAAAAAATTAACAATTTATTGAAATATTGTTGGAAAAAGTTGGAAATGAGAAAAAAATAAAACAAAGTTTTTGAAAACTCATAGGATATTTTTTGAAATTATGAAAACAGGTTGGAAAATTATAGGAAATTTCTTAGAAAATTGTTGAAAAATTAAGAACAACTCAAGCCAAAAATCAGATTTTTTTTTAAATTGTTATAATGTTGTAGAAAATTTGTAAGAAAATGATTGGTAATTTTAAAGACTATTGTTAAACATTAAAAACCAAAGCTTACAAAATTTTCTACCTAGTCAAAAAAGTTTTTAACAATATTTTTATTTTAAGATAAGTAAACCATCGTTTTAATAGATTTTTGTTAATTTATTTTTGGCACATCGGAGGAAGTATATCAGAAATTAAAGTTGATAGGAAGAATAGCAAAGTTAGGAGAAAATTTTACAGGTGTTGAAAAGAGCGAAAGATCATTTTTGCGAGGAAAACTTACTTTACCCACAACATTTCATTATTTAGGAGAAGTAGGACCGGGATTGAGGCGGTACTACCTTAACCTATTCAATGAAATTGAATGAGCTTACATGTGGTGAACACGTATTCTCCGGACGGAGTATACTTCTCCAAGAGTAGTATACGTTTTTAACAATAGTTAGAAAATTAGAAAACTTTAAGAAAATGATTGAAAAGCTGTTGGAGAATTATTATAAGAATAGAAGAGAATATTAGAAAATTACTCGAAAATTTGGAGAAAATTTCTCCAAAAAAATGTTAAATTGTCACAAATTTAAAAAAAATTGAAAATAAATATTGGAATTTCTTGAGAATAAACCCGTTAATTTGATCAAGGCATCTTCTTCAAAATAAATTGAACTGTTGCCTTTTTGCTAATTTCACTTTCTTATTATCACAGCGAAATCTCAATCTGACTATTGGTGAAAGGTCATTCCAGAGGGAGCAACCCCCAAGTCTGGTTACTCAAACATCAGGGTAACTAGGCAGTAGAAAATAAAAATAGACCAGTACAACAAGTTCTGGTAAGGTACCAACTCTAGGAAATGTGCAAAAGCTGACAGTCGTCGTCGACAGAAGAAAGCATCAAACCGGGGCAAAGCGCGCAAAGGGAGTTATTATTCTAAATTTAGACTTGCAAATAAGTTCGACCCATATCATTGTCACAGTCACACCAGAGCCGAAGGCCAACCAGCCGATAGGCTGTCGGCAATATGGGTTTTCGCTTCTTCGGTCTTTTTTTTTTCTCCCGCCCCCCAAGTTTCCAGTCTTCAGGGCGGTGTTTCCCGAGGAAGAAAATGGTAATGAATGGGCTTGTTCGTCCGGCATCGCTTTCTGTTTGCCTTCGGTGCCGATCCGATGTTGCCGGCCGCACATGACGTGCCGATGAACTTTGTGACAGCCGACAGGCTCTCGGACCTATTTTCAGATTTAATATTACCATCGTTACGATTTTATTGGCGTGGAGAGAAGTTTTAGAAATCATACAGGTTAGTGTGTTCAGTTAGATTCCAGCAATTACGATCAATAATTGAGTGTAATGGAAATATCAGTTTCAAAACAAATACGTATTTATAAAATGACAGTAAAACATACAATCATACAGTATAGTGTATTAGTGTATCGTTAAACCCTTGATACTTTAAAATTGATCACCAAGCTGGGCTTCTGATCTTTCTGAACTGTTTGTCAATTTTTCCGGATACCTAAATCTGTTCTGTCTTTTTTTATTGGTTTTTAAATTCCGACTTTTTTTTTTTTTTTTTGATTTTGATTTTTTTTGAGTTTCGATTATAGTCGTTTTACCATTTTTATGGCATTCGCGACTTTATCAACGGTGCAGTTGGCGGATCGTTATTGAAAAACTTATCCGGTACAACTGTGTTCGATGTTTGCTCTTGGGCTCGAACTCGCGGACATCGGCTCAGGAGACAACAGACTTGCCAACTGAGCTATATCACAAGCCCATTAAATTCCGACTGTTTTCTTTCTTTTATAAGTATGTGATCTGTCTTCTGTTTGTGATTGGCGGGAATAGGCGATGGAGTTACTATAATATTAGCTTATAAACGGACATGAACATGATTACACAAATTCACAAGTTTCTAGTCATTCAGTGATGTTTTGAACAGAAATTGACTTCACCTTCTGGTTTTCTAATATAAATAGTTCTAGAAGAATTTTTGCTTTAAAATACGTAAAATGGGTTCTATCTGGCAGGCAATGTAAGCATTCAGTAACGTGTTCCTCATGAAAATTCATTATTTAATTGAAATAAGCCTCTCCGTTGGATTTTCATACAGGAAAATTATCCTAAAAGAGTATTGAAATGACCAGATAAAGCTTAAACTAGGGGAACATGCCCTATTATGCCTTGCTGCTTCAAAAGCTCAATTTAAAGAAAACTTACTTATCAAATTTATAAAGAACTGAACTGTGTTGAGAATTCGCGTCGGTGTGTATTAAAAAACCCTAGTAACACTGATTGTTACGTAAGACTCTTTAAGCCTCTTATGAAACCTAAACTAGGTCTAGTAGCCTGCTTTAAATGTTACTTCGGACGCGCCATAGAGCCGAACACACTCGAAAACACACCAATACTAAAAGAAATTTTGGCTGGAAGAAAAAACCAAAGTGAACTTAAAAATTGAAAACAAAAATTTAAAAGTAGATGCTTTTGGCCAGAATCAACCTTCAAAATAGATGTTTACAATTTTTGATCACTTTCAATCAAAATTGAATTTGAAAAATGTATGCCATTTTCGGCAGATTGGCGCGGTATGATAAAAAGCATATTTGGGCGCGTTCAGTATGATTTTTTATCATGAATTCATAGTTTAACTTTAAATGCTCCTCTACCGATGTACTGTCAACTGGGGCATCATTCAACATTTTTCAACTTCAATGGCTTCTAAAAACTTAATGTCCACAGATAGTCATACCGCTTGTAAATCAAAAGTTTTAAGGTTGATGGGACATCAAATTGGCGTAGTCTGAAAAAACTGTTAGTGTCATCAGTGTCAATTTTCAAAAACATGCGGCTTTCACCATACTAAAGGGTGATACGGTCAAAATTTGGTCAATATCAACTTGACGTATTTCTTTCAATTTTGCATTTAAAAAATCTGAACACCCCTCATTTCGAAGGTGTGTGTGTGTAGAATGTTGCTCCTATTTTGATTTTGGAATTCACTCTTCAGTTGTCAAAATGCCGTCTAAGGAAGAAGAGCAGCGTATCAAAATTTTGCTCGCGCATCGCGAAAATCCGAGCTACTCGCACGCAAAGCTGGCAAAATCGCTAAAAGTTGCCTAATCAACCGTTACAAATGTAATTAAAGTGTTTGGGGGACGTTTGTCGATAGCCAGGAAGTCTGGATCGGGGGAAAATCAAAAACCGGAAGCCGCTGAGTCGACAAAGATAGTTGCCGGTAGTTTCAAGCGAAACCCTAACCTCTCTCTCCGAGATGCCGCAAATAAGCTGGGTGTATCGTCTACAACCGTGAATCGAGCCAAAAAACGAGCCGGACTATCGACTTACAAGAAGGTAGTGACTCCAAATCGCGATGATAAATAAAATACGACGGCCAAAGCGCGATCCCGGAGGCTGTACACGACGATGCTGACGAAGTTTGACTGCGTGGTAATGGACGACGGAACCTACGTCAAAACCAACTACAAGCAGCTTCCGGGACAGGAGTTTTATACGGCAAAAGGAAGGGGAAACATGAAACTGTCAAAGTTCGCGAAGAAATATCTGGTTTGGTAAGCCATCTGTACCTGTGGCTTGAAAAGCAGCATTTTCATAGCTTCCGGGACTGTCAACCAAGAAATTTACGTGAAAGAGTGTTTGAATAAACGTCTGCTGCCTTTCCTGAAGAATCACGGTTGTTACGTACTGTTTTGGCTGGATTTGGCATCTTTACATTACGGTAAAAAGGCAATGGAGTGGTACGCCGCCAACAACGTGCAGGTGGTTCCCAAGGACAAAAATCCTCCCAACACGCCAGAGCTCCGTGCAATTGAGAAATACTGGGCTCTTGTCAAGCGGAACCTAAAGAAGAACAAAAAAACTGCTAAGGTCGAGCAGCAGTTCAAGGCAAACTGGCTTTCTGCGGCATAGAAGGTGGACAAGGTGGCTGTACAAAATCTGATGACAGGGGTTAAGCGTAAGGCCCGGCAATTCGGATTTGGAAAAGCGGAAGCCTAACTGAATATTTTTTCTGAATTTTATACTAATTAAACTTGAAAAAGAAATTTAATTTGATTTTTTAAATAAACGATTCCACCGATTTACACGCGTTTTCTCTCGACCAAATTTTGACCGTATCACCCTTTAATTGAAAAGAAAAAAAATGTTACAAATTTTGTTTTTAATGAAAAATCAATCGAAAACGTACGAAAATTTGTAATTTTTGATAATAACAATAATAATGATTCGAATCATTCATGTAACATAACATTTGGAAATTCTTTTTGATTCGATACAATTAGGCTTGTTAACTTGTAATTTTTAATATTGAACAATATTTCGTTTATGACAAACTTTCATACCTAACTATATAAATAACCTATTACTGTCTTATCGAAGTAAATCTAATAAGTGAAGCTTTTTTGAATTCTGATTTCGTTTTTAAGGATTTAATATTAATTGGAAGATTATTCCGGATCGAGATGCCTGCAATGCGATGGAATAGTTGAATTCAGTGTTCTTGTATTTCTTACAGGAAAAAAAAACTTTTAATATATTATGGAGTTTCTCTTCAAGTATTCTGTGGATAATTACGCAGGATCTTGTAGGGATGCGATGAAAGATATGCAGAATATAAATAAAATTTAATTAAAAATGAAATAAAATAATAGTTGTATTCGATTGTACTGAAGATAAATAAAATAAAATAAATTTCTTTGGCAACTTTTGTTATTTTGGCAACACAAGGCAAAAAAAACAAAACAAAGTCAGTCATTGCTCTATTCTTGTGAGTGACAGACGTGTCTGAGTTAATCTGTGAATTGAGATTCATAAGAATCGTTCAATCACATCAGATCTATATTTGTAAAAATAAAAGAATGGACAATCTATCAAATTTTTTTGTAGCAGGGAAACACTGAAATATCTAGACAAGTTGTAAACGTAACAAATGCATGAGTCTGTCCATGGACCTAACAGAGCAATTTGATTAAATAAAATAACCATAAATAAATAGCGGATAAACATAGCTTTTGAACAATTTGAATTTAGTTTCAACATCAAGGTTCCTCGTGGTGAGATTTAACTGTTTCAAAAATTCATAAATTTTGCCACACTGTTTACTGACTTGCCTGTTGCATGACAAAAATGATGTCAAGATTTTCAGCATAATCGGAGAAAACTTTATCAGAATTTGCCAGATATGGGTATACTGAAGCATAGAGCCTTGGTTTTAGCTGGGTTTACTGGTAGAATATTCTGAATAGACCATTAATTGATTTTAAGTCGTTGAACGCTACTGTATTTTAAAATAGATGGCAGGTTTATTAATGACAGAGAGAAACAGCATTGGTCCTAAAATCGATCCTTGAGGTACGCCAGACTCAATAGAAGTTAAAATCGAAAATCAACCATCTATTATTTTTTTTTTGTGATGGTCCCACAGGACCTTTTGGGTCCTTCCTCCACCCCATACGCTTCTTTAGAAGTGGAAGGGAAATTTTATGGAATGGATCCGTCCATGAAGTTATGATTGAATCATTTTAGCTGCAGATCCAGAAAAAGTAAATTTTGATATCATTTTGCGATCAGCTTTTGCAAAATCTATAAGTAGCATGAAAGCTATTCCTGATGGCGATGTCATTGTGAACTTTTTTAAGTAGTTTCAGTACTATGATTTGCTCTAAAACCTCATTGATTGTTACACAATAATCTATGTTGATTAACATCATCAGTAATTTTATACTTGATTTATTTTTCGAAAATTTTCGAAACGGAGCTCAATAAACTAATTGACCTCAAGTTTATAAATATGGGGATTGTTTGATTTTTTCCAGGATTGGTACAACTTTAACTTTTTTCCACTGAAAGAAAAATTATGATAATAATTGTATTAAAAAGATGGCTTAAGATCGGGAGCATACAAGTAAGAACTATTTTCACCAATCTGATAGAAATGTTATCCAATCCAATAGCGTTGGATGTCGCACTCATGAACAGATCTGAAGTGCAAACCAGATGTAGTATGATGTCACAACGCATACATTTGTGATTTAATAACGAATAAAGCACCAATTGCAATAATGTTTGGTTTTGTTCGAAAAAAATTTAACACTTTTTCTGACAATTTTTTTTTATGGATAAGCATAAGCTGCATACGTTTAGGGGTAAAAACTACTACAAAAAATTTGATTTTCATATTGATGCATTTTAGTCCAAACTGGTAACTAAGTTTAAAAAATATATATTCAAAAAATTTCGTGATTGTTCGAAAAATGTTTTTACCCCAACAGTGTTGGTAAAGGATAATAAAAGCAATATAAAGTTTGTAGGTGATATCATTGAGCCAATTCGTCATACTGGGTAAAGTTTTTTACGGCATCGAAAAATGTAAAAGTTTGTACATCTATTGCTCGTTGCTGTTCAATGAGAATCAAAAACTTAAAAAACAGACTATCTTACAATGTAAGAAACTAAGTCATCATCATTTTGTTATCATTAAATGATAACTTTATTACATTATATTTAAGGAATATTTAAAGAAGGTAGTGTCAATGCAGCCCTGCTCTAATAGTAGTAGAGACTGCTACGTCACAAACACGAAAAATCGTTTAATTTACTAGGTAACTTGCCCTTTTCATTTATAATTCGAATAATCTGCTGGAAATTTTCCACTTAGAAAACATGTTACTTTAGAAGGTTTCTTGTTATTCAAGATCTTTATTGTTCTACATAAGAATTATACATGGTAAACCCGTTGGATAAGAATCATGGCAATAAGTTAAACTCTCAATAACTACCAGCTAGTTCTTTTAAAAACTGAATTGTTCTTCATTTTTGCACGTTTTAGCTCCAAGACGACATTGCATTCAATAATAAAATAAGAAAAATCTTCTAAGAATCAAAAAGCTTAATAACGTATAATACGCAACACAATAAAAATGAAATTGGAATTAATTTTCATTCTGAAACGTGTTTTTCTTTGAAATTTCTGTCATTCCCATATACATTTTCTATACAATCGTTTTTTTGGCGTTACAAATACCCAATATGTAGCCCAGCTCTACCTTATTTTAATGCAAGGAATATATATTAGAATAGAAATTGAAGTAGTAGTATAAAAATGTTGCATCTAACCCTGCTGTTGCATGATGTCCCGTTTGTCACATTGGGCGTTATATGAACTTTCCTCCGACGGCAATTATTGACAGTTGAACGTTTTTAAAATAGCTCTTTGTTTAAGGAATGTTTGTAAGATATTTTACAGTTGAATGAACTGCAAAATAGAGCCAATACTGGACGCTTTGGAAAATTGAACCGAAAAAAAACTCCAGAAACGTTACAAATGTGAGAATTTAATTGAAACAGAACATCCACTACGAAAAACGTAGTTAAAACATGAATTTTTCAAGTGATACTGATAAGTTGCAGTTATTTTGTCCAGGTGAAAAATGGCTTCTGAATGAAATTTTGATCCAAACTAACCTACCTTTACTTTATGCGAATGGAGTTTTTGAATAGGGTAAAGCGTCTATTTATAGCGTATTTTTTACCCTGGTGGCAACCCAGTTGTGCACTAACTGTTGCCAATTTCATACAAAAAAAACGCGATAGCAGCACTTTAGTAAACAACTGGGTTTAAAAAAAAAACGCTATTAATGAAGTTATGAAAATGGTTGCAGATGTACATGTCCAAAAATGTATGTCTGAAATTTGAAATTTTTTTTTCTATGCAGTTGATTTTAAACGTCATTTCAATTAATCATTATAATCCTTTTGTTCCCCATGTGTCAAGCACCGTTGAATTCATTATTTCAAACTTTTTCGTTTTGTTCAATTCATATCTCATAAATCAGCAGGTAGGTACGCAATCCTCAATTCAGCCTAAGCTGCCAGTCTGTGACCATAGTCGTTCGCTCGCTGATTCAAACATACGACCATATTTATTTCGATTTCCATTTGCCACATTTCAAATCTGCTGACAGGTTGCCGACAGCGTTCGTTCGTAATTCAAAGATAGGTACATACATACAGTACAGCCCTTGGAAGGTACTTCCTGTAATATTTTTTTCATAGTTTTTACATCCTCCTGCCGCTTTACAAAACCAGTTGCTGCGCTGCATTTATCTATCTTGTCTGCACTCTTTGATATCAGGTGCCGTCACTTGGTTCTGTGAAATTGAGCTTGTCTGGACCGTTTTGTGTGCTAACTTGAAAACTGGGTACAGTCAAATTGTTAAAATTCATATGAAAATGTGTGTGTGTTTTCCCGTCGGCAATGATTCCAACTATCCGACACAACATGATTTCTCCCGAACAGAATAAAACATACCAGACATTAACTAATTTGAGCTTTCGCATGAAAATCGAGGAGCAGAAGTTTTTCAGTCCCCCATCCCCCAGGGGAACGATATGATTATTTATTGTGACCGACTTTCCCGGCCTGGAGACGGAAGTAGCCGTCATCAGTGGCTGTCATCGACGGCGGTGCTGTCTCTAGTTGTACAACAATTACCTGTGCATCTATCGTGTATCCACAAATTCCAGTTGCAATTTATGGCGTTTGAAATGTTTTACTGCTTACCTGGAAATAGATGGAGAAAAAATGAAAGCTTAATTAATTTGATCAAGAATTAGGTAAATATGTTTTATGTCAAGATGAATGTTAAACCAAAGAAATAATTTAACAAATGTATACGAGAAACGAAGACAAATTTATCAAATTTATCTTTTTTATGGGGGGGGTAGGGTCTAACGGGTATAAAAAAAACACCATTTTCACGCTATCGTTCAAACAAATGTATTCAAATTTTTTGCATTATACAAAGCATTGTTAAAAGAACATTTAGTAATTTTTTCGTAGAAAAATATTGAAAAATGAGCCGGTGACGGAGCATTTTCGAGGATGCCTTTTAGAAAACAGGATTTGCGGTGGACACTGTATCTCAGCACAGAATCATCTGAATTCAAAAAAATCAGAGCAAAATTTTTTTAATAGATGTTTTTCTGTACCCCAACGTTTTTATTTAACTTAAAAATATTTTTATGAAATTTTTGTGGCTGTTTGAAGTAAAAACTACGATTTTTCACTTAAAAATCCGCCATTTTTCACCTATAAAATCTCCCCAAAGTAAAAAAATCAAAAAAGAAAAACGTTGGGGTCTGGTATTTTATATGTAGAAAATATGTTCCAAATTTGAAAAGAATCGGATAAGTAGTTTTCAAATGACGATGTCCATGGACTTTAAAAATGTGCTTTCGAGAAAAACGCGTTTGAAATTTCTGCTCTTGCATTCTTGCAGTATTAGATAGGAGGAGATAAAGGCCTATAACTTCTACAGTTTTTCTTCAATTGACTTGAAAATTTAACACAACATTCTTGAAATGTTTTACAATAAGAAAATAAAAAAATAAAAAAATCGATTTTCTGAAAGTGTTAGACCCTACCCCCCTTAAATGGCCGGCCTTCGACCAGACCGAACTGAGCGTCATTGGAAAATTTAAAAACAACGGAAACTAAATCTCGAGTTATTCTCTTATGTCTGTTTCTTGGAAAATGCATCAGGGGCCAAGATCCAAGATCCGGGATCGGGATCATGATCCAGGTTTATAATCCAGAATTAGGAACCGGTACCCTGATACCGTATTAGGTTTGAGAGAGGCCAAGTATCAGGACCAAAATCTGTATCTGATGAAGATAGGGATCAAGTTTTGTTTCGAGCTTCTTTACGTAAGAATAGTTAAAATATTACATCAAAAGGTATTAAAACCTTGTAAGAATTTTTAATTTTTTTTTAGTTGGTGAATTCATAAAATTTGTTCTTGCCTTATGATCAAAACGTCACCCTCAAAATGCATTGATTAGATATGTTGTCTTGTCAGCCTTTTCGTAAACTGCCGTGGGCGCATTCCACCAGCTATGCGCATTTAGGAACACTTTCTCCTATTCTCAGCGAAAATCTGAAAAAGGCAACGTTCGCTAAAAATGTCTTCGCGCACGGAAAGCTCAGTAGGCCCATGGGCAACGTTGAGACATTGAAATCTATACTTTCAACCAAAGAAATCTGTTTTATCTGTGAGATCGCAGCAATCCTTGCTCGGGACCGGACGTTGTTTTTGTCGCTGCTTTTTGTCGTTTTCATGTCTCGTGATAGGAAATATGAAGAAACATAAATAGGTGATTTATGATCCTAGTGTAGTATCAATGTTTTTTTTTACTTGAAAATGGAGTTTTGAAGAAAAATGTGTGTACAGTACTTTTTTAAAGAAGTTATTCACGTGGAATAAACGGTGTTACGCTCCCGGAACATAGGATCAACCCTTGAATGGTAATCTGCATGCAGACGAGTTGTCGTATTGAGCTCCAGTAACTTGTTCCGGATTTTAAGATAAGTGGAATTTATGATTGTTTTTTACTTTAACATTTCATTAATTTACAGCAATTACACGCAGCAAAAAATGTTTTTAGGGCAAAGTAATTTTCCTTCATTTAGTCGCAAAACAAAGGAAAAATTCTTTTATTCTGGGACATAAAAAATTCCTTTGTTTCTAATCGGTTTTCCTTTACTTCAAAGAAATTTCAACCTTTGAAATTTAAAAAAAATCTTTGATTCAAAGTTTTCTTTTCAAAGAATAAATCCTTTGTTTCTAAAGTTATTATTTTGAATCGATCTCATTATATTTCGCTTCAAATGAAAAGGAACTCGTTTCAATAGAATATTTTTTTTTAATCAATTTCAATTTTGTTTGGATTTAAATACCAAGTTTTCTCTGAATGTAGAATAAAAAGCAATAATGGAACAGCTAAGCTCTAAGCAGAAAGAATCGTTCTATTTTCTCAGGCTTGACTGTCATACAAGATCAAATTTCAATACCGAACTCGATGGGCGGTCAAACATGAAAGTTAATTGATACTTGGTGAACGATAAGTACTTGTTTCCATCGCAAATTAGGGCTTAATTCATTATTGTTATATTCAATAGTGACATTTTTACAACTATGTATTGGTTATCAAAATTTTAACTGTTGTGTACTTATCACATAAAAACTTAGAAATTGTGTATTCCCTTTTATGCTCAGTTATATTTTGACGTGAATAATTTTAATCAAAAATCGATATAAAGTTTGTAAAGTACAGACTATTAATATTTATATGGTAGTTATAGAACTTTATTTAAAAATATTCTGTGCATTATTATTTCTACATACACACAACATTTAAGAAAAGAAATTGTGGGCATTTTTTATTGTCTTCTGGACAAGATAAAATCGAGCATTTGCTAGAACTATTATTTTTTTTTTTTTTTTTTGACTGTTAGTTTCAAATATTAATCAATGAAAGTTTAAGGCAAACCTTGAAAATTGATAACTGAAATGATAATGGAAAACTCGATTTTTTTTTCATTTCCAGACGGTTTTTGTGAAATTTAAGTATTTTTTAAGAGAAAGAAATGGATTGATTGAAAAGTATCTAGTATACTAACTTCTGAACTGAATGTGTTACATTTTAGGTGGCTGTAGACCTACTTTATTACTCCAATTCTCAGCAGCTGAGTAAAGAATATCTATACCGATTACTAGTTAATAAAAGTATGTAGAATTTCTAATCAATACATTTTTTACTTTATTACACCATGACATTTTTTCGTAAAAGGCATAAGGTATTGATAAAATTTGTTAGTTTGATAGGTAGTGGAGTTTAATTTTTTTTAAGTGATAGGTAACAACAGTTCTAAGGAAAAGGTGTCTTTTCCTTTTTTTGTTTAAAAGGTCTTTTCTTGGATCCAATCGCACTAAATCAGGAGCTAAGATTCAGAGGGGTTTAGGTGCAGAAAAGTTTCGAGAAAATTCGCTTCAAAGTTGTCAAGGGGCTAAATATTCAATATTTTTTTGCGAATTTGAGCAGGCAATATTTAATCGAAAAAATCGTAATAATTTTTTTTCAAATATTTTTGAACCAGATCTAGATTGATATATGAAGAATTGATTAATATACTTTATTCAAAATTTCTTTAATGCCTTACACAGCAAAAATTAATTGCTGAAAAATTACAGCAACTGTCCTGTAACAAAAAGGAGCAGGACATTTGCCATAATTTTACAGGTCGAAAAAAAATTACAGGTCCTTTGTTTTACAGCGAGAATATCAATTAATGGCTCCTTGAAAATAACAGACCGGTAAATTTGGTTCATTTTTTATTTCGTTGTTTATATTCCAATTGGATTTTTTTTCTCGAAAATAATTAAATGTTCATATCAACTATTTTTAAGCTGTAATTTTTATTTTTCTCAAGCAGATACAAAAAAATTACAATTTTTACTACACTTTCGGCACTTACAAAACACAATCCACAAGGACTTTTTCTGTGTATCGTTTAAGTCGGCAAATCCAATTTCCTTTTCCTCTTCCTGCCAATTGGAAACCAAACGGCTGCTTGTAGAATATGTGGGAAAACTTATTCATCTTCGTTTGGATGTGTTTGCTTTACTTTGGTAAAGAATCATTTGGGCAACTATTGTGCTGGGGGATGTTTATTCTTCGCTTTTATATCCTGGAAACAAAAGAAAATAATGAAAATTGAATTTCTAACACGTCTTAATTTAATTTAATAAAAAGCTTAATGTTGAAGATTCGTTATTTTGTTTCAAATCCTATTAATTTCAAACAGCACAAATAAATTAAATCCATGCACAACAAATTCTGTTAGTTTGCAGCTGTTAAAAAAACGATTTTTTACTCACCTGAAAAGCTACGGCTTCTGGATGAAAATCCTCTACTGTGCCACCCTGAGACTGACGAATAATTCTGGCTTTCATACAACGTTCGTGAAGCTTTTCGGAACCGACAGCTTAAAATGTTTTCCCGACTGGCGAAGACGTTCCACAGATCCCCGGTGCTTGTGAAAACTCACCGGTTGAAACTCCTTCGTGTGCCCATCGATACCTGTGTGCAAAAGTCGTGGCAGCTCTGGATGTTGCTGTTGTTAAAGATGCGACGAATTAACAAAAACAATTGATGGGTGTTAGTTTTCGGATGGTGATTTTTTTTTGAATATTACTTACGGCATTAGTGCGAACATGCTAATCTGCTTTGCCCGACCGGCGGCCCTTCGAACTGTGCTGCATGTGCTCCCGGACAGCATGATCCGGATGATTCTTGCACCTTCCGCTTCGAGATCCGTAGAGTCTTTGTAACTGCAAAACACTGTTTTGCCATTGCCATTGATGGTCGCAAAATCGCGCCTTGAAATTGTTGTCTTCCGAATCTGCGAAAAAACGATAAAGCGCCGAACCGATCGCACCGACGTTATGTTTTTTTCTTGGAACAATTGCTGGAGTTGCTCCGGCACGAAACAAACACGCGAATCAAAACATCAAAATAAAACGGTACGCGCTCTCATTTTGACGTTTATGCACAAAACTGGGATGCCAGGCACACTTTTCCTAATGAACAATTGAAAATTATTGGAAGACTCGTAATTTGACGCCAAGTAATTTTGGTTCGACCTGTAAAACTACAGTGCATATCCTGCTCCTTTTTGTTACGGGATAATTGCTGTAACATTAAATAATTTTTCATTTACTTTTTGACTGATCAACTGAAAATTACGTGTTTTTCAAATATCAGGTTGTTTTATTTTAAAGGCAACCGTTTTCAATGACACGTAATAGTCATTATTTTTTTCTGTGTATAATAATAGTTTGATAAATACTGATCATTTAAAGCTTTGCTCAAAAATTTCTTATAAAATCGGATAATTCTTTACAATAGATTTAATTTCAAACTAGGAGGAAATGCGATCCATGGAACTTCTCTCTATTTGTTATTTGCTGGATTTCTAATAGTCAGGCCTGCCGGAAACGGATTTACTGCATAGTTTAGGGGTCTGTACTGTCTTTTTACCCATATTTGGGATCGAAGGGCCCACTTCGATGCTTGGTTTGAACTTCGTTAAGTAATAAAAAAAAAAAATCCACAGTTCATGAGTTTTCAAGTCGACAATGAAGAATTTTTGAGGTGATTGTGCAAAGTATCTCAAACACACGTTAATTTAAAAATTTGAAAAAAAATTGGCAAGATGATCCTTTTAATAACCAACACAACGCTGCCAAAACTTTGCATTTCTAAACTTTAGGAATGTATCTATCATCGAAAAAATGTGCCCGGATTCTAAATGATCATAGCTTTAGTTACTTTCTTCAAAATCCTTGATTTGAACTGGGCTTGTGATATAGCTCAGTTGGCAAGTCTGTTGTCTCCTCAGCCGATGTCTGCGAGTTCGAGCCCAAGAGTTAATATCGAACACAGTTGTAAGTTTTTCAATAACGATCCGCCAACTGTAACGTTGATAAAGTCGCGAATGCCATAAAGGTGGTATAACGACTATAATCGAAACAAAAAAAAAAACTTGACTTGAACCATATAAAACACATTGAAACATAAACAAATTTACAAAAAAGTTTCAAGATGCAGAGTGCAGGCAGTTTTTTAGTTCTATTCATGGAAAAATTGGATGAAATCTAAAACATCGATAAAACTTAAGAATTGAAGCTCTACTCTATCTTAATTTTAAAAATCGATTCTGCATTGGATAGAAACAAAAAGATGGAGAAAACGATGAAAATCTTCTGAACCAGCAGAAAAAGCTAGTTATTTGCAAAAAAAATTAACAGAATTTTAATAAATACAAAAGCTGTTTGGTACACCCAAAGAAGAGGTTTCAAAATTTGAATGTCGGCGCTAACTCTATGCCAAAAATGCGCAAAAAGGTGTACTGTACCAAAGATGATATGATTTATAAAGCACTACTTGCATTTACTCGAGTTCCCAAGCAAAATGATGCATGACCACTACATTCTAGTAAAACAGAAAAAATAATGTATTCAAAAAAATTAAATATTTTTAAAATAAATATTTTTAAAATAATTTAAATGGAATCTATACCAATCCCCAAATTCTTGGGAGAGTGAGTGATAACACGAGAAAAAAAAACACGAAACAGAAAGCTCCTACAGTAAAATTCCTATCAAATTCCATAACGTAGTTTTAAAGGAGCTGTGGGTAGTCTTGAGACATCTCCGAAGGGTTTTTTAAAGCTTTGTCTATAAAGTCGAATAAAACTATTCTGTTGGATGTTTTATTATAGCTTATAGAAATAGCTTTAAAGACGTTAAAAAACAGGGCCAACTAGTTCATACGTTAGCTTTAAAGAAGTTGTGCTAAAGCGTAGAATGCGCTTTGTCTTATAAAGGAGCTTTAGAAAATAGTCTTAAACGACCTGTGAAGGTTGGCATAAAACATAATTGTTTCTTGGGTTGTCATAGTCTTTTGCCACGGCCATCATAAAAAAAGCACTGCGTTGGCCGTTTTACCCTCCTTTTTCTTTGATGGCAATTAGATTGTAAAGAATGGGAATGCGGAAGGGATGAGAATGGGATGGGAATTGGATCGGAATGGGATGGGAATGAGATGGGAATGGGATGGGAATGGGATGGGAATGGGATGGGAATGGGATGGGAATGGGATGGGAATGGGATGGGAATGGGATGGGAATGGGATGGGAATGGGATGGGAATGGGATGGGAATGGGATGGGAATGGGATGGGAATGGGATGGGAATGGGATGGGAATGGGATGGGAATGGGATGGGAATGGGATGGGAATGGGATGGGAATGGGATGGGAATGGGATGGGAATGGGATGGGAATGGGATGGGAATGGGATGGGAATGGGATGGGAATGGGATGGGAATGGGATGGGAATGGGATGGGAATGGGATGGGAATGGGATGGGAATGGGATGGGAATGGGATGGGAATGGGATGGGAATGGGATGGGAATGGGATGGGAATGGGATAGGAATGGGATGGGAATGGGATGAGAATGGCATGAGAATGGGATGGGAATAGGATGAGGATAGGATGGGAATGGGATGGAAATAGGATGGGAATGAGATGGGAATGAGATGGGAATGGGAATGAGATGGAAATGAGATGGAAATGAGATGGAAATGAGATGGGAATGGGATGGAAATAGGATGGGAATGAGATGGGAATGAGATGGGAATGAGATGGGAATGAGATGGGAATGAGATGAGAATGGGAAGTGAATGAGAGTGGAATGGGAATGAGATGGAAATGAGATGGAAATGAGATGGGAATAGGATGGGATCAATTGCGATGAGAAAGCTTGTTTGTGCCGGTCCAGCGTAGAATCTTATGCCGATAATTCCACCTCCAAGGAATGTCATTATTGGAGTAGAGTCTTTTTTTTTTCTTTTTTAATAGGAATTTAATCCATTGAGGTCATTCTTCTTCGGGAAAAGATTCTAATTTGTGGATGTATATAAATTTATTGTTTTTGAGAAATAAGATCAGTAGGTAGGTCATCATTCAATCTAACTTTATTTTACTTTGGAATACGTTTTGATAATTTTTTTTTGTTTTTTTTAGATTAAGCTACCCCAGTAAAATACATCTATTCCCCTTATTCTGCGCCGCGCGTGAGGTCACGATAGTCGATTCGAGTCGGAGTCACGTGAGTCTTGTCACCTTATTCCCGAAGCCGATGTGACAGAGATTCATGACCAGCTGACTACTAGATTGGGATAAGAACTCAAAAAGTTCATTCTAAAAGACGTTTCTCACCTAAAGTGACTACTGGAATCGGGTGACTAGGGTGGTTCGACTATCGTCACCACACGTGCGGCGCAGAATAAGGGTGACAAAAAAAACGAAATTTAAGATTACTCTTTTTCAAAAATTAGTTCTGATAATTTTGTTTGGTTTGTTAAGTTTTTTTTTTGGTGAACATTAGTGGTTAGTAATAAGCACTTTAAGTTAAAAAAAAAAGTGTTACAAAATAGTAATTAAACTGAATGAATCCGTATTGTAAAGTTGTTTTAGCTTTAGTAACTATTTACTCAAGATGAACTACTCTTCAAAATAAGCTAATTATTTAAATATCCTAAATCCTGTATCGACTCCTGTATTCTTTTTGAAACCATTAGAAACTCAAAATATAGCACAGAAAGAACAGTAACTTATATTTTTTCGTCAAGGTCATAGAAATGCATTGTGCTCTAAAATGGTTCCGTGCTAATTGTTCTTTCCTTGAATCGCGTAAAATCCCATAAATTAGTCGAACATTTTGCACACTGATCCCCGAAAATGAGAACACACACAGCAAATTCACGAATGCCAGCGAGCTTTAAAACCATTTGTCGTAAATCAAAGTTAAGCGCCCCAAGATTGTCGTCTTCTTTGTTCGGCCTTTTGAGAGTAGGTATAGTAGAGGTTCTTTGCAGTACACGAACTTACGAACGAACCACTTTCTTTTGTCGTACACATTATGTTCTTTTCGGGATTGCTTTCAATGAATGTTTCCTTTTTGTCTGGATGGGGTGTTATTGTTGTTGTTGTTGTTCTTGTTGCTGTTTTCAATTTCATCCCCTCGTCGTCGTTCTGCTTATAAATATGTAGTGCACCTATTTAGAGCCGTTTGGTTTTTTTTTTGCAAATTCAGTGGTTTTGGCAAAGATTTCCCCGGTTCTTATCATTTCACTTGCTCTCAGACTCTGTCCTCAATACACATCTACTTCAATATAAACTCACTTTGTCTTCGCTCATTTCGTACTGCATAACCTGAGGCGGCCGACCGGCAGATCAGCATATTCATAGCCTTTACATACCACGATTGAGTGTCATTGTTGCAAAATGAGGGAAGCGAGCTGAATGGAGGGGACGACATCGATCATGACAATGATGCTGATACTCTTGGAACAACTTGTACTTTATGATTGTTCTTGTTTCAATTGATTTTTTGTACCACGTTTTCCAAATAATCTCACCATTCGACCGACGACAACAGTCGTTGAGATGTTTGAGGATTGGAAACAGGAATTTGAAGTGGACGAAGTTCCAAGTTTTTGCCCACTTGGGTCGTCCAACATTGTAGAAATTAGAGGGAATGCTTTCCTGAAGTAGGTTTGGAAACGAAACGATACAATCAATAGATGATGTCATACAGTTGATTGGTTTCAAAAGTCTTCTTAAGAAGAATCATAATTATGAGTCTGAGGTTTGAAACATAATGACTACAATTTTTGAGAAACTTGAAAAAGTGAAACTGTGAAGAAAATATATTTTCCAAATGTTCTGGAAAAATTCTCTATGTAATGTTTAACTGTGAACCAGCTTAGTGACCGAAAGACACAAGTTTTCCTTTCTTCAACATATTGTAAACGGTAAACTTGTGAGAATGTAAAACATACCTTTACATAGTTCAAGAAAAATGACAACAAACAGTGCAGGGAGAACTTTCTTCCCCTGCTTAAGCCAAAAAGCACTTTGCTTTCTCGATTCTTGGCTCAAACAAGGACTACCCATCTTCGTCAGAAAAATCCTTCTAAAAGAATGGCTGAGGTACGCCACTCAGTGTGGTAAAAGAGGAAATTAAAGTTGGAAACTGTTCCATTCTTGAAAGGATATGCATACACTTTGAATTCGTCAGACAAACATGGACAGATTCACGATGTGGTCCATGGAACCGGATTGTCTAACAGCCTCAACGTCAATGAAGTGCATCGGCGAAAAATTCCCCAAATTGCACGTATCTCTGACGAAGCAGTTTTCGGTTCAAGTGGCGAGACGATGATGGTTCAAGGGATAGGTATCCTACCTTCTTGTTTCCAGAAAGTGAATGATGATGTTTTTACAACTTCTCGGCAGTCGGAAATTGTAGCAAAGTTTTTCGTGTTGTTTCAAATGTTTGATTGTGTCTGAGAAATCCAAATTGACTTTCCTCGCTCCTATGAACGGGATTTGATTTGTTTTGTTCCAACCTCAACTTATTTGAAGGAGTGCATTAAATTCTGAAGTATTTGGGAAATGTACTGCTGATTTCAAATGACCTTGGAACAAACTATGTTGTAAGGGAAATCATCGAAAATAAAAACATTCTTAAAACATGACTTGACATGACCTTTCATGTATCAACAATCCCAGTCAAAAGTTTGAGATCTTCAACTCAAAAACATGAAAATTTCGTTCGGCTTATCTCAATCGTCTCATGACATATTCCATGTCTACAGAGTTTATTCGAAATATCATAAACAGTAACTTCTTTCTGTAAATTTGACAAAAGTACATACTGACTTTCTACGACTTAAAGTTAACCAGATATACTTCAACCGATGTACAGCAATTAACTAAAAATGGAAAACACAAATAGCACTATCTGGCAATGAAAATGGAATAATTTCACCACCGGAGTAATGAAAGGAGGAGGAATAATATGCCCCATCTACAAGAAGGGCGACAACTTGGACTGTGAGAACAACCGAGCGATCACTGTCCTAAATGCCAACTACAAAGTGCTGTCCCGAATCCTACCACCAAATGCCAAAAGCAAACAGATTCGTAGGAAGTCATCATGGAGGGACGGTCTACGACGGACCAAATCTTCACACTACGGCAAATCCTCCAAAAATACCATGAACACCAAGTCCCCACGCACCATCTATATAAGACGCATACGACACGATCGACCTTTAAGAGCTATGGAAAATCATTAACGAGAACGGCTTTTCCGGGATGCTGACCATGATGATCAAGGCGACGACAGATCGAACTCATTGCTGCGTGCGGATTTCGGGTTAACGAATCGCGCAGAGGGCTTCGACAAGGCGATGCATTATCCTGCATGATGTTCAACGTGGAGCTACTCGATAAGCGGTTTACTGGAGAAAGGATGGAAAATCAACCTTGTTTCTTCAGCAAAATTTTCTCAAAGAATGCAGAAGCCAATTCGAGTTGTAGGAGATCCCAAGATGAGAATTAACAGCTTCGTTACTCGCACCGAACAGTGTTCCCACTGCCAAGGAAATCATGAATTGTGGAAGTGCGACGTTTTTAAAAAGGTTTCTTTGTCCGATCGCTATACTACGCTGCGTAAAGTCGGTGCTTGCTTCAATTGCTTACAGAAGGGGCATAGAACGACCAACTGCAGTTCCGAGAGCACTTGCAAGAAGTGCAAAAAGCAACCCCCTGGCAACTTGACAGTTCTGGCGAGTTTCGTGTGCCTGATTCAAAATCGCAGATGTCGCATGTGTACCGCTTGTTTACATACTTTTCGTGCCATGCGTATAGAAAGGGCACATCATCAAATGTGGTGCGAATCAAGCAAATTCATAACTTTCGAATGAATGAAAAAAAGATTCAAGCGAAATTATTATTTTCATTCAATAATCTACCTGTTTTTACATTGTATAAGAACAGTTTTTCCATAAAACGGGAAATGTTCTGATATAATATGAAAATTTTGCCTATCTAGAATTATCATATGTATCGCAGTTAATGAAAATCACTTGATGATTGTTGTGGTAATGTTTTGTTTTACATTCATTGTGTGCGGTTGTCCTCAATAGTTTCGGTGGAAGGGATACTTGTCCCAAACAACAGCCGTATTTCAGTGAATTATTTTGATCAGTCCAGAAGTTTAAAACCTAATAAAGGACACACAGATTTACGTCTGTGTTCGACTTCGACTGAACTTTCGAAAACAGATTCATTTTACATATAACTGAGCAAAAATTTTTAAATTTGAATCGTTTTTCCATTTCTTGAATCAATTGAAATAAAAAATATTTCGATATGTGTCCTTCCGTCATGTTAAGCCGCTTGATTTTCGCTTTGACAGAACCAGAGAACCAGAAAAAACTGGCACACGCGATTTGTATGGGAAACGTCAAGTTGCCAGGGGGTTGGCAAAAAGCGACACCATACAATTCTTCACCCGGAAAACAACAATCAACAGTAGCAATCCGAAACCTCTGCTACGTCTACGAAGTTTCCCGAACCAAACCAGCATACATCGAAAGCAGCGCCAGCTGCACAGGTTGTTCCGGAATCCGAACACCGTTCATCGTTCTGCGTGCAACCCATGGTAGGAGGAAAGCAGATACTTTTATCAACAGAAGTAGTTCTTGTTTGTGGCAAAGCTGGAGAACCGTATCCTTGCCGTGTACTTTTGGACTCTGGGTCGCATACAAACTTCGTGACTGAAAGATTGACGATTGATCCAGTTCTCTCTCGATTCCTGACGGTATCCAATTGGCGGATCCGAACTTCTACGTACCGGAAAAAGTTGACATGCTTCTGGGCGCGGAAGTATTTTTCCAAATGTTGAAAACCGATCGCCTACATCTCTCAAGTTCTGCCCAGTTTGGCTGGGCTATCCCGAACAAGTGTTCCGGAGTTGTGCAATCATTCTGCAATACCGTTGAAGACGAAAACCTGGACGCATTAGTGAAGCGATTTTGGCAGATTGATTCTTTTGGTGACCCCGAACCAGAAAGAGAACCCAAAAAAGAAGTCTGCATCCAACACTACCTGGACACCTACCAACGAGCACCCGATGGACGATATATGGTCCGTCTTCCATTCAACGGTTTGCAGCACAAATTGGGAGATCAAGAGTGATGGCCAAAAAGCGATTCCATGCCGTTGAGAGACGTCTCGACGCATCACTCGATATCAAGCAACAGTACAGTGAATTCCTCAGAGAATACGAAGATCTTGGTCACATGAAACAGAATGCCAACGCCAATCAAGATAACCAACATGCTGCATACTACGCGAATTCCGATTTGATGCTGGCTGATGTTCCGAACGAAAACTGCGAAGTGAGCATTAATACAGATCCCAGCATAAATACCATCATGAAGACGCTCGGCGTTTCATGGAAACCGAAGGAAGATTTTTTTACTTTTGTCGTACCTCAAAATGTCCACTTGAAGATTACCCAAGCAACAAGCGTTCGATACTCAGTGACGTCGCCAAGATTTTTGATCCGCTTGGATTCCTCGGTCCGATCAACACAACAGCTAAGTTAATCATACGTGATCTTTGGTCATTGGGATTGGAGTGGGATGAGCCTGTTCCTCCCTACAACTTGAAGGTTTGGAGCAAATTCTACCGTCAGCTGGAGACGCTGAATAGTATCTCAATTCCGAGTTGGATTTTTGGTGATATGGCAAAGAAAGTCGAACTCCACGGGTATGCTGATGCATCGGAAGCAGCTTACGGCGCTTGCATCGACGTACGTCTTGTTCTGAACGATGGATCATCGAGAATGCAGTTGGTCTGTAGCAAGTCTAGAATTCTACCGACTAAGAAGACCAAACAAAAGAAGATCACAACACCCCGAGCCAAACTTCTTGCTACTCAATTACTGGCCCGACTAGTGACACAACTACTTGATCTACTGAAGCATCGCAAGCAATCGAGACATTCAACATTACAATTCACTTCGTTCGCAACCATCGCCTTCTTTGTTTTTGAGACCGGCATCCGTCTCAGAGGTACTGTTAGAACTCAGCAATCTAGATTCCAACAAATCTCCTGGTGCTGACAATATTACCGTAGACACACTGAAAACACATCACTTGGCGTTCTCCAATATCCTGACAGATATCTTTAATGAAATAGTCGGAACCGCAGTTTATCCCGACGCATTGAAACTAGCCCGAGTAACTCCTATTTTCAAGTCCGGAGACAACTCAGACGTTTCAAACTACCGTCCAATCTCAACGCTCTCAGTATTGAACAAAATCCTGGAAAAACTCCTCGTCACCAGGATAAGTGAGCACCTATCGAGATACGACCTTATAAGCCCGCGCCAGTATGGATTCCGAAAAGGATGCAGTACATTAACAGCAACTACTGAACTCCTGGAAGATGTATATGACGACCTAGACAATCGTAACTACGCCGGTGCCCTGTTTTTGGACCTGAGGAAAGCATTCGACACAATAGACCACTCCTTGCTGTTGCAAAAATTGGAATGGTATGGAATACGAGGTCAGCCTCATCGGTTAATTGAGAGCTACATAACAGATCGACAACAATTCGTGTCTCTGAAAGGACACTCTAGTAGCAAAAAATTCATTACAACGGGAGTACCACAAGGGAGTAACCTAGGTCCGCTGATGTTTCTAGTTTTTATCAACGACCTTCCACAACTGAACCTACATGGCAAAGCTCGGCTCTTTGCCGATGACACCATAATATCATATAGTCACTCCAACCCCCTCCAGATTGTGGAATGGATTGGTAATGACCTGCAAGTCCTTCAGCAATACTTCGATTGTAACCTGCTTTCGCTTAACCTATCAAAAACATCGTACATGTTATTCAACTCCGGTCGTCGCTCCATACCACAGCTGCCATTAATCCGTATAGGCAACACGATTATTGAACGTGTGCGCCAGTTCAAATATCTGGGATTACTTCTGGACGATACCCTATGCTGGTCAGCCCACATAAAGCAACTGAAACGAACACTCGCTCCGGTCTGCGGTGCAATATGGAAAATATCAGCGTTTATTCCTACTCACTGGCTGATAAACGTTTATTTTGCGCTGTTCTACTCGAGGTTACAATACCTAGTATCGCTGTGGGGCAAAGCATGTAAAAGCCGCCTTAGGGAACTGCAAACCATGCAAAACCGTGTCCTCAAGACTGTCTTCAAGTTGCCTTATTTATATCCTTCTGAGTTGTTATATGGCATAAATAACTCGGTACTTACTATACTTGGTCATTTTCTTCTGATATTCTATCCGTCTTTCATTTCAACTCTTTAACCCTCACCGGTAAAGCCGCAAATTAGTTTCATAAAGTGTTAATTAACTATTATATTGTATAAACTTGTGAAATAGCAAACGAAAAGTGCCAAGCACTCCTTCACAGAGCATTATCTCGCTCACTGGAGTACTCATACATATTTTGGAAAAATATTGTAAACGAATTGTTAAAATTGTTTTGATAGGGTTTTGTGCCTGTTGGAGAAGAGGCTTCAGAGAAGCTTAACTCCAGCGGGCTTTCCCTGTCCGAGGAAAAAATAAATAAATAAATAAATAAATAAGCGAACTTTTGACTCCATCGTCCTGTGGAGTGACTCTCAAATCGTGCTCTGTTGGCTGCGTCGTCCTCCAGAAACATTATTAGTGTACGTCGGAAACCGAATGCGAGAGATACAGCAACTGACGAACACTCTTGAGTGGCGGTACATACCATCGAAAGAGAACCCTGTGTATGTCATCTCCCGAGGTCTGTCACCAACAGGTCTTCAGACGTCTACTTTGTAGTGGAATGATCCGCCAATTATTCAAACCAATCATACCGAATCGCTGAACCCGATTTCCTATGATGAATTACCGGAATTGAGACGAGTCGCCCTACCTGCTGTCAATGAACACCCTCGAGTCGAACTATTCAACCGAATCAGCCGATTTACCATCATGCAGCGGTCCATGGCATACGTGGTTCGCTTCTGTGACTACGTTAAGAATAACAGGATAAGATTGACTAAAGGATCTCTAACAGTCGATGAGATTCAGCGGTCTACTACACTTATGATTCGACTAGTGCAAGCCGAAGTATTTGACACCGAGCGTCGAATGCTAACCAGTCCGGAACAATTCTGGCATCCCCTGAGACATCTGAACCCATTTGTAGACCCAAAAGACGGCATTCTCCGAGTAGGTGGTCGCTTGAAGCACGCTGACATACCACACGAAAGCAAACATCAAGCCTTATTGCCGCAGAAGCATCCATTTATTGCAGTTTTGTTGCGGCATCTTCATCGCTCCAACATGCATATTGGTCAACGAGGACTCCTAGGCATTGTTCGCCAACAATATTGGCCTCTTCACGCCAAAACCCTGATTCGCCGAGTGATACATCAATGCGTGCCATGCTTCCGGACGAATCCTCGTCCGGCAACTCAACTGATGAGCGATCTCCCCGACTAACGTGTTCGACCAGCACCAGTATTTGCAGATACTGGTGGAGCCCTTCAAAATTCGTTCGAGTATAGCAACCCGTAAACCGCAGCAGACCAAGGGGTACGTCTGTGTCTTTGTATGCATGCATACCAGAGCCTTGCACTTGGAAGGCATCTCAAAGCATTCATAGGCACTCTACAACGCTTCGTGAGTCGTCGTGGAATTCCTCGTAACCTGTATTCGAATAAAACCACCAACTTTGAAAGAGCAAACAACGAAATGTGTCGACTAGCTGAGCTTTTCCGAAATGAACACCATCACCTTGAGTGATTGGCATTTCATTCCACCACGCAGCCCCACTTCGGCGGTATTTGGGAGGCCGGGTCAAATCGGTGAAATTTCATCTGAAACGAGTACTTGCTGAACACAAACTTTCCTACGAGGAGTTGGCAACGGTCCTTACACAAATTGAAGCCATCCTAAATTCTCGTCCTCTTACGCCTACATCAGAAGACCCCAACAATTTGGGTGCTATTACATCTGCACACTTTTTGATCGGCCACGAACTCCAGGCGATACCAGAACCCTACTATCAACACATCCCTCAAGGTCGAATCTCAAGATGGCTGTTTGTGCAGGACTTGAAGCAGAAATTTTGGAACGTCTGGATGATCGACTACCTTCACGAGTTGCAGCGTCGCCAGAAGGACTTCAAGGTTACGAAACTCAAGGTTGGCGCACTTGTCTTGGTTATCGACGACAACACACCGCCGCTTCAGTGGCTGCTTGCTCGATTACCGACCTGTATCCTGGTCCTGATAACGTTGTTCGTGTGGTCGGACTGCGGACACAAACCGGAACAACAAGGAGAGCAGTCAAGAAGATTTGTTTGTTGCCCCTGGACAACGAGGAGGTCGAAAGAGATTTGAAATGAAACATTTCAACGGGCCGGAGGATGTTTCATCGTGTAGTCATCTAGACTGCAACCCTGGACGAGTAAAATCAACCTACAGTTGTCAAAATAAAATATAAGTGAACGATACATTTATACACTAATACAAGAAAAATAGATCAGACTAAAATTCGATTCCAACTGACTTTTGCATGACACAGTTCCTGACTGGTCACGGATGTTTCATGCAGTACCACCATCGGTTTGGACACGTGGCTTAGCCATCCTGTCTAACCTGCGGAGACATAGAAGAGACGCCAGAGCACGTAGTGTTCAGCTGTCCAAGGTTCGAAGAGGTACGTGCTAACATGATTGCCGCCTGCGGACCGGACACGACAGCCGACAACATCGTGCGGAGGATGTGCGAGGACGCCAATACTTGGCGCGTGGTCAGCGATGGGTTCACCCGGATCATGACTGCCCTGCAGAGGAGTTGGAACCAGCACCAGTCCGCGATCGGTGTAGGGTGACTCCCTGAATAGTGTGTCGGGGAGCACCTGAATAGTGTGCGTCCGACCCTGGTAGTAAAGCATACAAAGATAAGACTCTACCTTCTGCGTTTGCCGAGCTGCTAGGTACGTCGCGCGCCTGTGTGTAGGATACCTCCAACGTTATCGTCGCGGAGTATCCGAGTCGAACGCGCCGTCTGCGACGGAGGCTGTGGAGACAAGACATGACCTTCTCCGCAGTCGAACTCGTAGGGGGAAGAGTATTCACGTCGCGAAGTACTCTCGGGTAGAGTGGTCTCACGTCGCACAGTGGGCCAGGAACCACACTTTTGCGGTCAAAATTTACTGCAGGCCAGAGGCTTCGTTGTAGCTCATCGGTGTCTTCCTGGCCCACTGTGCGTCGCCGTCGGATGAGGCACTCGAGTCGGGTAGGATGACATCACCCTCGGGATTCATCTGAGTCGCAAGCGTCTAAGACCCGTACGTGTGCTGTGACAGGCGCGAGTCTAGGATAAGCTGCTCTCGATTCGGCACACGGCGGGCAAAAACCCTAGGGTTGCCAGCCAAAAAGGGAGGAGGAAGACCGGACCACGGTCGGAGTAGAATGTCCTTTCGGCGGGTGGCATTCGAGTAGTGTGCGTCCGATCCTAGCAGTAAAGCATACAAAGATGAGACTCTACCTTCTGCGTATGCCGAGCTGTTTAGGTACGTCGCGATAGTTGTGTAGGATACCTCCACCGCCGCGGAGTATCTGAGTAGAACGCGCTCCCTACGAGGGAGGCTGCGGGGATAAGACTTGACCTTCTTCGTAGTCGAACTCGTAGGGGAAGAGTATTTACGCCGCGAAATACTCTCGGGTAGAGTGACTTCACGTCGTCGGCGGGTGAGTCATCTGAGTCGGTGTAGGATGAATTCTTCGCCGGGAATCATCCCAGTAGTTTTTCGTAAAGCCCCGGACGTGTGCTGTGACAGGCGCGTGTCCAGTATAAGCTGCTCTCGATCGGCACACGGACAGGCAAAGAAGAGAGGGCCTCGTGCCAAGCCAGGCGGAGCCAAGATCTCAAGTCGTTAGAGGAGAGGTCATTGGTCTATTGCAGTGGTCTCGAACAGAGGCGGAGCGCACGTTTTTCGTGGGAACCAAGCTAGTCTCGATTTGCGAGTAAAGGCCGGATCTCAAGTTGTTAGAGGAGAGGTCCTAAGTCTTGAATCGTAACAAGAGGCAGGGTATATATGCTGGAGTTTGACTCGAACTGGAGTTTGCCGATGAGCGCTTAAGCGCGGACTTGGTCTCCCATCGTGGGTATAGCCTTTGTTGCAGGTCCGGAGGAGAATTATGGTCAGAGGCCCCAGGTGGACTTTATGGCGTAGGGGTACATAGTATCATGAGTCGTCCAATTGCACCCATGGACCCAGAGTAGCATACTGGGGGGACTCGGTCGCTCGCCGTGCCTTGGAATGCAATCCGTAAAAAGGATTTACCACCTGGGTGATCAACTAATAAAAAAAAACTAAAATTCGATTCCAACTGAACCACACGCGTTTTGATTTCTTTCCGCAAATTTCAACCGAATGTATACAGTCCACCATTTTCATTCGCGACCACGCGTAACAAGAAGAAAGGGTCTAAAATAATCATTGAAACATTTCTCGTGTATCCAAATACCCTCGCATGCAAATTCTCGCATGCAAATTCTCGAGTTATGTAAAAAAAAATGTAAGACAGCCCCCCTCCCTCCTTAAAATATCACCATTGGTTCATTCTGGTGAATTTTTTTTTTGTAGTAGTACAATGGTTCGAATATAATTACAATGCAGAAATCTTTGCAGATGGCTAAGGTATAATTGTACAAAATTTTGTTGAGAAGTATTGATTTTTAAAAAAAAATTGAGCAAATTGACCCATTCTCACCCCTTAGAGGGGGTGACTATGAGTCAATGTTGTTGCAGTTGAATATAATGTTACCAAAATGATCAAATTGACCAAAATTTAAAATGAAAAATTGTCTGTTGTTGAATATCAGAGCTATGGTTGCCAAATTACCGTAATCATGAGTAGGTTTGGGCATTAAAACCTCGGCTGTGCCTCAAATAGTTAAAAAGTCACCTCCTTGATCCAAAGTAGACGGTAAATGAGAATATTGCAAGTGGAACTGAAACTTCTTTTATTGTAAAAATCATTTCCTTAAAAATTATAAGATATTTGAACATGAAAATTGCTCTCATGTATAGAAAATAGATGTCTGCTCATGTGCATATAGTTATCATACCCTTTTTAGTATTCATACATTTACAGTAAGGGCATGTGACATAGCTTAAAAAGTCAGTTGCTTCCTGAGTCGATGTCCGTGAGTTCAAGCCCAAAAGTAAACACAGGTTTACCAGATAAGTTTTTCAATAACTGTTCGCCCACTGTAACGTTGATTCAAATTCTCGATAGCCATAATCATGCTAAAACGACTATAATCGAAACAAAAAATACATTCACAGTAAGACACGAATGCCACAAAGATGGTTAAGTGTCTCGAATAAAATATTTATAAAAAAGTTCATTTAGAGTATTTTTCTTAGTGTGTGCATTTATCCCGCCTCTCTTCATTTTAAATCATGACCGAAATGGATTTTGATTAACTATAATAACAGTGGATTTTGATCTGATTTTTTTTTCAAAAACCATCAAATGAATCTGATTCCAGATTTCTAATGTTGGGATTCGGATTACAAAAAGTAGATTTAATGTCTGAAAAAGTTTTTTCACTTATTTTGTTTCCCCAGTATGTAGGTATTGGCTAAATCAATTCTGGGATATCAGCATTCCGAATCAATCAACTCAGGAGTTTCGATATGCCTTTTACTCACCCTCGTTACACGACTAACCTGACTCCATTGCATAATGTTTTATTTGTTTTACTTATACGACCACCTGCCTTCCGACTGGGACATTATTTATTCACTAGGTTCCTCCAGCCGGGTAAAGTTAATTGATATTTTATCCGATCGAACTGATTCATATTCCTGCGAATGTGGACCGGATGAGCTAGTTACATAAGTTAAACACTTTTTGTTCGAATTCAGTTTCCTTAACCAAATAGGGTGAACTTTTATGGTTATGTCAATTTTCATAAGGTACAAATTTTCGAATTGTGTGTAAAATTAATACAGATCGTCAAGGAATTCTCAAAATTAAATAATTGAATCAGTATCGTGTTGTAACTTTCAAATTAACAAAAATAAATATGCGATATGAGAAGTTTTAATATTCAGAGGCTTTTCCAATTAGCGATCACTTAATTCTCTTCAGGTTCGTGTTTTAATCTGTGGGGTCTAAAGTTTGCCAAACCAGCATAATAAACGAAACAAATTTTCTCCTCCGCCGGCCGGTTCAAAAGCGTCAACTAACTAGCAACATCGGAGGCAGCAGGTCGATAATGAGATACGCCCACACGACGTCACAAGACAAGTAAAATCAGTCGCACCCACAGCAGGTGTTTGAAAATCAAGTTTAATTGAGTTATCCGATATTGGAAAACACTCACACTCTTTGTCTGGTTTGGTGGTACGAGATCCAAATGGGAAAAGCTATTCCGCTCCTTCTTGGCTCTCTGTTCCAGGTTCATATTATCGAATCCCAAAGCTAAGGCAAGGCTCAAGGTACCCAAGGAGAAATTGTTCATTCATGTAATTCTACCTGCCAAGGTAATCTTCTTTCGTCCATTTCCCGAATGGAAATGGTGCGTAGTTACTTACCGAGCGTTTCCAGGTGCTTTTAATAGCAGTTTATCGGAAAAACGGAGAAGCTTGTCGATTATAAAAAAGTTAATCGCATCGTTTTTTTTCTTTTCCAAGAAAAATTGTTTCAAATGACATTTGAACTAAATTTACTAATTAAAATAACAAAGATTAATCTATCAATTGACACGAAAAAATTATTAAAAAAGTTGACAAGTCCTAGTTCCTACTTCTCAAATGTTGAGCTGCGCATTTCTCGAACAATATCGAAGCAGCGGGTGCATGCAAGAATATTAGTTCTATCTGTAAGGTAAAAACATTGGAACATAGGTACATGTACCTACGTAATACTGAAACGGGAGCCAAGTTTAACGGCTGGCGATTATGGCAGCGATTATGGGGAAACCGGTGAATAGTAATTTTTCTTTATCGATCAATTTTACATCTCCGGCTTGGCTATTGGAGATGTTTCCCGTGCTATTATAGTTTTGCCGTCAGTGATTTTTTGGGGACTTGTTCAATAGTTTTTTCATTTGTTCAATATTTATCTTGATTGACTAAAAGTATTTGATTAGATTTTTATTTCGTTCTCTCTGTGTAAGTTATCTACTGCTAGCTGGTACTACTTTTGTGACTACTCTTTTTCTCTTTCCCTCTCATTTTTTCTTACTCTCTTTCAATCTTTCTCTTTCTTTCTTTCTGTCTTTCGTTCTTTCTCTCTGGGTGAAGTATCAAAATTAGTGCCAAATTTCCAAGTTCATCGATAAACAGTGTTTATTAACCCTAATCCACTCTTGAGTGTCAATCAGGGCCGTACACGGAGAAAAAAGACCACAGTTGTTCTAATTATTTCAGCTGATTATACTAATCATCAAAGCGTAGTTGATTTTTTCGCATCCAACTATAAATATAATAGACTCCACTACAAACTGATGATTGACTTTGCGCAATCAACTATGAATATAATAGAATCAACTGTAATGATATAATTGATTCAATTGTTAAAATGATAGATTCAACTACATTTTTATGATTGATTTTAGGCATTCAACTATAAATATATTAGATTAAACAATACAATTGCTGGTTGACCTAGAACATTTAACTATAAATATGATAGATTCAACTACAAATGAATGATTCTAGGTATTGAACTATAAATATAGTAAATTAAACTATAGTTGTATGATTGATTTTGTGCATTCAACTATAAAAATAAAAGATTGATTTGATTATAAATATGATAGATTCAACTATAATAATATGATTGAATTAATTATAAAAATGAAAGATTCAACTATAATAATATGGTGATATGGTTGATTTAATTATGGTGTTTCCGCAGATTGCAGGTTCAAGTTGTATCTTTTTCGAAAAATTCATGATATTTACGGCTTATGTTCTTTCGTTCTTTGATACCTCATGTTTCTCTATTTCTTTCCATCATCTACGAAAATGTGATTATTTCCAGGTACAAAGATGTACCAAGCGATTTCATAACATCAGTATTAATTTTTAACAATTTTCTATGCGAACCCCGCTTTTTGGATTTGGAGGGATTTGAAAGTATTATTTAAACCATTCCCGGTTGCTCGGTCCAGCGGTTTCCTGAAATTGTTCAAATTGAGTCATATTTTTATTAATTTTGTATTGGAGCCCACCTCTTTACAGAAGGTATTTTAGAAAACATATCCGATCCCAAAAACTCTTACATTACATGCCATATTTCAAATTGTTCGGTTGAGTATTTTTCGAGTCTAAAGGGAACAGACAGACAGACAGACAAACACTCATTTTTTATTGATAGAGATGAGTGTCCTCATTATTTAAATGAAAAAGTCTTTCAATACAACTAATCATATAATTAGATCAAAACCTGTTTGCCAAATAAATAAATCATCTCCTCATATTAAAACCCTAATAATGATCAATTTTTCACAAAATTTGTTCGAAAATTGATCGAATTTTATCATACCTTTGAAAATTTTGTATTGGAGCCCTCTTTACAAAAATGGTAATCGTTTAGAAATTTATTTAATAATCTCATGACATCAAGTATTTTATAATGTACCAAATTTGACTAAAATCGTTCGAAAATTGTTCGAGTTCTGATATATTTAACAATGAACATGAAAGAACCCCCCACCCCCTATCCTACAAAAATATTTGTAAATACAATTATTGGTTCAAATACAGCTAAACCTGTCTACCACCATAATAAATCATTTAATTATGTCAAAATACGTTTGTGTAAGACATTTGATGAAATTTTTTAAATCAATTGTATAGATCGTGTCATAATTTATGTAAATTTTGAATGGGAAACCCCCCTCCCTTAAGTCGGAGGGGTTTTCAACTATTATAGAAACTATCTCCGGCCCCAAAAACACTCAGACGCCAACTTTAACGATGATCGGCTCAGTAGTTTCCGAGTGTATAGGGAACAGACAGACAGTCATTTTTATATATAAAGATAGTTGAATGTACGAAATCAATCAGCTTGTCTATCATATATATTGTTGAAATTTTGATAATTATAGTTGGTCGAGAATCAATCAGATATATAATTGAATATAAGTGGATTATTGTTAGAAATACCATACTTTTTTCTCCGTGTAGGAAGAACCGCGTCATGGGGGTTTGGTGACCTTTTTTTTAAAGATAATTTGGATCAATTAATACATGAAAAACAAATTAAACCGATTTTTTGATTATCAAAATTTATAAAAATGACCTGCCTGTCTGTCTGTTCCCTATAGACTCGAAAACCACTGAACCGATCAATGTGAAATTTGGTATGCAAGAGTTTTTGGAGTCAAAGATAGTTTCTAAAATACTTCCAGAGCGCTCCGACTCTAAGGAGGGGATGCTCCCATACAAAATTAACACTAGAAGGACCGGCAAATTGAATATACCTATTCGGACCGTGACCAGTCAAAATGACTGGTAAAGGGGAAATTTTTTATATCATAATATTTTTAACTTTTTTCTTTTGAAATTGTTTTGTTATTTATTCGATATCATTTTTGTTATAAAATGGAAATATTTTTTCACCATGGGTGCACGGAATCACCTCAATGTGGCATAGTTGACGAATGCGTGTATGTCATAAAATGAATATGTCAAATAATTATCAAAAAATCAAAACACATTATCAATCTAATTGTTAAATCATGTTAGATGGCTATGGGTATTGACTTTGGGTGCACGGTTCCACTTCAGTTTTGTTTTAGTAGATATTTTCTAGCATCCATCGCTCTGAAATTTTTTAACACGTTGCCTATAAATTATACCTGATATTGTAGGTTTTGAAGCATATTTTTTCAACAAGTAGAGCAATTTACCATGGGTGCACGGATTCACCGCTATTCATCCAAAATCAATTTTTTTACATGCTAAAGGTAAAGAATAAAGACTTTTATAGATTCAAATAAAAATGTGTGTTATATACATGGTTTTTCACTATGAGTGTACGGATTTACCGCGATTTAATCAAATATTGGACTTTTTGCAAATTTTAAAAAAGCATTTTTACAAATCTTAACTAAACCAAAGTCGAAACAATGTCTTTCATGTTCAGACATAATGATTTAAATATCGATTTTTATTTAAAGTTCCGTTTTTTCAATCCTGGAAAAGAAATATTTCAATTTTATCTTGAAATAATAAATTTATTATTGATATTTACGGCTTATGTTCTTTCGTTCTTTGATAGTTCATGTTTCTCTAATTTCTTTCATCTTTCATCACATATGAAAATATAAATTTATTTATTTATTATTACAAAACAGGTTTTTGCAATCGTACATTTATCTGCTAAGATCTGATCAACATCCAGAAAATTGGAAAACGGTTACCATGGACCGAGTGAGTTTTAGGGATTATATGCATCAAGTTATGTCGTGCGACGGAAAACAATGAAAATAAAAATAATGAATCAACAATGTCAAATGTACACGTTTATTTGGTTTTCCTTAAAAGTTTTTTGATTGACAAATATTTCATTTCAAATACCTATCATTTCAAACTCAAAAATATGTTGTGTTCTGAAGCAACTTGAAAACTATTTCACTCTATATAACATACAACGGCGAATTTGCAGCCATTCCGTGCACCCATGTTGGAATATCCGCATCCGATGTGGTCTATCAGATAGGCTGGCGCGAGTCTGGTCTAGGTATGCCAGGCGTACTGGGATCGATTCCTTGTATCGGCAAGCAAATTCTTGGGTTCAAACCCCATAAGTTGCCGACAGGTAAGATGTGTTTCCTCTTAAAATAAGAATGTTCAATCAGTTGCCAGCTGGCCAGGTATATACACGGGTTCCGGAATACCTGTAAGTAAACTTCCATTGGAAATTTGTCGAGCCTAATAATCTAAGAATGCATGTGAATACATACTTGGGCAGAAACTGCGGTGAATCCGTGCACCCATGGTGGATGACCAACATATAAAAAATATTCCGTGCACCCATGTTGAAATATCATTTAAATTATTCAGTTTCATGACTGATGTCTTCAAATTTGAATAAAAAGTACACAATTCATAATTATTTTACTCATACTAGTTTAGTATAAAACATATTCATCACCTAAAACTACTCGATTACTCGAATGGACATGTGTTAAATCTAACATAACTTTTACAAATCTTGATGAAATTTCGCCAAATTTGGACAGAAAGTTCGATTATAGTTGAGCAACAAAACAGACCCAAAAAATTGGGAGTCAAGTGCTTGGAGCGCCACACAGTGGCCAATCCGAGAACTTTTTCTTCAAATCTTCATGACTTCGCATCGAAAATCAATAATTTCATAACGAATGACACACTTCTGCCCACCATAAATCAACTAGGACTCATTGTCTTGAATGTAGCTTGCAAATGAAACCAAAAGCAAGCGAAAAAAATTTATCTTGTTTGAATTATAGGGTTGTGAATTTTACCAGTCATTTTGACTGGTCACGGTCCGAGTGTCCATGGCGAAATTTTCTCGCTTACTAAAAGAGCTAGTGAAATAAAAAATACACAGTTTTGTAGAGATTCAAAATTAATGAAAAGTCGTATTTTTTGCGAATTTTTAAAGCAAAGTATGCAAAAGATATTCAACAAACAAAGTGTCCAACCAGTCATTTTGACTGGTGTGGTCTTTCTAGTGTTAATAAAAATATGACATAATTTGAACAATTTGAAACTACTGAATCGATCAACGTGAAATTTGGTGTGCAGCCGTTTTCAAGACCGGGAATGGATTTTATTCAGCTTTCTTACCTCTTCGAATCCAAAAAGAGGGGGCTTCCATATTTTACAGCAACTTATGAAAATATATCCTAAAATCTTTAAAATGTTAAGCTAGATTTGTATATGGAATCCTTTAATTATTAAAAAAAAAAGAAAACTTACTTTTATCAATGGTTGAAATCTTTGAATTTTCTAAAAAAAAATCTGGCGAATTAAGCTTATTAAAATTAAACATAGAAATACATTTTTTTTAGAAAAGCTTCAAATTTCTGAAACACTTAAAAAAAGGTCATATCAAAGATGCTAAATTTATCCAGCTCTTGAAATTTGATCATTTGATAAATGAAATTTTCATTGGCACATTAAATTTTTGTGATCAAAATTTGATTCTTCCAACTCGATCTGAATTCAAGATTTAAGGTAAATATTAATAAAGGCACAAAACAAAATTCCAATAAATATTTTACGGGAAGATTACATGATTCTTTATCAGCAAATATTTTAATGAGAATAGAATTAAAATACCCTAGAAGGTTTTTTTTATAAATATAGTCCAGTTTTTTTAACCAAACAAAACTTTCAAAATAAACTCAAATTTTACTATATTCTATTTGTGATTTTAATTCCCCACGGAAATAGTCATTTAGATCATTTAAACACATGCGGAGATATGTATCTCGTTTTATCTCTTGCGCGAATGTTATAACATGTTAAAACATGTTATAAGATGATTCATCACTCAACGTATTAAAAGCTCACACGAGAATTCGACATACGGTATCGGTGTTTTGTGTAACTCATTTACGAGTCTAAATTTTGTACATTAATTCAGAATCTGAATCTTGAACCTGCATCCAAATTTGAATTTTGGATGTGGATTCGAATTTCTATATGGTTTTTGAAATGTACAAAAAACGATTCCTGAATTTAAAATCCAGATCAGAATTTAAAATACAAGCAAAGATTTGAAATTTTTTTCAGAGTCCTCAGGGTCATGAATCTTTGATTTAAATCTGAATTCATTATTTCAATTATTTATATTTAATCCGACTTGCGAATCTGAATTAACACATTGCGAACCAAATACGAGATATCTCGTTTCTTCGCTTGTCGCTAGTGTGCTCTAAGAAGCATAACTTAAATGTTACGAATTTGATAGTGAAATTTAACACAAAAATTTAGATTACTCGATAGGCATCTATTTGAAAATTATTCAAAATGTTTTCTGAATAAGTAAAATCCAATATTACGCATTATATTGAGGTCATACCTACCTATGGAAGAACAAAATAAAAACCAGAATTTCTATGTTATACATGTCTGTTTTTAATTTATCACATACTTCAGTAGTAAGTTTATGAACAATTTTCGACAAGGAGAAGAATGAAATCTAAGAAAAGCATAAAAACATGAGAAAACCGAAAATTTACCTAATTTTCGAAAAAAAAATCATATGGTAGTATCAGAAATCCTTGGTTCATGTGTTTTTCGATCCAAAATAGCTATTGACAGTTAGGTCTTAAACTAAACACCATTCTGGATTTTTTTTAAGGAAAAAATGATCATAGAAGGTTAGGTAGAAGAGAAGAAATCTTTAGGCGGGGTTGGGAACAACAGCAACAAATCGAGAAATATGATCAATATTTGCAACCAAAATAGTAGGTACCGTAAACTGGGGAAACATTGATCACTTTTTTAATTCATTTTCGAATATTTTTAAAGGTGTTGTTTTTTTGTAACACTTTCTTAAAATACTTACAGAGGTAAGGAGTATAAAGCATGATCATTGAAAGCAGAATATTCAAACGAATTTAGTGGATATATCTAAATGTTTGTTACAAAAACAGATTTTATGTTTCGGGGTAACTTTGATCACTATGGTTCTTACGTATCTCAACATCTTCAAAATTATTGTTTTGATGCCAATTAGCTAGAAGGCTAAAAACATCAATAACAGTAATCTTTGTTTGGACTCAATTGAATTTTTCAAAGTTTTCGTTCAAAAACAAATATACTTAAAAGATGGACAATTTTGCGGCATACATTTAGGGGCAAAAATTATAAACATTTTACAATATTTTTTGACCTCAAAAAACAAATGAAATTTTACCATCATGCATTTCCCTAGGTCCTTCCACACACTTCCTATGTTCTTTTTTTATTGAAACTTAACCAATTGATGGGGTTTTTAGCCATTTGTTCTATAAAGGATTTCTCATAGAAAATGTCCGTTTTTTAATATCAAAAAATTATCATATAATGACCATAAAAATAATCTAAAACTATACCTTTACAAAGGAAACACGTTAAACTTTCATATAAAACAACCAAATTGCTTCTAAATGCTATCATTTTATCAGGAGAGGTGTTTGTTTGTGAGTCTTCGTTAAAACAGATATTTTACAACTTCAGAACTTTATTTTAAGTAATATAAAAAAAATATCCAACAACAAACTAAATTTAGCCTATTTGAAACTCAATGTATAGGCTTTCAAACATACAAAACAGTTTTCAGATATTTTAACTTTAGACTTAGTTAATGATGATTATCTGCAAAAAATTCATGTTGATCAAAATTTCCCCGGTGACCAAAATTTCCCCAGTTTATGGTACTGAAATTAAGTTAATTAGCCCATTTGATTACGCAGTTTTTTTTAAGATATGTTAAAAAATATACTTCAACGAAGAAGTTATCCGTAGAGCTGAAATGGTATGTGATCATAAAACTAAACTTCTGTGAATGTTTCAGCGAAACAAATTTAGGTTTAAGGTTTAAAATAAAGTTATCGGATTAGTAAGTTAGACTGCCAGATGAAGTCCTACGCTTCTGTAGCGCATATTGAAAATCGTTCACCCTAAGGAAATATTGACTGCAACTTGAATTAAAATAACGGTAATTAAAATAACTTCTTTTATATGATAAACATTCCCACAGAGTGGAAAATTTTGAAAAATCAATTATTAACATAAGGTTTCCCACCGATGCAATTTTCGGCCCACGATACCCCACTCTCCCCTACTACTTAACAGCAAAATTCTTAATAAAACTCAGTAAGTATTCCAACAATAAGGACTATAAAGACTTCCAAATCATCAACACATACAACAGCAAGGTAAAAACTCCGCCAGCAACGCATTAGCGAAATCATTTCCACAAAGCGTCACACATCAAAAGGAAAATCCCTTCACAATTCAAAGCCGGCCGGTACAGTTTCCAGTCGTGCATACATATTTACTTGTTTCCATCAGCTAGGTCGGTCATAATTTTCACATAAGGACCCTCGTTTGTAGATTTCCGAATGCTTTACTTTTGTAAATTATGCTAAAATGAACCATCATGTATGGAAACTTTCTTCTGTTTCCTCTCTTGTCCATCACCGGAAAACAACATATGTACGTATGAGGAAAATTTGTGAGCCCGAGAAAAGTCTTTTCTTTCCGTGATAACTGAGCGTTTATCTTGTCTCTGTCTCAATTTAACACTAGCAATCAGATCTGGTTTTTGAAATGAATTCATAGAAGGTTTACCTATCTCTATTTCATATTGAAAAAAAAAACACAATTTATTGGAAAACTTTAAATTTGTTTCTTAACTCTTTTTAAAAATGTTTCAGAAACATGAAACCTAGAAAGGATAATATTATTAAAGGAAGCAATAAAACCCATCTGTTTATCTATGATTGGCCCGTAAGCCGGAACAACTTTCGGAATATTACCTAACTTCAGCAAAAGTTTTCCCTCCAACAGAAGCTAAACATGTTTGGTAGTCAGTTCAAAGACATGTAAGACATCGGACGGCGGCAGCAGGTTGCCTACCTGTTGTTGGCTAAAAGTAAATCCGAAATTCTCAGAAGTGATGCTCTCTTGTGGTCCGACGGCAGGTGCCAGGGTCTTTCCTGAAGGCAAGGTCGGGAACGGGGGCTGCATATTAAGGATTTATGACGGAATTATGACAGTGAAAACAAAACCTGCGACGACCCCTCACGGGAAGGTACGTGAGTTAATTCATAGACTACATCGTTGCCGTTGTTGGGGCCAAACAAATGTGTATGGGTTTGGGAAAACGTCGAGGAAAGCTTTTAGAAGGGGAATCAATGTCAAGTCGGGAAAAATTATGAGAAGAAGAAAAAAAAGAACTGAAAACAGTGGGATTTCTCAGCCCGTGCGTGACTGGGTTGAATGTTGGGGATATATAGCACTCATTTCGTGTGCCGCCTTTTCCGAGGATAACCTTGGTCAACTCAAAGTCGGTTTTTTATGACGGGCATAGCTTTTTTACGTAATAACGTCAAGCAAAATGGATCCCATATCACACATATGCGGTGTATCTTGTTCGTATGTGTTTGAATAGCTTCGGGATCAGAAGATCAAACGTCTCGTTAGTAAGCAGGATGATGGTGTACTAAAAGGTTTAAAGGCGAATATTTTGTGGCAGGACCAATCTGCAATCTGCTTTTGGAGTTTTTCATCATTATCTAAAGAAGTCTTACAAAACTTCTTGAATAACTTATAAAAATCCGTTTTCAACTATGGACATACACTTATACTTTTTAAATTAATCCAGAAAAAAATCTAAACAAAAATTTTTTCACCTTACGCACAAGAAATTTCAAAGTAATTGTTTCTACGATTTCTACCTTCTGAATAGCAATGAATCATGAATATTTAAATTCAAAATTGATTTCACTCTTTTAAAATTCCATTGAAAAAATTCCTTTGACCCATAGCAGTTACATGAAAATATCGTCGAAATGTTATTTTTACACTACGATAAATTTTCAATGAGTGCCTCACGTTTGTGGGCCATCAATAAAATGTCCAATAAAAAGTTGAAAAACCCTTTGACATAGCGTAGCATATCATAGAATTGGGTGACTACACACATCTTGAATTGGCTGAGGCTTGTGATATAGCTCAGTTGGCAAGTCAGTTGCTGCTTGAGCCGATGTCCGTGAGTTCGAGCCCAAGAGTAAACATCGATCACAGTTGTACCGGATAAGTTTTTCAATGACTGACTACCAACTACATCGTTGTGTAAGTCGGTGATTGACATAAAGATGTAAAACGACTATAATTGAAACAAAAAAAATGAGCTGTTTCAAACAGAAAAAGAAAGGATTATTTATTTGTATAGGAAATTTCTATGATAATTTATGAATAACTCAATCAGTTGAATCAAAAGTTACGTGAAATACAATATTTTTTATTTGAACTGAAAAAATGCGAGTGTTATAGAATTTTTTCAAAAATTCAACACATTATAGTTTTATGATTGAGAACTCTCTATTAAAATTTCAACAATAGGCGTTGCGTGATTTCTGAAATATTTCAGTTCGAATGTTAAAAGTTTGATTGTCGTAGAGTTTCTGTACCTCAAGTCGCAAATAGAAAGGTCTATTTTTGTGAAATAATTGTTTGTGAGTGTATCCATCATTTGAAGAAAAAAATCAATTCATCGAAGCAGTTTTTGAATTAAAGGTTGAAAATCTACACTTAAAAATAAATTAGATGATTTTCAAAAAAAAATCCTTAAAAAGTTTTTGTTACAAAAACTTTTTTCCCCTCAACATATTCTGAGATGACATTTTTTTGAGAAATTAAGCTTTAGATTTTGAAATGCATTTTTCTCAGTGTAGGATTTGAAAAAAAATCAATATTTTTTTCTAGAAATTCAAACATTTTTCTAAAATTTTCCTGTAGATCACATTTGTGTAGGAATTGTAATTTCAGAGTTCAAAAAGCTTATAAAATGTTTGCCTGCAAAGTATGACCCTTTTCAAATGTTAGTCTAGTTATTACTTGGGAAAATTAAGTATGCCAAGTTACTTTATAAGGTAAGATAAAGATCCACAAAGTTTTATTGAATTCTGAGAGGGGCATGCTAATTTCATGTCGATTTGGCGTGAAATCCGTCAGATGTGAAGATGATTTATGTAAAACATAACACGATAAAAATATCCAATTTTGTTTTCAAACTGATGTCTTTTATTCTAATTTAAGTAATTTAAAAGTTTATAGAAATCAATAAAATAAATAATATATTAATGTTACAAAATCTGGTGTATAGTTACGAGCGGTTTTTTTAATAGAGCTTTTTCTAAAAAAAAAACATCATAATACTTCGTAAGAAGGGAACACCATCTATGACGAGATTTGGATCATACGTAAAACTTGATATGGTTTCCAACATCCCTACTTCTTAGATATCATTATTTAATTCTAGTTTTAAGCATGAATCATTTGGCGTTCTACGCTGCTGTTATTTCCATTCTGAAAAAATCTTAAATATGATTCAGCACTGCAAAAAAAAAATTAAAAAAGGTGGACGAGGTAGTAATTTAGCTACGACCGCTAAACGTAGAATTCGCAATTTTTTTGTGTTAATGTATAGAATAATAGAACTTATGGTGTATTTCCGAAATGATCAACATATGACAGTGTCAAAATGGCAATATATGACTGACAAATTTCAACCATATAACAGAATTTAACCATGTGACATTAACTTATCACCAGAAATAATCTGAGCAAGCAATCCATGTGACATAATCGGACCATGCACATAATCAGACCGTGTAACATAATTCGACCAAGTGACATAATTCAACCATGCAATAAAATCGACTATGCAACATTATCAACCATGTGACAATATCCGATCATGGAATTGAATCGAAGATGCGACATAATCCGATCATGAGACATAATCGGATCATGTGACATAGTCTGACCATGTGACATAATCCGACCATGCAACATAATCGACCATGTGACATAATCCGATCATGCAACATAATCAACCATGTGACATAATCCAACCATGTGGCATAAATCGACCAAGTTAAAAAATCTTACCATGCAACATAATCGGACCATGATATAATCGGATCATGCAACATAACCGGACCATGTGACATAATCAGACCATACAACATAATAGGAGCATGTGACATAAATCGACCATGCAACATAATCGACCATGTGACATAATCCGATCATGCAACATAATCTACCATGTGACATAATCCGACCATGCAATATAATCCGACCATTTGACATAATCCAACCATGCCACATAATCGGACCATGTGACACTATCCGACCATGCAACATAATCCGATCATGCAACATAATCGACCATGTGACATAATCCGATCATGCAACATAATCGGACCATGGAACATGATCTGACCATGTGACATTATCCGACCATGCAACATAATCGGATCATGTGACATAATCGACCACTCGACATAATCCGACCCTACAACATGATTCATGATCTCAAATCAATTTCCTCACAGGACAGCTGAATAACTCTTCACTGTACAGACCCCGTTCGATTTTGGCAACATTCGATTTTGGCAACATCCGATCGAAAACCGTTCTTTTTTGGCAACATAAAAAAAAATGGTTTTTTTGTCTCCTTTTTATTTTATATTTTCATTTCAAATTAATCAAAATTAATGTAAAACGTAATATAAGCATGAAATTTTCCAATTCGGCTTAATTATAATAGTTTTATATAGTGAAAACACGAATTTTTCCATATTTTTCTGCTTAAAACTAATATAATTGAGTCAGAGCGCCGATGTGGTCTAGCGGATAGGCTGGCGCGAGTCTGGTTTTGGTATGCCAGGCGTACTGGGTTCGATTCCCGGTATCGACAAGAAAACTTTTGGGATTAAATCCCATAAGTAGCCGACAGGTAAAATGTGTTTCATTCTATAACTGGCTATATAATAGGAATGTTCAATCAGTTGCCAGCTGGCCAGGTATATACACGGATGCCGGAATACCTGTAAGTAAACTAGCCCACCTGATTGACTCGTTCTTCCAAAATACACCAACATCAACACAATACATTCACTCCATAACAGTTCATACGAAGCCATGGGGTCCGGGTATGGTGTACGCGTTGCATTGAAGATTTGTCGAACTAAATAATCTAAGAATGCATGTGAGCACATACTTAGGCAGAAACTGCGGTGAATTCGTGCACCCATGGTGGATAACCAACATACATACATACATACAAAACTAATATATTTGAGTCAAATTAAAAAATGTCATGCTAATATAAGGTTTTACATCAGTTTTGAGTAATTTGAAACAAAAATCAAAAATAAAAAAGTGACAAAAAAACCGTTCGATTTTGGCAACATTCGATTTTGGCAACATAAAATTTACGGGTGTGTTGCCAAAAACGAACGGGGTCTGTACCTACATACAACACCCCAAAATATTTCACCCGAAGACCACGATTGGGCTTAAAACAAAAATGTTTTTGCCGTGCAAAGATTGTATTTTGGCAGCAAACTGACGTTTAAAACATGCAAAAGAAAGATTTTATTTAAAAATAAATAATTTTCGAAATTTAAAATTTAAAATTTTTATTTGGTTTAAAATTTCTCTCAAAATTGGTCAAAATTTGCATATTACACAATGAAAAAAAAAAAAATAAAAAAACTGCTATAACTTTTTTCTCAGAAGTCAAATTGCGGTTTCGGAAAAGTTGATTAAGAATTAAAACTTTACGCACAAAAAGTTTTGTTTTAAAAGTAAAAGGTGGAAAAAAAGCTCATTGCATGTTTGGATTCAGTGCATCGAAGTAAATCAAAACTAGCTCTTTAATCTTCGGTAAAAAGATTAATTTTATCAAAAACCCCCTTTGAAGATGGAGTTGGGCATTTATAGGAACAAGAAGCAAAAAAAATAAAATTGAGGCTGAATTTGGATTTTTTGAAGAATAAAATTTGCAATAACATAAGCGATTTTTTTTAATAACATAGACTAGGGTTATTAAAAACTTAACTACATAACTTAACTCTCTAACTGTTTTTAGTTGTTTAATTGTTTTTAAACAATACTATCAATAAAATCCGAATATCTCAAAAACATTTTGATATTTTTTTATAATGCATTGACAAAAAATATTCTAGAGATATAAAAAATACGCCAATGGTATTTTTATTACGATATGGCAAAAATCAAATTTATATACGGTAACTATGATACTTCAATATTTTTTTAATAGTTTGGCAAGTTAGAATTTAAAAAAAAATATAAAGGTAAGTTTTGCAGGTTTCTGTGATTTTCAAGTATTTAATAAATTTTATGTTACATATTTGTCTTTTTCAATATTTTAGGATTAATTTCTAGAGTTAGTTTTGATTACGTCGTATGAACCAATGTAAACAAAATTGAGTTATTGGCTGCAAACGATTGATAATGATGTAATCTATCTTATAGAAAAAACTTTCATTTTATTTGATCAATGAATAAATTCTACAAAATGGTTTGAATTTAGGACGTATAATGACTTTCTCATTTTCGAGTGCAATTTGGTTTTTACGACTTTTTGCATTGCACTGGATTGGCGTGCAAAACAAAGGTCGCAAAATATTTGTTCGGTTCGTTGGTTTTTGCGACCTTATGCATTTTCTCAGAAAATGCAGCGGCGAGAGATGTCAAGTTAAAAATTTAAAAAGAAATTGTTTGTGAGAGTTGTTCAAGTCAGTATATGATTATACAAACTTCTTCTTTTTATTGTGAGGTAAGTTCAATGCGTATCTTTCATGACTGGACTGATTTTCAGTTTCATCATTTTTCCACCACAGATGCTGCCAACAAAACTAAAAGCGTTTCGTAGAAACCGAAGATTCCGCAGAGATCATATCACCCGCGAGGACCTAGACAAAGCTCCAGGGATTCAAACGTAAGTCATTTTTTCTTGTTCTATACTATGCTGATTGGCACATGACGAATTCCTTTAAAACCATTTCCGGTAATAACCATTATTCAGATGAGCCATACATAATATTAGAACTTGAGTGCTTGAAGCAAAATAGTAAGTGATAGAAATGTTTAAGACACATGTTATACAGTTTAGAGATAAAATTTAACAGCATGCAAAACGACGTTAGAGCCAATCATGCAATGCCAAAAGTCGTAAGTACATGTTCACTCGAACAACTAAATGTATGCCTGAATCAAATACAGTAGTCTAATTCTCATCTATTTTCTTATCGCATACCGATTTCTAAAGACGATTCCGAGCAATATTTTAAATAGTAGATTTAAAAAGAGGTTACAAAACTTCAACAGTGATTTTCTCGAAACACGTCAGGTGGCTCATACGACTTAATCATAAAAAACTCTAGAATTATTTATCAGAACATAACACATATACCTAAATATACATTTTTATATATTTTTCCTTTTTTTCGTTCCTTTCCCCTATGAAACTGGCACGATAACACGGAGGGTACGACCACACGTTAATGTGAAGTCAATTCAATAGGTTCCGAATGATACGAAATTTCAATACAAAAGAAATGAAGGAATTTGAAAGGACCGGAAGTGGCAAACAAAGAAACAGCATACAAAGGAACAGCATCGATCCCATCATTTCAAGTTATCCTCAGCTGGTACAAAAAATTGGTGAGCTCTTTCCATTTACTTGTGTATTTATGTAATTTTGAAAAATCTTCTGTTCATCAATCCTATCTGCCAAGTAGGATTTCCTATAAACATAAATATCCCTTCCCTTACCTTTCTGAAACAGCATCTTTAAATGTAGGGTCGTATGAATTCTCTGCACCTGAAAAGTTCTTTTAGCTGTTTCAGACCATCCCTACATGATTACATTGACTTGACACGGTGTACATAACGGAACCATACTATTCCTCAATAGCAACACTTGAAATGAGTATTGAATCCAGGTACTCATTTTGGCATCTTGTGTTGGGCTTGACTATTAGTTGTAGCTTGTGTATCAGCCAATTCAAGATGTGTGTAGTCACCCAATGCTATGCTATGCTATGCTATGCTATGCTATGGCAAAAATCAAATTTATATTTTTTTTTTTTGAAAAAAGTAGTTCTTGAAAAATCGTTTTTATTTCTTTACATTTGTTAATTCTATCAAATTTTTCCATCTCAAACAATCATAACACCTTCCTATACCCAATTCACAGAGTTTGGAAGAAATTTGAAAAATCGTATTGAAATGAATTAAGAACTTCTATAATTATTTTTCAACTTCGATGGGCCATAACTTTTGACATACCGTAAAACGGGGTAACTTTGATCACTGGGGTAATTTTGACCAACAATACATTTATACACATTTTCATAAATAACTCAGTCTGTAGTTTGAATTTTTGAAAACTGTTTTCTACGTTTGAAAGCCCACAAGTTGAGTATCAAATAGGCAAAATTTGGTTTGTTTTTGAAATTTTTTACTTTAAGTAAAAATTCAAGTTCAAAATCGTAAAATATCTATGTTTCTTAGGCTCGAAAACAAACAGCTCTCCTGATGATACCAAAAAGCATTTAGATGCAAACGGGTTGTTGAAAGTGAAAGAACACCTTTTTTTGTTTTTATATGTGTATTTATAGTTCTATTTTTATAGTCATTTAGTGATAATTTTTTTATATTTAAAATATAAGGACATTTTCAAAAAGTAAGTCCGTATTGTAAAAATAGGTAGGAACGCTATCAAATGGTAAACTTTGAAGAAAAAATGAAAATGGAAATATTGAAGGGTCTAGAGGAATGTGTGAAGGTAAAATTTCATTTACATTTTGTAGCTCAAACTATTTAGCAATTAATTTAATTTTTGCCCCTAAATGTATGCACCATAAAAGTTATTTTTTTCGATTATAAATGATTTTAAAAGAAAACGTTAGAAAGCAAGATAAAATCTATAAACTAGCATTTGTAAATATTATGAAGATGTTTTGAATCCTTTATGATCATGAAAACTCGTGAAAACCGTCGAAAATAGAGACTGACCAATGTTACCCCAAAGCATCAGATTAAAATCAGAGACGAAATCGATTTTTAAATAAAATTTAAAGTAGTCTAATAAATTTCTGCAACCATGTTTTACGTTCATAGGAGTCCAGTACTGATTTTAAAAATATGAATCGTGCCACATTTCCCTTGATAGAAAAAATAATCGAAAAATATTGAAAAAAGTGATCAATATTACCCCGGATTACGGTACTCAAAATAACGGCTTTATAACTGTTCGGTTGTGATTTTCGAGTTAAAAAGTTATTATTTCACTTATTCAATAACTGCTATTCTCATTAAAAAAAAGGCATGCATTAAACCTTTTACTGTGTGACTTTTTTTACGAGTATAGTAATATTCATTCAGTGAAATAATATTATTTTAATTAGAATAACACAACTGAATTGGTTTGAAGCCGTGATTTTGAGTTTAATAAAAGTTATGGCCCATCAAAGTAAAAAAAATAACTGTTGAAATTAATGAATTGTATCAAAACCATTTTGAAAATAAATTCCAAACATTGTTCATTAAGTGCAACATGATGTTTGTGATTGATCCAGATTTAAAAAAATTGTTAGAATTTTCAAATCTGAAATAACAGCGATTTTACAAAAACTACTTTTTCAAAAAAATAAATAAATTTCATTTTTGCATTGTTTTTTTTTATTTTCTTCGATATCTTGCGGTTATCTTGGTTAAACCCCTAAAAAACCCTTCCTCTTCCCGTTTGCACAGCCTTGATACGAGCCCATATATGTATGTCTTCAAAGTTTTTTCACATTTTCTAGCTTAATTCAGTACTGTAAATGATTTCATACATTTTTAATACATCAACAATTCAATTGACTTTTAAAAAACTTGAAAAAAAATCATTTCTTACTCTTTAACTAAACAATAGAAACTATCAGCAAAGTTATTTCCATTGACATTATTTTCCACGGATTCATACTTCATGCCGCAGTAGAGGGTTAAAAACACACTTTTAAGGTTTTATCAAAGAAACTTTCAAAAGTTGCATGAAGAATTTACTGTATAAAAAAACAGTGGGTTCTGGCTCTTTCAGGTTCAATTAGTGCAAATCGTTAATGAAACCTCTGTAGAAAGTACAAGTTTTCCATGACTGTTGCAAGTTGCAACTGTTGGAATGAAATAAATCCCTATCGACAAAAAAACCGTCTTTAACGATGACCCGCTTATTTATGGAAACCGTATAAAAGGGTAACGAAAGAATGGTATTCCTCCATTCCTATAATTACATAACACTCCACCATTCCTTCATTCTTTGAAACTAACAAATATCGAATAGGTAGAAACCTAGCTGTAGTAGCATCGAACACTTGTACGACATCCCCCCTGATGGTCACCGACCACGGATGGTTCAATTCGGATTCATTGGGGGGAAAGAGGCCAACATAAGCACCTTTTACCGGTGTTCGGAAAACCAAATCATCACCGTCAACATCCTTGCGAAAGTTCGAGTACTTTTCCATCACACAAAGTGAGATGTGAGAACTTGAAAGAGAGAGAGACGAAGCGAACACTTAGAGAATCGCTTAGGCAAATTGGATTGTGCATTGCATTAGGAACGCTGCCGATGGGGCTAAGTTGTTTACCTTGTATTTTTCGGTTTGAATACAAGGTCTGTGGAAGTTTGCGGTTGCAGTCAATTTCTAGCTGAAGAAACTATTTGATAGAGGAATGAATAAAAATACTGGGCGATGCTTTTTCCAAGTGAATATACTGTGGAATACGGATATAACTTTAATTGTCTATCATTAAGAAACATGCTGAGGATCCAATCTCTTGGTATGAAGAGAGAAAACGCTGATTTTCTTTCATAATCACAATCATTGTCAGCCTCGATCTACAGTTACCATTTGATGACAAAAATGTATATTTTCCAATATTTGTTTTTTTTTTTTTCAAAAAGATGACAGTGTGTTTGCTCAACAATTTTACAAGGCTTGCAAAATTCTAAGAGAATACTTCAATAGCTTCTTCATTAATACCTATTATGTCTTCCAACGGGTGAGTCATAAGTAGCGGGCATAAATAAATGTCTCATTCTAAGCGACACGCGGAAAAAAAGAGACAAACTGTGTGTGATTTTGTTCTACTTTTTGAGAGCTTTGTTAATGTGAAGTTGGTTCTTTCAAAAGCATTTTTCATTTACTTAGTCATACACACAATATTTATTTACGCTATTGCAAACTCTTATCGAGAATACCCTTTGATGGTTCGAATTGGTAACCCTAAACTTGACCTCTATACCAACTGCTATACACAACAAATAGAACATTAATAGTAGGCAAAGCTCGTATTGGAACGCGTCGAGAGACAGCGATACGAGACTCTTGGTATGTCTGTGTCTCTCCTTTGCCACTTCCATCTCTCCGTCTATGGCAGAGTGTGGCTTTTGCGAGGACGAAAAAAATGGCATAATACAAAATCAATAAACACACCGAGCAAGCCAGTGAAGCGCGCAATTGATGAACAACAACAAGCATCACCAGCAAGCAACGACATCATTATCATCATCAGGAGGGAGCAGCAGTTTGAGTAGGAATAACAACGGAAGCAGTGATTCCCATGAGAGCCTAAACGAGCCATCCGTTTGCGAGGGGGTTTCCTATAGCATTTCGGACACCTGTTGAATATCCTTCTGGCTGGGGCGTACGACCGTTTCCGAAGCCTTCATAAAACTTATTTCTATCTTTTCAGATGGCGCGAAAGGAACCGGAAAATTTCACTATGACAAGGTATCTAGGGAATATTACGGCTTTATCGTTCTGTTAAAGTCTTCTCGTGTCGATCTCAGAACTTCGCATTTTCATACCTACTTTTTACAACGGTTAGTTTTTATGCTTGTTTTTAACGCCTTCTACATTCAAAACAGTTCATGTTTTATTGGTAAAACTTAAATAAATCAATTAATGGTTTTTCCAAGGCATTTATTTTAAATCATAAATTTATGTACACTCAAAGAAGGAGTTGCAAAATTTCAATGCATCTTGGCACTAACTCTATGACAAAAATGCGCTGAACAGTGTACTGTACCAAAGATGATATGAGTGGAAAAGCGCTACTGGCATAAAGACTCGAGCTCCCGAGCAAAATGATGCATACATTCAACCAAAACAAGAAAAACATTTTATGGATTTTTCATCCTATTTGATAATTAATCCCAATTTTTTTAAAGTGAGAATTGGTATTGGTATTGGGAAAGAACAGAAAGTTTCTAATTCTTGAAGTATGGTAGGTTTGGTTATTGAACCTTCATTATTTATTTTATTTACATAGTATTCCGTCTCACGACATAACTTGACGAACATAATTCCTAAAATTCACTCGGTTCATAGCAACCGTTCTCCAATTTCTCGGGCACCCCACGTTCGCCAGATCACGCTCCACTTGGTCTAACCACCTCGCTCGTTGCGCCCCCGCTCGTCTCGTTCCTACCGGATTCGTAGCGAACACCTTCACCTCACTTGAACCTTCATATTAACCTTTTTTCCAACGCGTGTTTTCATCATTTTTCTCCTGGACCGACCCTTTGCAATGTATATTCTGTGGCAGTGCTTCTACTTTTAAAAAAATCCTTTCTTATGTCCAAATGTGAACGCTTTAGCGAATGAGCGAAACTGAAAATCCGGAAGCTTCTTGTGTAATTATGACTGGAACTGGAAGCTGTAAACAAATACACATGCTTTTACGACGATAATATTCTGGGACAAAACAACCCAATATAAGAAAATTCTCAGGTAAACGTACTGAAAGAAAGGGCTAAACCAGGGCCTTATGAAGAACGGCCTCATGGGAGTGGAGGGGGGGGGGGGGGGTTTTACCTATTTTTTTCTATGAAACCTATTTTTTCTCAAACAATGCACGAATTTAAGAAAAATAGAGAATTATTTCTTATTATTTTTAACTTAACCATTTATACGTATAATACTATTACTCATTGGGTGGTATGAAAAAAACCTAGTAATTGCTTTTGCTAAACTAAATCGAGCACTCGAGCAGTCGCTTGAAGCAATTGCTTCGGTTGTTATGAATAAAGTTTTTTTTGACAGCTGTTTTCTCAGTCAGGAGCTTTTACTTTTAGAACAAGCTAGTTTGGTATGAATAAAGCTGAAATCTGAAGCAATTGCTCGACAAATCTCCTAGCTATTGCTTTATTTTCTAAGCATGCTCGGTAGCAGACTTTTCCAATGAAAAATTCTTTAATAACGTCATGAATTTATCAAATTAGCAATATTTCACTTCAAAACAATTCAAAACGGCATTTTCAACATGGATAAAGAAAATTCGAAGTGATAACCCAACTTTTTTCATATTCCTGTCGTTGTATAAAATCATTCGTCTAAGATAAAATTAAACAAATCAATTAGTAAATATTTCAAATTAAAAAAAAATCTGGCTATAGTGGAAGAAGTCCCAATTGGCTCAAAGTAAGAAATAAATTGTAATAATTTAAAACATTATACAGATCTATCATTTTTATATAATTTTGTTATAATCCTAAGATTTAAAAAATATCTGAATTAAAATGCGCGCCTATTGCTATTTTTTATACATCGGATTATCCCGATCCGAATACATGTGGAAGAGCTTATGATAAATATTAAAGTTCGGCCATTTTTTGATTGACAATATTCGAATATGTTTTCATTTTTCTTTAAACATCAACATACGAGCACGCATTTACCAAAAAAAATTCCGGTCGTTCTTACACCCACCAACCGCTTCGTCGAGTTCAAGGCTACTTTAGCCGTACTTTTCAATTTTCTGATCGTCTTCTTTCATTTTACTTTAGAAAACTTCCGATTCTGCTGGTTGGATAGCTCTATTTTTCGAAGCAAAAGCTATGTTCTAAGACTTTAGTACACATCCGCTTAGAAAATGTTTATTCATACCAAACTAAGCAAATGCTTTGGACTTTTGCTTTGATTGATTTCGAGCTAAGTAAAAGCTATCGAAGCAATTGCTAAACCTTATTCATACCACTAATTGTTTTAACAAGATATTACATGTTTCTTTATTCGCAATTTTTTTTTCGTTAAAATGCTGTGGATTTTTTCCTTAACTAAAAGCTGATTGACTACGGTTACAAATTTCAATTTCTTGAAAAATTGCTGGAAACGTTCAGCAATCCAAATTTTTGCTGGAAACCAGCAATCGGTTTTCTAATTGCTGGATTTTTCAACATTCGGTTGTAGTCTTGTCATTTTTGCTGAAAAATCAGCTATCGATTTTCGAATTGCTGGACTTTCCAGCAATTGATTTAGTTTGCTGGAAAATTAGCAATCGAGTTGTCAAATTGGAGTCTGTTTGTTTTCTTACGCTGAAACAAGGTGAGACTCTATTTTACGAATTTTGGTCGGATTAGTATAATTATTTTTATTTTCCCCTATATTCTAGCAACCAGGCATCAAGTCAAGGGTGAGTTTATATTAGACAGGTAGATATTCCATAAAAGATACTAATCAAAACTTTTTTTTTCATAGGTGGTGGATGATCAACACTTTGGCACAAAAAGCTGCCACCCCAGAGCCGATGTTAGAAAATTGTAAAAAATGGTGTTTCTCGAAATAAATAAATCCTTTACAGCAAAATTTGGCTGGTTTTCAGCAAAAAAAAAAATTGCTGTGCAATCAAAATCATATGCGATATCTTTCAATTTGAATTCTTCAACGAAATAGTAATCTTCAAAATTATTACTCATTTATGAGCGTAATCTTGATAATAATTACACATTTATGAGCTTAATCTGAATTTTGAGTATAGATTTGGTATCTGAATTCTGAACCTGAATATGAATTCAGGTTCAGAATTCAGATACAGCATAAATATTCAAAATTTAGATTATGCTCACAAATAAGTTCAAATTATCAAGTTACTTATCATGAAATTTGAATTTTGGATTCTATTTTTTGAAATGTAAAAAAATCGATTTTATGGATTTATATTCCAGATCAATATTTCGATATCAGTCATAATTGAAATATTTTTTCAGAGCCCTCAATCATCAATCTAGTTTCATTTATATTTTATGTTTTGGGTTTCAATCTGAATTTATTATTTATTTCATTTTTTTCTATTAATAATCTGACTTAAAATATGAGTTTCTAAATATGAGTCTTATTTTGAGTTTTCAATTCTGGATCGCTATTTTGAAGTTTTAAATTCTGCAAAAGAACTAAGTTTAAGATCTTCGGATCTGAATATGGAACAAAAACTCAGGATGATTTCTAAAGCTTTGATCATTTAGAGTCCGGGTGCTTTATATCGGCGATAAGACCAAGCCCACCAATGGTTGCTAAACCTCGAATCGAGTACATTCAGCAACATATCTATCAACCCATCATCGCACCAACAGTCGCTAACTTGATTCGAGAAATAGCATTCGAGCAGTAGATTGTTACAGGATGCGTTTATGTAGCAACCCGGTAGCAACGCAGCCGGTCGTCGCTATCAGAAAATAAACAAACACAAATACCAACCTGATGGCAATTATGGGTGCAAAAATCAGTAAGTAGTCAAAAACGCAACCAACCAAAACATCTAAAATACCGACCGAAATAGCAACGCCCGGTGGGCTTGGTCTAACTACATTCCTGGAGTTGGGATATGCAAAATTTTAGCAGCGTTGCCTATTCTTTCAGATGTCTAAATTCAAATGTTTTTGAGTAATTTACGATGAAAAAGGACATGATAAAAATATTTTTGCATCACTTCGAAAATCTTCCATTGTCGACTTCAAAACGTATGACTGGTATTTTTTTCTGAAATTTTAATGCCCAAATTGATAATAAATATAAGAAGACTCACTTGAATGCTCACGTTTTTCAATCAAACGAAGAGATCTTAAAATACATGGATTCTAAATGATCATTGTGTTTTTTTTAATATTCGGAAAATAATCATTTTAATGCATTTGAGTTTCATAAACTAATAATAAAATTTTGAATAAAATGCAAAACCAAATTTCAACAAAAATTTGAAAAAACTTTTTAATTTCTATTTTCTTATGATGATGCAAACTGAAAATCTGGAATTCTAAACTAAATAGATACATAATGCGAAATATAAAAAAGGAAATACAATTTAGATTTTCAGAATAGGGACCTAGAACCCGGAAATGATTTTAATCTGTTCAAAATTAGTATTTATAAATGAATTTCTATTATCAAGTGGAAAAATTTTGGAAATCTGTAGCAGAATTCTTAGCCTGGGATTAATTTTCGAGGTATTGACATCTGAGTAAAGATTGTTATTCTTGAATAACCTTACTCCATCATCAAAATTTGATTAGGAATTTTAAAAAAATGAATGTAGAGTAGAACACCAAGCTTGCTTTTCTGGATCGTCATGGGAGGGGGGGAGGGGGTTTAACCCTCAAAATCTCCCCCACCGTTCCTACGGCCATGGACTGAACTATTATAAATTTTTACCAGATGATATTTACTTTAGAGGTATAAAAAATTTTAACAGTTTTTTTTATCCCAAAATGCAGCTTTCTGGCTAATTGTTTCCATCCTGCTTTGTCTTGTGATGAGATATGGAATATGTTTTAACTGGTTTCCTTTAGACATATGTAAAGCGGTTGCGCTGGGAAAAAATGCCAGAGATGAAAAATCTTGTTAGTGCCCGTCAGGCTTAGAATCTAACGCCGATAATTCCACCTCCCAGGGAAGGTCACTATTGGAGTAGAGTCTGGTTTGTGGGTGTAGTAAATAATGTTAAATGCATGTTTGATTACAGATTTAATGAATAATGATCCTGATTTTTTTAATTTACTTATTTGATTGGATTTTAAGAGTAATGAATCAAAGAATCGATGTTCAGAATCAAAACTAAGGGAACTTATATTATCTCTTGGTCTGTCGGGAGGCACCATATCAATTTAAATATAGGGATGAATCATCCTCCGGGATGAAAATCCCGAGAAAAAAAAAATATCAATCTCAATCGAAGCTCAAGTTTATATGAGACTTTGTGCCTTTGTAGTCAGCCTTCATCGAATCGACCCAAGCTAAGCGTGCTGCTTATCCTCCATCCTAAAAGGGACAGCATACCAAGATTGAGTTGCCCCGATGACACTCACTTCAAGGCGAGCCAAGGATCAGATAAAGGATCGAAAGAGTCCGCAAGCCAGTAAAACTCAGCAAGCCAATAAAACTCAAGGAAATCTCGGACACACTTCCAAAAATTATAAAAACCTAGAAAATATTTCTAAAGACGGTACGATATTCCTGAGGACATCATCATCATAGGACTACAATAACCCATCACCAACGAGCAAATGTTAGTGAAAGTGTACAAAGCTAAAATCATTTCATATTTGACCTTTACTCTAATAGACTGAATCGATTTGGGGTCATTTTTGAATTTCTCAAACCCTAAAGTCTAAAAAGCTTCGTTTTAGTTAGTGAACCTGTATATAAGAGAAGTGACATCTGAAACACAAAATTCCAATCGAGCAAAAGAACTGTCAAAATCGATTCCAATCGACCCGAGCATTTTGTCGCAGAGCTTTTACCTTTCTTATTGAAAACTCAACCAAGGAAGGTATTGTGATTGTTGTTATAGTTCAAACAGATAATTTTTAGCTGGTCATATGAATTTATGATTAGGTGCAATGTTTGTCAATGCTTTGGTGAATCGTGTTTCTAGTTAGAAAACTAACTGATTATTAACGAAATTCAAGTCATTCATACCGTTTATCGCGATCCTTCGGGCATCGAGTTCAATGTGGTTTTGTTGGATTGAAGGAGCATTCACTTTAGAGCTTGAACATTGAACCAGAAAACAGTGCTGGGGATTTTTTTGTCCAGGATTTCGGCGATGTTGCCACATATTTTATTTTAAGAGGGATCAGATGTCGCTTCTCTTATATGAAGGTACACTAGTTTTAGTTTGAAACTTATCAATGATTTTTTGCAGAATTTTGAAGTAACGTTTACATGAGTAAATTTGAACTTTTAGGTTTGTATAGGAAAACTGAATGTTTTGTACTGAATATTCAACTTCATTTTTGGTTCTTCTGCGGAACCAAGTTTCCTGATGGTTTTTATGCCAATTTATAAATAAATACTCCAAAGGAATTATTCCGCTGAACAACTAAATAGGTTGAAAACAGGCAGTAGGAAAGCAAAACACAGTTTCTCGTTTCCGATGTTCGGCATCGCTAACTGAAAAGTTAGCGATCGCTATTTAAAACCGCTTTATGTTGCGTAGAAGTTATCGATCACTTATAACGCGCTAATTGCTGAGTGATAATAGGAAGTTTAAAAAAAGGTAAGAAAAACACATATTTTATAGTCATTTTTAAACATAACATTGACTAGAATAGATGTAAAATGACATCAATAGGGGCAGTTTTCGAACTTATTTTGTAATAATTCTATCCACATCAGTTACGTCAGCCCTCCTTTAGTTTTAGTTTGCGTATTTGGTAGAAAGTAAAAAAAACATTAGAAACAGTTTTTTCAAAATTTTCACCGGTTTATCATTTTTTTACATCAGTTAATGCAAACATTTTCTTTAGGCAGATGTTTTGTTTTGTTCGAAACAGTTTTTCATATTTTTTTACATTAATACTCAGAAGATTAATTTATCAATTGACTTATTTTGTTCAGGAAATTTCAATTATCCACAACTTTTTCATTTCTCTCACACTCAAAGAAGGCTTATACTCCAGACATAAATTCAGGTGAAGACAATTCAAAAAGACGCTTATTCCTATGATTCCAGCCAAAATCGAGATCAATTAGCTTCTGAAATCAATATTTTAAGAAAATTTAAATATTTGATCGGATACAATATTTTAAACCGGAATGATGACGAATTCATGATCTATTCCAAACTAAAAATAAGTGGAACTTTCTTATCCGTTAGCTGAAGAAAAATTTAGCGGGAAAATGAATTCGCTAACCGAAGTTTAGCGAAGCTCGTTTCCAATTCCCTTTCACATAGTTAGCAGGCAGTAGGAAAGCAAAATAAATAGTTTCTCTTTTCTAATTCCTTTTCTTAACATAAGACATACAAAACTGGTGAATCGTGCGGTTTTTTAACCCTCGATCTCCATCTGGCTCAGGTAGTACACTGGTTAAGCTGTCGAATGGGAAAGATGAAGGTAAAAAAAAATTATGGGAGTTCGATTCGCACAGACGGCACTTTTTTGTTAACTTGTTTCTGGATAAATTGTTGAATAGGATGAGAATCTCATAAAATGTTTTTCTTGTTTGACTTGAATATTTGCATCATTTTGCCCGAGAGCTCGAGTCTTTATGCCATATTTGGCGCAATTCACATTTCAGCGCATTTTCAGCGCATTTCTGGCACAAAGTTAGCTCCGATCGGCATACACTGAGGTTTTTTTTTACGCGGTATTTGGTCCCGCGTAAAAAAAAACCGCGTAAAAAAAACCGCGTTAATTCGAAAATCCGCGTAAAAAAAAACCGCGTTAATTCGAAAATCCGCGTAAAAAAAAACCGCGTTAATTCGAAAATCCGCGTAAAAAAAAACCTCGTTTATTCGAAAATCCACGTAAAAAATCCATTTTAATTAAAAAATTCAAACAAAACAGCACGTTACTAAAAAAACGCGTAAGAATCATGATTATTGCGTTCAATGATAGTTTATTTTTAAGATAAAAAACAAAATCAATTAGATCAATAGAATAGTAGAATATAGTGAGGCTTATTTGACAGTGTGGAATTCAGATCGTCTCATGTCTCATGTCTCAGGTCTCATGTTCCATGTCTCAGGTCTTAGGTTTCATGTCTCAGGTCTCATGTTCCATGTCTCAGGTCTCAGGTCTCATGTCTGATGTCTCATGTCTGATGTCTCATGTCTCATGTCTCATGTCTCATGTCTCATGTCTCAGGTCTCATGTCTCAGGTCACATGTCTCTTGTCTCAGGTTTCAGGTCTCAGGTCTCATGTCTCAGGTCTCATGTCTCATGTCTCAGGTCTCAGGTCTCATGTCTCATGTCTCATGGCTCATGTCTCATGTCTCAGGTCTCATGTCTCATGTCTCAGGTTTCAGGTCTCAGGTCTCATGTATCACGTTCTTAGTCTCAGAGCTAAGATTTTCCCAACTACAAAAAGATTCTAAGTGTTTTCCTTTGAAAAAGTCTTAGAATATTTTCTCTGAAAAACCGCGTTAATTCGAAAATCCGCGTAAAAAAAAACCGCGTTAATTCGAAAATCCGCGTAAAAAAAAACCGCGTTAATTCGAAAATCCGCGTAAAAAAAGCCGCGTAAAAAAAAACCGTGTAAAAAAAACCGCGTAAAAAAAAACCTCAGTGTACTATGGTGCAGAACCTATAAAAGCTTGGACAAAACCTAATTTATTTGTTTAAAAATTTGATATTTACGTTTATGGAAACAAAATTGAGAGCACATCTCAAATCTATCAAAAATGTCGAAAAAATCGATTTTTTGATAAGGAGCAGTTGAAGTAATTTTTTGGTGAAAAATTAGAAATTTTTCTTAGATACTTGTAGCTATGATAAATACAATTTATTCATGATAAACCAAATATATGTATTTCTTATATTTCTTTTCAATTTTTCTTTTCAAACATTATGAAATGTTAAATGCACAAAATACCTTGTCTTAGTTCTAGCGAGCTCAAAAAAAAAAAAATAAGAGCGTGTATGTGTTAGCTTTTCTTCTCCTCTTTTCGCCAGTATTTTTTTTTCATTTCGGTATGTTATACCTTTGAAATAGCAATTTTACAATCTCAAGAAATTTAAATAGATTATTATACGTTACTATTTCTGACTTCGAACAAGGACGTTTTATTCAGTTTAGTATTTTACACGTACTAAAGATTTCAATCTATTTAACTACTTTGTTGAAGACTGCAAAGCATTTTCACTAAAGCTTTAAAAATATCCAAGATTCATTTTGGTTCCGGATGCATTCCGAATTCCCGTAACGGGGAAAATACAAAAAATACTTATAATATAAATTAATATAATATTAATAATAGAAATAATATAATATAAATTTTACCCAGAAGTCAAATTTACTGAAAATCTATAGGAAAATTAATACTTTTTAAATTTTACGGTTTTGTCAAAAATTTTAACAAATTTTTTAATGAATTTTAGTTACCTAAAACTAGAGCTGATGGAAAAAAAAATACAAATTTGGAATCAGCGCCTACAAATAGTCAAAATCAGTTTTCAAATTAAGGCACCTCGAAAAAATGTGAATTTAGTTCCTTGTGATATAATAGATATAATGGTGAATGTGTATTTTGAGTTTTGGAGATAAATCGAAATATTTATCCTTATATCCCTTGTTGGCTTATTATACCTTTTTGGCTTTGAATATTATTAATGAGTGCAATAGTTACATACATCACACAATCCTTTCTTCTGATTTATTGTTGCTTGAATCTCTTATGCCTCTCCAACTTGAACTTGAAATTCTGTTGACGAATTTTGTTAAACTTTACTCCGAAATATTTTAAATACGATTTCTGTTTTGCTGTACCTGTATTTTTCACGGTCATCCATAATGTAAATATTTGGTGTGATGCATTTCAAAAGGAAAAAAGCTAAATTGGATCCAAAATTTCAATAACGATCTTCAGATTTTAACACATAGAGGACCGCGAAAAAATGTAAGCCGAGAAATATGTGTTTATAGTGTAGCAAAGCGTTTTATTATTGAAGCTTAAAACATTTGAGTTGGCTTCTTAGAGCATCAGTACCGGTAAGTGCTATCCCAGGTGTTAACCCGGGACACATTCTAGGTCTTATTTTAGCTTTAGCAGCTCATTTGCACACCAGTAAGTGCTAAACTTGTTTCTCTTTTTCGCCACTGGTGACGCTCCGATAGGTGTTGTTGTTGTTTGTTGCTATTTTCTTTCGTAAATTTTCCCTTGGCACTTTAGCACCTGTCAAATCAGGAGCTGGTCGGTATTCATATTTGACTCCTGGCTCGCTTTTTTAACACCCAGGAGCAAGATAACACCTGGTTTGAAACCTTGCGGTGCGCCGTCGAAGTGTCAAAATGGAGTGTTATTATAGCTTTGACACCTGCCCGCTGCTGATACTCTTAGAGTAGCTCACATGCGGCAAGCGAAAAAAACGAGATCTCGTATTTGGTCCACAATGTGTTATTAACATAATTCATTTTTAGTTTCATAACTCTTTTTGAATGATAACAAATGAGGTTAAAATAACTTCATACAAAAGAATCTTTACTTTGGTTGAAGTCTCATTTTTTATTTTGCATTCTAATCATAAATTCATTGTAAACACAAGTTAAACTAGCATTGATATGAGTGCTTTATATTTTTAAATAAGCTAAGACATCTTATATGATTTTGTTAATGAGTTTAATTGTAAGAATTGCAGAATGCTTCTAATTTTTATTTCAATTTTCCATGTTTTACATGTTGATTCGTAAAAAAAATCGGTCCGTTTAATTCCAAGTTATGTCTGTTTGAGTTTGGCAGACCTTTAGTCCTTAAGTTAAGCTTTTCCCGTTGCTAAGATTGCCCGGTTTTATCAGGATTTGCCCGGATATTTAGAACGAAATTAAACAATGCTCCGACCCGGCCCGGTTGCCCAGATTTTGTTGAAAAATGCCCAGATTTCTTCCCTTTATTTGCAAAAATAATCAAAAAACTGAAATCTAAATGAGTAACTATTTTTATTTATATTTGGGTTCGAAAACGAAAATTTTCAGACAAGTTATGTCAAAATAAACATTTTATGGAAGTCTAAAATACAGTTTTGAAAATTCAAAAGAACATAAACTAAGACAAGTTTTAAGTTTTTATAGAAATTCAGCGTCCGCTGGTATTTTGAAACGGTTTTAATGCTTGGGGACTTGGACTTTGAATAACGTAAAACTGCAGTGTTGTAGCTAAATATTATATAAAAACATTTTTGAGTTACAACGAGGTTTCTAAAACAATCAATTTTGTAAACATCGGTTGAGCAACAAAAAAGATATAGCGGTTTTTAGCGATGAGTGTCAAATTGACACTCAAGAAGTAATAAGGAAGTTTTTTTCTGGGCTTCAGGGTGCGTTCATAAAAATAAGATGCAAAATTGAAGGTTTCAAGAGTTAATTGAAGGTCCCCGAAGATTTTGTTTTATTTGGATGCACCCGAATAATGTTACAAGCCGCTAAACTTCCAATAGTGTCTTTATAACACTCAAGAGTGGATTATGGCTAAACGGTGTGAATTTTATAAGAATAATTAAAACGTTGCAAAATCGTGATCCGCATTAATTTAAAGTACTGTGAAAAATCGAACCCAAATGCATTGATTTTAACATTTTCCAAACAAACATGCATCAGTTAAAAAAAATGAAAGAAATTTCCTGTTGCTTGCATCATTTTTAAACCGTCTTCACATAACTACATAACCAAACTGGCAAATCAAAATATTTATTTTAAAAACAAATCAAAATTAAGACAGTTTGTGGAGTTCATATAACTTTTGCATGAGAACCGGTGTCCGTATCCATCGAATCGTTATGAATTTTTCCTATTTCCTCTGAATCGACTGTTGCCTGATGAAGCCACCAACTAGTAGGTAATATGGGAGGAAAAACCTCACCACAACCATCAGGAAGGAAGGATATGCATACGGAAATCAGGAACAAACACATGCCTAACCCAAAGCTAAACACGAAACAAAATATATTCCTAGACTAGACTGGACTAGACTAGTTGGTGGTGTTGATGAAAAAAAAAAACCCGAGTCCCGAATAGATTGCCTACTAGGCCACTAGAACAGTTGGATGGATTAATGTTGACGAGATGTGTTGACGACTGACGTACCTGTTACGGTGGGCAATAATGACTGGCATCCGTTGTCGTCGCTATGGCGGCGGCACGCGATCACTATTATAAAGGCAGGACTTTCTGGGTGCCTCCTTCAGCCGTTAGCCGTTAGCCAAACATCCACCCACTAGTCCTGCTTACCCAAAGTGGGAGAGGACAACACACTAATACCAACACACCCAGCTTTTCCGAAGGTTGGGTGGATTTTTTTTGGTTCTTTATGAACCCAGCAGGCGGGCGGGTGGCTCGGCTCAGCTGTCAGTGGGAAAATGTGTCCGGCTAGGAGATTTTTTTTTCTTTTGTCTCCTCAGTGAAACACGAGGGCTTTTGGTAAGAGTTCAGTATGGATGACTTTGGTTTTTGGCTCGTTATGCATGTACTTTTGGAGTGTTTTGTGCACTTAGCTTTTTACCACTATTACCGAACCAGAACCTGTGGAGGCATTGTAGTTTCTGGAATGGCAACAAAGGATAATAGCGGAAAATTCGATTCACGTTTGGCACTGGTGTGCGTGTAGATGGAAATGGACTCCTCGCAGCACAGACACAAATATATGGGTAGCAACACTTGACACTCGGTATGGCCTACTCCGTCGGGACCAAACGGCGGCTCCTTCTGGCTTCCGATACTAATACCAAAGCGCGGTCTACTTCAGGATGCTTCAGGGAACTCTCGAACGAAACTTGCTTTAGAATCAAAAGTGTATTACATCAAATTTTCACTTTACTCTTGTTTCAAACTGGGACCGCCACTGGGATGTTAATCTTCTCAGAGTCTCGACACCTTTTCCTTCGGCCAAACTTGACCTTTCGATTTGCTCCCAAGAGGTAAAAGAAGGTAGACAGTAATATTCAACTTTAATCAATCACTGAACATTGTCAAAACCCACGTCAGCAGCATCAAAGCTGCCAGGAAGAATCTTCAATGAAAAATACCGTCCTTGAGGTTTAACTCCGTTGCAATCCAGGAAGTCACAAAATGCTGACACTGGGGTCAGCGAAAAATTAAATAAACCAAACGAAAACTGAACCCAAAACAATTTACTAAATCATCCACACGATTTGTTGTCTTCGCCTCTTGCTTTCCGACATACGTGGATGTTCTTGCCCAAAACACTTGACGATTCGGTTTCCCAAACTCATTCATAATCTTTCGGGGAGGCAAGAAAACACCTGTCCGTAGACTCAACAACACCTTGCTCGTTCGCTATGACAAATTATATCCGACAATCCCCAACAACGGCAGCGCCACGGTATTTTCGGAAAAATCCTTGAGACATGGAGCCAGTACATGACCTCGACAGAACTTGTGTGGTTTTTCCCTTATATTTGTACCTTGTACGTTCCCACAGGTAGGAGGGATTCAAACTATCCAAGAAATCACATCCCCCCTTACTGCCCCAAAAAAAAACACTCCTACCACCACTTAACCGAATTGTCAAACGGAAAACGCAACAATGTTACAAAAGAGAGAAAACCGATATTCACATTCTTAGTATCGCGGTTGTCCCCCGAACCAGGACACGGGCCATCGGAAGGCCAACTCAAAAACGAAAAAACGAGGAAAACTGAAAGGAAAAATCCTTGTTCAAGAACACGGTTTTCGTGTGGCAAAACGCGACGGAAACTCCCCGGAACACGACACGATTAACTAACTAGTAGTGACAGTAGCTGTTCATGGTACGGAATGCTGGCACCGACTGAGTTGAGTGTTCGTATGGAAACCGGAGATTTTCACATTCCCACTACTAGGTCGTATTATGGGGAGCACCTGTTTTCACGACTTGCTGTGTAACAGACGTTACGTGAGCGAACGTGAGCAACTGGGAGAGAATCTTCCTCCGCGGAGGAATCATAATTAAATGGAATGCTACTACCAGCAATCAAGCAACTAGCACCAGCAGGAGATGAGCGACGGGAGCGAGTTCTTTGCCCGCAAGCATCCAGAATTGATTGGGGAGAAGATGGAGATGGAGCTAGCTAGAACATCAGCTGCTGATGGATGATGCTCCCCCTCAAGCTGAACTGGAAGATGAAAGTGGGACGTTCAGCAGCAAACACATTTCGAACAGTTAGTCGATCTTAACCCTTTGTGTCAAGTTCTAAATTCTGCATAAAACTGAAATGTAAACTATTTATACCTACACACTAATTTTCCAAATTACAGGAAAATAGTTCGAAATGACACTTGAACTGTCAAAAACATGAGTTTCCCTGGACTACGGAGAGTTAGCTAACCGAATCTCGTGACAATCACTTGATCCTGAAATTCGGAAAATTCTTTTTCGAGTGTTTAGGTAGTTGATCAAATTCAGGAAAGGGATCCTTCACGTGTGTTTTCTAACTTATAGTATACTTATAGTATACTTATAGTATACCGCTTCTTATTAAAATTAAGAAATGATTTAAAAAAAATAAATGTTTTGATAGTTTCTGCGTAATTCAATTCGAATTTCAATGTAAACATCTAAAGAAAACAGCCCTGAGCCTACAGGATAGTCCCGAAATTTCCTGCAAATCACAGGAGAAAGCCGTAGCAAGCCGACACAGATTTTTTTTGCTGGTCTGGTCATATTTATAATTGGAAATTGGTTTGTTCATTTTTCTTGAGCCTCATTTATTTACATTTTTAAAACCAAATGAAATAATATCTGCCAGTGGGTTTGGTCACTTTTGGCCAAGTTTGGACATCATGCTCCACCTAAAATAAAAATAAAATTATTAGTTAATTTATGAAACACTTTATCTGTTCAAAAAATTTACATTTGGTTTAAACACTTTATCGCTGGAATATAGAAGAAATAAAATTCGATTTCTCCACCGTTGCATAAACGAGAAACAAACAAACACTTTTCGCGCGCAACGAAAAATAACTAGCAAAAACAAAATCAAATTCGAGTTTGACAGATCGATTACTGGTTTTTCAGCAATGAAAATAAAAGGCTTTCTGCAATGAGTTGGCACGTCCTTTGACTCTTCTGTTCAATTCATCGTTACATTCGGGATTATTCCCGTTTGTTTGGAAATTGTCGCGAGTTACTGCCATCCACAAAAAGGGATCCAAAAATATTGCAGAAAATTACAGGGGTGTAGCAATATTATCTGCTTTGCAATTTTTTTTTTTTTGAGAAGTTGGTTTATCATCGGCTATATCCAGCGGTAGAGAATAGAATTTCGCCCCATCAGCACGGATTCTTCAGAAAAAGATCGGTGGTCACAAATCTTTGCGAGTTCACCACTCGCGTATTAGATTGGATGGTCAAGGGATTCCAAGTGGACTGCATCTACACCGACATGTCGAAGGCCTTTGTAGCAGAAATCAACGAAATTTTGGATGCATCGGCGCGAATTGATATTGTAGGAAACACCCTACCTTGGATCGAGTCTTATTTGGTGAATAGACAACACCCTTTCAAACGTCTTCCGGAGTACCTCAAAGCAGTCCCTTGGGACCTTTGCTTTTCATTCTTCTAATGAACAATTTGCGGGACTCTCTTTCGGATGCTTTCGTACTGATTTACGCAGATGATGTGAAATTATTTGTAGAATAGAAGATTGTAGAAAACTTTTGAAATGAAGAGTTACTCACTCATTTTATATTCTTTGAGGAAGAATATTTAAGAATTGAAAGATTATAGACGGATAGAAGATTAGAATAAGGTGAAAGATGTTGAAAATGAGCGGAAGGGTAGTTTTAATTTGAAAAACATTTCATCACATTTCATCGTTTTGTTCCTTGCAGTGGTAGATTTGAGATAGATTTGTAGCTACCACCACACAATAGTAGGCTTAGCGTGGTTCGTCCCACAAGTGGAAGATTTGCAGTACGAACGAACCGTCTATAATCTTTCAATTCCTAAATATTCTTCCTCAAAGAATATAAAATTGACCGATATAGCCGATAAAATAATTTCATAATATTGTAGAAAACTTCAGAACGATTTGAATGTGTTCTCTGAGAACCAACATGAAACTAAATAATTCAAAATGCGTAGCAATATCTCTTACAAGAAGCAGTACACTGATCCAGTTTACGTATTCCCTAAGTGGCGAAAGTATTGCAAGAGTTACCTGTGTTAAGGATTTAGGCATCAGATTCTGGATTGAGTTTCAGGGATCACATCAGCAGTGTAGTAGCAGATGGGCTTGTTTTGTTCGGAGTCGTGAGACGTTTCGCTGGGGAATTGAAGGACCCGTATACCATCAAAAGCTTATACGTTAGCTTAGTTAGTTAGAGGAGAGGTCAAGTGTTATAACTACCATCCTCTGGCCCTGTGATATTAGTTGATTGAATACAAATTTGTGTGCTTTGGTTCAAGTGTCACTTAAGACTGACTTTATTCAAAACTTTCTTTTTGTTCCTCACAACGATCGGCGGGCCTTATGCTGTATATTTCTGCAATGCTCAGCATAATCGCTGTCGCCCGTTCGCTGCCCGGGTGGCGTGACTACATTTATGCTGAGCAAAGTGTTTATTTTACTTACTGCGCTGCGCGGTTCTACTTTACAGGGCCGTACTCCACTACACAGGCCTCAAACCTTAAGGCGGAGAGGTTTGTGTGGTCAACCTCGAGTCTTTATGATAAGAGGTCGGGTCTCGAGTCGTAAGAGGAGGGATCTGGCCCTTTATCAACAAGAGGAGGGATACAAGTGGTCACCTCGAGTCATTACGAGGAGAGGTCAGATTTCAAGTCGTTAGAGGAGAGATCGGGCCTTGAATCGTGCAGAGGAGAGGTAAACCTCGAGTCGATGCGAGGAGAGGTCGGATCTCGAGTCGTTAGAGGAGAGATTAGGCCTCAAGTCGCGAAGAGGAGAGGTTTGTGTGGGAATCTCGAGTCATTGCGAGGAGATGTCGGTTCTCAAGTCGTTAGAGGAGAGTTCAGGCGTCGAGTCGTAAGGATGAGAGGTTTTGCTGAAAGTGGTCTCGTTAATGAGTATTGCCTTGGAGCGCATTAGCGCGAATAGACCTCCCACTATAGAAGCATAGTGTACTAAACAGTTCGAGGTGGGAACTAGGTCTGCGGCCCCAGGTGGAGTTTAGGGAGTAGGGGGTATACACGTGTAGCATCCTGAGAATTCAATTTCTTTTCTTTTCAGTTTCGGATCTGCCGTCACACATCTTGCCGAACACAACTCGTTTACACAACATTCCTTCAAAAACTGACGCTGCTCGCGCAATGCTTATTCTTCGTCGTTCAGTTCAGGTAGAAGAACTCTTGCTCTTTTTGCTCTCTCTCAACACTATATGCACACGAAGATTTCATTTGAGACTCTCTCTTTACTTGATCGGAAATGATTGAACGTCCAGTGTGTGCGTGTGTAAAACCAAACCGATTTTACATCCACTATAAAGAGTGCTGAGAGTTATGTTGTGAAGCGTTTCTGCACTGAAACTGATTAACATTTATTTTTTCTCCCATTATTTAATTCGTTCGCCTTATACTCTACATGTCCTTCCTCCCCTACTCTTTATAGAGAGACTACGTTTAAATAATTTAAAAATGTCCTATAGAACAATCTCTTCAAACTTTTTGGATCCCTTTGCATCCTAATTAGGATTTTGATATGACAGATTTATCGGTCAAACATAATTTTCTACGTTTTACCTAAAGACCTTCCAAGTTCTGCCCTTCTGTAGTCCTTGTAGCCGGACCTGGGTCCTTGATGTCATTTGAATATTCTCCATTGACTAAACTGTATCTAAAATATCGAAGACGTAGATGCACCGGAATATTACTGCACTGATTCATTCAGGTTACAGTTTTTCTTTCTGTTCCACAAAGGGTTTAAACATTAATTTTTGAGTTCAAGATGCTCTGAAGTAGTGATATTTTCTATCACTGCCTTAAAAACTGCTGAAAGTTTCGCATTCTCCATTTTCATGCATTTTGTCATTTATATTCTATTTTTTACTTCACATTCTTTTTTAATCAGGCTTTTCATAAAAAAAATAAAGTTTATCAGGTTATCAGAATGAAGTTTAAAAAATTAGGCATATCCTGAAAAAACCACAAAAATTGGCATCTCGAGTTCCCCGGTTTTGGAAGGTGTATTTTTTGGATTTTGTTAGTTTCTGTTACTTCCTGAAAATACAGCCCAATTCAGTTCTTATGAGCGCGCTCGGTCGATGTGGTTATTATATGTTACTCATTTTTCTTCCAGCCCAACGAATCTTCACATTCAAGACTTGCTGTTAAATCAAGTTTGAAACATTTTCTACTAGCTGCTGTTCCTCACGAATTCTTTATTTTTTTTATCGGGATGTTTTTACCTTCATAACGAGACTAACACTTCGCTTCCCTTGAGATATAAAGGCCTTGCCGAGAATATCATACTATTTTTAATTAATTCTTTACCTAACCTCGGAGACATAACGCCCAATTTGGGCGGCCCAAATTAAATAACAGTTTTTTGATGAGAAACTTTTCGTCTTCCTAAGTTCTCGAATGTTAACAGCCGGGCTGCCTTTTTACAGAGAGCAGTTTGTTCGACCATCATCTCATAGCTAAAAATGGTTTTCCAAAAACGCCATTTATAACAAACTTGCCGAGCCGAGCTGCCAAACAGAGCATTTTATTATACATTTCAAAGCTAAATTATTCTTTCTCGAAGGGTACCATTTTTATCAACCTCGCCGAGCTGCAATGTCCCACACATAGGGCTTACATTTTTCATCAACTCTCACACAGAGAATTAAAATCTATCAGCCACCCAGAGCTGATAGTTGTCCCACTCGGAGAACTTAAACTTCCAACAGCTCCCACGCAGGGGAGTTAATTCTATCAGTCACCCAGAGCTGATAGTTGTCCCACTCGGAAGACTTAAACTTCCAACAGCTCCCACGCAGAGGAGTTAATTGTATCAGCAAACCAGAGCTGATTGTTGTCCCACTCGGAGGACTTACATTTTCCATTAGCTCCCACACAGAGGAGTTAATTCTATCAGCCAACCAGAGCTGATAGTTGTCCCACTCGGAGGACTCACATATTCCATCAGCTCCAACACAGAGGAGTTAATTCTATCAGCCACCCAGAGCTGATAGTTGTCCCACTCAGAGGACTTACATTTTTCATCATATCCCACACAGAGGAGTTCATTCTATCAGCCACCCAGAGCTGATAGTTGTCCCACTCGGAGGACTTAAATTTTCCAACAGCTCCCACGCAGAGGAGTTAATTCTATCAGCCACCCAGAGCTGATAGTTGTCCCACTCGGAGGACTCACATATTCCATCAGCTCCAACACAGAGGAGTCAATTCTATCAGCCACCCAGAGCTGATAGTTGTCCCACTCAGAGGACTTAAACTTCCAACAGCTCCCACGCAGAGGAGTTAATTCTATCAGCCACCCAGAGCTGATAGTTGTCCCACTCGGAGGACCTTTAAATTTATAATGCCACCACACAGAGCATACAAATGGAAAACTTGAAGTCACACCAATAACGCGTTCATAGAACAAAATGGCGTCTTGCTAGGCACCGAAGCCAGATGAAACCAAAATTGTCATGGAAACTGCAGCACTCAATTTTTGATCATTTTTATCACTTTAAACAGTTTCTTCACTTTTAGGGAGCACTTTTGTTTGCGCCATTGTAGCATCCTGAGAATTCAATTTCTTTTCTTTTCAGTTTCGGATCTGCCGTCACACATCTTGCCGAACACAACTCGTTTACACAACATTCCTTCAAAAACTGACGCTGCTCGCGCAATGCTTATTCTTCGTCGTTCAGTTCAGGTAGAAGAACTCTTGCTCTTTTTGCTCTCTTTCAACACTATATGCACACGAAGATTTCATTTGAGACTCTCTCTTTACTTGATCGGAAATGATTGAACGTCCAGTGTGTGCGTGTGTAAAACCAAACCGATTTTACATCCACTATAAAGAGTGCTGAGAGTTATGTTGTGAAGCGTTTCTGCACTGAAACTGATTAACATTTATTTTTTCTCCCATTATTTAATTCGTTCGCCTTATACTCTACAACACGGAGTACATCATTAGTCTTCCCATTGTACCCATGGACCCAAAGTAGCAAACTGGGGGGACGCGGTGGCTCGCCGTGCCTTAGAATACAATCCGTAAATCGGGATTTACCACCTGTGGTTACCAACTAAAAAAAAATACGTTAGCTTAGTGCGATCAAGGTTCGATTTCGCGAGTACAGTTTGGAGGCCAAATACACATAAACCGAAAGGAAGCTGTTCAGAAGCGTTTCGTCAAATTTGCTGTGAGGAATCTTGCCTGGGGAGAGAGTTTGCCGGAATATGAATATTTATGTTACCTGCTAGATTTGGGCCTGTTAGAAAGTCGGCACCGCATAAATGATTCAACCTTTTTTTCGAAAAGTAGAGGCATGGTGGACTCAACGTTTTTATGTTCCCGCTTGACAGCGAACACAAGCACTGTGACATTGAGGCGACGCAGGCGTTATGCGCTTGACCAACGCAGGACGAATTACAACCGCAACGAACCAGCTATCCGTTTTATGAGGGAGGTGAATAATGTTAACAGTATAATAGATCTCAATTTAATAATCCCGACAATTAAGAAGCTCTATGTGCTATATTTAAGAAATCAACTCTATGTAAGATAATTTTAAGTAGTTCGGATGACGGGCTCGCCCCATATAACCTTAACAAATAAATAAAAGTGCTGGAAAAATCAGCAAGAAGGAGAATGTTTGCTGGTTCCCAGCAAAAATTTGGATTGCTGGACTTTTCCAGCAATTTTTTTTTTGCTGGAAATCGAGGCAAAAATTTACTGTGTACAGGACAATTTGACAGTTATTTTCCTGAGCTGTTTTGCTGTCCTGAGATCGTCCTGTAATTTCAGCTTTTGAAAATACCGTCCCGACCACAGGAGGAAAGATTATGTGTGTACACTGTACACACTAAGATTGCATTCGAACCACAGGTAAACTGTTCAATTTTGACGAAATTCGTACGAAAACCCACCCGAATTTCGTCCTGACCACAGGAGAAAAGATTAAGTGTGTAAACACTAAGATTGCAATTACATAATCCGCTTGGGATAGTGATTCTTCGAACCACAAGGAAATTGCTCAAATTTTACGAAATTCGAACCTGAATCTCTTGATACTCCATTTCTCCTGTAATTTAGTATGACATTTCTACGAGAATACAGAAACATGAACTTTCCTCGTCAATTTAAGGAAATGTTTTCCTGTATCACGGTACACACTTGCTTGTAAAATTTTCTTTCTTTTTCTTGCCTGTGTTAAAAACAAAATGACGGCTTTTTTCTTTTTCACCAACGCATTAAATTTTTTACCGCCAAACATCTCAACCCGTTTTTTCGGTTACCGTTTGTTGTTATTATAAAGTGGTTGGTAGGTACTCACGCAGATTAAAAGTATTTATTTAAATTTATCTTATTGTGTTTATTGAAATGAAGTTGAGAGCAAGCGTAGAACTTTGTACCTATAAATAATCAGTGTCAGAACGGTGTGGTGAATCTGAACTGAAAGATTCGGATGTTAGATTCTTTCGCCCCGGAGTGGAAGCTTCCGGTTTTTTTTTAGCAAAAAGAACTTGGCTCTGCTATCTTTGGTCCAAAAATGCAAGGATTTAGATGCCATGATCCGCAAAGGGAAGGGAGGTTTCACTGTTTTCCAGCGTTTTCGTAATAAAAATATGTAAGGCACACCGGGGTAAGTGTGGATGCGGCGTAAGTGTGGACGATGGCTATTAAATCAGTTATTATTTCACAAAATCAACATTTATTAAAAAAAATTGTAAATTGATAGGAGCTTCATTCTTGCTTTGTTTAGAAACAGAAATTGTTCCAACAGAGCTGGTATTGAAACAAAAGAGCGAATATAATATTCGCTTTAATTGTGAATCAAATTTGTTTAACGGTATAATTAGCAGGTCATTTCTGAAATTCTTTCTTCTTATTTTGAACCCTGTTGAAACATTTTTTCGTTCGAAATAAAGTATGAATGAAGTTTCTAGCCATATACAACATTCTTTGTGATAAATTTTGGTTTTGTGAAAGAAAAAACCAAGAATACATGGACAAAATCGTATTCCATGCAAACATCCGTCCTAAAAAGAATGAAATCGTCTGCTGGGCGATATTGAACCTCATTTTCAATCCGGCACCATTTTTGATCACGTTCATCGATTTTGAAGAAACTTGGCCTGGTATTAGATTAAACATTTATACATCTTTGGACCAAATTTCAAGATTTTTCAATGAAAATTGTCAAAGATACAGCAAATTTAGTGAACCAATTCCAAATTTCCCTTTTTTACGGGAAAAGCTGAATCTTTGTTTCCCGTCATTGTAAAGACTTCAAATTTTGTGGAGTGTTAGTTGGATAGTTGAACTAAATTGTGTGAAATTTTCATTAAAAAAATATAAATCGAGAAAAAAATCGCAGCTTGTCAAAGTTGGAAGTGGGTGCGCAGCTTCACGCGATTTCATTATTTGTTGAACGCAACTGTATTTATTTCCAGAAACCGATATTTTTTTTTCAATATTCTATAACGCCGGCTCTGGGCTGGCAGCTTTGTGCCAAAGTGTTGATCATCCGCCACCTGTAAAAATAGCTTTGATTAGAATATTTTAGAGAATATCTATCTGTCCAAGAAAAACTCACCCTTGACTTGTTATCTGGTTGCTAGAATATAGAGGAAAATAAAATAATTATATCAATTTAACCAAAATTCGTAAAATAGAATCTCACCTTGGTTCAGCGTACGAAACAAAAACAAACTCCAAATTGACAACTCGATTGCTGATTTTCCAGCAACCTAGAACAAGTCCAGTATTTGAAAACCGATCGCTGATTTTTCAGCAAAATGACAAGAACAGCTGAAAAATCCAGCAATTCGAAAACCGATTGCTGGTTTCCAGGAAAAATTTGGATTGCTGAACGTTTTCAGCAATTTTTTTTTGCTGGAAATCGAGCACTCAGGCAAATTTCTATTATAATTTTCATAAGATACTTCTTATGAACCGCTTTTTAGAGTGTAAAATTGATTTTCATAAGAGTCTTATGAAATACTTTTACTTTTTATACGTAGTTCTTATGAAAAATAGAAGAAACGGCTTTGTGAAAAAATAATGAACACATTCAACACAGTCATTAATTTTTTGTCGTCAGTAGAACTCATCAGTTTAAAATTTACTACTTTTCTTTGATACTTCAATGTGATTTTGGATTCCAAAATGGTAAGTTTTACTTGAAATTTATTTTTTGTTGAAAATATTTGTAAATTCAATAAATACATTTCATGTTTTATTTACTTTTCAGATTGGTTACCGGCAAGAAGCCCGAAGTCGATGGTTCGAGGCGCAATAATTTTTAGTTCTGAAACCGGGTGTTGAAAGCCAGCTGATTATCACCATGATGTTATTTAATTGAAAATAAACGGGAAATAAAACGAAATGAAAAATAATCTTGAATTAATTTGATTTTATGCGACATATCCTTTTCCCATAAGAATATCTTATGAAAAGCAACAACCCCTCATTGGAACCAGTGTTCATCCCTTGAGTTCATTCTACCATAAGACAATCTTATGAATTTCATTAATTTTTCTTATGGCGCCACTTCATAAGAGAATCTTATGGCATACCTAATAGGATTTTTCTGAGTGAGGTAATAATTTACAGTGTATTGATTTTAAAAGTAAATAGAATTTAGAACCAAGAGAAAGAAATGCAAAATTTAGAACAAATCACAATAGAGACCCTTTTCGATCTCACAGGCAAATGTCAAAGCTCCCTGCAAATTACAGGAACATATCGGTTCGAGTCTACAGGCGAGTTCCACAGTTGTTTTTATGAGCTATTTTCCTGTCCTGAAATCGTTCTGTAATTTCAGCTGTTAAAAATACAGACACTCAGGCAAATTCTTATAATAATTTTCATAAGATGCATCTTATGAACCACTTTTAAGATTGTAAAATTGTTTCGCATAAGAGTCTTATGAAATTCTTTCAATTTTTATACGATGTTCTTATGAAAAATAGAAGAAATGGCATTGTGAAAAAATAATGAACACATTCATTCCACCAGTCATCTATTTCATCGTCGTCAGAAGCACTAACCAATTGTAAAGTTTCTTCAATGTCAATTTCTGATATTCTAAATGGTAAGTTTTCGTTGACATTTAATTTTAATGTAGGTTGAGAATACTTGTAAGCTCAAAAGATATATTTTAATTTTTAATTACTTTTTAGATTGGCTACCGATAAGAAGCGCGAAGTCAAAGGGCCGAGGCGGCAATAAAACTGAGTGTTGAAGGGCTGCTGATTGTCGCTATGATGTTATTTCAAACCAATGTTATCAAAAATAAAATGATTTGAAAAACAATCATGAATTATTTTTATTGTACGCGAATTTTTCTTTTCTCATAAGAATATCTTTTTTATAACAACAATCCCTCATTGAAACCGGTGTTCATCCTTTGAGTTCATTTCCATCATAAGACAATCTTATGAATTTCATTATTTTTTCTTATGGCGCCACTTCATAAGAGAATCTTATGGCATATTGAATAGGATTTTGCCGAGTGGACGAAATCGTTCCAACCCCAGAAGAGAAGATTAAATGTGTGTATGATGAATCTCTTACTTCAAGATCTCGTGTCATTAAAAAAAATAATTGCAATGTGTAAAGTTCAAAACAAGATCAACCTAAATCAGAAAAATATGAAATTGCTTATGCACCAAAAATGCAGAATTCCCGAAACATTAAAAAAATTGTTTTTATTATTTTTCTTTTCGGGTACTAATATCATTGCCCCATTATTGTTATTTATGGGCCATAAACCTTAAAAAAAAGTAGAGTGATGGGACAAGAAGCTATGAATATCAGAATTACCGAATCACTCATTACTGTTCCTACTATTCAATTTTCTCGCTTGAAGTAAAAAAAACCGCAGCTTCACGTCCAATTAGCCGCACGTTTCCGACCCCTGTGCTAGAACATCAGCTGCTGATGGATGAACCAGCTTCTGAAGCTTACATATAGAAGTAGAGCGTTCAGTCAGCATCATCGTTTATGTCTCCCCGTTGATCTCGATTCGATTATGAGTTTGAACTCTTCAAAGCGTTCTCACGCTCGGAATACGCGAAATACCGACCGTATTTGCATACAATAGAAACATCCAACGACTGCTGTTATCGCGGTTTCACACCGTGGCATGGACCGGCTGAGTTTTTTGCACGTTTAGTGACGTTATCATCACGGGATGTGTCACCGTTTCTCTTATCTTTTTCGTAACTACCGAATCATAAAACGAGGGGGACGAAACTTTGTCTACTAGATCAAATAAGATAAATAGAATCCTACTGAGATTCTTTGTTTAGTTAGACAGATACACAGACAGGCTGGAGAGACATATATGCAAATGATGGAGGTGCATTGTTATTTGTTCGTCGTTCGTTCGTTCACTCGCTGGTGCGGGGGAGCAATGATTTATTTATCATCCCATCAACAAATTGTACAAGCACCTAGAAATTGCTGATTGATGTTGTTTTGATGGATTTGAAATACAGCGTTACTAAACATTTGTACCGACATACATCCGTTGATTGTTGCCCGATGAGAGTTATACCTCTCAGAATTCCCACAAATATTTAGCATCTTTAAAAGCAATCCGACACATTAGCAGCTACATATTTAGTCGTGGTTAACGACTGTTTATCATACCTACTAAATGCATTTCTTTTCTCTACAGTCATTATTATTATTAGAATAATATAGTGTTACCACATAGACCTCATGTTAAAAAATCAACTTTTAAATAGGTACGTTATTTGCAAGAAAAGTTCAATGAGGAGGGTGATAGCCTTCTCCCTCTCCTCTAACGGCAAAAAAACCATTACAAAATGCACGAAAACGCGTTAATTTCTATAAAAACTTGAAAATTTTCCTAGTTTATGTACTTTTGAATTTTCAATATTTTGCTTTCTGTAGGAGTGTTTATCAAACAATAGAGGCAATCTCAAACAGCTGTAACTAGCAAACCCTGGGCCGAATTTCACAAAATAACTCTAGTTGACACATTCGTATTGTTGAGTTTAGATGTGCTGGTTATTCATCTACTGTAGAAAATTTGAGCTACGTGATAGAATGTAGGGGTAACTTTTTTTTTGAAAAATGGTCACTAATTTCCCAATTCTTCATTTTCTTTAAAATTGTAGGAGGATGAAAAATATGATAAAAAATTATACGAGTTATCAGTTTTCCAGTAGGCACTTTAGAAGAGTAGGACTTTCCACTGGTACTTCAACTTGCTTATCTTTATTTTAAACATGGTTTCATGACGGTTTTTATGAAGCCTTAAATATGATTTAAAATCGTGCCGTGAGCTAGACTCGATCTCATGACCTCTGGCTTAGAAGACTTAAATGCTTTCCTCTTGGCCACGGTCGGCTGCTAACTGAAATCTTAATTTCCTAAATAGATTGCAAATCAGAGTAATGTTTCTTTTGCACGAATTTCTCTCACCTTCAAATGAACATAATTGAAAAATAAGTGCAACCGTGCAACCATAATTTAGAAATTCAAAATAAATAACATTAAGAAATTTAACAATCATTATTTAAATTTTCAATCCAATTTATTATATTTCGTTTCACGTATATCACATAAAATATTAATATTATGGATGAAGAAACGCATGTACTGCAAAACAGAAAATTCTTTCCCGAATTTCTAAATTCTAAATTCACAAGAAATTCCTGGTAAAGATTGTAGAGATGAAAAGAAGAGATTGTGTGTGTTTTGAACTAAATATTTCGTTCATTTAGAGTTTTCAGAGCCAAGGAGGGATAATAAGTATTTATAAATAAATGCTGTTTTAATATGAAGCAATTCATGCTTTGGCAATGTACATTTAAAGTGGTCTCCAGATCTCAAAATACATATTCAGGAATCATACAAGACACATTATTTCACATTTTTCCGAGATGTAAGGAATGTGAAAACTAATTTAGACTAATTTGGGGGCGCTTAATCCAAAATTGTAATTAGTTTTTTTTCTATTAGTTTTTGTTTTCGGTATAGCCTTTTGAGAGTAGTTAAAAATTCATTGAAAAAAATGGCAATGGAAAAGGTGTTAAATATAACAAAGATTTAGGAAATTCAGGCTTTGATTTAATGATCAATTCTTCCGAATTCTTAAGTAAATTTAACTCTTAGATAAAAATTATAGGAGTATTCATTTTGTTTCAATTCCCTGTTACGGGGATTATGAAATCATTTCGAACCAAAATGAATCTTGTTTATTTTTTTAAGCAAAAGTCAAAACGCTGTGCAGTATTTTTCCATGAATAATCATAAGATTATCTTCATTTCCTTCTCAGAAAGTTTTTCCATTACACGAATGATGATGAATGATTTACACGATATGCGCATTCATAAATGTCCCATTTTTAAATGAACTAAGCTGAACTAAGTCTGAATGCAAAATAAATTAATGTAACTTTGTGAATCGTTTCAGAAAAAATTTAATCATAAATATCGTTGAGTGACTTTGGCATGAACGACTTATTATCTATCACGATTGTGTTTGTAAATCAGTCCTGCAATGTATAGCTAATTTGACAAATATTTCACACAAAAGAGATACCTTTACTCCATTCAGAGGTGCCTGTCCTGATTTTTCAGGATTTATCCTGAATGTGATGTTTTTCGATATAAACTGCAAGCCAGCCAACAAGCTGTTCACTTCTGTTGCTTAAATACAGCACCTGTGTTTTCCCATTATTTATGCAATCTACAGATGTCCTGAAAAATCCTTATTTTTTCCTCGATTTCTCGATTTTCTTCTTTTTTGTTAAAAATAACGACTCCGCGATGAAAAAATCATAATTTTTCAGGACACCTCTAGATTGATGGAAGTTTCATTATTTTTTTTTTTTATTTACATAGTATTCCGTCTCACGACATAACTTGACGAACATAATTCCTAAAATTCACTCGGTTCATGGTTGCTATTCTCCAATTTCTCGGACACCCCACGTTCGCCAGATCACGCTCCACTTGGTCTAACCACCTCGCTCGTTGCGCCCCTGATCGTCTTGTTCCTACCGGATTCGTAGCGAACACCTGTTTTGCAGGACAGTCGTCCGGCATTCTCGCAACATGTCCCGCCCAGCGTATCCGGCCAGCCTTCACCACCTTCTGGATACTGGGTTCGCCGTAGAGGCGCGCGAGCTCGTGGTTCATCCTTCGCCTCCACACTCCGTTCTCCTGTACGCCGCCAAAGATGGTTCTTAACACTCGTCGCTCGAATACTCCGAGTGTACGCAGGTCCTCCTCGAGCAATATCCATGTCTCGTGCCCGTAGAGAACAACCGGTCTAATGAGCGTCATATACAGGTTACACTTCGTGCGAGGGCTAAGTCTTCTCGACCGCAGTTGCTTGTGGAGTCCATAGTAGGCACGACTTCCGCTGATAATTCGCCTCCGGATCTCACTGCTGGTGTCATTGTCTGCGGTCACCAGTGAGCCGAGATAGACAAAGTCTTCGACTATCTCCAGCTACCCGCATAATCAAATATCATACCCGTTATCGTTGATATTATTCTGATCTGATTACACGAATAGTGAATATTCGAGTAATCGTTCTAAAATCTTCTAATTTTTACTAACTTTTATATTTTTCATGCGTCTTCGCTTGAAATGAAAATAAATTATTATTGAAAGATACGGGTAATAATCCTTAAAACAAAACTCAAGATGTATTTGAGTGTGTCTTCACTGTCAACAAGAAAAAAAATGGCGTGCGCGACTTTAGATTCGTAATCGTAAGCCCGTAAGATTCCGGAAAATCCTCTTAATTTGGCCAGGCAACCCACGAATGGCATGAGCACTTAAGATTAAGCTGATCAAGGCCCGCACCGCAAACGCGAGGAATAAAGGTAAGGGAAAAGCTTTTTTGTTTGACAATAATTTTATTTTTCCAACCCTCCTACAGCTCATCAAAGTCCAGCAGATGCCGGAACAATCCTCATCAACCGGCCGAACAAACACTGGAGCGGTTCCAGTGCCCCAACACTACGCTCCGTAGAAGCGGCAGCAGCTGTGGTCTGTGTAAAATTGTAAATACAATTGGAGATGGCAGCGATTTGCGGATTTGGTGGTGGTGGCGTCGAAGGAAAAGTTTTCCGGAAACCTTGAATCCCAAAATGCAGTTGTTTAGAGTAATCTAAAATTGACTGAAAGGATGAGGCAAAACAAACGGTTGCACTACGGTGCGCAGAATCTGAGCCTCCCAAAATAAACTGCCGGAATCGGTCCGCAGATACCAGCTCCGGTGATGTGCAGGGTCTACACCGTATTTTGGGACATAGTAAAGTAAGTTTGGCGTTTTATTTTGGATACAAATTTAGATTTTAATACTGATCAACATGTTCCACCAGCAGCAAGATCTTCATCAACCGGAACCTGCAGGGCTGGAGTAAATCATTGTAAAGAAGGTCAACGTATTTTCGTGTCGCCTACGCTTCCAAAGCAGAAATCCTCTTATTTCAACCAAAATTCCCGGAATCGCGTGGCAGGAAACGGCTCCAGTAATGTGCTGGGACACTGTCTTACGCTGGGTAAGTCTTGCTTGGCTTTTTATTTTTTACTTTTTTGCTAATTTTTGTCTTTTAGAGTAAGAAAAGTCCGCCTGAGGAATCTTACAATGTGCACAGTGCCGATACGCCAGCAACGGAGGAAACATGCAAATTGAAGACGGTCCCGAGCTAAAAAAATCCGTTGGGAAGGATTCTAAAACATGGCCTATGATAGAAGAATACTAATCTCTAGAAGATACGAAACTGCAGGTTACAATTAAGTCGAGTTGAAATTCGCGATAGTGACCTTTTGAAATGACAGCTCTTCCAGTGAGGTAGGTGGTAAACTTTTTAAAACAGGAGATATTTGAAGTCAGTTTACTTTATCAGTTTTCCAGAATCAGATTTTGGAAATATAAAACAATTCAAGTGTGAACTTGAAACACATATGTTGAATACAATTTTTTTTTTTCATTATAAAAGTCGAACAAGGAAACATTATTTTGTATTTTTTAATATTTATTTGTAAGGATTTTAACTTCTCTAAGACTTACAATCCTTTCTTATTTATAAGGTTTTTAGAATGAGTATGACAATCTAAAATGTGAACTTTTAACACACCTAATCGAAATTCTGTTTTTGAAAATAAGACTAAAAAGAGTCTTTAATAAGCAATCCGATTCAGAGCCAGTACAAAAAATATCAAATAAACTCTATTATAGAATTTTAGAATAGAATTCGGGATGACTGAATGAATGAATTGTGAATCTTGATCAGAATCTGATTTGGCTTTTAAATCTGCTTGGTGGTGTACCCGATGCATATTTTAAAGTCAAGTTTTATTGCACATAATAATATTCTAAAATCAATTCTAAAATTAAATAATATTGTATATCAAATATTTTCAAATTTCTCTTGAGGGCAGGGCTAATTTTACCCTGGAATGTTGCAATTATATAACAGTGATGTTCATTCAAGGTGATATATATTTACAGTTCTTTTAGCCAAGTCAGTGTTTAATATCAAAAGTTCAAATAATGTTCCTATTAACTTAGCTGATTTTAAAATATCATTTTTCGAAAACTTTAATTTTAACAATATTTTAAGTTTTTATAACAATTCGTTTCATGTTTTCAGGCACTCCATTTGAATCCAGGGTCACTTTTGTTTCCAACTAGGCGACGAAGGTGATAGATGCGTTTATTGAAGGTAAAATGTTCGATTTTTGTATAATTTTCTTACAAATTATTAAGTTTTTATGTTTTGCAGGCCGAGAATCCTGAATACAATTTAATCCTCCTCAGCATTGGGCCTTACAAATGCTGCTCGGGCGTGACTATTTGGCGACTTGAATGTTTTTTTTTGCATAAAGATAATGACCACATTATACATATGTATGATTTTTTTATATTGTAATCATTGTATACCGTATTTGAATAAAAAATACAATCTTTAAGAAATTTATAACATGAATCGTCTCCTTTTTCATTATTGATCGTAAAAAGATCTTATAAAGATACAATGTAGCGTCAAGAACACATGAAACGGACGATATGATAACGATAACACCTATAGTTTTTCTTTTTGCTTCATTTTGTATTTAGAAAAAAGCAAAAAAAATGAATGGTTACTCTACTTAACAACCCGTTCGCTGTATCGTAGAGTGCGTCCAAACGATTCCATTTCATTGAAAAAAGACTACCTCAATCGTACATCAATAATCCAAAACTATAAAGCTAATCTTACGTGTGTCTTGGAAAGAAGATAATGGAAATCGTTATTGTATAATACTGATTCATGCGGGTAGTCGCCGTCGATCGTGACCTTGTTATTACTGGACAAGCGGGTTCGGTCGGTCTCGGATCCGCAGGCCAGCATGTACTTCGTCTTGGACGTATTAATCATCAACCCAATCCTTCCTGCTTCGCGTTTCAGTTTGCGGTAGATCTCCTCCACCGCCGCAGATGATCTGCCGACTATATCAATGTCATCGGCAAAGCAGATAAGTTGACTGGATCTGTTGAAAATCGTGCCCCGCATTTCGCCCACCGCTCTTCGAATAACACCTTCTAGCGCCACGTTGAACATCATGCAGGATAGACCATCACCTTGTCGAAGCCCCCTGCGCGATTCGAATGAACTCGACAATTCACCCGAAATCCACACACAGCACTGCGTTCCATCCATCGTCGCCTTGATCAGTCTGATCAGCTTCCCGGAAAAGCCGTTCTCGTCCATGATTTTCCATAGCTCGTTACGGTCGATCGTGTCGTATGCGGCTTTGAAGTCGATGAATAGATGATGCGTAGGGACTTGGTGTTCACGGCATTTTTGGCGGATTTGCCGCAATGTGAATATCTGGTCCGTCGTAGACCGTCCCTCCATGAAGCCGGCCTGATGACTTCCCACGAATCTGTTTGCTTGTGGCGTTAGGCGGCGGAGTAGGATTCGGGACAACACTTTGTAGGCGGCATTGAGGACAGTGATCGCTCGGTAGTTCTCACAGTCCAATTTGTCGCCCTTCTTGTAGATGGGACATATTACCCCCTCCTTCCACTCCTCCGGTAGCTGTTCTATGTCCCAGATCCGGATTATCAACCGATGTAGGCAATCGGCCAACCTGTCCGGGCCCATTTTGATGAGTTCAGCTGCGATGCCATCCTTCCCAGCCGACTTGTTTCTATTCAGCTGGCGAATGGCTTCCTTAACTTCACTCATCGTTGAAAGTGGCTCCTCTTCGTCGTTGGCTACGCCGGCGATGTACCTTCCCCCCTTCCCCCACCGTCTTGATCTCCTGCATGTGCGCCGTTCAGGTGTTCGATGGAAGTTTCATACAGCTCTGATTAGATTGCATAAATAAAGGCGAAATACAGGTACTGTAAACGCCCTAATTTATGCAACTTAAGCGAGCAGAATCTACGTTGGCCTGCTGACGAAAAACACCATTCAAATATGATCTGAACGAAAGTTTATCACCGTTTAAAGGTGTTAAGCCGATATGCTAATTTATTACATATTTTTATATTAAAAATGATAAAATCACACAATGTTCAAAAATATGAAAATTGGACTTAAGCCTAGTCTACACTCGGCAACTTGAACTATACGATTTCAGTTTCTGAGACTTGTTTATGTTTACATTGGGAACTAGACAAGAGATGCTTGTGTCAAGTCCCTCGACAAGTATTGGAAACTTTCAGCTACCAAAATGTAAACATAAACAAGTCTCATCAACCGAAATTTGATTTTTTTATTTAAATGCGCAGTATTAAAATTTTTTATTGGATATCTGGCAACCCTCGTTCCGGCCTTGCGGTTGTGGTGAATTTCTCATTCTGCGGTGGTGAATTTTAATCAAAACATTGTGTAACCCGAAATGAAACAAATTTTCGAAAAAAGCACTATTTTTCAATAGATTCCAGATAAATTTTGTACTTTCGGTTAATGTGTGATAAAATACTATAGTCTGACCATGCTGGCACGTCGTCCCACTCAAGGTAATATATGTTTTCGTTTTTTTGAGCGTTCAATGTTAATCATTGTTCTTTGTTTTGGTAAAACTCACGTTGCCTTAATAGAAAATTAATTGATATTTATCTGATTGCAGTCCTTGCCGGTCTCGTTAGAAGTTTTTCCAACGTTTCCTTAGGAAAACCAAGTGCTGTTAACTCAACCTTACCGATATCGCTTGTTACCCGAAAACCAGCGGAAGCATCTAGCAGCGTAACAGCACTGAAATTCCTCCCACAAAGCATCAGCCTGGACATCGGTCAGCCACGGATCAGTCCACTGATTCCACGGAAGGAAATCATCGATATACCGCTTATCGATAGGATTATCGAAAATCCGTTACACTCGCGGATAACCGAAATCGGAGATGCCGTTCCACAAAAGCATACCAATATGGACCTCCCGACTAACTCCGGCAAGGTGGACGACAACGGAATTCAATGTGCTCGGTTGATCGTCATCCGACGCAGGAAAATGCGCAAACACAAGCTTAAGAAGCTCCGTAAGAAGATGAAGTTCCTGTGGGCCAAGGTTGGAAATGTTTAAAACACTTGAAGAAAAAAGTTTAAAATAACGGGTTTTGTTTATTCACATAGGTTCGTCAACGGCGTGAACTTCGCAAGGAGAAGGCTTTCCAGGCGGGTCTGATCGCCCAGATCAAGGACGCGGAACGATTCTCAGCAGAAGCCTACGTTGCGGATAAACTTCGGCTGGCTACCGAAACACCTATCCCACGCTTCTGGAAGGGCAAACGGTTGCCACAGTTTATTATCCGTCAGAAATTGGGTCTTCAATAGGCTTGAAATAATGCATTATGTTACTAAATAAATTGGAACTATAAAATTTAATTGCAAGTTGAATTCAGAACAATTCATTAGAATTTTCCGTTGCTTTTCTTAACTTTATTAGAACTAAGAACGATTCTTGGAATATTTTTTCCTTTAAGTTGTCTCTGGAATCACAATCCATAGCAGAAAAATCAATTATTGTTAATAATCTAGCATCTTAGCAATGCGATTTTTCTTTTTAATTAGAGATTGCGGTATACTAAATGTTTAAATTGAATTTAGCCATTTTCCAACAGGAGCTACAAAGTAGCACACAAAGCGCCTGAATGGCTACTATTTAAGATAGAACAAATTCCTGGGGAATTCGAACACGTGTACTTCCGCAAATAGATTTTATATTAGAGCCATTAAATATTGAGAAAAAGAAGAAAATAGCTACTTGCGCATGCGTTCGCTCTCTCTTATTTCTAAGATTAATGAGGTGGCTTGATTTAAAATTTTGAAAAAAATAATGCTTTTCAAGTATAAAATTTCAGAATTAAATTAACTCACAGCTGTATTTCTCCTCATCGGCTTAGTTTCATTGTCATCATTCATATACCTATTTAGAATTTTAAATCAACAGCACGAGTTCAACTTACTGTGGTTTTCGTATGTTTAACGTATCCGGAAGCTTTTGTATGCCTATACAAAGGCGCTCATTTTTGTGGATCTTGTTTTGGAAACTTTCAGAATCTAGATTATAGTATAAACTAAGGCGCTTTCTCACCTAAACCGGAAACAAATTTCTCTAATAGCAATCGATGAGCACGATCGCCACGTGGTTAGCTGTTGAGCACGTGATTATCAAAAAAATTGTCCTTTCAATTTTAAACATAGTATCATGACGTTAAAATTCTCTGAGCAAAATTTAAAAAAAAATAAAATCTTTAAATCGGCTTGAGGGTTGCAAACTGCAACGTCAAAAAATTCTGCCACCCTGCGGTTAATCTTATCACACTCGAGTGCGGCCCCGAGAGTGATATTTAATTCAATATTCTCCACCAAAACAATGTTAACAACACATTAAACGCTTGTTAAAAGTTAATCTGTTTAAAATGGATCAGAATTTTGTGATTTTGGGAGCCGGCATAAACGGTTTGGCCTGTGCCTATCGCATCGCGCGACTTTTCTCAGGAACCAGCATCCAAATAATCGCCGAACGCTTCAGTCCCGATACGACCAGCGACGTAGCAGCGGGACTCTGGGAACCGTACCTTCTCGGAGACACCCCAAGGGAGTCGGTGAGGTTGATTGAGTTTTTTTTTCATAAATGAAGCATGATTTTTTAACGACTTGGTACTTATTTTTAGGAAGTGGTCTCGTGAAACGTATGAATTTTTTCATGGTCTTTGGAAATCCGGTCAAGCAGAAGAGTGTGGCCTATGTCTGATCCCTTACGTGGCCCTAAGCGAGGAAGATTCACTGGATAATTCGTTCTGGTCGGATTTTGTTTTCGGATACAGAGATATATCGGAAGACAGATTACAACAACAAGGCAAGGAACATGGCAAAAATTACAGGTATGGTTTAAACAAAGATTTTTGGATTCTAGAACAGTTACAAAGTCCTGTTTTTTAGATCTGGTGCAGAATTTGTCACATTCACCTGTGAGCCTACTAAGCTAATGCGATACTTCACAAAAGCTCTGATCAAGCATGGTGCTAAATTTCACAAACGGAGAGTAGAAGACTGCATTTCTGAGGATTTAGTAGCTGGAAGCAAACATTCGATCGTCATCAACTGCCTAGGCTTAGGAGCATCTCAATTGGTGCAGGACCCAAAGTTGATTCCATGTCGAGGGCAAATCCGGCGAGTTCGTGCTCCGGGAATGTTTCACGTGCTCATAAACGATACTAAGTATATAATTCCAAACACGGATCGCGTTACTCTGGGTGGAACTCAGCAGATGGGCGATTCGGATTCTCGAGTACGTCAAACAGATACCGATCTTATTGGAGGTGGATGCTGTGAGCTCAACCCTACTTTGTCCAGGGCCTCGGTGCTAGGAGATTTGGTAGGATTCCGACCTGTACGGGATGCTGTCCGTTTGGAACTGGAATGGATGAACTTAGGTTAGGCTTAATTAACGAAATACTTTTTGTTGGACTTACCAAACGATGGTCTATCTGAGTTAAAAGATTTCCCTTTATCAATCTTAGGTAATCAAAAAGCTGCCGTTATTCATAACTACGGTCACGGAGGAAGCGGAATAACGCTCTGTTGGGGATGCGCTGGTGATGTTTTGAATCTGATAACTCAGCTTAACCAGCCAAAGGATGATGAAGTTCAAAAACAAGGCCTCATGACCCTTTCAAAGTTGTAGGCTTGAACCCCGCCATTTTGGAGCAAGGATCCTACTTTCAATGGCTACATTGTATAGTAACATCCTATGAGAATGACTTAGTTATAACTAAACACAACACGCAAAGCTCAATAAACAATTGTTAGGACAAACAACTAGAAGGGTAATAATCTCGCTTCACATTTTCCCTATGATGGCTCCATATAACAAATACAGTATGTAAATATGGAGCTAACTAATCTCGAACCGTCAGGAAGGGAGCAGAAAATCTCACTGAGCCGCAAGCTTCATCAATTCGTGGTGATAAGGGACAAACACGAAGACCATATTCATTAAAATTTGCATACCGCCACCGGTTTCGAAATCAGTCAGCGTTCGTCGGTTATCGATGCAAGTTTGCCAGTATTGTTGCTAAGGTTTATTCAAATATTTTCTACCGAACCTCAAGTCAAGTGAATTATTATGAAACAGATAGTAGTTATAGGGGCGGGAGTGAATGGGCTCAGTGCGGCGGTCCAGTTAGCCGAGCATTACTATGGGGTGGCTACGGTGACCTTGATTTCGGAACATGTTACCCCCAATACTACCGGTGATGGATCGGCGGGTCTGTGGGGTCCGTACTACTGCGGAAAGACACCGGACCATAAGATTGTGTGAGTTACTTCGTAGAGTTTGTTGATATATTGCTTCATCGACACTCGTAGTGTACCTTCAAACGATTCAAAAGAATTATCTCATGTTACATTATCACCTCCTATTTTTTACGCGTTCGTTTACCTTTAAATCGCTTGTTGTCATAATTCTATCCATTTATGCTTAGTAGAGTACGTATGGTATACCTATTCTAGGGCTGCTTCTCCATCTATGTCCTTCAGGATCAGAGGTGCAGTTCTGCTTAAATTGAATAACTAAGGGCGAAATATAGGTGCTGAAGACAGCTCGAATTATACAACTGAAGCGAGACGAGAATAACCTTGGCAGGCCTGCAGTTAACATCGAAAAACACCTTTTAAATATCATTTGAACCGAAGATTATCATTGGTTAAACTGTTAAACTATTTTATTAAAAATTTGTTTTCTCTTTGTTTTCTCATCATTTAACAATAAATTTAGTTATAATTTAGATATTTAAAAAGAATCAGGACAAATCAGGAATGTCAAGGGCCATTTTTGAAAAATTAGGACAATTCAAGCGTTTTTGAAAAATCAGGACGACCTCTCGAAAATCTGGACAAATCCTGAAAAATCAGGACACCTGAGACCCCTGTTCAATATTCCATTCAAGCGCCTCTCTGCAAATCTCGTTCTCATATCTTCGCAGCGTGTGCCCAATACATCTTCTCTTACGTTCCCGAATCTCGATTTCTAGCGCTTTTTGATGACACCGGCCATGTAGTTCCAGCTGCCAGGCCACCAAGTGCGGACGCATTCTGCAAGCAGCGATTCACCAAAACTTGCAGTTTTCGCGTCGTCACCGCATATGTGCACCAGGTTTCGCATCCGTACAGCAATACGATTTGACGTTTGAGTTGATGATTCGGATTCTAGTTCGTAGAGAGATCTGGCGCCAGATGTTTTGGAGACTCACAAACGCAAATCGGGCTTTTCTGATCCGGGTTTCGATGTCTTTCTTGGTACCACCATCAGGCGTTAACTGGCTACCAAGATATAGGAAGCACTTCACTTTCCCAACCGGTTGTCCAGCTACCACGAAATTGGAACAATTTTCTGTGTTGATTTCCATCGACTTGGTCTTTCCGACATTGATTTTGAGACCTGGTTTAGAGCTTCCGGTGAAGTAGTCGAGTATGATCTGCATATCCGGATGTCTTTGGGCGAGCAAAATAATGTCGTCAGCCATGTCAAGGTCGTTTAGCTGCTCCATTGTCGAAGGATTCTCCGGCAATACGCGGTTTGGTCTACAGTCAATCAACACCAGCAAAAAAGAGTCCTGGAATTTGTTGATTTGTTCCAGTATTATTCGTAGCGTTGTGATGTGTTCCACACATGATCGTCCGGATCGAAATCCATGCTTGTTGCTTTCGGAGGTTAGCGTCAATTTTTCTCCTAGATCCGTTCAGGATCACTTTGTAGAGTACTTTGAGGGTTGTACAGATCATCGTTATGCCACTCCAACTACCGCACTCTGTCAGGTCATTTTTCTTCAGTTGAAAAGATAATTATATATTACTACTCTCTGGAGCCACTTTTCTAATTAAACACATTAATAACAGCATCTTAGAGATTTTTTGCAAAAAAAAAGTCGGTTACTCGTATGGATTCAACCCAGTTACACGATTAATTTTAAAATCTAATCGACTTTAGTGAATGGAAAACGTTTTAACCATTAGAAAGACGATGCAGAGAAACTGAACGTTTGCTTCGTTCGACTGAATGTTTAGCTCGGAGATGCAATAGAAAAGAAATCTTATTCCGGAAATGGATTTTATATTTTTTGCATTTCGGATTACGCGATGCATCGGGTTTCAGCACCTTTTGAGGCTGCTTTAAGCCATTTAAAATACACGTGTGATTAAGTTAACGTGTGACAGTGGAATGAATTTTATTTTCTACGCCTACGAGTCAACAAAACTGCAGCTGCTTTCCGTACGGCCAAAGGCTTCGTAAAACCATCAGCCGGTTGATCCGTCGTTGGAATGTATTTCACCTTTACCGCTCCTTCCTTCAGACTCTCGTGCACGAAGTGGTAACGAATGCTCACGTGCTTCGTTCGGGGGTTGTACGCTCCGTTTCCAGCTATGCTGATTGCTCCCTGGTTGCCTCAATGAATCAGCACTTGTTCCTACTCGAAAGTCTGCGACCGCAAGTTCGCCCACCACATGGCCTCTTGTATGGTTCGAGACAGAGCCATGTACTCCGCCTCACAAGATGACAGGGCGACAGTCGGCTGTTTCTTGACGTTCCACGAAATGGCTCCTCCCTGCATCGTGAACACGTAGCCAGTCGTCGACCTTCGGTTGTCCGGATCTCCTCCCCAATCGCAATCGCTAAAACCGACCAGCTCAGATGATCCACGCTTGCTGTACTCCAGCTTATTCGTTGTAGTACCCTTCAAGTAGCGGATGATTTTCTTGACTGCTTCCCAGTGCTGTCGTCCTGGATTCGAACAAAATTGATTAACTGCATTGACCGTATAGGTAATGGCCGGACGAGTTACTTGAGTTGCGAACGACAGACATCCCACCGCTTCTTTGAATGGCACCTTCTTCATTTCAGCTTCTTCTTCCGGACCGCTGGGACCCATGGACTTGCCCAACCTCACGCTCGGATCTACTGGAATGGACACCGGTTTCGCATCTGTCATGCCAAACCGCTGGATAATCTCCTCGACGTACGCTTGCTGATCGAGCCAGAGCTTTCCCTCTTCTCGATCCCTCGTAATTCGAACACCGAGACAGTACTTGGCCTCACCGAGATCCTTCATCTTGAACTGGTCGCACAAGTACGCCTTCAGCTTCTGCTTCAACTTCCGGTCATTGGTGAAGATCAAGAAATCGTCAACTTAGATGATGACGAACATTAACTTTTCCTCACGCACCATCCAGTACAGACAGGGATCGACTGAAGAACGATTCAGTCCGAACCTCTGCAGTACATCATCCAGCTGAGCATTACAAACACGTCTTGACTGCTTCAAGCCGTACAACGCCTTCTTCAGCCGGCAAACCTTGCCGCTCCGGTTCTCCACACCCTGCGGCTGCACCATGTATATTTCCTCGTCCTTCAGCTCGCCCAGTAGAAACGCCGTTACGGCGTCCATCTGATCGATGTCCAGATCATAACGCACCGTCAGCGCCATGAGGTATCGGCCGTCGCGTACCGCACGACGGGGGAATACACCTCATCGTAATCCAGACCTGGCCTCTGGGAACAGCCCTTGACTACGAGACGAGCCTTGTACTGCTGAAAAACTCCATCGGTTCCACGCTTCTTTTTGAAAACCCACTTGTTCCGTATTGCTTTCCGCCCCTCGGGCAGATCGGTCAGCACCCACGTCTCGTTTTCGCTCAACGACTGCAGCTCTTCTTCCATGACTCGAACCCAATGCTCAGTGTCGGACAGACACAGAACCTCGTCGTAGGTAGTTGGATCGTCCATCCGCTTCGCATCATCGGCCGTCTCGGGTGTCAACTGAGGGGAAACACTTTTACCAGAAAAGGATCCATAGCGAACGAAATCAGAATACTTGCCTGGATACCTGCGCTCCCGACCACTGCGCCTCAACCCTTGCTTATTAGCTGGTCTTTGCATTTGTGGTGGAAGCGCATTTTCGGCAGATCCGGCACCGACACCAGCAACTTCATTTCCAGCATTATCGATACCAGGAAGGATAACGGCATTGCCCGGTTGTCGTGCGTCTGGACCAGCACAACCAACGCCTGACTCGAGATTTCCTCCGCGACGCCGTTTTGCTGCGGCGTGTATGGACAAGTCGTTTGATGCCGGATACCCTCGCACTCCAGAACCTTTCGGAAGCCTCGGTTTGCGTGCTCTGTTCCGTTGTCGGCACGCAGGATCTTCAACTTCTTGCCGCTTTGCCGTTCAGCATTTGCCTTGAACTTCTTGAAAGCCTCAAGCGCCTGGTTTTTGCGTTCTAGAAAGTAGACGACAACCTTCTTGCTCGTATCGTCGACAAACGTTGCAAAATAACGACTGCCTCCAAACGATGACACCTCGATGGGCCCACAGAGATCGGAGTGTACCAACTCCAACAGCTCCGTGGCTCTTGATTCGCTGCTAGGAAACGAAAATCGTGCCTGCTTCCCTTTGAGACACGACTCACAATCGACAATCGCTTCATTTTGGAACTCCATACCGTTGACCATTCGCTTCAGTTTCTTCAAGCTGCTCTCATTCAAATGGCCTAGACGTCTGTGCCAAAGTTCGATGCTGTTCGCCAAAAACGTTTCTGCGGCCGATTAACTCGATACAAACCACCTTCTTCAGTTCTGGTGATGACTAGCTCGCCGCTCTCGTCCCAGATCTCGAACTTCTTGGCCATGAAATCACCTTGTTACCTTTCTTGCAAATGGCGCTCACCGATAACAAGTTGGTTGCTAGGTCAGGAATTTTCAACACGTTGGCAACGTCAACTCGTCCTTCGCCAGTTTCCATGCGAACCGTTCCCTTGGCGACAGCTTTCATGTTACCGGTGTTTGATGTCCCAACATCGTGCTCCATGGTAACCACATCAACAAATGGTTGATCAGCGCGAGCCATGTGAACGGTGGCTCCGGAATCCAGATACCATTCATCCGCTTTGACGTCTCCGATGGCAAAAATGCTGCCGAATCCCTTGGGCTTGCTACCTTTTGTCCTCTTGAGTGGACACTTGATCTGCCGTGATATGACGAAGTGACGAAAATCCATTTTTATCGGTTTTTACTTTTTGACGTCATTTTATACAGTTTTCTAAAAGCTTTCAAATGCTCTGAAAAGTTTTTTGATATTCCATATAGTTTTCGAGTAAATTCAGAAAAACGAAGTGACGAATGTGCCATTTTGAAGCCGATGTGACTAATATCCGTTAATCCATGGGAGAGATACGGAAAACTCTAGGAGTTCTAATAATTTTGAAGCGATATTCATAAAATTTAAAACATATACCTATCTTGACATGATGATATTTTAAAAGAAAAGACATCCCTCCCACCTTTATAAATAGGGGGGGGGGGTCCCATATAAATTTTTTTAAAATTTTTTTAAGACAATCATTTTTTATTTTATTAAATTTGATATGTAAATTTATACAAATTTATATATTTTCAGAAATAGGTTTAGCAATTTCACGCAGAAATACTTTGAGTGTGTTATTGTTTGATGATGGAATAAAAGAAGCAAATTTGCAAAAATCAATACATTTTTTAAATATTATTTTCTTAATGAGTTTTTTATGGAAAATATATAATATAATGAAATGAAGGGTTCCAATTATTCGTTAGTGCGCAATGATCTCATATAGAGACATTGCTAGTTTTAAATTAAAATGAAATTGAGTGCATTAATTACGATAAGTTTGTTTATTGAATAAAAGCACAATTTTATTAAGTTAAAATTCATCAAAATACATTCATTCGTCGAGCATCTCCCAAAATTCTTTGTAGCTAAGTGGAGGACTCATCGCGCCTTGGCATATTTTGTTCGCGCTTTTGCAGCCTGTTTTTGTTTTGTTGGTTTAGGTACGTTTGCAGCTGGTGGAAATTCAAAAAAAATTAAGTAGATATAGTTATTTTGTTCTTATCGATGAAATATTTTATTTATCATTTATTGTTCCCAACATCTCTTCAAACTCTCCCATGTTTTCAAAAATACTCACCTCATCAGTCGAATATGCTTCAATAAATTCCAAAGCGCTGGCTATTTTAATGAAATAGCAAAAATTATTCAATTTCTTTGATTCGAAGTTTACACAAGCCTACTAACTACCAAAGTTAGTAGGACATTAGTCACTTCGGCGTATAATCGTTAAAACAAAACTTACGTTTTTACGTCGAAGTGACTAATGTGTTTTAAAAACTTATGTAGGCAAAATAAGGAGTTGTTATCCGAAAGGCTATATTTTAGATACATTTTAGAACAGATTGAACAGATTAAATTTCGTTAAAAATCTTGGAGTAATGAATATTAAGCTAAAAGAGAAAATCGCCTTTATTGAAGAAAACACAAAATGGTTTATTCGTCACTTCGTCATATCACGGCAGTGATGGCTTCCGGCTTTTCGCAATTGTAGCAAAGTTTCTCGTTTTTGCCACCCTCCTTTGATTCGCCTGATTTCTTCCGATTCATTTTACTGTACAGAGCACCGTCCGTGCTGCTGCCGACCGGACCACGTTCCAGCTTCACGTCTTGAAGGATTTTGGCCTTTATTGCATTCGATGTCAACGCCGTTCCGGAAGCTTCGAGCCCCATTATCATAGGCTCGTATTGTTCAGGAAGGCCCATCAGCAAAATCGCCGCTAGCCAGGAATCGTTCACCTCGAATCCCACGTTTCTGAGTTTGTGACTGGTGCTCATCAACTCGTCCCCTCAACGCTGGAACAATTAACGAGCCGCACCGACGTGAATTTTCTCAACAATCCTATCTTCCTTGTAAGCCCAGTATCTTGGAAGGCAGTTTTCAATTTCGCCCACGCGTCCTCGGCACTGACCGCATCCTGCATCAAGCTGTTGTTCTAGCTTTCTAGGCTCAGGCAGATGGTGGCCAAAGCTTGCAGCTTCAAATCTTCCGGCACACCATCACCACCTCCTTCCACAGCAGACCAGCTACCCTCACGGATCAAAATCATGCGCATCGCAAATGCCCACGACGTGTAATTGTCCCTTCCACGCAGCTTCTCAATGGGGGGCTACGCAACGGAACTCCTGCCGACTCGAACGCTTCTTGCTCCGATCGTACCGCTTCCGCCGGGTGCTTCTTTTCTTGAAAACTGCTGATGAGGACCATCTCCTAGGACTTGATGTGTCCTTTCCGATTGCCGTGTTCGTTCAGGGCTTCGAGTGGTCGCGCTTCAATCTTGATGTGACCAAAGAAAATTACTGACTTCCGCTTTGGGTACTTGGGCCCATAAACAATTGAAATATACGTGTGATTAAGTTAACGTGTGACAGTGGAATGTCAACTCTTAAAAGTTGCTCGAGGAAGCCTAAATTTGGCTCTATCTTTCGTGTATGTTGGAAAATTGATCTACAAATTTCCTGGCAACGAAAAACTTGCCCTTTCATTTTTGTCTCGTAACTTTTCAGGATTTTAGTATTAAACATTATATCTTTTGGATCTTCAAAAATGGAAGACAACACGTTTAATGCTTTAGCCCTTTCTCAGATGACCTCTTGATATACACCATGTCCACCCTTCGGATTTTGATTATAACACGCTAAACTAACATCAGTCAACAATTCATTGAATCAATAATTTTATCGCAATAAAGGAACAGCTCAATAAACTAATAATTTCTGAATCCCCCAGTCAATGGTCCAGTGCCACCCATCGGTTCTTCCACGAGCTATGGAAAAACGGCCTAGCCGCTCGAATCGGCATCAGCTTGCAACCGTGCGTCCGCCTTACAACCGATCCCGCCGGCTATCAGGACCCCTGCTGGAAGGATATCGTATTCGGATGCAGTAAATTGAGCCGACAGGAACTAGATCGACTAAGCTTCGAACATGGTCGACCGTATACAGGAGGGTATCAGTTTGCAACTTTTACCTGTGAACCTACTGGTTTGTTGCCGTATTTGTTCAATCGGTTTGTCAATGTGGGCGGCAAGTTTGTGCAGGCCAAAGTGGACAGTTTGGATGGGGTGTCTTCGCTGCAGGGTAGACGCGTCGATATGATCGTCAACTGTACCGGGTTGGGATCGCTGGAAATGCTGGGAGATAGAGAAGTACTTCCGATTAGAGGCCAGGTGGCAAGGGTAGTTGCACCATGGCTTTTTGAGATTGTCTTGGACGATAGCGATGATGGCAATTATGTGATACCGAAGTGAGTTAACGTTGATTCAAAGTTGAGTTTCTTATGCTTATATTAAACAAATTTACAGTACTGAGACCGTTGTTCTTGGAGGAACTCATCAGATGAATGACTTCAACCGAACTCGTAACCTCGAGGATAGCAAATTTATATTGGATGGATGCGAGCGAATGATGCCAAGTTTGAAGAGAGCTACAAAAATTAAAGAATGGGTTGGTTTGAGGCCAGGAAGGAGTAGCGTCAGGCTGGAGTTGGAACACGTGAAAGCCGGTAAGTAACGAAAGAATGTTACCATTTTAATTAGGTGCAATCGACCGAAATCTCTCCAATAAAACAATACACTTCATATCAATCGGTAATCATCGAAATCGATTACTGACTGAACAGAAGGTTATCTCTTGTTGGAAGGCTTCCCCCTGACCGAGCAGCAAATGTTTTGTTTACAACCGGTCGTTATCGCAGATAACGTTGGTCGAGTGAGCATTTATAACACCACTGTTTGCGGGGATCTAACCGGTAAAAACAAATGATGAAACTATTTTAAAAGTGGCCTAGAAATAGTTATGCACTCGGCTGAGCTGGAAATTTCCACTTCACGTTTCGCCATCCGTAGACTGCATGACTCTGTTTATAATTGTTTGTGTATTTAATAAATTTCTTATTGTTCTAGGTAACCAGACCGTTCCAGTCATCCACAATTACGGCCACGGAGGTTGTGGAGTAACTTTGTGCTGGGGCTGTGGAAACGAAGTTCTCGAGTTAAGTAAGGGTCTTAACCTAGACACTGAAACGCGATCAAAATTGTAAATCTGGTTGATTCGGACTGCTTAGAACAACACAATTGCCTTTATAAATACGTTAGAATCGTAAAATTCATATATGTTTGTATTTGTATAATAGACATCGTAGATTATTACAATAAAAATCAAATAAGTATCTCGTTTCTTGGAGATATACATGTGTACGTTCAACTCTAAAGATCGTTTTTTAATCTTCCAGAAAGAAGACAGTCAAAATTGTCTCAAATACTTACTCATTACCATTTACCAAAGAAAAATCCTTTTTCAGAGATTCAAAAACGATCAAATTGGATCACCTCTTTCATGAGGAAACCGCGCATCTGCCACAGGGCATCGACAACGGCTTCCGGTTTTTCCTGGCCCTTCTTGCCTAGCCAGTGAACAGGCAGCCGACTGGGGTCCTGGTTGGGAACCGTTTCCCTGTTGGCCGTCAGGGTCTTCTGCCATGGGGAAATGTACTGAGATCCTTGCTGCAGTCCCTCGATGTACCGGATGTAGGCCTCCGAGTGTAGGACCCGTTGCGGACGCGGTGGAACCGTTACGAAAAGTGGTTCCGCGGGGGGAGCTGGAATGACTGAAGTAGAGTACGATTATAATGCGACTGTTTGATTCTGAAGGAGTTAGAAGCATGCCGATTTATTCTACACACGGAGAACTAACTTTGATTTGGTAAAGGTGTTCTAGCTATTTAGACTGTAGTTACATTTGAGTCATGCATGAGTTGAGCAATTGGGCCTCGAAACGCTGAATAAATTTTAAAAAAAACACCTTTGGACACTAAGATAATTTTTCTACCGCTTAGGTTGACCATCAGAATGTCAGTTTAAAGCTTTTGGAAATTTGACGGCTTGTAACTTTTTTGAAACGCATAAAAATATTTTCTTCTTGAACTCCTAATGAATTTTGAGGATAATTTATTTTGCATCATTACTTTTTCATGGACGCAGAACTTCTCGCAGAAAATTGCTAAATCTCTTTCGTTTCTCAATCGATCTGTACAAAATTTATAGTATTTTTTTTATTATTTAAGTATGTTCATTAACACGTGCGGCAAGATGAAATGCAAGTTAGAAGAATTTGTAAAGGAATGAGGAACAGGCGGATAGGCAAGCATCGAATGGGCTTCGTAGGATAAAGTTTTGGACAGGTGTTGAAAACTGTATTCACAGTATACAATCTGGCCTGTTGTGTTTAGGATTTTTTGTTGTTTTTTATGGAGGTTTATTATGCCGTTAACTTTTTAGCTTAAGTTTTTGTGGGCCGAGGGTCAGTGGTTTTCTTATGGCTAGAGGGGGGAGCGATGAGAGGGAATTTGAGATTTTAAAATTAACTGTTCCCTTGATCGGGAACTGGGGGAACTATTAGTTTTGGTGCGATCATCTGCCTCATGAGGGGTAATTCTTTTCCGAGGGGGAGATGCTGGTTTGAGATTTGCAGTTTGTTGATTTGTCCGCTTCTGTTATGTTGGCTGCTGCTGCTGTTGTATTTTGTCTTCGTTCTGTTTAGGTTCGGTTGGTGGTTGTGGTTTTCTGTCGTCCATTGTTTTCATATTCATATTTATTTATTCATAATTTACATGGCCATCAGCACATAGAGGCTATTCAGGCCGTCCATTGTTTTCGTTTGGTGCTCGTCCGTCGTCTTAACAATGCTGGCGAACAGAGATGCCAATGTGCCTAATTTTTCAGGCGTTGCCTGATTTTTCGAGGCTCCGCCTGACAACCTGATAAGCCATTGATTTTCCCTGATTTTTGAAAATATGCCTGATTTTGCCTGATTTTTGCGAATGTCATGAAAAATGGGTAGTAAGGAACTGGAGTAGGTACCTTAGCTGAAGTGAAAAAGTGAAAATGTGGCTGAATCAAAGCAATCGAAAGATTCCCGTTAATTCTTAATGAAAAAGAGAATTGAAGGGATTGCTTTGATGCAGCAGAATTATTCAACTAAGTAGGCTCACAATACATATTGGAGTGAAAATGTGGAGCGATGACCAAAAAAAAAAAAAAGGTCATCACTTTAAGCGAAATTTCCGTTACTTTTACGTAGCCTGATTTGCCTGATTTTTATTTCGCAAGTTCCCTGATTTTTGAAAATAAATGTTGACAACCCTGCTGGCGAATGTTGGTTGTTTGCTGTTGGTTTGCTAGATCAGTTTTCGGGCGGCTACAATTGACATGTATTGTTCGGTGCCGATTTTTATTGCTGTTGTTTCTGCTAACCAAGTTGGGTATGCGCAATTGATGGGTGAGTGGCCTTCTTTTTCACAGATTGTGCAGTAAGAGGGGAAATTCAGCGAGGAGCTCTTTTTCTTTTATTCCATCAGCTTCGTGACATGTAACGACACATTTGCTTTGGTTTAAACTGTGGTGACATCCGATAACGATAGGAGTACCATCGGTGAGACAAGTTAGTTTTGCCAGTTCTCTAACTTGATCTTTACTCCTACACTTCAGTACCTAACAGTCATTCTTCTTTTCGAAAAACGCGCCATCAATTTTTCCTCCGGCTTTCTGTTCCTCGGATCGTCCAATTGAAAACGGGCTCTGTGGAAGTTTCATCTGCTGCTTTCAGGGTCAAGTAGTACAGTCTTCCGTGCAGGTTTTGTGGATTCATCCATGTTGGTATTGTCCTATCAGGGGGTTCACGCGGCGATGGGCTTCTACAACTTCGCCGCTACAACTTCTCACTTTTCAGTTCAGAAAACAATAGCCTTTGTCGAGGACGAGGACCGAACACAGAAAGCGACCGATCTCGTTCGAGGCTGAAGAGGAACTGCGTGTTTAGGAATGTGTGATCAAAAGCCGATCACGCTTCCTATACAGAGTAGTCTGTTGTACGTCAAAGACGTACCACCGCTATTTTCATGCTTTCCAATACAAAAATGCCCTAGATTTACAGTTCTCGTTCGTAATTTTCTATAGCCCGTCACGGTCGATCGTGTCATTTGCGGCTTTAATGCCAATGAATAGATGGTGCGTGGGGGTTGGTGTTCACGGCATTTTTTGAAGGATTGGCCGTAATGTGAAGATCTGGTCCGTCGTAGACCGTCCCTCCATGAAGCTGGTCTGATGACTCCACGAATCTGTTGCTTGTGACGTTAGGCGGCGGGGTAGGATTCGGAATAGAACTTCGGAATAGCATTTTGCTATTCAGCTGGCGAATGGCTTCCTTAACTTCACTCATCGTTGAGAGTGGCTCCTCTACGTCGTTGACTATGCTGGCTATGTACCCCTACCCACCGCCTTGGTCTACTGCATGTGCGTCGATGAACACCTATCGAAGTGCTGCTTCCACCTTTCAACCGCACAATTGTCCGTCAGGATGCCTCCGTCCTTATCCCGGGACATTTCGGCTTGCGGCACGAAGCCTTCGCGGGATGCATTGAGTTTTTCATATAACACTTGTGTTTTTCTTGAGAACGAAGCAGCTGCTCCACCTCCTCCTTCATGCGGCGCTTTTTCCTGGGTAATTCGGACTCGCTGCCTCTTCTGCAGTCGGTTATTTTATACGTTTCGACGGATGCTTTTATACACTACTGCTGCCCTCGCGGCGTTCTCTTTGTCCATCTCCCTCCTACATCCTCGTCGAATCAGTCGTTCCTTCGAGTTCGTTCTACATGCCTGATGGCATTCTCAGCAACGCTGTTGATGGCTGTCTTGATGGTAACCCAACAGTCCTCCAGAGGAGCTTCGTCTTCCACCTTTTGATCACACTTCACGATTGTCCGTCATAATGTCACCGTCCTTATCCCGGCACATTTCCGCTCACGGCACGAAACCTTTGCGGGACTTGCTGCTTCGAACTATTGCGCGTAGTCTGCAGTGTCCTCAGGATGCTTCAGTCATGGGATATTTATTCGAGACGGGCGAAGGTTTCAAGCGTTGTTCTCAACGGAGAGTTTTGGACGACACTTCACCAGCACCAGATATTGGTTTGACTCGATGTTGAACCCTCGGCAGGATCTGCCGCCAATGATGTCCAAGAAGTGCCGGCTGTCTATCAAAACGTGGTCGATCAGTGATTGCCTTTGGTATGGTGATCTCCAGGTGTCCAGTTAAAACTTCTTGGAAATTGCTCAGCTTTTATTTTTCACGTTTTTATTCTAAACTCTCAGATCACTGTTAAATGTAAGCTGCTTGAAAATAACTATTCATGCATCAATAAAGCGTGAACACTTCTTTTTACTGCTAACTCTAATACTTTTCTTTGGATTTCCAACATGTTTTTGGAACTAAATACAGTAGAATACTCCCACATATTAGGTACTTTACCTGATCGGAGAATTGTTCTTACAACGTTTCAAAGTTATCAAATTTGTACATACTGGTTGAGAAACGAGAGAAATACAGATTCTGGCAATTTTAAGCAAAAGTGTCAAATTGAAATTCCTAGAACTTTAACAAGTAAAAAAAAATCTGGAACGGATGAGGGTTAATTCGATTGATTCTAAATATGATTACGGATTACATTTAAAGCATGCATTGATGATCGGGGGTTGGTAACATTCAAAAAAGAAATAAAAAATGTTACATTCTAGGGGAACAATTAAAAAAAACTTTTTTCTACCGACTGTGTTAATGATCGTAGACGATCTATCCTTCCCGGGAACTTATATATGTAGGTCATGGGTAGCAGGGATAAAATAAAATCAAACCAAAACTCACAATTATAATACGACGCTGGTATGTAATTACTTGACTGATTGTTAGCGCTAGTGGCGGCCGGCTGTCCTCCGCCAGGAATCTGCTGTTGCTGCTGCCCCTGCATCGGTTGTTGATTCGGCGGCAATGGGGTGCTCGATCCACTGGCACTGCTCATTTGACTCACTCCGGGACTGGACTTTCCAACCGGTACCACGTTCTGAGCCTTGCCAGCAGCGGTCGAAGGATGCGGCTGGGTAACCGATTGCCGTTTAGCTGTAACACAGTTTTTGCTGCGATCGGCAGATACCACCAATTTTGGAATAGCTTTGGTCAAATGAACCTCCCGGATGTGTTTGATAAGCCGGGGCATGGTTGGGAAAGGAGGCATATTTCGCCGGACCCGAGCACAACCACGCCATATGCAGAAGAATTCTTGATCTTCGTTTTTGATAAAATATTTGTACACACACCCGGTAACATCCGTAATGGTGTGCTCCATACAATCGAAAGGATCTTCAAACTGGAAGTCACATTTCTCCCAACAACATTCGTAGACCTGAAATGGAAAAAAATTGGATAAATCAAGCTATCAAATTGGTTCAAATAACACATAAGTAACGATCAGTAAACTACACAAAAAAAAACGAATACGAGCTGATCAGTCAAGTAGTCAAAATCCAAACTTCGCATACATAATTGTTTAAGATCTCCTGCACAAACGGTCCATCCTTCCCCAGTGGGCTCGGGCAAATTTCCCCGGCCGCTTCCAGCTTGGCCGTATTCTCTTCGTTGATCTTTGTTGCTCGCTGTTCCCAGGAAGCTTTCTCCGAGTCAGGAAGGTTGCGCCACTCGTTGCCCACCAGCCGGGAAATTTCCCCAAACGTTGATTCCGGATTGTTGGCCGAGATACTCTTGCGGTGCTCGCACGAGTACAGGATGTAACCGGTGACCAGCTTTTTGCCGCCCTTCTTGTCCTTCTTGGTGGCCGTCTGCGGGGTGCCGACGACGCTCGGCGGAACGGGTGAAGCCGTAGCTACTACGTCGGATCCGATCGAAGGTGGCCCGTCGATGGAGTCGTCGATGATGCCGAACTCGTCCTTACACTCCTGATTGTTGGTTGTCGGTAGGCGCAGTAAATATGTGGCGAGAAGGAAAACGAAATAGTGTGTGTTGGTATGTGTGATGGTTGGTTTTATTTTGTTTCCTTTATGTTAACTCTTATAACTTAGATAATGTTTATTACAATGCAACGGTTTTATGGAAGTTCTGATGAGGTGTGACTTAAAAGCTAAAATGGAAACGCGTGTAATTCAGCTGTTAGAGTTGATGGCGAAGTTAAAATTGGCATGCTTGTGCAGGACTAAAATGCAGGAAAAATCATAATGACCAAACCCAGAATAGGTCTTTGGATCAGTGCTGGTAACTTGTTAAGTCATGTTAGCTACATTTTTTTACGGTTAGGTAAGTTCCGTTCGTGAAACATGGAGATGTGAAGACAGTTTATCTGGCGATTTACTATGGTCAGGATATCGGGAGTCGGGACATTGCTCAAGATAACTTATAGTTATGAAAAGTAGCTCTGGTTCAAGAAATTTGCCAGTGATCTTTTTTAGTATGTTCAGGACAAAGATGGGAGATAAAGATTTTTCTCATAAACGTAGTTGACAACGTAATCGAATAAGAAGAAAAGAAGCAGTACGTAGGTTTGATTCAATCTTTCAACAACGCGACGAAGCTAGATTTATTTCAACCAGAAAGTCAATAAACTTTCTTCTCCAATGTTAAACCGCATCTTCATAGTTTCCTTAACCTTATGTAGTACTAAAGAAGGCTATCGTTACTCAATAAAATTACAATTACAATTCAGGGAGATTTCGAATGGATCAAGCAAAGCAGTAGAAAATTTTGTTGAATCCTATCGAGCAACAGCAAAAATAGGAGATGCTCTAAAACCAAAAACATGCTACTCTTAAGAAGCCTCAAATTAAATAACGGAAATAGCGGACTTTTTCCATAATTAAAATCAGTAGTTTGAATCGGTCTACTGTTTCACTACGTTTGATTCTCGGGATTAAGGATTCAGTTTCTGTAAGGCCAATAACCTCAAAACTTTCAGTGCTGGGGATTTTGAATAAATCTCGTCAGTTGAAATTGATTTTAATGCATTAAAACAGTTTTTTTTTTCAGGTTCTCCCGAACAAAAGTCTTAAAATACAACACAAGCTTCCGGATAGTCTCACCTTACAGCTAATGCTAATGCTTAAAGCGTTAAGATAAAGTAATCTTACGGGGTGCAAAAACCAGAAGATTATTTAACGTTAGAAAATATTTTTAGTGAAATTGAACCCAAAAACATGCTCTTTGAATGAGATTAGTAACAGAATTGTGATTATGTTATTGTTAGTCATTTCCCCTTTTTGATTATGACTTCCAATAAATTTATAACTAGAATAAAATAAGTCAATAAGGATATCGAATGAACTGTAAAATGATGCAGCAAAACACATTCTACTCTACAGTACAGCACACGACTACCTACGGGTGTTACAAACCAACTTAGACTATTTACCAGATCGGCCGCAATGTAGGGTCGATTTTCCTGAATCGCAGCGATCTCGCCACAGGTGACCTATATTGGAAGAGACAAAAAAAACGCACGCAAAAAATAAAAGAAATAAAAAAAGGAAAAAAAAACCACACATGGTGTAAGTGATCGATACCACCCAATTGATTACTTGTTGGATTTGTAAAGTTGATTGATTATCGGTGCTAAAACCCGCTTAACACAAACACACATCTAATACTTTGAACTTAAAAAAGTATGACCAAGAAAAGCATCCCACAATTTTTGTCAATTGTTCTATGAGGCATACCTTGGGCGGGTTAATCGGTCGCCGGAAGTGGTAGGTTTCGTCCACGGTCACCATCTGGGAGTGGCTGAACTTTTTCAGTCCACCGGTGCCAACCTTGCGAATTTGTTTCTTCATCTCGTCGAAAATCGACTCACACAGATAGACGTCGGATTCGGTGATTTCCGTTGGACGTCCTGAGAAAAAAAAAACAATTTCAGTAATTAACAATTGAATATCGAAGGAGTTTATAATATTGAGTTGAACTTACTGGTTATGTACTCGTGGTATTCCTGAACGGCGCAACGTCCTACGATGGCTACCGTTGGAGTTGTTTCGTGGACACTTGAGAGCAGAACTTCCTGCCGATAGAACAGACGGCTAATGGTGCCTGGAACTTCCGGCGGTGTCAACAACCAGGGACCTCGGAAAAAGGATTTTCCACTAAAACAAGTTAAAAAAAAAACAGATTGAGAATTGAAATTTTTCAAAGGTGTTTAAAGAAACCTACTCTTTGGTCTCCCAAATCGACTGAATCTGAGCAATGGATTGTTTCCCGGCTTCGGTGGCCACGTACACAAAGTCTCCCGTTTTGACCAGCCCGCCGCAGACTGTGTTGTACTGCTCGTAGTAGACGCTACCCTCCTCGGCCCCATTGACATAGATCGAAACGTTCGGTTTCTCCTTCTCGACCATCGCTTCCTGCATCTGCAGCTCCGACAGTTCTTCCTTGTGCTTTTCCACCCGTTCCTTAAACACCGACATCACTCGCTTGACCTCAAGTGGGACCTCCCGGGGGACCAAATTAGTCGGTTCGGTTCCCTTGGTATTGTTCCAGAACTTCAGTTTCTTGAAAACGCGCCGGGCGGTCACGTAGGAAGATTCACACACATACACGTCGTTCTCGGCAAATCCTTCCGGTCGCATCTTGAAGTAATCCTTGACATACATCACGAAGCACTTGCCCCGAACGTCGGACAATGGAACCGCCTTATGCAGTTCACTCTTGAACACCTCCTTTTCGATGAACTTCCGGGTGGCTAGATGGTAGGTTTCGTAAGGACGCACAAAAATGATACCGGACATCATTTTTACCCCATCGCCATCGGTCCACAGCCGCTCGATGTACATGATGCTCGGGATGGATTTGTTGTCCGGATTATCGATGTACACGAATTCACCCGGCGAAAACACCTTCTGGTCCAGGGTCATGCTTTCACCTTGCGATGGAGGTTGCTGTTGTCGAGATGAAATGGAATAAAAGGTTAAAATTTTAAATATAAAAAAGTATGAAACGTAGTAAATAATAAGGACATAAAAAAATTACTGAAAGTTTAACAATTACTTTTAAATCACTTCCACTTGTTAAACGTTAAAAAAAAGTTCTCGAAAACATTCCTCTCAAAAAAGTTATGCCGAAACCCGGGATTGAACCGGGGACATTTAGATCTTCAGTCTAACGCTCTCCCAACTGAGCTATTTCGGCAGGTGAAGGGAGAGGTCGCCAGTTGGCTATTTTTAGTTAGGCTTGGCTTGGCCTGGTGATTTGGAGAACGAAGACAAGAGCAAGGGGGGTACATAGGGGGTAATTGAATGACCTTGGACAAGAGGAACCTTTTGCGAGCTTTGCTGCAGTGAGCTTTTGGAAGTGCTGCCAGTTGTATAGTTAAAAAAAAAGATTGTAATTTTGATTAACTTTGATGGTTTCTTAAGGATTTTTATCCTCATTTCATAGAGCAAAGTTAGGAGCTTAATCAAACGCAGATTTTGATACATTTAAAGTTAATTGGCTCGAACATCTAATCTACAGAATGTTTTGAAAAGTAGAGAATCGTGTGAAGTCTAAAATTTCTAAGAACATAGACACAAATTTCTTTCAAATCGCTTATAGGAGAAAGTTTTTATCCTGAACAGCTATATAATTTAGGAATGTAGGAAAAAAGTGTCATCATGTCAAAAATTTATGAAAAAGTCTGATTTTCATCAATTCTGATAAAATTTGTAGGAAAAACGATATTTTATCATCAAATTTCTAAGACATAAAATATGTGTGATTATGATGCTATTTTTTGTAGCGTTTACAGTAATTCTAAGAAAACTGTTTTTATTTACTTTTGCCATTCAAACTGCAATATCTCGGAAACAACGAACACCTATTTAGATTTATTATTGAAATTTTGCAAAGTGAATGTTGAAATATAAAGCTAGCATGTCTGAAATTTTTGAAAACTTCTTGAAAATCCCGGGTTCAATATGATAAGTTGATCTATCTGACACTAAAAATTCGGAAAAAAATTTCAGCAGAGTAAAAAGTTACGGAAGTTTAAAGTTGAAGCGAGAGTTCCCGTCCCGTGCTTCCTATTTCTATACAATTACTAGCTGATCCCGTACGAACTTCGTTTCGCTTTAAATCATTGGTACGTCAAAATGAGTTTAGAAAATGAATTCGAAACATTCTTTCGACAATTTTGGGGAAAAAAATCAACAGTCTTTAAAGTCGCTACTATTACTAATACTTGAAATTCAAATTAAACGATTGATTGGCTTTTTATTAAAATTTATGTGAGAGTGTTTTCTTCTCGATCGGTTACAAAATCTAGACATTATGGCAGAAACATGTACTATTTGTTTATGTGCACGACTCTTTTGCTTGACCTTCACACTTAAATTGGTATCAATTAACTGCCTCCAACAAAATTATTGCACAAAACACTGAACTTTCAATGAAACCCTCTTTTTCTGTCCCGTGGCCCGAAATTCGATAATCCAATCCAATTTTACGTTCCTCACAACTCCCTTGTGCCATTTTTTTTTTTTTCAAATTATATGTAAAATAACGTCAGGAACTTGAAAACAGTGAACAGTGAATATAGACGCCCCTTTCGCCGACCCTTGACACGGAACATGCTACCTGGAGTCAATTGCTCATAGTTTATAACCCTCATCTGAACATTTTCATCTCAATCCGATGCATGATCACGACAATATCACGAAAACAGTGAGCAACTAACATGGACGGCCTTTTTTTTGACCACGATTCAAAACTTGACAACTGAAATCAATTATCTTTTCTGTTAACCTCCCATGTGTCAATTTTCATTACAATTCTATGCTCAATCAAGAGAATATCGTAAAATCAGTGAACAGATAATAACCCCTTTTGCCGACCCCTGAGTCAAGATCAAGAGAAACCTGAAAGCAAATGAGCGTCCCTCAAAACTCCTATGCGGAAATTTTCATCTCAATCCAATGTAGAATAACGTCAAAATCGCAAAAACATTAAAGTTGGGTATGGACGACTCCTTCAGCCAACTTCTGATCCGCAATTCGAAACTTGAAATCGATTACTCGTCCCTCAAAACACTCATGTGCAAATTTTCATAACAATCCGGTGTATAATAACGCCAATATCGCAAAAACATTAATCAGTGGATATGGACGACCCCTTTGGACGACCCCTTTGGCCGACCCCTGACCCTAAATTTGATAACTGTAATCGATTGCTCGTCTCTCAAAACACTCATGTGCAAATTTTCATCACAATCCGACGGAAAATAACGTCAATAACGTGAAAACAATATTTGTCTTGTATGGACGACCCCCTTCAGAAGGGGTCGTCCAAAAATCTAAAAACATTTTTCATCATTCCTGGTCCTAATGAGCATCCATGCCAAATTTCAGATCTCTAGCTTTTAAGACGGCTGAGTCTATAGAGGACAAACAAACAAACAAACAAACATACAGATAATTGATTTTTATATATATAGATGAATAGTACTGTATGTTGGTTAAAAAATAATTGTAGAAAAGAATATTTCTAAAAATCATATTTTGGTTATGAGTTATAAGTACAGATATGTACAATGATTTTAATCAGAAGTGTCAAATTGACACTCCTAGAAATTATACGGATAAATAAAAAATCAGGGAGAGAGTTCTACAGGCCTGAGTTTCATGTTAATAATCCCTTTTATAAAAAAAAACTTCGGTCATATTTATTAGACCTTCTATAGTTTTAATGGTGAAAACAAATCCAGAATAAAAAAAAGTGTTTTAAAATGTGTTATTTCCATCGTAATTCTGACTAAAGAATACTAGAGTTCAAAACTCTATTAATTCCGATTAACCGAGAAATTGGTATATTTTACATAAACACGACTCATTTTTTAACTTCACGTTCGCACATATTTTGACAGAGGAAGAATGACCCTGCTTAGCGAAACCCCTCTTTAAATAAATAAAATTTCTTTTTCTTTACTTCAATTAACACAAATATCACAAACAGCGTGATGATAAGAGAAGAGTAAAAGTTCAAATCAATTTTAAAGGACATTATAAGGATTCTAGCCATATAAAGTGCTTCTTTGAGCTTCACAGTACTTCGTTTTTCCAGTCTGGAATGTCGGGTTAACTCCTATTACACCTTGTGGGACGTTCAAGGTTTGCCAAATCATTTTAAATAAACTAGGTTTTGAAACTATCAAATGTAATAGATCGTTCCTGTCCAGGAACAAAACAACGAAAATACCACTTACCACCGAATCCGTTTCCGTGTCCGCTTCCTCCTCTAGCAGCTTGGTTTGCCTTACGGACTCGACAGCCGCATTCAGATGCAATACATTATAGTTCAGAGCCGGCGATTCCAACACATTCCCGTTGCGACAAAGTTCGTCCCGCTTTTTGATGAAGAACGTTTGCAGTTCTATTGAGTCCTCAAACACTTGGGAATCCGTTCGGCTCAGCTTCCTAGCCCTTTCAAAACATGCGAAAATGTCCTCCTGGAACACATCCAGCCGCTTGTACAGACCCTTGTCCAGCCTTCGTTTGATTAGGTCCAACGAAATACCGCGAACCTTGGTCCCATCACCAACATCGTCGTGTTCCGGCAATTCCGACAGAGAATCCGAATAGCAACGGCCTTCCTCGTCCTGGTAGTTATACAACGAGGTAAAAAGCGAAAGCAACAGCTCCTGAACGGCTTGCGGCACATCCGGAACCGTTCCATCGTTACGTAGTGCCTGTTTGGTCTGGATGGTCAGCTGCTGCAGGCAGAGGGCGTCCTTGTAGATCTGCGAATCCGGTTCGTTATATTTGCAGGCATTTTCAAACATCAGCAACAAATCGGCGGCCATCTCGTCCACGCTGTCATAGTCACGCTTCCGCATTCTATGGTCGATCTTTTCGAAATCGATAGGGTTCTTGATGATGTCATAGTAATCCGGATATTCCTACGGGAGGGAGAGGAAGCAAAAAAAAAGTTGAGATTTTGGAATCAACAAAAAAATTTCCCATACCGGGAATCGAACCCGGGCCTTCTGGGTGAAAGCCAGATATCCTAGCCACTAGACCATATGGGACATGTTGAGAGAAGTGCTTTTGAAAGCTGTTTTGATAACGAACTTTGAAAGCAGTGTTACCAGTGCAAGCTTCAAAAGATAAAGTCACAGACAGAAGTTCCTGTTGGAAACGCCGAATCTTAAGAAGTTATGAAAATTGTTAATCATTGTTAGGAAGAAGGTAGAAAATTTTCTTATGAGGTATATTTATAATCTAAGAATTTTGTTTCAATCCGTTAAAATCTGAACCCGTACACTCATCAACATGCGTAATTTTAGTAAAATATCAACAAATATTTAAACAAAATAGGCTATCGATCTTGATATTTTACTTTAAATAATTAGCAACTTTCAAACATTCGAAATGAACATGATAAAAAAGAAGAACTTCAAGCGAATTGAAATTTTTTTTTTGGAAAAACCGATAAATCCAGTATATTAATTTATCTTTCCAGTGGGAATGGCGAATTGACTGGAAAAAACTTCCAAATCAATACAATTTTCGTTAGAAAAAAAAAATATGCATAAAATGTTATAATCTTGTGCAGAAGTGAGGAAACATGTGAACTTTATAGATTTTTTAGAATTAAGAAAAGAAATAACATTATGCAACTCTAACTTTAGAATGATTATACGGATATCTGATTCCAGTTTACTGATTAGAATTTTAATTTTCGAGATCTTAAAGAAGGAATTTTGAATTCAAGAGCATACAATCGTGTAGTATGAAATTTATGACTAAAGTTTAGGAAATCAGATAGAAATTTTATGAACGAGCCGAACAATTTTGGGTCATTTTGGCATATTCTCAAAATTTACGTGACCGAATGCTAGATTCTCATACAAGGAAACAACTACTCTTTTAATATACATAAATCGTTATTTAACATTTGATATCAAAACTGCAAAAAAGATAAGTATGGAATTATAACAGAATGAAATTGCCACACACACAAACCTAAACTTACTTTGTGTGTCTAAAAATTTCTTAAAACTGACTATGGAACAAGCGTAATGAACAACATTTCAATTTAATTTTTTTTTATCTATTCAAACTGTTGGACATTTTATAGGACAAACTGCGGCACCTATTTTAAATTCTGGCAACACAGTTGGCTTCCATTGAAAGCTTCCGGGCTCGAGATTCGATAGAGCTTTCTTCTCCTACTTTATCGACAATTCTTAACACTGAGATAAATCCTTCATTGTTTTTAGAAGAAACATTTCATGAACAGCAAAGTTATACATATTTAAATTATTAATTCGCAGCAGCTAAGTGAATTTTGTTGGCTCAGCTGCATTAAATTGACTGATTTGCCTTGATTTCAAATAAAATCAAACCACTAATATCTACTAGAAAAAAAAACTAAATTGAATAATAAGCTCCTTATTGCCTCTATTTATGTTCAGAATATAACAAAAACTAATTACTTTTTAGGATAGAACTCTGAATCAAAGTTGGGCAATTCAGGAATTTAAATGCTGAAACCTCAAAAAAAAAAAGCTGTCAAAATCCCAGGTTTAAGTTGTTAAATTGTTTGTCAAAACTTAAAGTCAATCTTAAAATATTTAGTTTAAAGTAAGGTTGCCAGAATTTTTTCCACTCCCATCCGGGCCTAGCAATTCCGGGCATTTTTTCAAAAAAACCTGGCAAAATCCGGGCATGGATTTCAATTTTTCAAATCCAAAAACCGGGCAATAACCGGGCAAAATTTAGGTGTTATTATATATAAAAGCAAAGAAAAAATGCAAAAAAAAAATGAAATTAATATTTTATTAATGTAATTGCAGACTTCCTAAAACTTTTTGGAACACTCAAATATTTAAAGGTTTATAAAAGTAAATCAGCGAAATTATTTGAAACAACCGTTGAAAATGTCCATACCGTTAATTGATTTTGCTGAAACTTACTCAAAAACTTTGATTTTTTTTTGGTTTCTTTGTGAAAATTGTGGAAAAATCCGGGCAATATCCGGACTTTTTTCACGATATCCGGGCAACCGGGCCGGACCGGACTTTCTCGAAATTTTGCAACAAATATCCGGGCAAACCCGGATAAAACCGGGCAATCTGGCAAGCTTAGTTTAAAGGGATAAGTGTTAGTATAGATATAATAATTTTTTTTTGAATTATTTTGAAATTCAAATTTCACATTTTATGGAAGAATGTAGACTTGACTTATTCAAAATTTCTATGCTTAGAGGCCTAGATTCCCAACTATGATAATGCAAATAAATTTTCAACAACAGAACTTTTTTTTGCATTTATGTCTCTCAATTTTGTAGATAATTTACTCTAGATAGTTTGATATATTCATCAATTTATAAGATTTAGACTGATTTATATCCAGAATCATTACATCAGGAATACCATCAGGAATAGATGGAATTAATTTAAGTTATTTATTTACTTTCAGACCATAAGATTTTCAATTCTTTTGTTGAGCTTCGACTCCGAACACTGGATTTTAGTCCGGTAATCTGAATATTTTAAAATCTAAATCAGCTAAATTAAAGATTTTTAGAGTGTCTCATAGCTATATATAAGATAATAATTCTGGGTTCTTAGTTGAAATTTATTGAATTCTGCTTTGATCATTCTAATCTTTTGCTCTTTAAAACTCTTATTTCGATCACTTAATTTATTTATTTTTTCATTGGCCTGTGGTTAAGTTAGTTTTTTTTTATATAGTACTTTAAAGGAGTTAATTCGTTTTAATTAGAAAAGGAGTAGAATAAAGTTCGCAACATGAGAGCAATTTTATCTCTCTTTCTCGTACGAAGAGTACTGCCCCAATTCACAAAACTGTCTTATATGTTAACGCTTTTTTTTTCAAGGGAGTTCAAGAGAGAACAACCATGGTCATTCTTCCCTACAATATGTAAACACATAGAATCGAGAACAATGACTTCAAAGTTTTGCTTTGCTATGTAATTGCGAAGAGGGTAACAAACTTTTCTTTTCGAAATGGTATAATGGTAAAAACTGATCAAAAATTTTTAGTCTAAATTGAAGACTGAATTAGAAAACTTCCCAAGAACATCTGTAGAACTGTTAAGATGAGTCTAAAACAGCTTTGCGAGTATTTCAGGGGCAGTGTACCCAACTTGTATCGTTTTTTCTTTGTATTTAAAAATGTCTTCTGGTTTCAATTTTTATAAAATTACCTTGTTTTTTCCGAATGTGTCCGCATCCATCACACAACCGGCAGGAAAATTTGGTTTCGTTTGGTAGAACCGGTATGTGTATATGAAACGGCACACGGAAAAGAAAATAAAAAAAACAACAACCAGAAGAAACGAATAATAAACACAAACGTCCAGTTAAACGACATTAAAATTTGAATATAAGAATTGATGAATCAATTTTCAGACAAATTTTTAAGAACGTTGAGCTGATAATTTTGATATTTTTAGAAAGGAAAACGAAAGTACTTACATTTTTCGAGGGCAACTTCATGAAGATGAACGACAACTGCCGGTTGGCTTTCGGTTCCCGGTACTCCCGCACCGTTTCGTACAGGTGCTTTAGCTTGGATTCAAGTGTTTGCTGTTTGGCCTTCGCTTTTGAGGGCCTAAAAATAAAGATTTTATAATCAAAATTATATCCTAAAGAAAGTTTTGAAGTTAACTTACGCTCGCGGGGTACTGCTCTTGCGACTGAGTCCGGAAAACTCCTTCAGTTTATCGTTCATAGCCTTTTCCAAGGTTTTGGAATCCTCAAAGATCAACGAACCTTCTTCGTTGTACTTTCGGCAGTTCGAAAACATCAACCGATAGTCTCCGACAGCATCGTCAAGCGTTGCATAGCGATCGGTTTTAATGTTACTCTCAATGGTGGTCATATCGATCGGATGCTGAATGACCTGATAGTAATCCGGGTACAACTTTTTAGACGGTTTCTCCATAAACAAAACCATCGGGGTCCTTCCATCGACGTTGTATCCGACCAAATACTCATGCAAGGATAGAAGCTTCTTCTTGAGAACCGTATGTTGATTGGGGCGGGAGCCTCCGGATTTAGTTGCGACCGGGGTGCTTGCGTTGCTCGATTGCGGAGATGATTGAGCCGAAGCAACCGATGGACGTGGTCGGGCCTTCTTTGGCTGTTGGGATTTGGCCGGAGTCGGTACAAGGACTTCGTCATCGTCGTCCTCTTCTTCGGTGTCGTCCAGATCATCGGCATCGATCATTTTTTGATTCAACAGTTTTTGCATTTTAACTGCGTCCTAGAAAAATAAATAAGTCTTATAAAAAAAAATTCAAAGAAAGTATTTGAACGACCAAGTTGGTTAAAATCCATCAGAAATTGAAAAAAAATAGAAAAGAATAGATAGTTTTAGTCCTACCTTGTGAACCTTACTGCTTGGAGGGTTAGCTTTTTTAGCATTGTCCAGCATCACGTACAAATCGGCAATCATATCGGTCAGATTCGAGTACAGACCCTTCTTCAGTTTGTTCCGAATTTGGCCCATTGCGATCGGTTTCTTGATCTGAGAATAATACTCCGGATGGAAGCGCCGAGCCGGCAATTTCCAGAGCGATTCTCCCAGAGGAGCGCCTACAGCATTGGGATCTGTAAGTTGGTTTGTTTGTTGTTCGTTTTTTGGCGAGTGGATGGTGTGGGTTTTTGTTTTTGTTTTCGAGTGCCCGAAAAAAGGGTATTACAACAACAAATTTGGAAATGGATTTGCGCATTCATAAAGCAGGGAATCATGAAAGGATGGTTGGTGGGATAGAAATAAAAATTTGAGATGTTATACAAAATCAAAAATAAGCGAAAAAGGTTTGACAATAGTGTGTTCGCTTTAAGGTGCTGAAAATTACCGTTTGTGTTAGCTGCATTGTAGAGTTGATCGAATAGTTGCCAAAGTGAGCCTTCCCCGTCTGTGTCCATTGAATCGTCTAGCTCTTCATCGGAACTTTCTGCATCTTCTCTCAAAGCAGCCACCATTGCGCTAAGACTAGTAGTACCGGTTCTAGCCTTACGATTCGAACTCTTCCGTAAACGACCGGCTTCGATGTCCGATTTCCGGTTAAGAAAAATTCGCTTCAACGTTTTCGCATCCTTGTAAATCTGCGAACCAGGTTCGTTGAAAGTGCAAGCATTCTTGATCATTTGAAGCAAATCTTTCTCCATCTCGCTCAAGTTGGAATAGGCATTGGTTTGAATCTTTATTGCAATGCATTTCAAATCAATGGGATGGTCAATTACATCGTAATAATCCGGATACAGCTTCTTCGAAGGAAGCAACTGGAACATCCGATGAAGTTCCCTATTTTCATCCGTGGCCGTCATAAGAGCATTGAAAAGCTCCTCATAAGGATCGAAATCATCGCTATCATTGTCATCATCGTTGGCGACCGACTTGCGACCTCTTTGAATCTTCCTGCCCTTAGATTCTCCACCTTCCAATTCCGCGCCTTCAGCCAGCTTGGTCTTATTCGTATTGAAAACATCCCAAAGTTGACACGCATCCCGGTACTCATCCGTATCCGGTTTATAGAACGCCTTAGCATTCTTAACTATTAACTCAACATCCTCTGCCATATCGTCCATATCCTCATAGGCTTCAGTTTTCAACTTCTGCTGCACCTTAAGCAAATCAATCGGATTAGCCACCACCTCATAATACGATGGTTCCTGTCGCCGTTTCGGGGCCCGAATAAAGGTATCGCAAAGTGTCGTCCCGTCTTCCTTCTTGAACGTCCTTAGCGCTTCGTACAGGTGCTGGCATTGCTCAGCCGGATCCAGCTTTTTCTTCTTCCGACCTCCGGCCGGAGTGGTCGATTGCTCGGGCAAGCTATCCTCGTCACTGTCGTCATCCTGGAGCGAACTAGCCCTTCGCCGTTTGCTCATGTTGATCTATAAAAAAAAAGAAAAAAAAAAACAAAACAAAAATTTTCGATTCGGAGAAAGGCGGGTCCGCCATGGTTGAAAAAAAAAACGAAACTAGAATTCAATATTTACTAAAGAATTTCATACTTACGCAATCGATTTTATTGTTGATTCAAACAATGGGTGTTAAACTATCGATTTATGATGTTTTTCACTAAAATATCACTATTTTAACCCTATAAAATTGATTTTTATTTTCACCAGACGACAAAGAACGACAGCACGCACGAATAAAACAAAATGTCAGACAAATTTTGCCATGGCATCCCTCGAGCGTCTAGCAGGGGCGGTTGAAATTTGACCCGATTGTTTACCAACGCGGCGCGGACAAATCGAAGCGGGTTTCGGTCCCGTTTCAATGCAGTGTTGCCAGCGATGTAAACAAAAACCATCTGTTGTGAATTCACGCAAACTGTCAGAAACTTACCGAGTAAGTTATTTTTACGCAACCGAGAGATTTTTGGTATTTTCTTTTGTTTGCATACTTTTTGTTTCTAATTTTGTATGCATCTCAAAAGTTTTTCCCAATTAACTTTCAGGGTGAGTACTTTTGAAGTAGCCATTTTGTTTTTTTCTCAGTCGGTTGTTGATGCTGCGGGTTGTTCCGTCTTTCACATCGAATTACGGAACGTTGTCCGAAGAGTTCTATCGATGGCAGTGTGGACATTACCCAAGGAATAGGTCACCGAGCAATCCAGCCTTCGTTTGGATGTCGATTACAGCTACTCCCGGCGAATCATCGGCATTTTCGAAAATTCATTTTCAATCCTCCGGCACTGAACAAAACTCTAGCGTAACATTTAAAAAGGGCGAAACTAGCAGTTAGCTCGAAACGAGAAAATCGCGTTGGAAATTTCGGAACATCTAATCAAATCCTATTTAAAAAATCGACCACTTTTTGTTCAACAAAATCAAAAAAAGTGCATTATATTCACTTATTGTTCGTTGGTTATCAAAATCTTTAACTTTTTTCACTAAATTTCCGAGATTATCGAGTTTCGCCTTTTTATGTTTTCTATTTCAGTTACGCCTGCAAGTTTCGCCCAATTGATCGTCCGTTTTTGTTTTGGTTTTGAAGTTACGCCCACACGCTCTTTTTTTTAAACTCAAAATTAAGTATGACCGAGGTTAAAAACATAGTTCGATTCTATGAACTTAAAGTTAAGTACCCTTTTTTCCTCCTTGCGATGGATCAAAACGGAGTTCGAACTGCGAACTCAAAATTGATCCCTTTTTTTTCCTTCGGCGAGGGATCAAAGCTGAGTTCGACCTTATGAACTAAAAATTGAACTCTCTTTGTTGGACTGAAAACACTTAGCGAGTTCAGTTCGAACCGGAACAGCAACCAACGAACACGTCGCAAAATTTTGTTGTTCCGGAACAATTACCGGAAGACTATGAATAATGAAATGCATGTTCACCGTGTCAGCGTAAAACTCTGTCCGTCATTGTCATCATATGGTGAGCGGCTTGGAATGTCCGGAAACTTCCGGATGTTGTTTACTTCCCTTAGGAAGTAATATCCGGAAGTTTTCTTTGACCGGAAGTGTCAAAACTTTCCACCGCTCTATAATTGCAATGCAATGTACCGGAACAGCAATATCCGGGTACAACCAATTTTAATCATCCTTTAATTCCCTGAAAATCAACTATACCCTCGAAAAAAAGGATAAATCCGAGTTCGGCTGCCGAACTTAGTAATGAGTATGCCTATCAGAACTCAGTTTTGCTATTGCCCAGTCAAACTCAAAGTTGAGGGAAGCCACCGAAGTGCTGTTTTGAACCAAAACTACTTAATTTTGAGTTTAAAAAAAAGAGCGTGCATGGGTCGATTCACGATGACGTATTCTCCCTTTTGTGGTGACAGTTCGCACGTCCTGTTTACAAAATTTTACGAATGACAAATGGGGTGCGGCGAAATTTTTCATGTAGCTGCACGGTCAAAAAAATTAACTCAAAACTCAGTTCAAGGATAGCAAAAAACCAGGTTCCATTTTGTGAATTATATTTAGCGCATTTTTTGGTTTCTCATGTTTGTCTCTTTAGAAATGAACAGAAAGTTGAAAATTCGAAAAAATTTCGAAAAGGAGGTTTGTTTATTAAAATGTTTCAACATGTTTTCAAAACCCTTCTTCAACACGTTTCTTCTGGACCAACCCACTTTGTATTGAATATTCTGAGAAAGCGCGTCTACATTGCAAAAAATAAATCCCATCGAATGTCCAAATGTGGAAACTTCTAAAGAATTCGACTGTGCCGAATCGATTGTACGGAAATTTCTTCTGTTATTTTGACCGGAAACTGTAAACAAATGCACACACTTGTACGACAACACTATTCAGGGACATAAGAATCCAATATAGGAAAATTCTCCGGAAAACATTCCGAAAGAAAAGGCTGAACTAAAGAGCCTGTAATAAAAACAAAAGAGACGCAATCTGATCCTTTTAAGAATAAATCATTTAGCAACCCTGCTTTCATTTGAGCGCAGCACTGCTTTGCTTCAAACTTCACATGACTTAAATTTTGGTTACGTTTATTTTTTTTTCGGAAGTTGTTTTTGATCTCTGTTGTTTTAACTAAGCTGTTTTTTTTTTGTTATTGGCATCAATTTAAAAAAGTGCAATCATGGAGTGTTTGGCAAAAAATTGTTCTAACAAAACCTGCCCCGGATTTAAAAATGTATTTTTCTTCCGGTTCCCGGCTGAACCAAAAAAAAAAAACGGGAGAAATGGCTTGCATTCTGCCATCTTTCGGGGGATTCTGTACTGGAATCCGCAACTTTCATTGGTAAACTTTCCCTTTCGACTCCGCTGATCCGTCAACATCTTATGCTGGCAATGAAAACTCAAAATAAAAAAATATCCTACATATTAATCATTTAAAAAAATCATAACATACCAATTAAGAACCAAGAAATTAGTCTTCGAGAATCTAGCTTGTAATCGAAATAGAGCATTAAAAAACTGTGTTTTGATTACCCTTTGTTTACAGATTCATATAAATGATAATACTTTCGCTACCGCCGCTTTCGCAATTCCAAATTTTCCCAGTTTGACAAGTCTTTTGCTCGATTGGAATGACACTGACAGAAAATCGAAAATTCCAATCGTGACATTTCGTCTCTTTTGTTTATAGAGGCTCGTTAGGCTGAACTATTATAAATTTTGACGATATGATATTTTCGAGGAATAAAAATAAAGTCAAATAGTTTAACCACTAATCACACTGACATGATACTTAGAACCAAATTCCTCTCAGTTTTTGGCTAGAAGCCTCCTATCGTCGGTATTGCGCGGCAGCAATTCGAACATGAAAATTTCTGATATCGACATTCTCGGTGATTTTCGAGCAGCGTCAAAAATCGAAATCGAGTATCCAGTCAGTGTGGTCAGTGGTTTAACTTTTAGGTTCAAGTCCATTTATTCCAGCTGTATTAACCAACAAATGGATTGATTTTTCATTATTTGATACTTAAAACATCTAATTTTCTTTCAAATTATTTTTTATCTCAAAATTGAGCTGAGAACTTATGCTAAAAACGTGTGAATGAGAATTCAATGAGGATCCAAATGTTTGCTTTGCTTCCTCAGCGTGTAGAATTGGAAAATAAGGAATCAAAACAGGAATCGCGAAATGTCAAAACCAGTGAGGCCAGGCAGTGCGTGAATCGACCTATTGGTCTCACACGCAAAAACTAAATAGGCCGTTTTGTCACACACGGTCAACTACACGAATAGAAAAAATAACCCCATTTTGAATAGGCGTAACTTCACGTTCCAACGAAAATGCATCAACATGAAGTTTCGCCCATTTTAATTTTATCAATTTTTTGAAAGTTTTAAGCGATTTTAAGATGTAACCGCGTTTATTAGGTAAAGTGCAACTGCGTAAATCCGGAATGACCGTTAACTCGATTTGTTTACATTTGGCAGTTTCGCCCTTTTTAAATGTTACGCTAGAACTGTCAAACAAGAATTCCCGTTTATTCACGCAGAAAATGATCGATGGGACATAGAGATTAAAAAAATTATAATCAAATTGAAAACGTTTAATATTAATTATTTAATATTCATTCAATGAACGTTAATTTTTTCAAAGCAATTGAAACATGAGTTATGATTTGACGATGTTAAAATCATTTCGTGCTGACCAGATGTATTAATTGACATTATGTATACATAATGATCATATACATATACAGGGAGAGAATAAACTATCAGAATTTTGTTTAAGTGGAATTCGGCTTAATTTTATAGATTGTATACAGTATAAACGATCAGAATTTTTTAGAGACATTCGCCTTGATTCTATAAATTTGTGGTTTGTGAGATCAGATCAACGATATTGATAGTATACGCACAGGCGTTTTCTGAAGCTCCCTCCAAGCACACATCAACAGGGGTGTTTCGTATTAAATCAGGAAAAAGCAAAGCAAAAAATCAGGGTTTTTCAGGACACCTCTGGACTCATGGAAATCACAAGTATAGCCCTGCTTAGATTGCATAAATAAAGGCGAAATACAGGTGCTGTAAACGCTTTGATTGATGCTGTTTCTTGGATGACCCGCAGTTCATGTCGGAAAAAACACCATTTAAATATCATCAGAACCGCAGATTACCATCTGTTAAATCGGTTGAACTATTTTATTACAGATTTATTTGATTTTCTCAAAATTTAACTGTTTATTCGAATATATTCAAGATGTTTTTATGAAAATCAGGACCATTCAGGACATTTTAGTGTCCAATTTTCAAAAATCAGGACAACGCAAGAGTTTTTGAAAAATCAGAACGGTCCCTCGAAAATCAGGACAAATCCTGATAAATCAGGACACCTGGCACCTCTGCACATCAATTTATTCACTGCAAAAAATCCACATATTAGGAATATGTGTTAGCCTTATAGATTTTTGCAATGTGATTTCCATTTGGAAAATACGTGCCCACAAATATAGAATTTAAGCTTATAACTTTTATTTGCATCACATAAAAGTTATAAAATCCCACACTTAAATATTATAAGCCTGCATTGTACTCAAACGCTTGCCTACTTTAAGGCGTTTTCATACATGCCTACTCAAAGGCGATTTTTTTTTTGTTCCAAAGGGTTTTTCGGACGAAAAAAGAAGTTTTGTGGTTCTGTCAGACATTTATTTTTAATTCCCTATCATATCGACGACAAAGTCTTTAAGATTGGCCGGCCCATTTGCTTCACTATATTCCAACACATTCGCCTGAACACGGGATCGACGGCTTTGGCGGACATTATAGACTCTTGTTCTGTAAAATGAAATAAAAAAAATTTAAACATACGAGAGATCATTAATTGATTAACTTACCTTCTGCATTTTCTCTCGACATCTGCTCCATATCAGATTTCCTTGTCATGCAGTCTTCCTAGGGGAGAGAATAGAAAAAAACGATAAGAATCCATTTTTATATTCTTGATTGAGTATTACTTACCTGATTATTGTTTTTCAGTTGGATCTTAGAACGGCACACCAACTTTTTCTTCAGAGTGGCCATTTTGAATGTTCAAAGGCGAAAATCATAGAATTTAGGTGTCGATTACATATACATTTCATATTTCGATAGTGAATTTTATGTGTGACTTATGAGTATCATATGAAGCATATGAAATCTAAGTGTAGAGTAATTTGGAAGACGTATGTGTGGGGAAAACATACATCCTAAGTGTGAATTTTTTGCAGTCTTCGATTTCATTTAATTACCGAACTATTTTTTGCCTATTCAAAGGCGTAAAATATTGATTGTTGATTGGGAGGGAAATCTCAATACCTCATTGATAGTTTAAACTTAGGCGATATGAGTTTTAGCCAGCAATAAACGGCATTTAGCCGCTTTATCTATTAAAATGCTTTCAGGCTACAGAATATTCACCATTTTGAAATAAATTTAAATGAAAATGATGATTTTTTTAATTTTTTTATTTTATCTTAAACTCCGAAGCATGTTTTTAGAAGAAATTTTATGCATTTAAGGGGGGGGTAGGGTCTAACGGGTATAAAAAAACACCATTTTCACGATTTTTTTTTAGAGCTATCGTTCAAACAAATGTGTTCAAATTTTTTGAATTATACAAAGCATTGTTAAAAGAACATTTAGTAATTTTTTCGTAGAAAAATATTGAAAAATGAGCCGGTGACGGAGCACTTTCGAGGATGCCTTTTAGAAAACAGGATTTGCGGTGGACACTGTATCTCAGCACAGAATCATCTGAGGTCAAAAAATCAGAGCAAAATATTTTTAATAGATGTTTTTCTGGACCCCAACGTTTTTATTTAACTTAAATTTTTTTTATGAAATTTTTGTGGCTGTTTGAAGTAAAAACTACGATTTTTCACGAAAAAATCCGCCATTTTTCACCTGCTAAATCTCCCCAAAGTAAAAAAAAAACAAAAAAGAAAAACGTTGGGGTCTGGTATTTTATATGTAGAAAATATATTCCAAATTTGAAAAGAATCGGATAAGTAGTTTTCAAATGACGATGTCCACGGACTTTAAAAATGTGATTTCGAGAAAAACGCGTTTGAAGTTTCTGCTCTTGCTTTCTTGCAGTATTAGATAGGAGGAGATAAAGGCCTATAATTTCTACAGTTTTGCTTCAATTGACTTGAAAATTTGACACAACATTCTTGAAATGTTTTACAATAAGAAAATAAAAAAATAAAAAAATCGATTTTTTGAAAGTGTTAGACCCTACCCCCCCTTAAACTGTTCCGGGTTTGATAGTCTCAAAGCGGCATTGAATTATAAAAATTGAACTTGTTTTTTTTAAATAAAACTAGCTGACCCGGTAAACTTCGTTTTACCTTCTTAAGTATAAATCGTAATAAATTATTTATTTCATCTACACGTCCTTAACTGAACCGTGTTCACGAATAGATTCTTATGGAAATCGTAACAAATAAAGTTGAATTTGTATTGGGACCACCTTCCATAAAAAGTGAGATCCTTGAAACTATTAAACAAACCATCTCTGACCCAAAAAACCCTCGGATACCAAATTTCTCTTCATTCCGACCAACCATTCATACGTGATGTTGTTACAAAGAAAACGCCTCCATTTTTATATATAAGATGTGAAGAGATCATTTTGTATGGGAGCCCCCCTTCTATAAATAGTGAGATTCTTGAAACTATTATACAAACCATATCTGGCCCCAAAAACCCTCGTATACCAAGTTTCACTTCATTCCGACCGCCCGTTCATACGTGATGTTATCACAAAGATAGCGCCTCCATTTTTATATATAAGATGTGAAAATTGATGGTTTTTATCCAAAAAAAGCCTTCATTGTAGGTCATTCAGCAATTAGAAATCTTTAACATACATATACTGCCGTTGGACGAATAATTGTCAAATATGACATTCCGACGTTTTTGATGCTAATCGTTATAATTTTATACCTTTTTTTTTAATTCTTTGTCAAACAAAACATAAAGTTTATTCTAGAAATTTCGAGAAAAATTCCAAGTGAATTTGTCACACTAGGACAAATGGGCGCATGACTGTCACACTCAAGAAATGAATGTATCATAACTTTGGATCACTGGATGGAATTTTCAAAAGCTGCGCAACGAATTAAAAAAAAAACACCCTTAATGTGTGTTTACGAACATGGTACATTCAAATCTTTATAACAGAAGGAAAAAAAAATAAAATAATTTACTTTATTCATATTTTACTATAGATTCGCTTTTTCTGTAATCATTGTAACAGTCGTTGTGATTAAAATCGTTAAGAACGCATAATTGCCTAACATAAGGCGCTTTCTTCTACGCTACGTTACTTTCCATTTTCAAAAGAAAAAAATAATGTAAATGATACAACAAGCACGCAGGTCGATATCTCTATACGTTGTTGTCGTTAACTTTAAATAGCTCTATTGTTTTTTTTCCGGAATCATGTAAAGCTTTGTGTCGCTACACCACTACACTATAACATAGAATTGAAATTCGATCAACAGAAACACATTGGTGGATATCAGCGTGATGTTAATCAATTTGCTATGTGAGATACATTTGTAAAAACGCCCTAATTTATACTATCCATGGGATACTTAAAAGTTTTTATACCGAACACACTATATTAAACGCCTCTGTATAGGCGTTTGCCATTGTGGAAACCACATAATGCCAAAGTCATCCTTCACCTTCATCGATGCTTACGTATAGACGAGGCCTGTTACAGCAGCGATGCCTAACATCGATGGTGAACGGCAGCGATAGGCAGCATCCATGTGAGCTCCGTTGCATAGAGAGCGCATGCTATATTCATTCATCGTTCATCGTGTTGAGCTCGACCCACACATTCACCCTCCTCTCGTAAGAAAAATTATGAAAAAAAAATTGGTTTCATCTCGACTTCTTCCATTATATTTTAACGGATTGCATAGAAAACATTCCCCTGGTTTTGGACTTAGCTAGCAAAGCATTGTTTTGCGTGCTATGCAGCACTTTTTTTTATCTCGCATTTATGCGCACATCCATCTCGCTTTTGAGGATATTTTTGATTCATCACTCAGAACCTATTGCGACTTCTGCTTTTTTAATTCGTATATTGTATAACAGACAGAACCATTCCTCAAAGTAAAGACTACCACTATCCAGATTTGCGAGTTAGCGTGATTGTCTACGTTGCTGCTTCGCGCGTAGCGTAGCCCAGTTAGCTCGCTCGTAACATTATAACACAGCACAGTTATGCTTTTCTTGCATGAAGCGCATCACATTCAGTTCATATGAAGGAGCTCGCTTCTAGGCTTGGCAAACTAAGCTCTAGATAAACTGCTGCACAGTTTCCTGGAGGCGCAACTCTTTCAAATCTAATTTCGGCACAGAACGATCAGCATGCATACAGGCATCCAGGCATATCCTTTTTACTCGGCATCATTACGGGACACACTTAGCTCCCATTCATCGTAGTATATCAAGCTCACACTAAGTGCAGCACAAAAAGCGCGCATGAAACCCGCTCTAAAGCGCAGTCCATTTGGTATTTGGTGCAGCAACTTACATTAAAAAAAAAAAAGCGCAGCACATAAAGCTCGACGCGCAGCACATACACCTTCCCCTTTTGGCTAGCATAACGCGCAGCATACACAGGTCGCTTCATGCGCAGCCCATTTGGTTCGCAATCATACAAGGCTGGCATTCGGGCGCAGCATACATAATTCGCAATTTGCGCTGCAGTCAGAAGACCTCACAGTCATGCGCCGTCCATCTAGCTCGCAATCGGCGCAGCACACAAAGCTCGCACTTTGCGTAAAGTTCATAGCTAGCATTTAGCCGCAGCACACAAGGCTTGCATTTAGGCGCAGCACACTCGGCTCGCATTCGAGCGCAGCACACTAGGCTCGCATTCATGCGCAGCACACTCGGCTCGCATTCAGGCGCAGCACACTCGGCTCGCATTCAGGCGCAGCACACACGGCTCGCATTCGGGCGCAGCACACACGGCTCGCATTCGGGTGCAGCACACTCGGCTCGCATTCAGGCGCAGCACACACGGCTCGCATTCAGGCGCAGCACACACGGCTTGCATTCAGGCGCAGCACACACGGCTCGCGTGAATCACACATTAGTCATTTTTCTCAGAATAAACCTCTGTCAAGAAAATTATTTTCTGGATTAGTCCATTCTGAAAATTTAAATTTTAATATTAGTAATTATTTTCTCAACTAACTTGGCCAAAAATAGGCTCCTGGAAAGGATCGCCAAATGTGGAAACCACATAATGCCAAAGTCAATAACCTTCACCTCATCGATGCTTACGTATAGACGAGGCCTGTTACAGCAGCGATGCCTAACATCGATGGTGAACGGCAGCGATAGGCAGCATCCATGTGAGCTCCGTTGCATAGAGAGCGCATGCTATATTCATTCATCGTTCATCGTGTTGAGCTCGACCCACACAGCCATCACAATTTAGTTTGACTTAATCCACAAAAAAGAAGAATTGTGTTGCAAAGAATAATGATCCGCCAACTGCAACGTTGAAGTGTTTTTCAGGAGCTCTGAAAAATAAAATTTCATCGCTCAAAATTTCTTAGTAATTTTAAAATTGTGATGTTGAAAGTTGTTAGATTGTGAAAACAAAGTGATAAAATAGTGACAAAACATATGTGCGGAAATTGACGAAGAAAATGTTATGAGAAGAAAAGCACATTTTGTTGAATTTGTGTTGGAAAAGTTGGGGAAATCGTCATCATCATCAGCCTGTACGAAGGATGTAGGTGGAACGTGGATAAGGAACAACACCACAGCTAAGTTTAATTTCTAAATTCATGATATTTTTTTTCTTTATTTAGTAGGAACCTAAAGGAATTCATTACTGATGTAAAATCCGCCGAACTATGCGCTGGAAATCTCCGGTTGTCGAATTGTCCGCGACCAAAACCGTTGACGCTGCTGCCCGTGGATGCTGCCTGTCGTAACCGCGACACTCTTCGAACTGGGGCGGGCCAGTGTGTAGTGTGTGTGAGGGCGAGCATATATAAGAGCGGGGAACATATTTTGACGTAACTAGGGGCGATCGAATGTAAACGTCAATGTACAAACAGGAGCTCACACATTTTGAATTGTCCGTTACTCACAACTGAGTATCCATACTTTCTGTTGAACATGTTTAACGTATATCTAAATGTTCATTCATTTGGTTGCATCAGCCGCCGAGAAAAAAAACATGCTTTACAAATAGCATGGTTCAGTTTTTTTCATAAAATGAAAAAAAAAATTATTTTCTTTTTCTAGTGAATTTTTTAAACTATTTTAGTTGATATCATTTACAGTTTATGTAATCTTTTCTCTGTGGTTGATGTCACAATAGCACACATTCAATTGACCTTCGGGTATTTTTCAGTTTCAGCTTAAATATTTTTATTTTTGAATTTATTTTTGCTGATCATTCAAATTTTTAAAAAAAATTTTTGTTTATATGAAGACATTATCTTTCATCATTAATTTTGATTTTCGAGTTTAAAATCGAAATTGCAGAAAGAGTTTTTTCTTATTTACTTGGCATAGTCTAATATTTTGTTTTGCATAATTTGTGTATGGAGGTGCTGCGAAATTGTCCGAAGCCTACTTGGATTGATTTCTAAAGCCTTGTCGACACTAGGCGGTGGGTGAATAGCTTTGATTGCCTCGACGAGTCGCGGACAGTGGATAGGACATTTGAAATGCTGTTTCGAAACACATTCTTTTATTTAATTGCTACAGTTGTTCTAGGTTCATTTCGTTGTAATCAAAAGTGAGATAATGCCGTGGGGTGCTCATAATGAATTCTCGAGAATTTTTTTAATTAACTTCTTACGTATATCTAATGTTTCTTCATTAAACAAAATACATTAGAAAAAGTTTTTTTTTTTTTTTGTAAATTCTTTATTTGAAACGGCTCATACCTTTAGGCTTTAAGGAGCCAAACTCGTTTTGTTTGATTACAATTGTGTGCTTATATCTAGTTCACTTTTAAAGAAAAAAGAAGATAGATAGGGAAATATGAAAATAAGAAGAAATTATAGACGAAGATCAATAGCTTTTAGGAAAAGATATATTTCGAACATGTAGTCCAAGTCCATCACACCCAGCACATCTCTCACTGGAACATAGGGTGGTTTTCGTCGGGCCCGAAGGGAGTCTATCAAATTCGTTCTAGCGACAAGATGGACCTCGCACGACCAAACAATATGCTCGATGTCGTGGTAACCTTGGCCGCAACTACACAAATTGCTGCTAGCAATATTCAAACGATAGAGTACCGCGTCTAAGGAATAATGATTGGACATGAGACGGGAAAATATACGAATAAAATCTCGACTCAGGTCCAATCTATTAAACCATGGTTTAAGGCTTACCCTTGGGATAATCGAGTGCAGCCACCGACCCTTGTCATCCTCGTCCCATTTGCGCTGCCAGTTGACAAGAGAGTTTCTTCGAACTAAAAAGTAAAATTCGTTGAAGGCAATTTCACGCTGGTACGTGTCGCCTTCCATCGCCCCCACCTTTGCCAGAGAGTCTGCCTTCTCATTACCCTCTATCGAGCAATGAGAGGGAACCCAAACAAAGGTGATAATAAAGCGACGTTTTGATAAAGCACTCAAACTATCCCGTATCTTCTCGAAGAAGTATGGCGAGTGCTTTCCCGGTTTTATTGAGTGGATTGCTTGAACAGAACTCAGACTATCCGTTACAATAAAGTAGTGCCCAACTGGCCTTGAAGCTATACTGTCCAAAGCACAATGAATAGCTGCTAACTCTGCTATATACACAGAGCATGGTGACTCGAGGCTGTAAGAGGCGCTAGATATTTCGTTGAACACTCCAAATCCTGTTGATTCCTCTATAAGTGATCCATCAGTAAAGTACATTTTATCAGCATCGACGTGTCTATATTTAGCTTCGAAAATTCTTGGAATCAGAAGGGAGCGATGAGGGACCGGGATTCCACAAATTTCCTGCTGCATAGACAAATCAAACTGGACAGAAGAATGATCGTAGTCTGGGCTACAAACACGAGTTGGAGAGAATGAAGAAGGGTTTACCTGCATTTACATGAGGACATGGTATATAGACATAAACCTGGTTTGAAAATTTTGCTCAAGTAGCCTGTCAAAATTTACAATCACCAGTGGGTTCATGACTTCACACCTGATGAGGAACCGAAGTGATAGTAGATTGAATCGATCTTTCAAAGGGAGTATTCCTGCCAAAACTTCAAGACTCATGTTGTGCGTTGAGGGCATACAGCCCAAAGCGATGCGAAGACAACGGTATTGGATACGCTCGAGTTTGAGGATGTGAGTTTTGGCAGCTGACTGGAAACAGAAGCTACCATATTCCATCACTGAGAGAATAGTTGTTCGATACAATTTTAAAAGATCTTCTGGATGGGCTCCCCACCAGGTGCCAGTGATTGATCGGAGAAAATTCATTCTTTGTTGGCATTTTCCTTTCAGATACTCAATGTGGGCTCTCCAAGTACACTTGGAATCAAACCAAACCCCAAGATACTTAAAACACCTCGATTGAGTGATCGTTCGGCCTAGAAGTTGAAGCTTAGGTTGAGCAGGTCTACGTTTCTTAGAGAAAACAACCATCTCCGTTTTCTGAGGAGAAAACTCAATCCCAAGCCCCAAAGCCCAGGAAGACAATCTGTCTAAAGTATCTTGTAAAGGTCTGAGCAGATGAGACTCAGTAGAACCTGTGACAGACACCACGCCGTCATCTGCAAGTTGTCTTAGAGTGCAGCCTTCAGAGAGACAACTGTCGATGTCATTTACGTAAAAGTTGTACAAAAGTGGACTCAAACATGAACCCTGTGGGAGGCCCATGTAAGAGGTCCTTTTAATTGCAATATCTCCCTGAGCAAAGTTCAGATGTTTCTCACAAAGCAAGCTGTATAAGATGTTGTTCAATAGAGGAGGCAGACCCCGGGAGTGCAATTTGTCTGACAACACCTCTATTGAAACTGCATCAAAAGCTCCCTTTATGTCTAGAAACACTGAAGCCATTTGCTCACGTTTTGCGTACGCCATTTGTATCTCTGAAGACAGCAAAGCAAGACAATCGTTTGTCCCTTTGCCCCTTCGAAACCCAAATTGAGTATCTGAAAGGAGACCATTTGCTTCTACCCATTTATCCAAACGAAACAAAATCATTTTCTCCATCAACTTTCGTATACAAGACAACATCGCTATAGGACGGTACGAATTCGCATCGGACGCTGGTTTTCCGGGCTTTTGGATAGCGATAACTTTCACTTGTCTCCACTCTTGGGGAACAATGTTATTCTCCAAGAATTGATTAAATAAATTTAACAAGCGAAATTTTGCGGCGTCCGGAAGGTTTTTCAACAAGTTAAATTTGATTTTATCAATTCCCGGAGCTGAATTGTTGCAAGAGAGGAGAGCAAGTGAAAATTCGACCATCGAGAAGCTGGAATCCAGACCACACCTATCAGGAGGCACGTTCCGGATTATTTTTTGCACAGGTGTAAAATCTGGACAGATTTTCCGTGCGAAGTTGAATATCCATCTATGTGTATGTTCTTCACTTTCATTTGTAGACGATCGATTACGCATGCTTCGTGCAACTTTCCATAAGGTACTCAAGGAAGTTTCCCGTGATAAACCACCCACAAAATTCCGCCAATACGCCTTCTTTTTCCCTTTGATTAATTTTTTGAACTGATTTTCAAGGGAAACATAAGCATCAAAAAGGACGAGAGTTCCATATTTCCGAAAATCTTTGAATGCTTTTGATTTGTCATTATAAAGCTTGGAACACTGCTGATCCCACCATGGGTTTGGAGGCCTTCGAGGAACTGATGAATCTGGGATGGGTTTTGTTTGTGCGCAAAGTGCACTTTCATGTATCAAACGTGAAAGAAAGTGGTACTCCTCTAAAGGAGGCAAAACATTCATAGAATCGATGGCTGTTGTTATTTCGTCCGAGTACTTTTTCCAGTCGATGTGTCTTGTAAGGTCATATGTCATATTAGTAGAATTCGAAGAGCTGACCCCATTGGTGATTGTAATTTTGATAGGCAAATGATCACTACCATTGGGATCAGGGACTACCTTCCACTGGCAATCCAATGAAAGTGAATTTGAGCAGAGTGAGAGGTCAATTGCGCTTTGTCTTGCAGGAGGTTTAGGTACTCGTGTTTTTTCACCCGTGTTCAAAATTGTTAAATTGAAACTATCACAAATATCATAGATAAGAGTAGAACGACTGTCATCAAATCGTTCTCCCCAGACAGTTCCATGTGAATTGAAGTCACCCAGGATCAACCTTGGCTCAGGGAGCATTGAGCACAGGTCCTCTAGGTTACTTCGATCCACTGCAACTCTATGAGGCCAGTACAAACTGACAACACATAAATCCTTACCTCTTATAGTTGTATGACATGCAACAGCTTCAATTCCTCCTGATAAAGGGAGGTGGATTCTATAAAAAGAGTGGCGCTTATTGATCCCTAAAAGCACCCCTCCATAAGAATCGTTGCGATCCAAACGGATAATGTTAAAATCGTGGAATGAGATGTTAGATTGAGAAGAAAGCCATGTTTCTGAAAGGGCAAAAATATCGCAACTAGTTTCATGAAGAAGAAATTTGAACGGATCCAGTTTAGGAACTAAACTACGACAATTCCACTGTATAACAGTGATATCTCCGACCTCTCGGCGTAAATTAGCCATCGAGAGAGATAAACATTGAAATGAGGGGCCAAGTTTGCATCAATTGCTTCAAAAATGTCTTTATTACAGGAAGCATTGTTGTTATAATGCTTTTGATGGATTCAGAAACGTTGAAAAACGAAAAAATTCCATTCAGAATGTCAGTCAACTTAAACAATCCCGGCTGGGAAGTTGATTCTGGAAAAACTGCATTCGTCATAGGGGCCTTTGAGGTCCCTGCTGGTGTTGAATCATTCTGTGGTGAAAAAATCGTGCGGAATCCAGGAGGATTTTGTTTTTGTTGTTCTGCAGCATTCGGCTTTTTAGGGACACTGATTGGAGGGCTCATTGTAGGGATTTTCTTTGGTATTTTAGGTGTCTTGGAAGTTGTTTTAGCACGTTTCCGGGAGTTCGCAACGAAAACAAAAGGGTTTTCCTCATCCGTTGTTTCTTCGTTGTCAACTGGCAACACAGAAAAGATGTTATTTGAATGAGGTTGGGCCAGTGGAGAAGCGCTCTTTAAGATAGAGGCATAAGAACGTCTCGATCGTTCTTTTAAAGAGCGCTTCTGTTTATCCCAGCAACTCTTGAATGCCTCGCACGAAGAGATTTCATGGGGTGAGCCCCCACAATAGACACATTTCTGCTCTATTGCTGAGCATGCTCCATCCCCATGATTCTCCCCGCATTGGGGACAGCGTGGCTTATTGCAACAGTGCGACGCTGTGTGCCCCAACTTGATGCAATTTTTACAATGCATGGGTCGAGGCACGAAGAGTCGCACAGGAAGCCTTAAAAATCCGTCAATCAAGACGTAGTGAGGGAGGGCGGTACCCGCGAAGGTCACACGAAATGAAGCTGAAGGCGAGTACTTTGTAACTCCATTTACGACGTTGGCAGTATTGAGTTGACGGCAATCCACGATTTAGACCGAAGTCGAATCGAGGCTCTTGAACTTACCAACGCCGTTGGATTTAACGTACTTCGCATCCAGACTCATTTCTGTGATCACGCCCTCAATCTCTACGTCTCGAGACGGGATGTAAACGTGATACTCTAGAATTAGAAAATTGCTAGCAACAATCTCGTTTGCAGCTTTCGAGTTAGCCACAACAACGCGCAGCTTGTTCGCACGTAATTTTGTAACACTGGTTACAGAGGTCCACCTCGCCAGATCTTTGGTGATCTGTACCACATTAAGAGGTTTACCGTTCTTTTTGGGCCGGATGAAAACCACCCATGGCCCAGAAGAAGATGAGCCTTCAGCATATTTTCGGAGCCGGGTGACTCTACTCTCCACTGGGGATGATCCGACATTGTCATCCATCCGAGAACGATTTGCATCTGAAGGACCAGCATCAGCTGATTCCTCCAGATGCTCCTCATCTTCATAGGTGATATTCGCATCATCCCCAGTTGGAGGGTATAACCCTCCGCCTTCGCTCATATTTTTCAACGGGAAAACGAATGCCCTCCGTGTTGAAAATATGAGCGAAGCACAAAATTATCGAAATATATATTTATTTAAAGGGAAATAAGATAGAGAAAGAAAATGTGAAAAAAGAATGAAAAAAAGAACTCACTATTTTTTTTTGCACTTCTTGAAATGGTTTTTCTTCTAGTGTGGATTGCTCCAACCACGTGGTCCTCCGTTGATCCAACAAGATGGCGACGTCAACCGGAGAAAACAACCAAACGAATGCTTGACCGCTCTGAGATCACTCGGCTACGGCTAATAACAACCGAGTTACCGCCCTGACGGTGTTGAAAATCCGGATTTGGAGGGCGAACTGGAACGCACTTGTTGACGATTATGGCCAGGATGGTGATGGTGACAAAATGCTGTTTCCAAATTGGCTAAACAAGCTTGCCAACTGTCCTTGTGAGGAAATCCGGCAATTAACGACCGAACCAGCAACAATGATTAGAAAAAGTTATAAAGCAGCCAAAAAATTCAAATTTCATAATTTCAAATGATTGAGAAGTATTACAACAACAATAACAAACAGACAATAACAAACAGAAATACAGCATTTCATATTATTTTAATCCATAGATTATAAATACTGAAATTACTTTCATTGTTTTATTAGTTGATAATTTCTTTTTTTACTAAACCAATTCAACTCCAACTGCAAATCTGGTAGACGATTCTTTTTATACTTTAATGAATCGAGTCTCTTTTAAAAACAAGATTTATTCACACTATTATTGGGTCATATAAATTCCAAACGAAAAGGCATGGTAAAGCTAAGTAATCGTAACTGTTTGAAAACTATATTTAGGTACAATACATTTCATTTTTTTTTAAAATTACAATGAAACGATTATTGAGCAGTCAATTTTTTTTTTATAATGTTAGAATCAGATCAGAGAGTTTTTCTTTATTCCTTATTTATACCTTTTATTTCAAAGTCTACAAACACAATTGATCCTGCGAAGCTTGTGTTTTTATACTGTGTGAATTTTGAGGGACTGTTTATTCCATTTCAATCTAGTCACAAAAATGGCATATCTGAAACAAATAGCATCACTGACTGATGAAAAAAAAACCTCACGTGTTAGAAAAAGTTGAAAGCGTAGCATAACCAAATTTTTGTATAACTAAATCAACGTGGCGATTTCATAATTTAATTGTTTTAGTAATCTCAATCTGTCTATTGCTCATTATTCATATTTGGAAAAAGAAATGTTTAATAAATAAACTAAAACAAAGTTCAAGAAAAAATAATTAACAATGATGATATAGAGATACGTTAGAAGATACTTTTAATGAAAATCCTTTGTAAGTTGCGCCATATTTTTATCAAGCCGTATAGTAAAACGAATATATTTTTATAAATATTTCGTTGTGTATCATTACAATGATGCCAGATTCAGTTAAGTAAGCATAGGACAAACCAACCACAATACAATTAATTTTTATTGAAAGGATCAGTCGGTTTTAAGTTCGGATTTTCACTTAATTGTATGAAAATTGGTTAAAAAGTATTCAATAAATTATTACCAGATAACCGTTTCAGTTTAACGGAACCAGTCGGTCATAACGAACCTTACACTTAATTTAATGTTGCAACGTACTTTTTTAAAATACGGATATTAGAATATTTCCTTTAGTTTGAATGGTTCAACTAAATTGATCCTAATTCCAAATTCCACTTCACTTTTAAATAATTTGTTTCGATAATGTACACTTTTGAACATTCCAAGTAATTTAAATGCCATATTTTCTTAGTCGATCTTCATTTTGATTAAAAGCGTAAGCTAGTGGAAAAACAAATTTTGATTTATTTTATAAATTGGAATAATTGAAATTGTTTTTGGTGTTGGTTTCAATATGCAGCATAGGGACATAGTAACGTGTTAAAAATATTCATTAATTTGCTTCAAATTTGCTGATACCATTCGAATACAAATCGTTCAATCTGATTTTATTGCATTAGCCTCAAGAGAAAAAACTAGGAGTTTCATTAGGAAACTTAGGAGTTCTAGGAGCATAGGAGCATAGGTTTAAAGTGGCCATATCACTTACCAAAGTGATTTCCATGCCACAGCACCCTTTCCCCCAAAAATCAGCGTGGGATTTGTGGAGGGATGGCGTACAGCCGGTCTCCGCAAAACAAATCATCACATGTGCTGCACTTCCCTTCCTCTATCGACTACATGGACTTGGCCGGCGTCGTTATTGGTTCATTTAAAAGTAGGAGATCCTCAAAATTGTACAGTGAGATTGTTTTGCTTGTTCCCAGCACCTTTCACTTGGTTCATTGTGCAATGTTGATTATCTCGAACCAATCACGGAGTGCAACCATTATGCCATTGGCTGGAAGGGGCCGCAGGTGGACCGTAGTTGATAGCAAGCTCAAGCTCAAGCTCAAAAAAGAAGCAAATTGTGTTGCAAATATGCTTTGCCGATAGCTCCACTTTTTTCGATGTCTATTGATTTTCCATGATACTTCCCATCATTTAAAAATTATATATTATTTTTCACTTCTATTCTGTTGTTTTGAATATTTTTTGGCTCTAGATTTGGTACCGAAATACCTATTCATACGCATTGAATTTTCCAACATGATAGAGATCATCGTTGAATATTTCTTCTCTTCCAGCATTTTCCCATGCTTCAATGTGCTTCTATCATAATCACAGGGATTAAAAAAAAATCATCAAAACACTCTTAACCGTTCTTCAAAGCGGGAAACCTGCCAAGACCTCTATTATTGGAGAGGTTGGCCCACATGTTTGATCTCTTCATTTTAATAGGACTCGTACCTATAGGTAACGTTGAAAGCTTAGCCTTACCACTTTACCAGCTCATCCAATTCAATGCAAAGGCGCTTTTTCCCTTCAATGAAAATATTCCTTCCGATCCGGTGATGGTCTGTGTCAATTCGATGCGCCGCATGTTAAGCCGACGACATCGTAGCTCAACACAAGACGTCGCATCGTCGTCCTCATTGAAGACGGGAAGATCGCTTGATTGAAGTGGTACAATGAATTATTGGATTCAATTATAGTTTGACTCCCCCGCATCAATTCTTTTATACTATACATTTTATTTTTCTTGCTTCTGCTGTCAAAGTCAAAGCTGCTGCAAAAGTGCTTATTGAGGCGCGCGGGAAATGTGACGACGGAAATGTTGCCCCCGGGGCTGTCTCAACGTGAGGTGGCTAAGCTTGAGGGGACGTGATCTGGCGGTAGATTCAATAGCCTTACCCCGGTTGGAAGCGCGAGACTCCATAAAACATATAACATTTGAATATTGTTCACCGTTCGTTTCATCGTTTCACCTCAGGTCTTCTGTTTAATCAAGCGCCTCCGCATTCGGGAAATTGTAAAGCCATTTCTCGCTTCCGCAAAGCGATGAAGAGTGCGCCTCAGCTCAGTGGATGACATGTGCCGAGCTTCCGAATTAATTAGTTGAGAGAATCGTTGGTTTTTTTTCCGGAGTTCTCCGCATTGTTAGAATTAAGTGACACTCCTATCAAAAATGTCTTATAATAAAATATCGGCTTAACAGCTTAATTCAAAATAAAGACTATCGTTTTTTGCAGATTAGGAATAATTAATCGAACTAGTATTGAACATGACAACACAAATTTGGATTCTTAATTGATATTAGAATTTTTGGCCCCATTTTAGCAATGCATACTTAGCCAATCATCTTGTGTGCATCACTTGAGATGAATGCAACAGGAACACGCCTTAATGTATGCTATCAAGTAGATGTTCAGAATTTTCGGTGGAATCAAAAAAATTTAACGCCTTTGTATAGGCAATGTCTTTATTTAAAGAAAAGCTAATCTATTGCATATCATCACACTGTAGACTTCTGATAAACATAAAAGTATCCCATGTAAGATGGGAATTATACTGGTTGCATCCGGTGCTAAGCAACAATAATCGTTTGGTAGTTATTTATTTATGTACAAGGTATTCCGTCTCACGGCAAAACCTGATGAACAATATTCCTTCAATTCACTCGGTCCATGGCAACCGTTTTCCAATTTTTCGGGCATCCCACATTCACCAGGTCAAGCTCCACTTGGTCTAACCACCCCGCACCACAGTGCACAGTGGTCCAGATCAAACATTTAGCGAGACAAAATTAATAACACAAAATCGGTACGTTTTAGACAAATTTTTGTTCTACAAAGTTACTTCATATAACAAGCGCTTTCTTTTTAAAAGGTGGATTATTAGGACGTGTCAATACCGTGGAAATTCGAGATACTGCAGTGGTCCAAAAGGGCCTAAAATGGAGCTTTTTCCAAATCACTAGGTCTTTCATTTCAGCTATTGGGTATCTTCAAAACATTTGCTATAGTTAGACTGTTCCTCAAAACGTGGAAGTATAAAAAATACGTCACAGCCTACTACGATTATAATAAAAACAATAACTTTTTTGTTTGATGAGATAGCGACAAAATTTGTTCAACAATTTGGTAGATATTATCAAAATATGAAAGTTTGCTGAACTAACGAGTACTCTATCTCAAAACAGTGCAGAGTTATAAAACCTTTAGTTTTAAGAGCAAGTTCACTGTTTTTGGAAAATAGTGGTAGAAATTTTGACACTTCAAGCACATTTTGAAAATTTTGCCATGCAAAAACATTTTCAAGATCTTTGGCCTTCAAGTTTTTTTACAACACGTGTTGTATTTTCGCATGCTGTGATGCAAAAAAAGCAATATTTCTATCACATACGGCTGAAATAGAAACAGTGCTGTAAAAAAATACAACGCCCAAAGATCTTGAAAACATTTTTGCATGGTAAAATTTTCAAAATGTGTTACAAGTTTCAAAATTTCTTCAACTCCAGTGAACTTGCTCTAAACATACTTAAAATATGTTTTTCATATTTAACTTTTGTTAGTTTTGAATAAACATGAATATAATTTTGTGACCTTCTAGGGTAAAATGAGGCAAGTGGATCCATAAACAAAATACTACATCTTGAAGCTTGATTTAAGTACTTAACACTTATATATAAACTACTTGCCTTCACGCGCTCGTTTTTGAGTACGGTTGGCATAAATTGGTAGCTGTTTCTCTTCATAGTACTTTACTTTAGTTACAGATTGGCCGACAGAGCTTCCAAGTGTTTTTCACGTCATTCCGGAATATCCCCCACACAGCAAAATTTTTTGTACTGGAGGCCAGCAAAACTATATGAGCCGTTTCAAATAAGGAATTTACAAAAAAGAACAGCAAAATTTTGCTGGTTTTGTCCCGTTGGTTTTCCAGCAATTTGCTGGAAACGCTCAGCAAATTCAATTGCTGAAAATCCAGCAACCCGAATAGACTTGCACCTTGAAAAAACAATGAAGTTCATAATCACAATACCATGAATTTGATGGTTTTCACCATGACTTTTACGATCCACGATATCGTGAATAGACATTGAAGTTCATAGTTTACGACCATACATTTCATCGTTTTGACGAAAATTACCATGAAAAAGGGGTATTGTTATGCAGCGTGACCATGAAAAAAATAGCGATTTCCCATACATTGGAAAGCTGAAAAATATAAAGTTCATGGTTTTTACAGCTTCCATTTTTTCACAATAAAACCATGAAAACCCATTGTTTTTCATAATATTTTGATTATTGCTTGGATGATGAAAGTCATTGTTATTAATATTTTGCGAACATGAAATAAAATTTTATATTAATTATGTTTTTAAATTTTTTATTTATTCCAAAAATACATTAATTTACATCACATCACAATCACATCACTTTGTTAAATAACAAATCATAAAAAAAAACATATTGTACATCAAATATTTTCTGTAACAACCGCAGACCATAAGATGTGGGATCTTCGAGTGACACTGAAATTTATTTCGTCCGCAGACCATGCACGAGCCGTTCTGTTCTGGGGTCACTATATGTAGTTCCAGCTTGGTGATTTCTGGTCATTCCTCTCGATAGCATTTTGTTGCTTTTTCCAAGCCCTGCGGAAGCCATCGGATTGGGTCTCGCACTGCGGGACTTGCATCGCTAGAATTGAGGAAAAAGTTTAAAATATGTTTTTCGCGTAATATCGATACAACTCACCGGTGGTCTACCCCAAAAACTTCGATAATTTCACAGTACTTTTCAAACTTAACTGAATTGCGAACCAAAACAAATCGTCGGAAAAAGTCAACTTTATGGCGCGCCAAAATTTCAAGCTACACGAAAAAGTTGAAATGTGTAAGTATCAAAAATATTCAACCAAGTATGATGTTTCTACCATAAAATATATGGTAAACATTGAATTTCATTGTAAAATCATGTTTTACCATGGTTCTGGTCTGTTCGGGAATTTAAATTGCAGAAAACCAGCTATCTCTATTGCTGGAAATCAGTTTTTTTTTTCAAAAAATGATCGATAATTTTTGGATGCTAAATAAGATTTTAACTTTAAATTCCAAAATTAAACCCTCATGGTTGTCACGAATAGTAATTTATTTAATTTTAAATAATTAAGAAAAATGATGAAAGTGGGTTGACCACTTTCGCTAAGTCTTGGTACATTATGCTCCATCTGAAATTTAAAAAAAAATCTTGGACAGTCGTCTGGCAAAAAATGCCGCACTTTCATTTGTGGATAACTTTTGAGCGGATTCATGGAAATTGATGAAATTTTCAGTGATAAAGGACTAATTTCATGTTCTACACATTCAACAGGGCATAACTTTTTTACCGTTGGGTAAAAATAAACCAAATTTTGCACACTTTCTCATTGATGTGTATTGTTTACATGATGTCAAACTCGAAGCTGTGTTTATCGATTCAACAAAAATGGAGGTGAACCAACGCAAGTCGAGAGAACAAATTCTTTCCAAACACCTGGAATTTCCTGACCTGTCGCACCGGCAGTTGGGAAAATGTTGAACATTCACCATTCAACCGTCTTCAGAGTGTTGAAGCGGTTCCAGGAGCGGTTGACGTTTGACCATGGCAAAGGACCGGAGAACAAAAAGACGGAGGGAATGGTGAAGCGGATTATTAAAGCAAATCCAAACGTCTCAAGCCGTGATTTGGCAAAAGATTGGCATGCCGCAGAGCTACGCCCAGAATGCAAATAAGAGAGCTGGACTATCCAAACCACGATGAGCGGCAACAATCGATAGCTAAAACTCGGACACAGAAGCACTACGAAAAGATGCTGACAAAATATGGCTGCTGTGTGATGGACGACGAAACGTATACAAAAGCCGATTTTAAGCAAATTACGGGGTTGGAGTTTTTCACCGGAAGAGCAAGTTCGATGTGGACGACCAATTTAAGAAGAAGAAAATGTCGAAGTTCGCTTCCAAATATCTCGTTTGGCAGTCCATCTGCTCTTGCGGACTGAGGAGTGAGCCTTTTGTGACAAAGGGCACAGAAAATGGCGAGATCTAAAAATCTAAGTGCATCGAGAAGCGCCTTTTGCCGTTCTTGCAGCAGCACAACGAAGCTCGGATTTTTTGGGAAGATGGCATCATGCTATTCTAGAAGTGTCCTGTAGTGGTATGAGGCCAAATCTGTCCATTTTGTTCCAAAGAACATGAACTCGCCAAACTATCCGGAGCTGCGCCCGGTGTAGCAGTACTGGGCAATAATGATGCGGGAACTTCGGAAGAGCAAGAAGACAGTCAAAGACGAGAGGCACATGTTAAGAAAATGGAAAAAAAGCTGAGAAATTGGTACTGGATGACACTGTAAAGACTTTGATGGAGGGCATCAAACGAAAATGCGTTTAATTTTATACTCAAGGCTCCATCGATAGACTTTTCTTTTGATTTTTAAAGAAAAAACGGCCCTTTAATTTTGGTTTGGATCCAAACTTTAAAAAAAATTGATATGCCATTTTCGCTGTCGCAATAATTTCGTGTTCGCCTTTTACTACCTAGTAACGTAATGTTGGTACGCGCAAAATTCTGTGACGATCTGTTTTGTAGTTTTTGAGGTAGCGTCTAATGAATAATCAAATGGACTTACATGTTTGGAGGGGGGGAGGGGGGGAGGGTTGGCAACAAATACGACATCTATATTGTACACTATGAACAACCGTTTTTCTAAATCAAGGCTATTTTTGTTGACTTTCTTCATTTCATGGAGCTTGACGTTCAAAATAACTCAAATCCAACTTCATCCAATTTCATCGAAGTTATGACAAGTTTAGCAGATTGTCCACCTTCTGTAAGTAACTAAAAAAATTAACTTTTTATCACTACGTCACAGTTTTCCCTTAATACGATTCCAGATCGTGTATTAACTTTGAGAAACCTTGGACATTGCTATGGGATAAAAACGGTCACTTTTGTAGCCATTTTTTTGGGATATTTAGCCGTTAATTATGCCAATCGTTATGTACCATTTATCGATTTGCATCTTCCAAGGATCGTCAGCCACATTTAGTACTAGATATAATTTTCAAAAAAAATTCTTCTCGTTCTTCTCCGGAACATTCAGGCTAGGCTTTTCAATGCAAAATTTGTGACAAGAGATCTCCCAGGTGCTCGCTACAAAGTTCGTATCGATTTCCTTAACGAATTTTTTTGCGGATACGAAACAAACACGTGCGATACCATTGGGTCAACGCCTACCCGCATAAATCAGTATTATACAATGACTATTCCCATTATCTTCTTCCCAAGACATCCAAAAGATTACTTCTATAGTTTTGGATTATTAATGTAAGATAAGGCTTATCATTTTTTCATGAAATGAAATCGTTTGGACGCACTTTACGATACAGGGAACGGGTCGTTAAGTAGAGTAACCATTAAATTTTTTTGGTTTTTTCTACTCGTTTTGAAACGAGTGGATTATATGTGGAATCTTTACTAAATGATCGTCTCATAAGAAAAAAACAATACAGCATTTCGTGTAATTTTGATTAAAAGATAACAATTACGAAACAAAATTTCGTTTATTTATTCATGAATTATTTTACACCTTCCGAAATTTTTAATTTTATTTAAAAAAATACTCCATACGCGAAGACAGCGTATGCTGCTGCGCCTTATTATTCTTCGGTGACGGGGAGGTACATCAACCGGGAAACTGGCTGGTGGTGCTGTTGGTTACACATCGTGCCTTTTTCCGGTCACCATTGTTAGAGTTCGCTATCGTCTTCCTCCGCTGAGATTTTTCCGGTTTGGTCTCGTGGTCACCTGCAGCGCGCCATAAGCTTCCGGATGTTCAAGAACCGTTGCACCTTCTGGATGTTCCATTTTGCAGTGCTTTTTACAATTTTCCGGTATCCGCATTTCCTTGGAATCTATCGGTGCGCAAAAATAAAATCAATTAATTTACACTTTCTTCTAAATAAAGAGGTTTTCACTTACCTTCATCAGCACCTGTCGTTTAATCGTCCCCGAATGCTTCCGCGTAGATTTCGGAGGGTCCAAAAGCTACCTCCCACAATTCCGGAACACAAAACGAAAAGCTTGCGCGCTTGGCCACGTTTATTGACGTGACAGCAGAAAATTCGATGCGCATTGCAAAAATAATCTTTTTATTCCCGAGATGATTAATCTAATCTTTCCAAAATATTTTTTTATCATTTCGGCGTGTTGCAATAATAATCCATTTATTCAAAGAAGTATTAATCGTATCTTTCAAGAATGATATTTTATCCGTTCTAGCGGAGGCACATTTAGCCAAAACGCAATGTGAAACGTTACTATTAATGTAGGGTTGCCATCCGTCCCGCAAAAGCGGGACATGTCCTGCTTTTTTGTTGAATGTCCCGCTGTCCCGCTTTTTCCTCAAAATGTCCCGCTTTTTTTTTCTTGGAAAACTTTTACAAAGTTGATTGACTAACGCTGGGAAAAATCAAACTTAAGTCTGTATTTTAATCCGGTGATGAACAGAAAATCTTTCAAATACGTCTTTTTCTCAAAATAAGCACGATTTTTCATAGTTTATATAAAACAATACTGAAAAACTTTAAAGTTCTTAACATTACAGTAAGATCATGATTTAGTTAAGCATTCTTGGAGCACGTTCAACCAATGTATGAAGAAAAAATTGGTTAAGTTGTTTCCAAAAAATATAAATTATAGAAATTTAGAGATTAAATTTTCCGGAATCCGGAATCCGGAATCTTAGCTAAACTGCCTTATATTATAAACCACTCTTTTCGAGTCAATTGTTCAAAGTGTATAAAGATGGCAGATTTCTTGGGTTTTCAATTTTTCAAACAAATTGCCAAACAAACAAATTTTCATACAAATTACACAAAGATTTTTTACGCGGTTTCAAATGCACCGTTTGCATGTACGACTTGAAATATTTTCTTCCAAACTTTGTAATTCGCGAAAACCGTGGAAAATAACGGGGTACATGGCAAAAAACCTGTGTAATTAGATGTCATGTAAGAAAAACTGAGCGAAATCAGTCGGCGTTAAAAACAAAACTTAGTGTACTTTCTATGGCTGATGGTAAACGTATAAGCTTATCTTAACAATTAACCTTTTTATAAGTTTTTTTTAATGTTTCGCTTTTTTCGGCTGTGTCCTGCTTTTTTTCGAGAAATGTCCCGCTTTTTTCTGAAAGTATCTGGCAAGCCTATATTAATGTAATCAGAACCGAATAATACTGAAGATTCAGCATATCGTATTTGACTATGCTCTTCAATTAAAGTGTAGGTATTTCTTATTTTTATTAAAACTTGACCCGCTTATTTAGAAGCCTATATACCAAATCATCTCATATTTATTTTACAATCGAATTAAAAAAACATGGGAGTCAAATGTAATTTTTTGCATATATGTGTGCATAATGTGCATATACTCAGCTTCGAATAAGAATCTATAAAAATAAAAAGTTCCTGAAAATATGTTCTAATTTGTTTACTCTGAATACAAAATAGCTGATTCCTTTCTATCACCTTTACATATGCTAATGCCCTGGAAAAGGTGTAGAGCGAACATGTGAAATCACACGCGTCCTCATCATCATTCGGCCAACTCCCTCGAGTAAGTTTCATCCAGAGGGAGTCGAAAACCGGTGGCGGAATCCCAGGTATGGTCGGGAAAGAAGAGGACAGTCGCAGATTCTTGTCGTGTAGAGTCTGTTCAGGTGGCACAAGAGCAAGATCTCCGGGATCCGATAAGCGCGATAATGAGATTGGCGCGGTTTTTCATCATCACACACAAACGGAGTATGGGAAGATAGGGACCTGATGACGGAGATCTCGTTTGCCAGGAATCGATGAATTATTCATTGCAGCAATCGGCACTCACTCACTTTTTTTCTTACTTTCAACATACTTGTAACTCCCGGCTGCTGTTGCTGCCGGATTGATCATCATGAAGTGATGCTGCAAAACAAGAGAGCGAGAGATCGATGAAGAAAAAAGAACTGCGACTGATTCAGCACAAATTGAACATTTTCTCGGTGCTTACCCAAATCTGGTTCCCATCCGGCTGGGAAGTTGACATGGATGGGCAAATGGGCATCCCCATGGCCATGGTCAGACTGTGAGGGGAGGTTCCCCAACTTCGAACAGATGTTATACGTTGAAATGAGTGGCGTGTGCTTCTTCCTGTACCGTCCTTCCCATCTTTCCGGAGATCGTCGTCGTTTGGTTGTGATGAATTTGCAGATTTCATCTCCGGCCTGAAACGGGAGTTCCCTCCACTTGGTTGGTCGGATAACAACCTCAGTTTAGAAGGTTCAACGATGCCGACACCTGGTGTGATCTGATGTTGGTGACCGATTTCAATTACACCCAACCTTCGAATCCCGAGGTCAGATAGTGCGGAGGTGATGCTGCTGGTTTACTCCTTCTTCCTCAAGTTGAAGTTGTGTCGCCGTTTAGGTTCCCAACAATTTATGGGAGCCTCAATAAATCATAGCAGGCAGTTGCGTGATCGGGGTTTGTCGCTTCTTGCTAGCGGGATCTCTTCCACATGTGATTGAGTATGTTCATAGGGTTCTGGAGCTAATTCTGTGTAATAATAAGTTCTCTAAACTGTCAGATTGTTTCCATTACAGTTAAGTATCTATCAGTCTACAATAGGATTTCGGAAAGGGCCATGTGGAATTCCAAAAACTGACTATATGAATTCTGTTCATTAGCCCACACTTGACTGACCAGAAGATGATCCCAAATCGACTCGGTCTAACGTCCAGCCCAACAATGCCAATTCATTCTATGGTGATTTTATCTTATTACAATTTTTACTGATCCGCAGAATCTTTAAAAAAATGTGTTGAGAAAATCATTTAACCGCTTAGAAATCAATAAGCTGATTAAAGGATGTTAAAAATAGTTTAATACTCACAATATGGGTATTTGGTAAAAGGAATCAATTAGTAGAAATGGAATTTTGCTGTCTGACGTTATGGTGTGCCATCTCGAAATCCAATATGGCGGCTTCCGCTTAACTGTAAAATTTTGTACATAACTGAAAATCGCAAAAAAAAACTAACAAAACTTTGACAAAAATACCATGGGTGACTGGATTCACCGCAGTTTCTGCCTAAGTATGTGCTCACATGCATTCTCAGATTATTTGATTCGACAAATCTCCAATGCAACGCGTACACAGCTGATGAAAAAAATATGACAAAGTTATCTATAGGGGAGAGTGGGGATACTTGATCCCTTTTTCTTATTTTCACCATATCTTTTTGGAAAAATTTAGCAACTCGCAGTCTTTTACATTTTCTGACAGCGTGTAACTTCAAGTTTCTATGCTCCTAAAATAAGAACGATACTTGAACCCGTAGATGAACTAGAAGCATTTTCGTGGGAGTAAAAAAATTGCGATATTTTTGAAGTTAGGGGAGACTTGATCCTTTATTCAGGAAGCCCTAATCCATGGAAAAAAAATCATACAAAACCCCAAGATAGAATGTTAATTGACTATTTTGGTCATGTTTGTTCTAATTTCACAATCTATAATTGTCAGAAAAAAATTCTATAGCTTATTCTCAACCCTTATGACATTGCATACTTACGTGCGCAATTTTTTATAAACAAGAGAAAATCAACTATTTTAGCCCTTTTCTTCAGATAATTGATGGATGAATATTAGCTATTGGATAATTATTAGTAATCTCGTAATCAGCAATGACCACGATCCATTGAGAAGAAGAATATACCGGGATCATTTGTACCCATCTAATAGGGATCAATTGTACCCAAAATCAACATTTTAGAAAACTTTTTCTGAAAAAAGTTGGGAGTTTTCCATCGCTTTGAAAATATTGTATTTTGAAGTTCATTTTACACTCGAAAGATTGATGTATTGGAATAAATATTTTTGTTATAATATTTCCATGTTAGGAACATTTTAAAATGATGAAAAAAGATCTTCAAGTCACATTTTGTGAAATTTTTCAAACAAAGTTCAATAACCCAAAAACTTATTTTGTTAAAATTTTTTTAGCTTCAACCATTGCTGTTTTGTTCCATTTGGCACATTTTTCTAGAACATTTGATCTTTGTACGACATTCCAGTTTGGAGATATAGCTAAGGAATCAAGTGTCCCCAGGGATCAAGTATCCTCATTCTCCCCTATATATAAAAATGAATTTCTGTCTATCTGTCTGTCTGTCTGTCTGTCTGTCTGTTCCCTATAGACTCGAAAACTACTGAACCGATTTGCGTGAAACTTGGCAGGTGTGAGTATTGGAGGCCGGGGAAGGTTCCTATTATGGTTTGAGACCCCTCCCTCTCTCAATAAGAGAGGAAGGGGCCTCCCAAACAAAAGAAAATTTTTTGCATAACTCGAGCACCCATCAAGCAAATGGTATCAAAATTGGCATGGGGTGGTATTTGAGTACGAAGAATATTCCTATAAATGTTAGGTACCCCTCCCTCCTCTCAGTGGGGTGATAGGAAGGGGGGAGGGGGGCTACCTTACAATTTTTCATATAACTCGAAAACTAATCAAGATATTGGAACCAAATTTGGCACGGGAAGGTATTGGGATACGAAAAATATTTCAATGATTATTTGAGACCCCTTCCCTTTTTTTGTAGAAAGGGGGAGGGGGCCTCTTTCATATTTTTTTACATAACTCAAAAACTAATAAAGCAAATGGAACCAAATTTGGCAAGGGAGGGTATTTGGATATGAAAATATTTCTATGATTATTTGAGACCCATCCCTCTTTCCAGTAGGGAGAAATAAACAAGGGAGGGGCTTTTTTATAATTTTTTACACAACTCAAAAACTAATTAAACAAATGGAACCAAATTTGGCATGGGCGGGTATTTGGGAACGTGACATGTTCTAATGATTGTTTGAGAACCCTTCTTTCTTCCAGTGGGGAGAAAGGAAACAGGTAGGGGAGTTTCATACAATTTTTACATCATAACTAAAAAACTACAACAGCAAATGGAACCAAATTTGGCATGGAACCATATTTGGGTACGAGATGTGCTTCTATGATTATTTGGTGTCCCTCACTCTTTCAAAGAGGTGGATGAAAAGAGGGAGGAAAGGTATCCCTTACAATTTTCAATATAACTGGAGAGTTGATCGAGCAAATTTAAACATAATTGGCATATGAGAGTATTTGGATTCGAGAAATGTTTCTGTCGTAAATTGAAGCCCCACCTTTTTTTCAGCGGAAAGATATTAAAAGGGAAGGGGGGGCTTCCATGTAATTTTTTTTTGCATAACTCGAGAATTTATCGAGCAAATGAAACCAAATTTGGCATCAAAAAGTTTTTGAGTACGAAAAATACTTTTTCTATGTGAAACAATTCCTTTCTTGCAGTAAGATGATAGAATTGGGAATATAGGAAGGGAAGAGGAGGCTTACATTTAACTCTTTTTTTACAAAATCCGAGAAATGGAAAAATTCCTTTCAGTGAATAGATACATAGTAGGAGGGAAGTGAGCCCAATACAATTTTGTTAGAATATGTTCTCAATTTATGCTAACGAACCAACAAATGGAAACAAATATGGCATGGAAAGGTACTTGGTTACGAGATATCTTTCTACGATTGTTATAGATCCTTACGCTTTACAGTGTAGAGAGGGGAAGAAAGGAGGAGGGTCCATATAAATTTTTGTTGTAAAGCTTAAAAACTTATCAACCAATGGAACTATATTTGATATAAGAGGATTTTTGGGAACGAAAAAATTAGGTATGATAATTAAAAATCACGACCTGCATTCAGCAGGGGGTGTAGGTAAGGACAGGGGAGGGGCTCTCTTATCAGTTTTTCAGCATAAATCCAGAACATATCAAGAAAAAACCACCATATTTTATAAGTTAGATGGTTTGCGATTAATTTGAGACCGTCTAGAAAGCTTCAAATTATCAGATCTTCAACACAAATTTATAGAGCGAGATTTTGAATATTCGTTTAAGTTATCTTTGTGTTGAAATTCGAAACTCCAGCTGCAGCTCTCATTTTATAGCGATTGCTTATAAATTATGTTATAATTTGATTTAAAGTAATGCCAATAAAACAATAAAAATTTGAATAATTTCTGAAAATATCATTTGATTTTGAAAGGTGTAGCAAAGCACACCGGGTCAGCTAGTGACAAATAAAATACGAACCCTGCCAAAACTATGAGAAAAATATGACAAACATAGGAGAAAAATACAGCAAAACTTTGAAAAATTTGACAATAAAATGATAAAGCCAAGACCATCCAGAGACAAAATTTTTCAATGGAAGGTGGATTACAAAAAATTTTGGAAAACAACAAGGATAGTGAGAAAAAACTTATTGAATTCCTTAAACAAAGTGAATTATTCAGTAAAATCTAGTGGAATGTAAAACAGTCGAAACTTTGAAATGAGGGCGAAAGCAATTGGTTAAACCCTTCATAAATAAACCGTATAAAAAAAAATGACCAAAATATACAAAAAAAAATAAATAAAAATAAAACAGATAACAGTATTTTGAAAAAAATTACAATAATGACAAAACTAAAAAAAAACTTTGATAAAATTGTTCAATCATAATGGAAAATATGACAAATGTGAAATGTGACAAATGTGAAGAAGATTTCACAGAAAACTGCTGCAAACGTTATCAATACAACTTTAAAATTTGTATTTCACATATAGAATATGTTGTCCAGGCAACAAATATCCTAAATGGAAAGAAGTTGCGACTGTTTATGTCAATTTTTTTTTTATTTTTTCGTAATAAAACAGTTTATTTACATTTTTGGATTATCAAACAACAGTGACTGGAAGGTGCTGGGATTATCATCATTAGTGCAACAGGACCATCAAATAGAAATCAACCCACGCTGCCTCCTTCCCTCATCGCCTATCAATGGACTTTGGTGAGATTGTTTCATTTTATTTTGATTATATTTAAACATATTTCGTCAATCCTATTTGCCATGTAGGATTTCCCACTAAAACATCCCTTCCATTCCTTTCTGAAACAGCTTTATGGGTCGTATGAGTTCTCTGCACCTAAAGAGTTATTTTTGCTGTTTCAGATAATCCCTTCTATGATTACATTGACTTGTCACGGTGTGCATCATAGTACCACACTGATCTTCAAGAGCAGCACTTGGAATGAATATTGAATCCAGATACTCATTTTGGCATCTTGCGTTGCTCTTGATTATCAGTTGTACCTCGTGTATCAGCCAATGCAAGATGTGTGTAGTCACCCTATGCTATGCTATGCTATGCTATAAAACAGTTTATTTACATTTTGTTTTATATGACGTAATGAAAGCTCACGCGAGATATGACAAAATTTTGCTATAAAATGACAGAAGTCAGACAATATTATAACAAAATATTACAAATGTAATAAAGGTTTTTGTCATGATTTTTTTATTTTTTTTTTAATTTTTCGGATTTTTGTCATACTTCTGTCAGATTTTTCTTCATTTGATTGTCAATTTTTTTTTTGGTTCGATTATAGTCGTTTAACATTTTCTCTTCATGTCTTTTACGGCTTTTATCAATGATCCAGTTGGCAGAAAATTACTGAAAAACTTATCCTGTACAACTATGTTCTATTTTTATCATATTTGTAATATTTTTGTAACATATTTTTCATTATTTTTTCCGAATTTTTGTCATATTTTGTTAAACTTTTGTATTTTTAGTGTCGTATTCGTCATCATTTTGTAATTTTTTTTGACATGTTTTTGTCAGAATTCTGTAATATTTTTATCTCATAATTTTGTCATATTTTTGTCAGAACTTTGCCATATTCTAACCCATTTGCCTTATTTTTTTCATTTTAATGACAAGCTTTTGCCATTTTGTTTATATCTTTTATTATTTTTTAATAGTTTTATCATATATTTGTGATTTTATCATTTTTTTGTTAATATGTCATATTGTTGTCATTTTATTGTCAAAGTTTGATCATAATTTGGTCACATTTTCTCAATTTCGTTAAAATGTCATATTTGTATTTTTTTTTCAAATATTTGTTCTTATACTAGTTCTGTCAGGTTTTTGTCATTTTATGGTCAAATTTTGATCATGATTTTATCACATTTGTTAAAATTTTGTAATGTTTTTCACATATTTGTCGTATTTTATTCAAAGTTTTGCAATTTTTACTTTTTGGTTTGTCATAGTTCTTTCTGATTTTTATCATTTGATTTTTTAGTTTTAGTAAAAGTTCTTCATATATTTTTGGCACAGTTTTGTAAGATTTTTGTCATCATTTTGTCTTATTTTTAATTTTTATAACATTAGTCATATTTTTGTACATTACTTTCAGTGTTATTTTTCAGGTTTTTTTTACATTTTTGTAAAAACTTTGCCAGGCATTTTTCATCTATATACTTTTTGCAGAATACAAACTTGAAAAAGTTTCTCAGTGGTGTTCCCAAATGGAAATATAAGAAACAGTGTCATTAATTAGAATTTACATTCAGATTCACGAGTGGAATAACAAATAAAAAATTGAAGAAAGAATTCCTGATGAAAACCATAAATTCTAAATAAAAATACAAGATTTCTGGTTAAGGATTCTCGCTATTTAAATTATGAATTTTTTTATTCGGAATTGCGACCCGACCTCATGGCTTCGAGAAATTTGTTGTGAAATGGATGCAAACGTGTAGGATGTGAATGTTTTACTTGGTAGAATGAGTCCATCATTTTCGCATCCGGTAAAAAAATCATAACGTTATAAAGATACTAGCAGACCCTGTAAACTTCGTATTACCATGTTCAACTTGGCGCCATTTTCCATTTTTCCTAGTTTTCTTTACATTTCGCTTCTTTTCCTCTACTCGAATCGTCCCGCTTGATTCTATCAAAATTAAACCTAAGAATTTTAACTCATCGGTTCTTTTAAAATCCAAATTTTGTAACTTGTTCCATAAATAACTGTATGTTGATAATATTTATCTTTCATTTGCTGTATTCCATTTAGTAGATTTATTTCGGTTTGTTCGAGTTCACATTAAGGATTAAACCGAAATAAAAAGTTTCTCATTTATTGGAATATATTGTTTATAAATCTTTTTTAAAACAGAATTTTGAATATCGGACAATTTTTGGAGTATTTGCCGAATATTTTGCCTAACGCAGCGCTTTCAGTTCCCAATTAGCTTTGGATGGTGTATATTTTTGGAGCTGGAGAACTAACCATTTTCAAACCGCTATTAATTCACCATCCTCATGCTTCGAAGCAGTTTGAATTAAAATCCATATTTGCACCAAAATCATTTCCAAAAAATTTCGCCTGATACTTAAATTATAGACTTTACACATTTCAACTTAAAATGTTCCCAAGCAGCACTTGTCATGGCAATAAATCTGACGATTTTATATACTGCAAATTCCTGTTTTTTTTTATTCTAGCAAAAAATGCAAAATAATTCCTTTGAACTTTAACCTAATGAATAAAAGAAACGATTGGTTTTGGTAAGGGAAAACATATGTTTAGATATATTCTCCCATTATTTTAAAGATTCTAATTGAAGCATTTAGATGTTCTGATTTCAAATTTTCTGAACATTGTTGGTGGTGATCTACGATTTCATTTAGTATTTTTAAGATTTAATAACATTTTATTGAAAAGTAGATTTTTTTAAAATTTAATAGATCGAAAAGAAATAATCCGTTCAGGCTTCGATGGTTTCATGAGTTCATTTCAAAAATGTAACACCGCACCGGGGCAAATGCAAACAAATATCACCAAAGTTCAACTTTCATATTTTCTTTTTTTGTATGGGTTTATGAGCTACCTGGCTGACCCGGAAAGGAAAAACAGATCGGGGGACAGAAGAGGAAAATTTACATGAGAGTAGAATAGCTTAGAGTAGGATAGCGGCAGCAGAGCCCGAGGGTTCTGAAACACCAGTTGAGGGAAGCGTTAAGATAGTGCTCGACGGACTGGGACAATTGGGCCCTACATGAGCTTCGAGTTAACCCAACCTCCAATTCAACCGAGCAGTAACAGTATGGTAGCAAAAGTTATCATATGCCAACGCCTCGATATCATTGTCAGAAGGGTTCACTATCTTACCGTAGTTGAGTTATCCCTACCTGTCACCTAACCTTACTCGATGCAATAACTTTGAATTTATTATCGTTTTAGATTGACTAAAAAAAACATATTTTTCGAATTCAGAACAAAACATCTAGATAAGAAGCTATCTCTCAATGCAACAATTAATAGAATTTCGCTAAACACAAATAATAATTGTACCAAATATTTTGGAAATTAAAAAATAATATAGAGATACAATTATGAATTGCATGTTCAATATCTTTTGTTCAATCATTGACTTATCAAAATACAGGATTTAAACCATAATGCAAATGGCGATGTTGTTCTTCTAAAACCTCATTGCTAATTTTGAACAACTTCTCAAACAACCTTAGTCGATCTTTGGTTTGGTTAAAATGAATGTCAATTTTTAAAACCCCGATATTATTTTCCTGGGCGAGTAGGTTCTTGTTTATCTAAATGATATCTTCTATCTTCTACATCCTTATTTGAATTTCAAACCGAATCGAGCTATAAGATCGAACTACAATAAAAAAAAGTATTAAATGAGAAAGAACTAGGTATGCTGTTCTTCGAAAATCTCGAACATTTACAACTTCACAGAACAACTTTCCTCAATCTGTTACGGATGAAATAAATTACACTCCTATTTATAAATCTCCAATATTATTTTCCTGGGCTATCATCTATCTTTTACTTCATTATTTGAATTTCACACCTAACCAAAAAATAGACAATTCTATCAAAAAGTATTGAAAAGGAATTATTCTTGACAGAAAACTATCTAAACAGCATCTTGATCCAATAAGCCTCTAGTTCTTGTAAAATGCTTGATTTTAGAATAAGCCTTCGAAATTCATAAACCGCAAATGCACACGTACTAGAGCATTGGAGAGAGGAAACTATTACTTTACCTTGCCTAGTAGCACATTGAACATTGAATACCTAACCATGTGCCAATTGTTAACATCTTCATCCAACTAATCCTTGTACAATTAAATTGCCTATCTAATTTTGGCAGTTATCATTCATTTACAATACTGTCTATTCTAATCTAACTTGCGCATGGTGAAAAAGTGGAAATATCAACATTAAAACAACTAATTGTGATATTTCCACTGCGCAATGCTGTTGTTGTCCAACGGAAGGGAGGGCAAGTGTTTCAACTCCCATTCACCTTATCAACATGGATCATCAAAGAAAAAGTATACGATATTGAATCACCTTTTAATTTATTTTCTATGATCTCATATCGAATAAGGCTACGTGCAACCGCCCTCTCAGGTTTATGTTAGTTTAGAGTCTGTTTCCAAACCGTCAACTTCCGTAAACACAGTAATGCACGCCGTCGCCGTGACCCATTACAGCCTAGGGTACGGAAAGTTCAACTTTCATATTTTCTGAAAAAAAAAATATTTTCAAAATAAATAATAGTTCTGTTGACAAAAAGAAATATCGAAGTATACATTTGTCCCAATTATTGGGGCCAGTGAAAACACATAGGTCTTTATCAGATGCGTCAGTGAAAAGACTTTAAAATTAATTGAATACTTGTCTTGTTTGTTTGTTTTATCAACTTTCATTGATATATCCTAAGTTTTTCTCCGGAATAAATTAATGCTTGGTACTTCAATTTCACTGAATGCTGTTCAACCAAAAGACCTACATAGATTTACAAAGACCTTTATAATAATTTTGAATATCCGCTTCAGATTCAACACTCGGGATATCCTTTCTGGCAATTTCGGAGATAAAATTCTTGAATTGTATATGTTTCATTGCTGAATGGCGAGTTTTCACTTATTCCACCTAAGAAATTACAGGAATTAATATTACTTTTAACACTTCCAGTTCATATTAAAAGTTCATCATAAAAATCTGCTGCCCCTGGAATATCAATCACAAAAAAAGAATTGAGTTTATTTAATCAGATGGTTTGTTTGGGCCCAACAATTTTTAGATGAAAAAATAATGTATACATTTTTTGTAAAAATTGAAAGTTTGCACTTTCTCTAGTCTACTTTCTTAATTTTCCTGGCAAAAAAAAAAAGAAAAAAAAATTTTCTTAATTGAAAATTCTTCCGGAAAATGCATATCCTCAGTTTTTGTTATTGAAAAGTAGATTATTTTATTGATAACTTCAACTTACGTTTGCAAAAAATCAAAAAGTTCATTCTTCATTTAAAATCTTCAATCCTATCTAATCTATTTCAAAGAACAGACTCTTGTTAAGTTAATGTGTCTAGCGTTCTAGGCGTATTGGATTATACGAAATTGAATGTAAAGCTTCCCAATTTCTTATTTTCAAACGTCCGCAAAGTGTCATTATTTTATATTTATCATTATCAAATTCATAGTTTCTGGACAACAATTTACTTCTTAAATTAACACGAATTAAAAATGGTTTTAATATTTGAAATCGTTTACATGGTTTTGATTCGATCGATAAAATAGCAATCCTTGTCACATCTAGGCGTCATTTACTACGTTGTGCTGTGTACAATTAAGCAAGGAAAAAACACATCTAGGTTGCATATCGCCCCCACGTGCGTAAGAAATATAGGTACTTGGTTGAGAAACAGGCGCCTAATTTTTAAATTTCTCCAACGATCAATGAACAGTATGCTTTGGTTACTATTATCTTGCAACGACGTTTGATAGCGATGCCTCGCCCATGGAGACGAAAAACAAACCCCTCAAAGAAAAGAAAATTTCAAAAAATGGATGCCTGACTTTTCAATTTTAGATTTTGGCAAAACAAATATTATATGTTTTATTTGATCAGCAAAATGTCAACCTGAGTCACATTTAGGCGTCATTCATAACCATATGCTGTAGAAATGAGCTAGGAATCAAGAACAAAACAAATTACATCAAGGCTTCATATCGCCACCACTTGCATTGAAAATATGCTTTGTTGAGATTTCTCAACGCGCCAAAATATTCTCACTGATCAGTATGCTATGCCATGGTTACTTCTAACGACGTCTGCTCGCGACGCCTCGACCTTAGAGACGAAAAACAAACCGCCCAAAGGAAGAACAAATCTCAAAAAAATGGAAGCCATGACTTTTATTTCATTCAAAAAACTACAAATTTAATTATTACGGACAACTGATGCGACTTTGTGTTGTTTTTATTCGATATAAACCGATTCGCATGGCTACAGAATATTCTAAAAATAATTTCATTCGAATCGTTTGGGTCATTTCGGAGGAGTAGTACTACAAACACCGTTACAAGAGAATTTTATATAATAGATTTTCAACACACTAAGAGCAAGTTCACTGGTGTTGGGAAAAAGTGGTAGAAATTTTGACATTTTGAAATTTTACCATGCAAAAATGTTTTCAAGATCTCTGGGCGTTGTATTTTTTTACAACACTGTTTCTATTTCAGCTGTATGTGATGGAAATATTGCTATTTTTGCATCACAGCATGCGAAAATACAACACGTGTTGTAGAAAAACTTGAAGGCCACATATCTTGAAAATGTTTTTGTATGGCAAAATTTTCAAAATGTGCAAAAAGTGACAAAATTTCTACCACTTTTTCCCAACACCAGTGAACTTGCTCTAAACTGTAATTACTTGTAATTACTTCATATTGCCCTCGATTGTTTCAAAAGCATGTTATATTAGATGGCATTAGCAACTCAAGTTATGTGCACGTTTTTATGTAATATCGCAAAACTTTTTTTGCTGTTTATCTTCAACAAAAAAAAAAATGAATGAAAAATTCCCTTAGTGACAGCGACCGTGCGCATGCATCTCATTTCTATAGATTTTGGAATCAATCAATGTAATAATTAAGCCATATTTAGAAGATCTTTCAGTAACAAATTATCTATCTCGAAAGTTCAATTTCATGTTCTTTATAAAAACACACAAAACAAAAGAATTCGAGCAATTGTGATCAGATTGCCGAAATTCTAATTTATTCATTGCGATGCCTATCCTTCTAAGTTCTGAACTGCGAAGCGATTGAAGTTCGCACTGTTAACTGGAATACAAATTACTCTGAAGCTGTGAAAGCATTTTGTTTTTCTACCGAAAGTGGACACCCCCCATTCGGTTGAGCTTTCAAATGGGCAGAACCAATTACAGTGGAAATATGCAATTTATCTTTTAACCCATTTATGAGACAACTGAACACGAAGACGGGGTCCCAATCTCTGCGTACCTTCATTTCACCTTCGAAACCGCAGGGAGTAAGGGGGGATGAGTATTTCTTCGGATGGCGCAAATCGAAACAAGTGTGATTTAGCATCAGAACGAACCAAGAAGTGTGGGGACTCTGTCCACAATGTCCAGTCTGGTTCGGCTGCCGATGTGTAATGTTAAATTAATTGTACCCGGCGGCGCGGCCATAGCTATTTGGTTGCTGTTATGTCCTGAGTCCGAGTTGTCGGGAGCCTCGCGGGTAGAAAATTGTTTTACATGTGTCCACGGGAACTACCGTAATACGATATGCGCTTTCCGGATATATATCGGCGGGATTACTGCGGACTTAAGGCCAGCGATTCCTACCCAGCGTGTGACATTTTCATTTATGTCCGCGCGCCGTTGGGATGTGGAGTTGCGATTAGGGAGAAATTGACAGTTTGGGCAGGGTACCAAGATTAACTACCGGTCAGCCCGTCGTTTTGTCCGAAACGTTGCGTGTCGTTTTATTGCTGTTGGAATAGTTGATCCGATCTAAGGGATATGTAGTTGCTTGCATTTTGTCATTTAATACAAGAAAAAAAATCCAACAATACAAAAAACACGTTTTCCAATAGGATCTTAACCTACAACTTCTGTTAGTCCCCCGGGATGGGAACATTGAACCGTAGATTGTGATCTGGTAGAATATTATCTCATACCAGAAGTCGAAGACAGCGATGTCCTACTATAACCGATACCAGACAAGGCACAAATATTCTGTGGCCCATTTCAGTAATGTTCACTCTGAGCTGAGTCGAACCAGCCTTGTGGCGCTTTTGTGGCCACATTTAGAGGTAAACTTCGGACGCCGCCGACGCTCAGCGGCAGGAGACATTCCGATAAGAAAACACATAAATTTGGATCCCGCTGAGATCTTCTGCTCAGCATAAGGAAAAAAAAACAACATAGGTACACTAACCAACAACAACAGCTCAGCGAAAAATTGCATATTTCCCCCCACTAGAGGGTGGATTGAGGAACAGATGGATGGGTGACCCCCTCCTGGTTTGGAATTGTTTTATTTCTTGTTGTTATTTTATTCGAGTGTCGTACCCTGCTCCATCACACACAATGGATGGACGATGACAAAATTGAGGGAGCTGTTCGGGTTTCAGTTAAGGGATGCCAGTTTCCAACTTTCGTTGAGCAAAATAAAAAGCCTGCGTGAGAAATGAAAAAAATCTTCTGTGATTTAGCTTAGCTTAGCTTAGGTTGATTGACTACTCACATCCACCTCAAATCATTGAACTCGAAATGCACCATAAAATGTTCTATATTCAAAATTAATCATTCTAATCAGCTCATCAGCCTATAACTTCGTAGGGTTTTTTTGATTTACTTTTTTATGATCTGAATCGTTACTAAAAACACATTTCGAATTCCATGATCGTAGGCGTGGCTCAGTAGAACGAATTCCACATCGCCAATGGTTGCTACTCCGTGATTGACCGAGGCCATCAATTTTGTCCAGAGGTCAAAAGAACGGTGTCTGGGATTGACAACACATTCACAATGAACAAAACTCTCTTTGAACATCAATAACGGCGCCGGCCACGTCCTAGCAGTCAATAGATAGAAAGGAAAATAAGAGAAAGGGATGATAAAAAATAAATTCATGCTTTAGGACCGAGGTCACCTCTGCATCCTAGCAAAACAATTTTCTTGTGGATGGGGGAAATAGGATATGATCAGGAGACACTTTTGACCAGTGTTATGCGATCTGGATGAAAAAAACAATTTTTCTAATCTTTGATGATATTCGTATGAAATTTTAAATTTACAGATGATGTAACAAGTTCGATTGAAAATATTTACCAAACAAACTGTAACTTTGCTACACAACTGGTACGTGTACTGTTTTAACTAGATCCTTTTGTTTCATATATCTCAATCATTTTATGTAAACTGTGACAGTTCGTGATTACTATGCAAGGTAATAAATAACTTGTTCTATTGTGAGTTATGTCAAGTAATTTGTTTTCTTTAATTATTTATAGGGTCAATACTATCTTACCCTATTGTTAAATTAAGTTGTTCTTATCATCCGATCATTCAGACCCGAATGAAGTTTGCGGTGAGAAGGTCACTTGTAAATATAGTTAACACCAAATTTTAACTTTCGTTGGCATGCTAGTGGCATGCATGCATGCAGGCATGCAAGATTATTTTATACATTGGAGGTAAACGAAGTGGAAATGTGTTTCAGAGTTGTTTCTTTAGATTTGTTACAAAAAATTTTTTTATGTTTATATTATGTATTTTATGATAGAAATATTTAATTAATTACTGCAAATTACATGAAACCAGCTTTTGTTCAAACTCTACGAAGAAACTTTTTAATATTATCATGTTATAAAAAAAAAAAAAAAAAAAAAAAAAAAAAAAAAAAAAAAAAAAAAAAAAAAAAAAAAAAAAGAAAGTCGGCAGATCATCTGCGGCGGTGGAGGAGAACTGAAACGCCTGGCCTGCGGATCCGAGACCGACCGAACCCGCTTGTCCAGTAATAACAAGGTCACGATCGACGGCGACGAGCTGGAGATAGTCGAAGACTTTGTCTATCTCGGCTCACTGGTGACCGCAGACAATGACACCAGCCGTGAGATCCGGAGGCGAATTATCAGCGGAAGTCGTGCCTACTATGGACTCCACAAGCAACTGCGGTCGAGAAGACTTAGCCCTCGCACGAAGTGTAACCTGTATACGACGCTTATTAGACCGGTTGTTCTCTACGGGCACGAGACATGGATATTGCTCGAGGAGGACCTGCGTACACTCGGAGTATTCGAGCGACGAGTGTTAAGAACCATCTTTGGTGGCGTACAGGAGAACGGAATGTGGAGGCGAAGGATGAACCACGAGCTCGCGCGACTCTAGGGCGAACCCAGTATCCAGAAGGTGGTGAAGGCTGGCCGGATACGCTGGGCGGGACATGTTGCGAGAATGCCGGATGACTGTCCTGCGAAACAGGTGTTCGCTACGAATCCGGTAGGAACAAGACGAGCGGGGGCGCAACGAGCGAGGTGGTTAGACCAAGTGGAGCGTGATCTGGCGAACGTGGGGTGCCCGAGGAATTGGAGAACGGTTGCCATGGACCGAGTGAATTTTAGGAATTATGTTCGTCAAGTTATGTCGTGAGACGGAATACTATGTAAATAAATAAATAATGTTGAAAAAAAAAAAAAATTAAGAACATATTATTTACGATAACGGCTTATATCTTTTTATGAGTACTTTTTTAAGAATAACTTAATAAAAATTATAAATTAAAATAAATTATTCATTAAAAACATTTCTTGGAAAGAATCCAAATCCACTTAAACTCCAACTTTTTGCGCTGATTGTGCAAAACCATCGCAAAGTGCTAGTACGAAACACTACTTCAAACTACTGTATTTCTGAACATATTGTATGAATTTTGAGTTTCATTCCAAAATTTTCAGCCTTTTAGAACTAACAGCTAAAAAAACTAGTGTTTTCAAGGAAAAAATATATTAAATTCCTCAAATAAAACCAATACTAGATTCTGTTAAATGATTCTTAAAATGTTAAGAGAAAAAAACAGTTCACCCAATCAATAAAAACCAAATGAAAATTCGAAAAAAAAAATCTAGGATGTACAATTTTTGGAAGGTATGCTATCGTAACAAAGATACATACAGTAAAACTTCCCTAACGCTTCATTATCCAAAGACATTTTTCGTTATCGCGTCATCCTAAGACCAAATTCCAGAAATAATTTTTTTAGTTTATTCCGAATGTACAGTAGGGTGTCCCAAAATTGCATTACTTCTGGGAATCTGGGGGCTCACCCTCCAAATGGTAGATTAGGATGTGCAGAACAAACTTTTGTATGGAGCCGACTAAACAAAATCATGTTTAGAGGTTCCGCAAGCGCGATCTTTAAAAAAAGTCCACTTTCAAAAGATTTGATTTTAAATAAATTCTGGGTCCATAAATTTTCCTGAAATTTATATATTTTATATTTTTTTTAATTTTGTTTGTGTTAAAAACTACACGTAAAAAATACAAAATGAACCAAATTTGTATCAAAATGTAAAACTAGCAAGCTATTTTCAAGAAAAAAAAATTTTTTGGTCCAAAAATTTTGAATTCAACTGACCAAAATGTGTACCAAGTGTAGAATATTTTTGATACCAATGCCATCAAAAGATGCGGATTTTTGTGCACTTAAACTTTGCTGAACAAAATCGTTGTTTGTATCAACGTGTGAACAGCTATTCACGATTGAATGCTTAACAAAAATAACAATTTTGGATATTTTTTATTTAATTTATCAAATTTGTCTTAATAAATACCTACTTTAAAATCAAAATACTTGCAAAAAAGGACTTTGATGGTTTAAAGGAGTCATCAGAAGGCCATATGCCGAATTTGAGCAGAATCGGACAACAGGGAGGGGTTGCACTGAATCTAAAGTGTGAAAGGGATTCTAGGACATAGTGTTCTAAAGAAGCATAAAAAACTGTTTTTTCATCATGCATTTTTGTCTTTACCAATCGATTGCTTGATTATGAAAGTTTTATTAAAATTTCAATTATGACTAACATTTCACTTGAAGACTGCAACCCGATTGGACTTAAAACAAAAAAGTTATGGCTGTTCCAAGATTGTATTTTTGTGGCAAATTGTCGTTTAACACACAATGAGTACTTTTTACTCATTGAGTTTTACAGGACAATTTGTAACCAAAATACAATCTTTGAACAGCCATAACTTTTTTGTTTTAAGTCCAATCGAGTTGCAGTCTTCAAGTGAAATGTTAGTCTTAATTGAAATTTTAATAAAACTTTCATAACCAAGCAATCGATTGATAAAGACAAAAATATATGATGAAAAACCAGTTTTTAATGCTTCTTTAGAACACTATGTCTTAGAATCCCTTTCACACTTTAGATTCAGTGCAACCCCTCCCTGTTGTCCGATTCTGCTCAAATTCGGCATATGGCCTTCTGATGACTCCTTTAAACCATCAAAGTCCTTTTTTGCAAGTATTTTGATTTTAAAGTAGGTATTTATTAAGACAAATTTGATAAATTAAATAAAAAATATCCAAAATTGTGATTTTTGTTAAGCATTCAATCGTGAATAGCTGTTCACACGTTGATACAAACCACATGTTTTGTTCAGCAAAGTTTAAGTGCACAAAAATCCGCATCTTTTGATGGCATTGGTATCAAAAATATTCTGCGCTTGGTACACATTTTGGTCAGTTGAATTCAAAATTTTTGGACCAAAAAATTTTTTTCTCTTGAAAATAGCTTGCTAGTTTTACATTTTGATTCAAATTTGGTTCATTTTGTATTTTTTACGTGTAGTTTTTAACACAAACAAAATTAAAAAAATATAAAATATATAAATTTAATGAAAATTTATGGACCCAGAATTTATTTAAAATCAAATCTTTTGAAAGTGGACTTTTTTTAAAGATCGCGCTTGCGGAACCTCTAAACATGATTTTTTTTAGTCGGCCCCATACAAAAGTTTGTTCGGCACATCCTAATCTACCATTTGGAGGGTGAGCCCCCAGATTCCCAGAAGTAATGCAATTTTGGGACACCCTAATGTACAGGCAATTGGCGCTGACGCAGGCACTGAATGAAATCACACACTCTTAATTTAACGTTATCAAGTAACTTTTCAATTTCTATTTTCTAAAACTTGCTCATATTCACAAAAAATCCTACAAAAACAATCGCGTTCAATCTGAAACAGTATTCTCCGGTTTCCCAAATCATGATAACAAGGGAACCATTTTTAGATAAACGAAATAAATATAAGCAGAAATCACATATAAAGTTAGAACGGGCTCACCAAAGCAAAGGAAATGTTGACCTCGAACGATCCAGGGCACAGAAATGGCGTCAACTGCGATTAAAACCTTAGCTAACGTTGCTTGCACCTACGGAGAGGCCGATGTTTGACACTTGACCATTTCTTCCAGGTGTCGAAAATTCTTGACTGAGATGGAGAGACTATCGGGATCGCTTCTTCAGAGAATTTGAATCATAAAAGCTTCGATCTTCGATAATTTCTTTGAAAACTTCATAAATTTCAAATTTTCCGAATTGCAATTTTTACTGTCAGAAAAAAACGCGTCCGCTTCGTTCTTCAACAGCCTACCAAGTCCAATCAAATAAAAAAAAATCTTCTGTGATTTTCCTAAAAACTCAATTCCTCAGAAAATAACTTAATTCAGGTACAGAATTCACAAGGTTGATTTTTTTTGTTTTTACGGGAAACATGTGTTTGACCCTGATTTTGTGGAGTTTTATTGGAATAACCCAGCATATACAGTATGCGACAAAATAAAGTTCGCACTCGCTTCATTCACATATAGAACATCAGCACAAAATATTCTATTAAATTGTAATATTTTTGATACACAAACTGGTGGAATTTCGCTATTTATTTGCTTATAAATATATTCCATATTATTTCACGTTTTCTGTTCTAGAATACTGTTTACTGATAGTAAGATCCCAGCAAATACTTTAAAACTTGGAATTCAACTTTCAATTCTGCGCCAGTATGGATTGAACAATATGGGGGATATGCTGGGGCATATGCCAGCGATTAAGTTTGTCTGTGGATTAAGGTTTGATTGAAATATGATTTGCATTTTTTGAAATCATGATGTTTTTAAAATTTATTACACAAAAATTGTATTACTGTCATATAATGCAATGGACTCCTTTGAGATAATCGATGACTATTAATTCCTTGGCGTGTCAAAAAAAAATTAAAAAATAGGTGTACTGGTAGCGACATTTTATGGATGGGTGATACTTTTTTCTCCAAGCATTGAAGAAGATTTCAGAAGTAAGAATGCACAGTTGATGGCTTATGTTTAAGCTTGCTAGATTTTTTTCAACATGAATCCGGGTCGGAGCAATCCGTGCTGTTTATCTGAAAATCTGGCTGAATAAGCATTAGATTAAAATAAATTCAACCCAAAATCCACGTAAATACGGACACATTTGGGGAAAACTAAGGATATATTGAAAGAAAATGAATAAGAAACTCACAACAATTTTTTTAAAAATAATTCCATTTGAGTTTTATGTTGGTTTTTGCAGATAATGTTAATGAGTCCGGGCAGAATCCAGGCTTCGCATATTAAGATGCCAGTAAAGGGTATCCACAATGAAATTGTCACACTATGGAATTGCTCTAACATTTTAACCGTTGTAGCGTTACTTAGATCAAATGTGTGTAAATACAGCTAATGCACTCAAAAATAGGTAAATGCGAATCACAGTGCTGTAACATTGGTCAAGGGAACATGACCGTGTGGAAAAACAAGAACCCGACAAGAAAATTTGCGACAAAACAACCGACTTCAAGTCGGCCTCCTCGAAATCGCGGGGGAAACAACAAGAAGATTCCACGCGGCGAGTGAAAAAAGGAGGATCGGTGCGTTTTCGATAGGCGGCTGGGAAATTTCGATTCAGCAAAAATCTTTCTCGAGCGGAAAATCAAGCTCCTTTTTTTGCCGGAATATCAGCGTATAACTGCCTCGGAAGCTGGTTCGTATTTGAAATGCGGAGAAAAAGAGTGACCTTTCGACGTCGCCCAGAAAAGTTGATTTCTCTAGGAGTTCAAATTATCCGGGAATAGAAGGTTAGGTTTCGGGCTCATTCTTTGGGCTAGCGGAAGTGTGCGATTGAAATCACCCCGAGTCGAGTGACGGGAGTGCGTGTGGATTCGTTTGGGCAGCGTGGTGCCCAAACGTGGAAATTTGGTTCGTCGAAGAAAAGAGATCGGTGGTCACACGGCGGAGGAGGAAACAAAATGCCACGGATCTTTAACGAGCGGTCTGGGTTGAGTATTGGTGCTGTCTCTGCCAGGCGTTCCGCGGTTCGGTGGACAGTGGGGGGTGGAGAATTTACCCCAAGCACGAAGGTGCGAAATCGGTGCGACGGCAAATCCGAGCCGGCCAGCAATTTCCAGAAAGCTTGAAGAACTCCAAGCGCATCAGCAGAGCGTGGGTCACGAAGCAGACGTCATCTGGAGAAATCCAAGCACTCCAGGGTGTGTACCGGAAGTGGGCGTATCACACGGAGGAGAGCACGCATGTAAGTCGCAAAATCTTTTCCATTATTACCGAGTGCACGGCGATAAGCCGATAAGCAAATAGCCTTCGCTCATTAGCACTTTGATTCAATTATTTAGATTGGCCACAAATTGCGCCAAGCCTCTTTTGTAGTCTCATGACTCGCTACATTGGCGCCCAACGTGGAGCCCGTTGGGTAGAATTTAATGAAAGCTTGGGTGGATTTAGTTTATAGTGCATTGTTTACATCCTGCAAGTTTTAAAATTCTGTGATCAAAACTCACGGAAATGGACTCGAAAGAATAGCTCGTGCGTGATAAAATCTTAAGCATTCATTACGAGAACAAGGATCTCTCACATCGTTCCATCGCTAAGACTTTGGGAATTACGAATTCCACGGTGTCCTTCAACGGAAACCCGAACGACTCCGTTCGGGATGTGGTTAAAAAGCTGCACCAAAACCGAAGTTTTGTCCAGAAGACCAAAACTAAGGCTGGGCTTCGAACGTTGGTACAAAAGGACGAGAAGCAGAACAAGTCCGCTAAAACCCGTGCCAGGAAGTTGTACCTCAACATGCTGACAAAAGTTGAATGCTGCATCATGGACGACGAAACATATGTGAAGGCCGACTTCAAACAGATCCCCGGCAACCTGTTTTTCACGGCCAAGGATAAGTTCAGTGTTCCGGAGCCTGTCCGCACTCAGAAGTGTAGTGAATTTCTTTCACACTTACCTATTCCTTTTTCAATATTATTTTAATCGCGAACACTATTTTACGCTTTGCTGAAACTTTAAACGTCCATCCGCGAAAAGAATCGTTTTCTGAATGCCAATCCCACGCTCTTTGCATTGGAATTGGAACGTTCAGCCAGAGAGTTTTTCGAGTTCTTTTCTCTTTCTCTCATCTGCACGAATAATTTACTTATGTGTGCGTTCTGTGATTTAGCTACACTGAACCAAATTCATATTAAATTATTTATTACAATTATTTCGTATTTCATATAGCTCTATCTCCTACAAGAAGATGTCCAAATTTGCGAATAAATTCCTGGTTTGCAAGCCATCCGCACGTGCGGGAAGCGGTGTGCACCTTTAGTGACCCAGGACACGATGAACGGGTAGGTGTATAAGTGTGCCTCCAGAAGTGGCTGCTTCCTCTCCTGAAGGCACACAACGTCCCAGTAATCTTCTGGTCAGATTTGGCCTCATGCTACTACTTCAAGCACGTGCTGAAGTGGTATGCGGACAATAAGGTCAATTTCGTTCCGAAAATGTTCAACCCTAACACTCCGGAGTTCCGCCCCATTGCGAAGTATTATGAAGCAGCACCTTCTTAAACGACCTAAGGTAGTTAAGACAGTCGAGGAACTGAAGAAAGTATGAGTTTACATGCAAAACATGGTTGATTCACAGGTTGTGCAGAATCTTATGGCCGGGGTTAAGGCCAAGGAGCGGGCATTTGCGTATGGACTGTAAATAAAATACGAGTAAAATGGTAAAATGAAATTTAATAGTAATTCTTCAATCCCTGAAAATTTGATGGCAATCGGATGAAAACTCGAATTTTGCGAATCAATTTTGAGTGTGGCACTTTCATCGCGGACACCCTTTATGCAGGATGTATATTGGAGACGATCCATGATTCGGGACGCAAAATACTTATTCCTTTTAAGGTGTAGTAGAACTAAGGGTGGATTTTAATTAATGTGTTTTTTATTCAAATTAAGAGTTATTGCACTATCACACTTAGCTCCATGTGGCCCGTTCAGTCGATCAAGTCATATTACTTAAAATTTCGTGAAAAAAGTTACGAATGTCAAATACCTGTTAAAAAGTTTATAACCCAAACCAAAATAAAAAAAAGTACCACCATCTGTATGTAGCTGAAACGTACAAGTAAGGTGACTGAGGACAACAAAGATGTGAAGTATTCAAATCTGGTAGCACTGACCGGGTTCAATTGTCCCCCTTTCTGGAGGTAATCTCCTCAGCACAGAAGCAACTGTGTCGTCGGCAGCTGAAAAATAATAATAAATGCTAAACTTTATCGTCCCAGCCAGGGGGGAAGATCGACCGGTGCCATGTTGCAGTGGTGGGTGATTTTATTTAGTTAGATAAATCTGGTGGACCGCGCGGTAGAGAAAAAGAGGTGAAGTGACCTCTTTCAGGAGCCCTGGCTTTGGATTGGACATCAAATGAAGATTTCATAGCTTGGTTCGGTTGCGAATAATGGCGGTCCACCCTGTGAGAGCTGGCTAGCTGGTACAATATGAGCCTATTGTTGTCTGCCGTTCGATGTTGTCTTCTTTTGCTCCCGCATCGTTTACGATTGTCCGGATATGATCCGTGGAACCGTATCGCGATATCGTTTATTACAAGCTTTTAGCAAATCGGTTTTATTTGTTGGTAGGTATTACTTTTTTCTTTCAAGAGGTATGTAATGTGGAGAAATTGGGGGACAGAAGAGAAACTGAGGGAACCAAACAATGTTTATGATTTACAAAAGGTATTGTTTTAAATGTTTCTAAAATTTCATACAAAACTCAAACTTAAAAGCATTATGTTATCTTTAAATGTTAACACCCTATCCGAAAAGTTTAATCATTCATCTAAAAATAGAAAATAATTCATGTCTTGATGGAACCTATGTGATTTGGCTATTCACGAGGAATCACCCAACATATAGACGCTGCTGCTTATACCTATGCACCAGCAAGGTTGGCTACTCACTGAATGCTCGACCGAGAGCTGCGTACATTCACGTTCACAGAATAGCAGTTGGATTAGCTACAATCCATACACGCTCCGAGATAAGTACTCACATGGGCATAATGTATACCACACATCTTCCCTCTTCTCCCAGGAAAAAAACGAGAGAACTTAAAAAAAAAATCTTTCTTTTTTTAAACTATGTACCAGTTTTAAAAATCATAAAGGGCATAGATTTCTATTCTCTATGATCACTATTGATTGCTCCCGAAGGTTAACTGTCTTCGTCTGTGACACATATCGCTTGGAATAATATTCTCATCTCCTTTCTAGAACGCTTAAGGCGTTGAAACCGTCACAAATAGAACTCTGATCACACTGACATGACAGTTAGAACTAAACGTCGATCATTTTTTTTTACTAATTTTGCCTCCTGTCGCCGGTATTGCAATCCTTGCAAAATTTTAGAAAAAAAAAATCTCCCTTAAAAGTGATTGCACTCTGGAATCGATATTGCGTACTGCTGGAAAAATTATACAACAAACGGAATTGAGTGTCCAGTCTGTGAATGAAATCTGGAAACCTTCATGTCTTTGTAGCAAAAGCAGGCAGTTTAGCATTCGAGTATCCCATTAGTAATGCAAGAATGTAAACGCCAATCTACTGTTCAATATTTAAAATACATACACCCATTTTGTTAAAGCATACTGCCCTTGGCACACTTTTGGCGTACCGTACATGACGCTAATCCAATTTTATCTTTTTGCAAGTAATTTCTCATGTTTTTTTTTTAATTCATAGACATTCATAGACTCTAAGCTACGCTGGCTTATTCGTTTGTTAATCAGCTATTCCCTCACAAAGCATTTGGCATCCCTAATATAGATTGGCAGGCAGATCGAGAAAAAGAAGCATTAAGCATATTCAATGACCATTCATTATCTTAATGTGATTGAAGCCAAAAACAAATGGAAGTTAACCGATATGTGTCATAACGTTGTTCTTCAAGTTGGATTCGATTTTTTTCTACCTTCATCATATTTGAAAGTGATCAAATATGAATTTTCCAAAGAAAACTTCTGTTTGAATTTAAGAAAAAAACAACATTTCTCTCTGAAGAAATCATTGAACCAAATTTACTTTCATTGTTCCAAATCATCTGTAATGTTATGATTTTTTTTTAAACATAAATAAAAGCGTCCGGACTATTTAGCATCTGTCGCAGAAAGTGATGCAGCATTTCGCTCTAACTTTAACTATAACGTACATAAGTAGTAGGTTTCCTCTGATCAGCCTATCCGTAGTTATATTTATATTGTCACTGAATCTCTAAACCGGAGTTTTCGTCAAAATCAGCGCCGGCGACATTCACTGGCAACATTTCGTGTTCACGAGACATCTATCACAGGTCTGCCGATTGACAAGATGTTTTCTAAATTGATATGACATTTTTCATCGTTGCAGGTCGGCAAGATCCTAATCTGAACACAGTTGTTATTGCCTGCTAGATGATTGCCGATGAAGCTCCTCATTTATCTGGCTGCATTTCGATAACAATATATATAACAACTAAGTACCTACCATTCTGATGTAATTGTAAAAATCACAAGATATGGCCATGATGGACGTCGAATTTTTCCTCAAACAACAGAGCTCAATCTCATTAATCGCGCACAGCCTTTCAACTTAGGTAGTTCTGTAACAGATTTTGTTTATGTCGGAAGAGAAAATAATTGATTCTTCCTTTTTTGTCAAATGCTCGAAAGCTATCAAATTTTGCATTTCCTGGCCAAGTTGTCTGTCAATACCTTCAAATAATCTAAATATTTTCACGGAAGTCTTTTAACAATCAGGGTCATTGGAAACATGTTGCAATTTCATCTCAAATAAAGAAAGGCAGTAGTTTAGAAAGCTTCATCAGGACATACTGAATTGTTATAAAAGTACCTTTATTTTAAAATCATGGAATATGTTTTTTTTTTTCAAATTATTCATACCGCATAGGAAATAAATCAAATTTGCTAAATTGAATGTCAGTGCTATAGCAAATGCTTGTTAATATTGATTATGTCTATAGCGCTACCACGGAGCTATTATTTGATCCAGTGTCGGTAAGCTACGAGTTCAGAACTATGATTTTAGAAAACAGCTATTTTTTTTAATCTCGTAAGTTTCTTTAATCGATACAAGGGTGAAATAGATTCACAAACAGATAAAATATTTTCCTTGATTTGTTTCAATGCAATATATTCCGTAAGTTTTGTATCCAAAGAAACATTTAGTTAATATTGGCGCAAAACGCTAAAAAGATTCATTGGATCATCAGGAGATTCATAAGGAAATAGAACGATATAGAAAATCAGGCTCAAGAAATCGTGGCTTAGTACCACCAATGCCTGTACAGAAGTTTGATTTCTAGTGGTCATTAAGAAGTGACAAGATGTTTTAAAGAATTCAAATGTAGCGAAATCCCTTACTTATGTGACCAGGGTGCAAAATGAAATGATTAATAAGAGTACTCCATGGACAAGTACTTTAAAAAGCTTCCCCATCCAAAAGCATATCCTAACAATGCAATAGTGAAAACGTGACGCTGGACAACGTACACACCGACCCATAAACAAATAAAACATATTTTGGGCAAATAGTACAATTTTCTATAACAAGATCCCTTTATTAGATTATTTGTATGTTTTCATCCAGTTTGCGATAAACAATCCGGTTTCTGGTTAATAAATTATATTTATTGTGTCGAAATTTGAAAATACCCCAAAACCTTACCAGACCTTTAAAACTTGTAAAGTAAATTGCAGCTACTTGCCTTTTCCGTCATTTTTATGAACATATGCTTTTTCGATCATTAACATTTTCCACGTGTTTATTTAATCTTACTTTCTATTCTTGTCTGTTTAAAGCTTCTATTAAATTTGCTATAAAACTAGCATAGTTTGACTTATCGCTATAGAGCTAAAGTAATTCATGTTCAATCTAGAGCTTTCAAACATTTTTTTGTATCATATAATTTGAGAATCGATCAATATCTTAAACGTTTCGCCTTTATTCATCCTGAGTTAGTATATATTTCAAGGAAATAGACAACAAAACAGTATTGTCGCCGAGCCCTCAAACCGGAGCTTTCGTCAACATCAGCGACGGCGATATCACTGCCGACGTTGCTTGTTGACCAAGCATCTATCAAATATCTTCCACGAAAACTTCAGATTTCAACTGCAATGACAGTACTTCATGATCGAACGAATAATTTACTGCCAACCTCATATGTCAACATTCGACCATCGTTCCTCTTGCGACAATCTCGTCGGTCGTAAGTCGTTCAATGCTGTAAGTTTGTTTTTTTTTTTCGAAGCAGCCACGCATCTATCAAGTCGCTTGTAACGTATATTTTGAATTAAGTATTTTTCTTTCTGACCAGCGGGGCCTCACGATATCAACATTAATATAAAAAAACATGTTATTGCTAGTAATTAACTTGTGCCCGACCTAACAACAGCTTTCCGAGCTTGATTCGAACTAAAATACATATTATTGCGTTTATCTCTATCTAAAAGCAACTTCTATTATCCTCAACTTGACCTCAATTTAAGAATTTTGCCCTTTTTCATCCAGCATCAACATTTGTTTGTTCGCCCTTAGCTTAATTCAACTTTAAGTGCTCGTCCCGAGCCTAGTTCTACTTTTAACGCTCGTCCCGAGCCAAATACACTTTCTTTTGTGCTCGTCCCGAGCTAAATTCAACATTTTATGCTCGTCCTGAGCTAAATCCAACATTCTATGCTCGTCCCGAGCTAAATTCTTCTTTTTTTTTGTGCTCGTCCCGAGCTAAATACACTTTCTTTTGTGCTCGTCCCGAGCTACGTTCAACATTTTATGCTCGTCCCGAGCTAAATCCAACATTCTATGCTCGTCCCGAGCTAAATTCTTTTTTTTGTGCTCGTCCCGAGCTAAATTCAACTATTTTAGGCTCGTCCCGAGCTAAGTTTAACTTTCTGTGCTCGTCCCGAGCTAAATTCAACCTTCAACGTCTCGAGCTTATTTCAAAAGCCAGGTGCTCGTCCCGAGCTATAATGTACATTTTGTGCTTGTCCCGAGTTTAAACCAATACTGCTGTGCTCGCCCCTAGCTGTTATCAACGTTTTTTCGAGTCCAAGCCACTTTGCCTTTTTCACAATCTAACTGCCCACAAACATTGTTTTCTCCACACAAACAAACACTTATTCTTGTTGCTTTTCTATCAGTGTCCACTTCAAATAAAGGAAAACAATGGAGCGCTAGCGCTCCCAAAAGAATTATAACTTACTTCCGTTTGAAACAACTTTTTCACTGCCAATTTATCAAAGCGCTGTACGTTGGGTGATTCCTGCGGCAAAAGGTCCAATTTTCTGCTAATTTACTATTAGAAAACCTGTCACGGTCGTCAATATGTGATTTGGCTATTCACGAGGAATCACCCAACATATAGACGCTGCTGCTTATACCTATGCACCAGCAAGGTTGGCTACTCACTGAATGCTCGACCGAGAGCTGCGTACATTCACGTTCACAGAATAGCAGTTGGATTAGCTACAATCCATACACGCTCCGAGATAAGTACTCACATGGGCATAATGTATACCACACAGAACCACACATAAGCTTTCTACTAGCTCTATATTTTGACATCCTTCTACATCGGAAGTAAACTTTATGTATTCTATGCATTGTCCTTGTCTTTAAACGGCTACAGTTTTTTTAAAACATTCCTCAAAACAGCTGGTTTTATGAGCTTTTCAATGATAAGCCTACAATATCAAAAATAGGGATATAATGCGATAGCTTTTCGTTGAATTTTTCGAATTTGTGACCCAATTTATAATTATTTTTACAAAAGTCATCAAAATTGTCCACTTTGTTTTAAAATTTCTCGAAATTGCCGTAATATAAATTTTACCTTTTGAAAGTTCCTCTTGAATATTTTTTTTCAATTGATTTAATGACAGCGTGTGAACAGCGCATTACGACACATTAACCAGTTTTTCGAATGAAATCCAACAATCCATGCTTCTCATGCTGGTCGAACTTAAAGATGATACTTACAAGCAAGCCCCCGGAAGAATGATTTATGCATGTGACCGATAAAAATTTGCATACAAAACCAATTCGAATCTCCGGTCGGGAAGGTTCATAGGTTACAGTATTGTTTAAAGCTGATCATCCCTTCCTTGTGCATACGTGTGTGACAATACGCCGTTTCGTTCATTTCTTCTGCCCAAAATGAACAGAACTGTATGGAAAATGTTGCAACTTCCTTGTTGATAAGAGACTTGTCCATCGAGCGACGAAAAAAAAACTCCCACAGATTTCAACCAGGTTGGTCGAAACAAAATCCATATTGTACGCATCTTGGATTTCAGACAAAAAAAAAACAACAAACGGTTCTTTACTTGCCGTTCCTGTGGTCTTTCGACAATGGGCGATTTATGTTGGGACAGAACAATGTTGGGGTGCGTCGACGTCAGAGCATTCAATGATGAAGAAAGTTTTGTTTCATTGTGTGTTTCATGATTTTTGCTTTGGATTTCAGCATTTAAAGCTAAAAAATGGTAAACATAAGAAACTTTGTTGTTTGAACTTAAAGTGCAGTCAGTCAGTCAGTCAGTCAGTCAGTCAGTCAGTCAGTCAGTCAGTCAGTCAGTCAGTCAGTCAGTCAGTCAGTCAGTCAGTCAGTCAGTCAGTCAGTCAGTCAGTCAGTCAGTCAGTCAGTCAGTCAGTCACAGTCAGTCAGTCATTCAGTCAGTCAGTCAGTCAGTCAGTCAGTCAGTCAGTCAGTCAGTCAGTCAGTCAGTCAGTCAGTCAGTCAGTCAGTCAGTCAGTCAGTCAGTCAGTCAGTCAGTCAGTCAGTCAGTCAGTCAGTCAGTCAGTCAGTCAGTCAGTCAGTCAGTCAGTCAGTCAGTCAGTCAGTCAGTCAGTCAGTCAGTCAGTCAGTCAGTCAGTCAGTCAGTCAGTCAGTCAGTCAGTCAGTCAGTCAGTCAGTCAGTCAGTCAGTCAGTCAGTCAGTCAGTCAGTCAGTCAGTCAGTCAGTCAGTCAGTCAGTCAGTCAGTCAGTCAGTCAGTCAGTCAGTCAGTCAGTCAGTCAGTCAGTCAGTCAGTCAGTCAGTCAGTCAGTCAGTCAGTCAGTCAGTCAGTCAGTCAGTCAGTCAGTCAGTCAGTCAGTCAGTCAGTCAGTCAGTCAGTCAGTCAGTCAGTCAGTCAGTCAGTCAGTCAGTCAGTCAGTCAGTCAGTCAGTCAGTCAGTCAGTCAGTCAGTCAGTCAGTCAGTCAGTCAGTCAGTCAGTCAGTCAGTCAGTCAGTCAGTCAGTCAGTCAGTCAGTCAGTCAGTCAGTCAGTCAGTCAGTCAGTCAGTCAGTCAGTCAGTCAGTCAGTCAGTCAGTCAGTCAGTCAGTCAGTCAGTCAGTCAGTCAGTCAGTCAGTCAGTCAGTCAGTCAGTCAGTCAGTCAGTCAGTCAGTCAGTCAGTCAGTCAGTCAGTCAGTCAGTCAGTCAGTCAGTCAGTCAGTCAGTCAGTCAGTCAGTCAGTCAGTCAGTCAGTCAGTCAGTCAGTCAGTCAGTCAGTCAGTCAGTCAGTCAGTCAGTCAGTCAGTCAGTCAGTCAGTCAGTCAGTCAGTCAGTCAGTCAGTCAGTCAGTCAGTCAGTCAGTCAGTCAGTCAGTCAGTCAGTCAGTCAGTCAGTCAGTCAGTCAGTCAGTCAGTCAGTCAGTCAGTCAGTCAGTCAGTCAGTCAGTCAGTCAGTCAGTCAGTCAGTCAGTCAGTCAGTCAGTCAGTCAGTCAGTCAGTCAGTCAGTCAGTCAGTCAGTCAGTCAGTCAGTCAGTCAGTCAGTCAGTCAGTCAGTCAGTCAGTCAGTCAGTCAGTCAGTCAGTCAGTCAGTCAGTCAGTCAGTCAGTCAGTCAGTCAGTCAGTCAGTCAGTCAGTCAGTCAGTCAGTCAGTCAGTCAGTCAGTCAGTCAGTCAGTCAGTCAGTCAGTCTTTTTCTATTTTGTTTACGTTTTTCTTATGATTTGTTTCGGTCGAAGAACCGGACAAAAACAAAAAAAATTTGAAATGCAAGAAACCTGTCAGGATGTCCGTGATTGATCCAGTTTTTTTTTCTCGCATCAACCTGTAAGAGGCTTTTGATCGATGTAAGATCGTTCCTTTCCCTTGGAATCTTCGGATCTTCACAGGCGAATTCGCTGCGGATGATGTTGCAAAAAAAAAACAGAACCCAACAACCTGGCAGCTGGCAACTTTTCAGCCGCAAGTCAGTAAGTTATGCTAATTGTGCACTGGTTATGGCGATAATGTGACAGTTTTATGTTATTGCGTGCGAGCGGTTTTTTGTTGGCAGGTTTTTTTCCAGTGTGGTTGTTGCTGCTCTCCAATGACTGCACCTTGTCGAAGATGGTGTTGCTTACATTTCTTGCGTTTTTCGTTCCCTCTGACTTGGTCTGCATTTGCCGATGCGCCGATGAAAGCTTATCAACGTAAAATTTATTGATTGACGATAAGCGTGGGAATTTTGCGAATCGGGTTTCGCTTGATTTGATTTATGCATGCAAGTTTGTTTTTTGCTGTGAGACATTCATTTTGAATTGGAAACAAAACAAGAGGGAAAGCTGTCTTTTTAAATTTTAACGATTAAAAGTTTTTTTTCATTTGAATTTTGAAAATTTTACTTATATTATTTACATTGAGCACGAACGTTCCTCAGAAACGTATTCTGTTTCAATTTTCAAAGGGAAGCTCTTCAATAAAAAAGAAAAGTGAAAGGTTGCTCGTCACTTAATCTGCTGCGATGATCAGGATAGATTTATTATTCGCCCATTTGTTGTGTTTAAAAAGTCTGTTTTATAGTCCGACCACTCTTTCAACGCCATTCAAGAAAGAAATTCGACCCTTCTACATTTGCTGGCTGACCGACTGAGAACACATTACCGTGGCTGTTAATGAATTGACCAAGCCGCTGACCGGATCAGATTGACGAAATCTGTTAAAAGCAATTAACTTTTGGTGCGGCTATTTTGCCGCATCATAAGTTAGGTCTGATCACTAATATTGAATTTTGGGAAAAAGAGAAGAGCATCATTCAATTTTCTATCTATTCCTATAATAAGAAAATTATCTTCTGGTTTGATCATATGATTTAGGTCAGCTTTGATTCTCTTCAATTTGAATGAAAAATTAAGCTAAAACAAAGAGAAACAATTTTGAAAATTTTGACAATTTCGATTTTTTTTTGACAAATTTTAAAATTTAGAATATTGACAATTTTGACAATTCTGACAATTCTGACAATTTCGACATTTTTGACAATTTTAACAATTTTGACATTTTTATCAATTTTGACAATTTTGACAATTTTGACAATTTTGACAATTTTGACAATTTTGACAATTTTGACAATTTTGACAATTTTGACAATTTTGACAATTTGGATAACTTTGACAATTTTGACAATTTTGACAATTTTGACAATTTTGACAATTTTGACAATTTTGACACTTTTGACAATTTTGACTATTTTGACAATTTTGACAATTTTGACAATTATGACAATTTTGACAATTTTGACAATTTTGACAATTTTGACAATTCTGACAATTTTGACAATTTTGACAATTTTGACAATTTTGACAATTTTGACAATTTTGACAATTTCGGCAATTTTGACAATTTTGACAATTTTGACAATTTTGACAATTTTGATAATTTTGACAATTTTGACAATTTTGATAATTTTGACAATTTTGACAATTTTGACAATTTTGACAATTTTGAAAATTTTGATAATTTTGATAATTTTGACAATTTTGACAATTTTGACAATTTTGACAATTTTGACAATTTTGACAATTTTGACAATTTTGACAATTTTGACAATTTTGACAATTTTGACAATTTTGACAATTTTGACAATTTCGGCAATTTTGACAATTTTGACAATTTTGACAATTTTGACAATTTTGATAATTTTGACAATTTTGACAATTTTGATAATTTTGACAATTTTGACAATTTTGACAATTTTGACAATTTTGACAATTTTGACAATTTTGACAATTTTGACAATTTTGACAATTTTGACAATTTTGACAATTTTGACAATTTTGACAATTTTGACAATTTTGACAATTTTGACAATTTTGACAATTCTGACGATTTTGACAATTTTGACAATTTTGACAATTTTGACAATTTTGACAATTTTGAAAATTTTGACAATTTTGACAATTTTGACAATTTTGACAATTTTGACAATTTTGACAATTTTGACAATTTTGACAATTTCGACAATTTTGACAATTTTGACAATTTTGACAATTTTGACAATTTTGACAATTTTGACAATTTTGACAATTTTGACAATTTTGACAATTTTGACAATTTTGACAATTTTGACAATTTTGACAATTTTGACAATTTTGACAATTTTGACAATTTTGACAATTTTGACAATTTTGACAATTTTGACAATTTTGACAATTTTGACAATTTTGACAATTTTGACAATTTTGACAATTTTGACAATTTTGACAATTTTGACAATTTTGACAATTTTGACAATTTTGACAATTTTGACAATTTTGACAATTTTGACAATTTTGACAATTTTGACAATTTTGACAATTTTGACAATTTTGACAATTTTGACAATTTTGACAATTTTGACAATTTTGACAATTTTGACAATTTTGACAATTTTGACAATTTTGACAATTTTGACAATTTTGACAATTTTGACAATTTTGACAATTTTGACAATTTTGACAATTTTGACAATTTTGACAATGTTGACAATTTTGACAATTTGGAAAATTTTGACAATTTTGACAATTTTGACAATTTTGACAATTTTGACAATTTTGACAATTTTGACAATTTTGACAATTTTGACAATTTTGACAATTTTGACAATTTTGACAATTTTGACAATTTTGACAATTTTGACAATTTTGACAATTTTGACAATTTTGTCAATTTTGTCAATTTTGACAATTTTGTCAATTTTGTCAATTTTGTCAATTTTGTCAATTTTGTCAATTTTGTCAATTTTGTCAATTTTGTCAATTTTGTCAATTTTGTCAATTTTGTCAATTTTGTCAATTTTGTCAATTTTGTCAATTTTGTCAATTTTGTCAATTTTGTAAATTTTGTCAATTTTGTCAATTTTGTCAATTTTGTCAATTTTGTCAATTTTGTCAATTTTGTCAATTTTGTCAATTTTGTCAATTTTGTCAATTTTGTCAATTTTGTCAATTTTATAAATTTTGTCAATTTTGTCAATTTTGTCAATTTTGTCAATTTTGTCAATTTTGTCAATTTTGTCAATTTTGTCAATTTTGTCAATTTTGTCAATTTTGTCAATTTTGTCAATTTTGTCAATTTTGTCAATTTTGTCAATTTTGTCAATTTTGTAATTTTTTAAATTTTGTCAATTTTGTCAATTTTGTCAATTTTGTCAATTTTGTTAATTTTGTCAATTTTGTCAATTTTGTCAATTTAGTCAATTTTGTCAATTTTGTCAATTTTGTTAATTTTGTAAATTTTGTCAATTTTGATAATTTTGATTATTTTGACAATTTTGACAATTTTGACAATTTTGACAATTTTGACAATTTTGACAATTTTGACAATTTTGACAATTTTGACAATTTTGACAATTTTGACAATTTTGACAATTCTGACAATTTTGACAATTTTGACAATTTTGACAATTTTGACAATTTTGACAATTTTGTCAATTTTGACAATTTCGACAATTTTGACAATTTTGACAATTTTGACAATTTTGTCAATTTTGTCAATTTTGTCAATTTTGTCAATTTTGTCAATTTTGTAATTTTTTAAATTTTGTCAATTTTGTCAATTTTGTCAATTTTGTCAATTTTGTTAATTTTGTCAATTTTGTCAATTTTGTCAATTTAGTCAATTTTGTCAATTTTGTCAATTTTGTTAATTTTGTAAATTTTGTCAATTTTGATAATTTTGATTATTTTGACAATTTTGACAATTTTGACAATTTTGACAATTTTGACAATTTTGACAATTTTGACAATTTTGACAATTTTGACAATTTTGACAATTTTGACAATTTTGAAAATTTTGACAATTTTGACAATTTTGTCAATTTTGACAATTTTGTTAATTTTATCAATTTGGCAATTTTGTCAATTTTGTCAATTCAGTCAATTTGAACAATTTTGACAATTTTGACAAATCTGACAATTTTGACAATTTTGACAATTTTGACAATTTTGACAATTTTGACAATTTTGACAATTTTGACAATTTTGACAATTTTGACAATTTTGACAATTTTGACAATTTTGACAATTTTGACAATTTTGACAATTTTGATAATTTTGACAATTTTGACAATTTTGACAATTGTGACAATTTCGAAGATTTTGACAATTTTGACAATTTTTTTTAATTTTGACAATTTTGACAATTTCGACAATTTTGACAATTTTGACAATTTTGACAATTTTGACAATTTTGACAATTTTGACAATTTTGTCAATTTTGTCATTTTTGTCAATTTTGTCAATTTTGTCAATTTTGTCAATTTTGTCAATTTTGTCAATTTTGTCAATTTTGTCAATTTTGTCAATTTTGTCAATTTTGTCAATTTTGTAAATTTTGTCAATTTTGTCAATTTTGTCAATTTTGTCAATTTTGTCAATTTTGTCAATTTTGTCAATTTTGTCAATTTTGTCAATTTTGTAAATTTTGTCAATTTTGTCAATTTTGTAAATTTTGTCAATTTTGTCAATTTTGTCAATTTTGTCAATTTTGTCAATTTTGTCAATTTTGTCAATTTTGTCAATTTTGTCAATTTTGTAAATTTTGTAAATTTTGTAAATTTTGTCAATTTTGTCAATTTTGTCAATTTTGTCAATTTTGTCAATTTTGTCAATTTTGTAAATTTTGTCAATTTTGTCAATTTTGTCAATTTTGTCAATTTTGTCAATTTTGTAAATTTTGTCAATTTTGTCAATTTTGTCAATTTTGTCAATTTTGTCAATTTTGTCAATTTTGTCAATTTTGTAAATTTTGTCAATTTTGTAAATTTTGTCAATTTTGTAAATTTTGTCAATTTTGTAAATTTTGTCAATTTTGTAAATTTTGTCAATTTTGTCAATTTTGTCAATTTTGTCAATTTTGTCAATTTTGTCAATTTTGTCAATTTTGTCAATTTTGTCAATTTTGTCAATTTTGTTAATTTTGTCAATTTTGTCAATTTTGTCAATTTTGCAATTTTGTCAATTTTGTCAATTTTGTCAATTTTGTCAATTTTGTTAATTTTGTAAATTTTGACAATTTTGACAATTTTGACAATTTTGACAATTTTGACAATTTTGACAATTTTGACAATTTTGACAATTTTGACAATTTTGACAATTTTGACAATTTTGACAATTTTGACAATTTTGACAATTTTGACAATTTTGACAATTTTGACAATTTTGACAATTTTGACAATTTTAACAATTTTGACAATTTTGACAATTTTGACAATTTTGACAATATGACAATTTTGACAATTTTGACAATTTTGACAATTTTGACAATTTTGACAATTTTGACAATTTTGACAATTTTGACAATTTTGACAATTTTGACAATTTTGACAATTTTGACAATTTTGACAATTTTGACAATTTTGACAATTTTGACAATTTTGACAATTTTGACAATTTTGACAATTTTGATAATTTAGACAATTTTGACAATTTTGACAATTTTGATAATTTTGACAATTTTGACAATTTTGACAATTTTGACAATTTTGACAATTTTAAATTTATTTTAATATGTTTTTCTCGGGAATACCTCGTGTTTGATTCAATTAAGCATAGAAAACAATCTGCCTTTTTTCCAGGTTAATCGCTGTTTGTTTCGCTGAGCATCGGCAAACAGCAAGTACTATCCTCGCCAATCATTCGCCCGCCTTATCGCAAAACACATTCAATAATAATCAAGGAATAAATAATATGTTATATTACAAGCAATCAGCACCCAAATGCGGCACGAGGAATGTGGTGCGGCGATCAATTCCTACAATTCTTTTGCGCAATTCCGAAGGGACTGCTCAAATCAAAAGCAGAGGAAGCCAAAGGGGTCCGATCCGAGTCTGAGGTGGCTCATAACACAAACTGCTCCGTTGTCGAGGTCTGACAGCGCCAACATCTGTCTCTCTATCTCTCTTCCTCTCTCTGCTCCATCCAAGAGTACTTACCTGACTTGACTCCCTGGTCTGGACTTGAGTTGAGTGAAGAGCACTGAGACGCTATGAGTGGAGTTGCTGATGCTGCTGCTGCTGGCTGATACACCTCAAAGAACAAGCCGCAGAACACTCAGAGCCAAGTGTTTAAAACACGATAAATCAGAAAGCGCGACTTCGGAGTTCGGGCTGGAAGAGGCAACTGCCTGAAGGCTGTGGATTGTGTCCATCCATCGGCTTGTTGTTCCTTCCAATGATCCAATGGACTCCAAGTCGGGAGAGTTTGTCTGAGAGATAGCAGCAGCACACACAAGGGTTTCAAAGCAGCGTGCCGCCAAAAGGGATAAGAAGCTCCCTCAACTACCAGAGCTAGAGCTAGATGTTGTTGTTGCGGTCATCCGGAGGGCCATTCAGCTCACCATCAGCCATCAGAAGCCCCGAGTCGGTGACAACCTTCCTTCCTTGGGTGGTGAGGAAAAGGGGGATTAACGACAATCGAGGACACTTTGGCACAAGGGTGGTAAATCTCGTATTCAGCTCAAACGGCAGCTTGTCATGGGCACTTCACGTCCACGTCTACCTTCAATTGCTGCTGTAAGCTGGCTGGCCACCAACAGCGGCCAATCCATTGGAAGCTGCATCTATCCCCATCTGACTATGTCTCTGTTTCTTCTCCATCAAGGAGAAATAGTACACCAATGCGAAATAAAATTAATTAAATTTCTTTCTCAAAATTCAATGGGTCCCACCAGGCAGTAGCTAGTAATGTGTAATGAGCGAACGTGATTCATTGGTTTTTAAAGAAGGGGTCGGACCATAAACAACGTGAGAATCTCAATACATACCGTCAACAGCAACACTTTTCAGCTTCAATGGCTTCTAAAAAATAAATGTCTACAGATAATTGTACATCAAATTTTTTAAGGTTGATGGGTCATCAAATTGACGTAGTCAGAAAAACTTTTGGTTTCACCAGTTATTTATAAATTTACATATACATGTGATTTTAACCCTACTAAGAAAAAGGGGTAAATTGCAAAAAAAAATGTTTTTAATAAATAATCAAATGAAAACGTATGAGCTTTCGTAGTTTTTGATATATTTGTGATGTCATAACGTATAGAGCACCAATTGCATTAATTTTTGGTTTTGTTCGAATTAAATTTTACATTTTATTTCTGTCAAAAATGTTTTTAAAGAAAAAGCATTAGGGTGCTACATACATTTAGGAATAAAAAATTCTATTAAAAAATCTACTGGCTGAAATAATAGAAAGTAATGTTTAGATGGATGAAATTTTGAAATTTACAAACCCGTGATGCCATATGATCAGATTCCAGCATATTAGAACGATATTTAAAAGGTTAATCTTTGATTCGCAATTCGATGCATTTTAGCCCGGACTGGTGACTGTATTATAAAAATGTTTTTCAATTTATTTTAAAAGATTTGATGATTGTCCGATAAATTCTTCTCATTTCTGAAGCTTCTGGTCATCGAGATTGATAGAAATATTTTAAAACCGATTTTTAATAAACTTGAAAATTAATGAATTGTCGCTTTGTTACAGGTTATAAAAGTTTCAATGAAACAAAACATAAGATTGTATTCTTTTTGATAAAATTCCATCGTACTGTAAAGTTTGATAGGACCGTTGATGGCTATTTTTGGGTTGAGTTGGGTGAATTGATCCCCCAATAAAATTGGGATGATCATCTTAGAATGTAAATTCTATTTCTAAGAGACTACATTAAAAAATTGGAACGCTATGTATTTAGTCCTGGTGATGGATTACCAGCATTTCCGTAGAACGAAATAAAAAATTTCTATAAAAGCGAAAGTTGGAAAAACGAATTATAAAAGATAGCTTCCAATCTTGAAATACATGGAATTAAGACGAAAGATTAAAATTTTTTGATGAAATTCAAATATAATGTAATTAATAAAAACATTGAGTAAGAATTGCTCTTCATAGAGGGTATTTTCAAGATCCAAGCTTTTTCCAATGATATCATACTGGTATAAATCTTAAGGTCATTTTATGGTATTAGGTAATACCATCAAAGATCATTTCGGACATTTCATTAAATTGTTCAAACAATAAGACGTTTTTTTTTATTTTTCAAATTTAAGATAGATCTTTCGACTCTGTACCAATACCTTGCTCCAGTTCGGGTGTGGCTGAGGAACAGAGTCACGTAAATTATAGGGCAAATACGTCAATATTGCTGTTTCGAGAAAATAAGCTTTCAACAAATATATTATTAGAGGAGATAAGGGCAAAATGGCCACGTTAAGAAGGATGTTAATTTAACCATAGAAATCAGCTATAATATGTGAGTTACACCATTGTTTCGTGTTCAGACCAGACTTATAAACCTTTCAAATTTTCTCTGACAGTCGCACACAATGATGCCACATTTAAATCGGCATTTTCGAATTAACAAAAAACCTTTTTTCGGTATGGAAATCCGAAAAATCGGTATGAAATCGATATTTTGGGGGATCAAAAATTGATTTCTGGTAGTGATACTGAAATCTCTTATTTATTTTTTTTTTTTAAATAAATGAACAAGATTGGGTATCTTCCGTCAACGTTTCATAGTGAAGAAGTTGTGAAAATTATGGCGAGGCATCCGGTTACGACAAACGAAAAATGCCTTATAGTGTCTTGTGTGCTTGCTTTTTTCTGTTGTTTATGCATTTTTGATTAGATTTTAAGAATTCTTAGAAAGTGTGTACTATACTTTCTTATCTAAATTTTATTTTTTTAAATTTTTGCAAACTTTTTATTTCCATAATTAAGGCCTTGATGCCAAAAAAGGGGTTAAAGTGCATTTCACACGTTTTTCAAAAATTTGTTTTTTTTCTTCCGAATATAGAGGTATGTAAATAATTTTCTAAAAACCTGAAGAAATAACCAAATATAGTTTGAAATATAAAAAATCTTCCGCTGGCTATCTAGGCGCAATTATAAATATTATAGAAAACAACAGTCTTCCAACATTCTCCATGAAAAAAATATTTCTTAATTCCAACGGATAGTTAACACTTTGTTAGTGAACTTCCGACTATCTAAAAAAAGGCTTCTTTCCTTTATAATTTGAGAGTTATACGATTGAAGTATTGAAACACGTTCACTTACCATAAAAACTTCAAGTGTTTCTTACTTAGCTAACACCATATATTATTTGGTTTTTTGGTTATTTAATAGAAAACCCAATATTTTCGATTGTCTTGCTGAGACTGGAATATATCTAATATTTTGTAACAAAGTTTCAAAAATCGGTATTAAATCGGTATGTTTTGCCGAAAATCGGTATTCGGTATATACAGATTCTTGATCGAAAATTTGCTCAAAAGCGGTATAAATACCGATACATCGGTACATATGGCATCGCTGGTCGCATCAAACGAATGCGACCAAACATTTGTGGAACAGTGGATTATCATCAGACGGAACGACATGCATTTTTCTATGTGCGATCAGGGTTGTCAAATTTTGTTTTTCTAAATCAGGGAATTGGTGAAATAAAAATCAGGCTTAACAGGCTATGTTTCAGTAACGGAAATTTCGCTCAAAGTGATGACTTTTTTTTTATCATCGATTTCACTGTAATATGTGTTGTTGTGAGCCTACTTGGTTGAATAATTCTACTGAATCAAAGCAATCTAAAGATTCTCTTTAATTTGCTTTTTTAATTAAATAAAAGGGAATTTTTAGATTGCTTTGATTCAGCCACATTTGCACTTTTTCACTTCAGCAATGGTACCTAATCAAGTTCCTTACTACCCATGTTTCATCGCATTCGAAGAAGTCAGGCACAATCGGGCACATTTAAAAAAAATTAGGAAAATTTATCTGGTTGTCAGGCTGAGCCTCAAAAATCAGGAAAATCCTGGAAAATCCGGCACATTGGCATCTCTGTGTGTGATTGTCGAACGATGGTCGTGTCTTGGTACACGAGAGCGATTATTTGATAGTCAAATGACCAGAATTCCCGAAAGTTTATGACTTTGCCTATCTCTTTCACACAGCAGAACCTACAGACTCAATTAACAAATGCAACCTTTTCTATTCACTCTCTCCTGTGGAATGTGTTGGTCGAACTATGTGGAATGATTATTTGAGCATATGGAATGGAAGCCAAACGACTGAGCGCTAATGTGGTCTACCGGATAGGGTGGTGCGAGTCTGGTAACCCAGGCGTACTGGGTTCGATTCCCGGTATCAGCAAAAAAACTGTTGGGTTCGAATCCCATAAGTTGCCGGCAGGTAAGATGTGTTTCATTCATTATTAATAACTGTATATAATAAATATTTCAGAGGGACGTAGGCGTCTGAAGGTTGGATGACTTCCTTCGAAGAACCATCGGCCGTGGAAGCCCTAGAAGAAATTCGAAGGCCAAGCCACACAGACATAGGCTGGACCTTGCTACCGATGGGGGCCTTATACATACATACATACATATGGAATGAAAGCCGAACGACTAACAACTACAAAGATCAAAATTTCATTTGACATTTTTTTGCTTTCCGATCAAACGAGTGCGCCTTTTTTTTTTTTACATAAGAAATCTTAGATAATAAAAAAAATCCCCTTATCTATGTTCTTTTTCGAAGATTTATGATTGAGAGCTCTTAACAAATTTTAATTCTTTACTCATATTTTAAATTCTTATGTGGAATTTGAATTCAGAAATCATTTGTAGTACATATCAGAAATCGTATTGAGATTCCGAAACAGATCCAACATTTAAATTTTAGATTCGGGTTCAGAATTGTGATCCATTTTAGATTCAGATTCAGCACGTTAATAAGTTTGACAATCAAAATAATATTTTCTTGGTGACTATTTCGTGAAGGAACTCGAATTGTAAGAGATATTATATTTAGATAGTATATTCAAATTCTAAATTTCAAATTTTAACCAAATCTAGTGTGTTTACAAAAGACAGCTGAATATCCCAAATCAGGTCTTTAAAACCAAAAGTTTCGAGAAAACGTGTTTCAAAGTTGTCAATTTGCACGGTTTTTCTTGTACTTTTTTTTACTCGATCGATTTAAATTCAATCGAAAAAAGGATTTGGATTTTGTTAGAATCTCAGTTTTGCATCAAATGTAGATTAAGATATCAAGAATTGAGACTTGGTAGGCTGTGCTTGGGGGTGACAGGAGTGTTTTATTAATTGCTGGAAAATTTCGCTTTTCCAAATTTTAATTTTTTAACGAAAATTACTACAAAAACGGGCCCCAAAAGTAGACACAATAAGTGAAATCAAGAAAAGATGGCCATCTTTTTCCCGGCGAATCCTGAGAGCAGCAATTCCAGGGATAATCGAGAAATCTTGCCTTGGGGAACTGAAATGTTATTTGTGAAACTGGTCAGTCCGTTCCTTTTTTTATCGCTGGTGCAATATCGGATATAATTGTACTGGTTTATACTTTTCTTAAAACGGTTAAACCAGATCCGGACACACTTTCCGGTTGATTACAGAATCTGGAGCTGATTCCAATCCTCTATACTATCAGATTTTCAAGATATGGCTTAATTCCTATTAATTACTATTAAACTCTTTCAAAAGGATATATTTTCTAATTTTTAAATATAATGAAAATGCGTTGGTTTCATAATTCTGAAAAATCGTAAAGGAATCGAAATGTTCATTCATAACTTCAATAGTTTGTTGATTACGAGTTAGTACGCTCGATTGCATTTTTTTTTCTTATTTATAGGAATTTAACCCATTAAGTTCATTTAATGAGGGCGGCGACTTAAGACTATAGTTAGTAGGTCGAGGAGGGAGCAGTTTTATATTATTTTTTTCTATTGTCTCTGGAATTGCCTAGATATTCGAGCTTTTCAGTTACGAACTTGGATTTGGTAGGCTGATAGTTCTAAACACTGCTTTCAGTTAACATTTACAGAACAATTTTAAATATTTTGAAAAGCATAACATAACACATGTGCACAATTAAAAAATTACAACAATACAGACCCCGTTCGTTTTTAGCAACATTCAATTTTGGCAACATTCGATTTTGGCAACATCCGATTTTGGCACATGTGCCAAAATCGGACGGTTTTAAGAATCAACATTATTTTTTAGTTTTCGTTATAACTTTACCAATTTAATTTAGACAAACACCATAAATATGTTTTTATGTTCTGAAATGGTGATAAAATGCAACAATAAAAACAGAAGTTTTTTTAAAAAAATTATAAAGTACTCAAAAATGACAAAAAGATGAGAAATTCAAAAAGTTAAAAAACAAATTCAAACAAAAGACTGAAAATGACAAAAAACAACTAAAAAATGAAGAAGAACGACAAAAACAGCAAATATGACAAATGAAAACAAACCATAAACAAAACAAGAAAAGTGGAAAATGCTTCAAAAAAATGATGAAAAAAATTAAAAAATGACCACAAATAAGAAAATTAACCAATAATAACGTGTTTGATAATAATAACAGTTATTCTGTATAAATATTTGAAAAAAAAGTTGAGAAAAAAACCGTTCGATTTTGGCAACATTCGATCTTGGCAACACAAAATGTACGGGCGTGTTGCCAAAATCGAACGGGGTCTGTATATTGAAATTGATCAATGATGAATTGTATTGTTTGTTCTACATTCAAACATAACAAAGATTCTGTTATTTTTCAAAAATAAACAGAAGTTAAGGAATTTACATTTTTGTTAACTATACATCTGCAACTTTCTAAAATTATCTCGTTGAAAATGTTGATATCAAAAGACGGTCTCTTAGAAAAAGGTTGAGTTTATTATAGCTTACAAATATCAGCCGAAGAAAAACTTTGAATTAAATAATTTTTATGTTTATTTTATCTACACTGTTTTTATAAAGAGATTGTTACGCTAGTGGGCCAATATATGTAATTCACAATAAATTTTATGATTTTTTCGTCAACTGATTTACATGTCTCTTGATTTTTTGTTTTGTTGTGTAGTGTTAAAAAGAGCATTTTGTTAGGAACAATAAAAGCACCGGAGAATAGGTTTACTAAGATATATACACTTGTCAAAGGTCACTTGTCAATGATCATATCCCTTTTCCCCCATCCCTACAATTTTTTTTGCTAGGATGCAGAGATGACCTCGGTCCTAAAGCATAATTTTACATTTTATCATCCCTTTCTCTTATTTTCCTCTCTATCTTTTGACTACTAGGACGTGGCCGGTGCCGTTATTGATGTATAAAGAGAGAGCATCAGTTTTGTTCATTGTGAATGTGTTGTCAATCCCAGACACCATTCTTTTGACCTCTGGGCAAAATTGATGGCCTCGGTCAATCACGGAGTAGCAACCATTGGTGATGTAGAATTTATTTTATTGAGCCACACCAGCGGTTATGGAATTCGAAATGCTTTAGTACTATTATGATGGAATGAACTATGGAAAGCAAGAACTTTATATCATTTTGAAAGGATTTTTTAACGGCATTTCGGTTTCAATGACTTAAGGTGGATGTGAGTTGTCAATCAAGTTAAGCTAAGCTAAGCTAAATGTTATCAAGAATTGATTATGATTAGTATACTCAACTTTAAATCGATGAATTTGGTACTTCCATACCTCAGATTTTGAGGGCCTCAAATAAAAAGTAGAATTAGAGATTATTCTGCAAGTTTTGTTATTTTCAAAAATACATCTATAGGATTTGAAATATTTCTAAAAATATCATAATTTATTACATATGTTTAGTGTATAGTTTAACATTATTGAAATTGCCGTTTTTTAAAACCACATTTCTTACTAATTTGGATCGAGTTTGCAAGAATCAGATTTGATTTATTTTCAGTGACAGTTATATTCTTGAGTTTTTTTTTCAAGATTTTGCATGTTTGATTTGGGCATAGAATAAGTTTGTTTTAGGAAATAAAAATTGAAGGTATTCTAAAAAAAACTGATTCTATGTTCCAATAAAATAAGCCAAATCCCCTAATTTTTTTTTTAATTCCAAAAATTTCAACCATCGCACAGTGGGGATTTTTGATAAAAAAAAAAAACCTATTTCTGTGACGATCGCTTAAACTGTTCTAAATTTTGGAAAACTATCATTTCTTATGCAAAAAAACACGAGGAATCGAATGGTCTACACAGCTTTCTGATAAAATGACTCTTAACGTCTCATTTTGCCCGATTTCCCCTATTTTTTTGGGTTGCAAAGTTATAATTCCGATTGTAGCCATCTACCTTGCAACAAAAAAGTCATACAAACCATACTTATTTATGTAAAAATGTCAGTTGAATCGATTGGTGTACTTCAATTTTTGTTTCTACTACGATAAGTGGCTCATTTTGCCTCTTTTCCCCTAAATTTAAGAATTTTTTCAAAGAAATGCAGTCAAACAAAGTGTAATCCAACAGTTTTTCATCATGAATGATCATTTTTGGTAGATTTATTCATATTATAACTAATCGCGTCACTTTTTTGTACTAGATTGAATATCAATGGCTAAATATCCCCAACCTCCCCTAGCTTTTTAAAATTTATGCATAAATTTCACTGTAACAATCGGGCGATTCACATACTAAATGCAAAAACCAAGTGATTTAGTGTAAAATTTGTCGCTGAATCGAGTGGTGTACACCGCTTAGTGCTCAGCTTACGAGAATGGCCGCAATCACCTCGATTCCCCCTAAAATCGAGCGATATGTGGAAAAAAATCATTATAACAAATGACAATTTATCATAAAAAGCACAAAAATGATTGAAACAGGTGTAAAACTTATTGCTGAATCGAATGATGTACACCGCTCAGCATTCAGTTGACGAGAAGAGCCTTATTCACCCCGGTTTCCCCTAAATTCATTATATTTCTTTGAAAAATACATTGTTACAAACGAGAATTTAATTTAACAGATACAAAAAACATTGAATCGGGGGTAAAATTTATTGCTGAATCAAATGATGTACACCGCTAAGCGTGAAGTTGACGAGAAGAGCCACAACCACCCCAATTTCCCCTAAATTCATATTATTTCTTCGAGAAAAAATTGTAACAAACGAGAGAATTTGAGTATTACTGTCGAATCGATGAGAAGAGACTCATCATGTTTAAACCAATATCAATTATCAATTCAACAAAATATTTTTCAAATTTAGGTAATCACCCCCTTGATCCAGGTTTTTTTCTTCATCTTAACGTTCAGCAGTGTACATCTTTCTGTTCAACAATTAGTTTTTCACATGGTTCAGTTATTTCTGTGCACTTTCTGATGCATTCTCGAAAGTTACAAGTTTTTTTTCTTAAATTGCAGGGGAACTTGAGTCAAATAGGACTTTATTCATCAACAGAATTTAGGCGGTGTCCATTTTTTTATTCAACAGTTAGTTTCACATATGATTTCATATTTTTGTACCTTTTTCGATGCTTTCTCATTTGTTACTACGATTTTTTGGTTCATATTGTATGAGTTTATGAATGAATTTAAGATAAATTGGGGAAAATGAGACTTTTCTTGTCAACTCAGTGCTAAGCGGTGTTCTTCATTCGATTCAGCGAAAAGTTATCTACCTGATTTAATGAATTTTTCATATGTTCATTTGCATTTTCGTTTGTTACAATGTTTTTTTTTCCAAGAAACTGCATAAATTTAGGGGAAATTGGGGTGGTTGTGACTCTTTTCGTCAACTTCACGCTTAGCGGTGTATATCATTTGATTCAGCAATAAGTTTTACACCCGATTCAATGTTTTTTGTATCTGTTAAATTAAATTCTCGGTTGTAACAATGTGTTTTTCAAAGAAATTTAATGAATTTAGGGGAAACCGGGGTGAATAAGGCTCTTCTCGTCAACTGAACGCTGAGCGGTGTACATCATTCGATTCAGCAATAAATTTTACACCTGTTTCAATCATTTTTGTGCATTTTATGATACATTGTCATTTGTTATAATGATTTTTTTCCACATATCGCTCGATTTTAGGGGAAATCGGGGTGATTGCGGCCATTCTCGTAAGCTGAGCACTAAGCGGTGTACACCATTCAATTCAGCGACAAATTTTACACTGAATCACTTGGTTTTTGCATTTAGTATGTGAATCGCTCGATTGTTACAGTGAAATTTATGCATAAATTTAAAAAAGCTAGGGGAGGTTGGGGATATTTAGCCATTGATATTCATTCTGGTACAAAAAAGTGACGTGATTAGCTAGAATATGAATAAATCTACCAAAAATGATCATTCATGATGAAAAACTGGTGGATTACACTTTGTTTGACTGCATTTCTTTGAAAAAATTCTTAAATTTAGGGGAAAAGAGCAAAATGAGTCATTTATCGTAGTAGAAACAAAAATTGGAGTACACCAATCGATTCAGCTGACATTTTTACATAAATAAGTATGGTTTGTATGACTTTTTTGTTGCAAGGTAGATGGCTACAATCGGAATTATAACTTTGCACCCAAAAAAATAGGGGAAATCGGGCAAAATGAGACGTTAAGAGTCATTTTATCAGAAAGTGGTGTAGACCATTCGATTCCTCGTGTTTTTTTACATAAAGAATGTTTGTTTTTTCATGCAAGGCGTTCTTGCCTGAATTGGGTACCTTTTTTGGCTCAAAAATCCCCACTGTGCATCGATTTAAGTTAATGCCTATTTTATTACTAAATGAGGCCTTCTACAAATCAAGCTCACAAGGCAGTTTTCCCAACGGCCCTGCTTACGAATTTCAATTCTGAGATTCACTCAGTCAGACACGTCTGTAGGTCACAAACAAGAATAGATCAATAACTTACTTTGTTTTGTTTATTAATTTCCAGCATAATCTACATCCCATCCCTTCATCTATTTAAACGGATTTGTTTGCGCCTCAAAAATTTTTGAATTGAGATTGGAAACCGTTTTACAGTTTTTAACTGCAATTATCAGAGAGAAAAATGAAACAACAGAAAAAAAACATGAATTTCATATAGCTGTTCTAGTAGTTTATACTGCTAACGTGCGCAGGTTGAAATACACTGATAAACATAAGTATTTTTTTTTATTTTTTTTGTTTTTCTTTTTTTTTCGATTCGAACCGCCGTGTGATACAGACGTGTTATCGCGCAGTTCCTTAAGTTAAAATTATTTATTTTTTCGTCATAGCCGTCAAGTGCTCGAAGTGCCTTCGTCAGTTTATTTTTTTTTCCAAAGTTGTTGTATAAAAAAGTGTTATAGAAACATGCCGTGCCATATCGCCACATGTAATATCGTTGATAGCGTCCACCTTTGGACGTGTATTGGACCATGTCACCATGTGGCCGAATTGACAGAGCCTCTTCTGATTCTTTTTAATATGTCATTAAATTATATAAAAGTACCCAAATTTTGGAAAAAATCTTTTTTAATTCCGATTTTCAAGTCCGGAAAAAAATCAGATGTACGAAATTATAGAGGAATAGCTATTTTGTCTTGCATCCCAAAACTCTTTGAATCAATAATAAATGAAAAAATTTATCAACAAGTAAAAAATATTATAACGAGTAAACAACATGGTTTCTTCAAAGGACGCTCTACAGCATCAAATCTTCTCGAATTCGTTACATACGTTATCGATTCTATGAGCAAAGGCTTTCATGTTGAGGCTATTTATACCGACTTTAGCAAAGCCTTTGATCGCATTGACATACCCCTTTTAATCTTCAAATTAAAAAAAATTGGCTTTCATCAAAATCTTTTCTCCTGGTTACAATCATATTTAACTGATCGAACGCAAATCGTTCGTTTCCAAAACGAATTATCCAAATCTGTAGCTGTGACCTCTGGTGTGCCTCAGGGGTCTCATTTAGGACCTCTCCTTTTCATACTGTTCATTAACGACATTTCCTTTTTTATAAAACGGATTGAATACCTAATATACGCCGACGATATTAAACTATTTCTGAAAATAAAAACAAATGAAGATGTTGAAACATTTCAAAACGAAATCAATGTTTTCTATGAATGGTGCAACAAAAGTTTACTTCAATTGAATGTTAAAAAATGCAACTCTATATCATTTAGCAGAAAGCAAAGTTATCCTATCATTGAAACAAAATTAGGCAATCAACCAGTACAAAAATGCAAAATTGTAAGGGATCTCGGCGTCATACTGGATTCAAAACTCACGTTTGTTGAACATCTGAACAATATCTTCAATAAAGCAAATTGCATGCTAGGATTTGTAAAACGTTTCAGCAAACACTTTCAAGACCCATACACCATAAAATCACTTTATATATCCAATGTTCGTTCGATATTGGAGTATTGTAGCATCAAATGGAATCCTTATTCAAATATTCACGTGCAACGTCTCGAATCAGTTCAAAAACAATTTTTGTTATATGCACTACGTAAAATAAATTGGACCACTTTTCCTCTGCCATCGTATGAATCTCGTTGTAAGCTTATTGATATACAACCTCTCAGTAAATGCAGAGAATTTTCCCAAATTGCATTTGTAAATGATGTTGTTACACAAAGAATAGACAGTCCTGAATTACTTTCAAAACTAAATTTTTACGCACCCTCCCGTCCATTAAGAAATAAACATTTGTTCTACATTAAACTTTACGACAAAGACTATGCAAAACATCAACCTATTAATCAAATGATGTACAAATACATTTTACAAAGTGAAATTATAGACGTAGCGATGAACAAAACACAATTAAAAAAAGCATTCAAAAACAACTTCATAGAACAACAAAATAGCTTACATTAGTTTTAAATAGTTTTAAGTATTGTAGTGTACGTAGGTTGACTTAATAAATAAATATTTAATATTTATTTGACATAACCTTACACATGGCATTTATTTGAATTTACTCTAATTAGTTTGTGATATTTGAATATTTTTTATATGAATAGATTATGTGAAATGATCTTTATCTAAGAGCATGAAATTTCCAATGCGCTGTTCATCTTCCAAAACAAGTAGGGATTCAGTAGACTCTATTCTACATTTTTCGTTGAGCAAAAAATTTAAATGTTGTTTAATAGAAAATAGATTAACCCTTCGTTTCATAAAGTAACAAATTTGCAACAATTGATGTAAGGTCAATGTGAAAAATCGTATTTTATTTTAGATTTTTTTTTATGTTCTCATCATTTCCAACTGTTAAAAATTCAGGGAATTTTTAAGGAAAAAAAATGAAAAATCATAAAAGGGTTAAGCAAATAGCTCTTTTTTCAATTTCTCTAATTCACATTTGATTACTTTAAAGAAAATGTTTTGTTTTTTTAGTTAAAAATTATGCTTATATTATGTTTTTTGAAGTAATTGAATATAACTAAGTTATCTAAAGATATTCAAAACGAGGGAAAAACTGTTTCTAAAAATAGTTTGGCATATTTAAAGGTAAAGAATAAAAGTGGACACTTCAACATAATATACTAAAAATGTCTGTACCTACACATGTGAATTGGTGGTTCTGATGGACATATGTAAGTTCTGGTTCTTATTTATAGAAGGATTTTTGCTCTGATCCCGATTCTGACTAAGATCAAGTCCAGGATTCTATATAAAGATTCAGGATAAGGATCAGAATAAGAACTAAGATCAGGATCGAGATTGGAATCAAAATCAGAATCCAGGATCCCAAAAAAAAGTAGAGATCGGGTTCACGATTAGGAACAAGAGCCACAAACGACTCAAACACATGAAATCTCATGTGTCTTCGTTTTTCCTGGAAGCTCCCTTACCGGTGTTTCTGTCGCCAATCACACGTGACCCAGTGTTACTTCCCTAGCGCTCGCTGTCTGCGCAAGCTAATTCAAAACATAACTCTGAATGGCCAGTCAAGCGGGAGACCCTCAAAGAGGCAGCGCAACTTCCGTGCGGCCGCAATCGGTCTGCTGCTTGACAAACTTAGTAAAATATGTACAAACTTGTCCAAAGGGCCGGTGTTTCTACTCAGTTACCCACTACTGAAGGTGCCAAGCTAGGCGAATATATGCCATCTGCACTGGAATGGCACGGGATCAGTTTCTGTGTCGTCGGCTGTCCTGGACGAGAAAAAGCGGCCCTCAGAAATAGCTGCTACTTGTCGTTGACAATATACATAAATATTATCACATGCCTATTTTCGCACGTACCAAGTTCTCGCGTTGACACATCCTAGACAGAAGTTGTTGAGTCTAAAGAACGGAGAAAGAATGAGGTTTCTATACGCCGCGGTTTGATCCAAGGTGCGCTCTATACATCTTTTTACTGGCCACCAATAGCGGCTTCCTAATTGAGGCGATATTCAATGGCCGTGGAAGGGATAAGTTTTGCATTTTAGCTGTTAGTTCATCATCATGGTAAGAGCCCAGGGTGGACCTTTTTCGGGTTTTGGTCTTTAACCAATATTATTCGGAAAATTTGGGGTCAAGTCCGATTGAGCTGAAATTTTTCACAGGGCAGTTTTTTTGACCAATCTTCAAAATCTTTATGGTCAGTTTTCAAAATTGGATCCCGATTTTTTTCCCTATACATCCATTACCACTCTAGAGGACACCCTAGCAATAGGCTATATGAGAAGTGAAACCTTGAAGCTATTTGGCGTGAATTTTCCCCGAATTGCAAACCTTCAGCCAAAGAAGAAGTGTGGTCACATCAGCTGGGTTTGAAGATTCCCGCCTTCGGTTGGTCAATCGGCGGCAACCCTTTAACTGACGAAGAGAGTCACAGGAAAAAAAAATCCAATTGAAAACCATAGATACTTCTCGAGTATAGAGCGTCATCCCGTCGCCACATTTACCCGCCCGATCCCTTTCCAATTTATTAAACCGAGCTTCGGTAGAGGTAGTAAATACCAAAAATGGAAGTAATTACCGTTGCAAACACAACTCTAAGGCGCGCATCATTGCGGCTGCCTTTTTATTTGCGAATCATCAAAAGGATACACCGATACAATTAATTACTATCCCTGGGGTCGTGAAGATCGGCGCGCCTGAATTAGCAGGCATCAATCCCATCTCTGATTTCTAGTGAGAGGGTCGAGGGAAGAATGAACCTTCTGCAAGCTCGTGGACAGTATGGTTTCAGAAAACGGTTAATTATTTTACGATTAACTACAAGCCAATCGAATGGTTACCAGGCGCCAAGCGAAAGAAGCAGAACGCAAAAAAGCTCCCAGGAGTACTTAAACGAATTTATAACTTCATTCCAATGCGTTCATAAACCATGATAATTGCCATCGTAAAAATCAACATTCTCCTTACTGTGGGTAAATTCGACGCAATTTCATGTGAATTGAGTGGTTCAAGAACTTTACCGCTTTTGGAAATAAATGTATTTATTTGACTTTAGGGCTGGGAATAAATAAGATACGTTCTCGAGTTTCAATTTTGTATAGACAAACTTGGTTTCACAAACAAAAAATCCAAACTTTTTGAAATTTTCTACAATTTAACTCTTTCAATGATAAAGATTAGATATGTGGTGATAAACTCATAAGCCTCAAAGCAATCAACGATTGGCTCAAGGATTTGTTGCCAATCGTTCATAAACAATCTTGAACAGGGAGCATTCAAAGCTTGGAACAACAGGTCTGCTGGGTACCTAGTGAGGTATTGCATGACCTTTTTTCCCTAAACCTGAAGACAAGTTATTCTATAAACAAAAAATAAACATTAACAATTTATTTAATTATTAAAATTCAGTGAATAAGATTTAAACTGAAATTTATATTTTCCAAAGAACATAATCTTGAAAATAAAGTCAGATCTTATTTCTAATAGTGTTTTTCAGACGTTCCTCAAAATTTGATAAACAATATTGGAATTGAAAAAAAAAAAAAGTTACAACTATGACTGTCGATAGTAGTATTTCATGATTTGAAACCGAAAAACTCAACAATACTAACTACAGGTAGGTAGGTACTTACTCTCACTGCAGTCGAGCGGCGATGAATTTTCCCGGATCGCAGAAATTCGGCCTCTCTTTAAATGGCACCCAGTAGCATTGTCTCCCGCTGTAGTCGACATTCCAAGTTGCCATAATTTACATTGCACCCGAACGTCTTTCCTCGGAGCCGCGAACAGAACTCACCATCCTTGGTCGGTTCAACTCCCCAGGACCTTTGCTGGAAGCACCAGGAGAGGTAAAATCAAAGAATTTACCCTGGCTGCAAGCGACGAACCCGGGATAAAAATTCTCTGGAACCGGAGTTTTTGAATGCTGGAAGAAGTATAAGAAGGGAAACGCACTCGAAGTGTGTTGTTCCAACCATGTGTATTATGGCATTATTTATTCAATTCAGCAAGTGTTAAGGTTGCAACACCAATAGAAAGTTTAATTTTAAAAACTGCTTTTAAATTCTAAATAAATGTTAAAAGTTTTAAAACGAAGAGAAGAAAATTCAGGCGTAAAAGCTACATGGCAATGCCAAGGACATGAGCGTCTACCCTTTGTCCCAACAATTCAAAAGTAACAGCAATAAAGTTTTGGAATCAACAACAAACGTCATGGGGATAGAAGAAATAATTCAATGTATGAAGACATGTCCTGCTGGGCCGAAACATGGAGAGGGTACTTTAAGAGTACTTTTAACCTAGAATATGGAAAAAGCTCGGTTAACTATCTTTAGTTAATCCATACCAATCTTCTTACAGCTTAAAAAGTTTTCAAGATTAAATTTATCCAATTCCCAGTCTTGTCATTGTTTAGTAATTTCGCTACCTCAATCCGTCTAAAGCATCAATCGTCGATACCTCTCATGAAGATCGATGCCTATAACTGCTAATTTATGCAACCGAAATCCTTCCCATCGATAGGCCTAAGTACCAGACCAGATATCTTGTTGACGTATTTTTTTCTGCTCTGCATCGTACTTAGCACAATCTGCTGTTCGGGTATTTCGCGATTCGCGATGATACAGACACAATGGGTCGAAAAAATGCGCCAAGATTTGCATAATTCATTGAATAATAATATGGTAATAAATTCCGCTTCTGCGAGTTGTTGTATGAAAGCAAATCCTGGAGCTCGTCGCGGTTTCCTCACACCAAACAAACAACAAACCGACTTGGGATGGCAAAGGTTTCGGTTTGGAGGCGGCAAAGGTTTCGCGGCGTCGTCGATGATGTCGCCAAGACGTTTGGATGTTTCAGGGTGTCGATAGAGCACACAGCTCCCAAGGTTCCGACAATTGGCAGCTGAGAAGCTCCTAAAGGTTCGCGCGCAGCTGTTTCGGGGTTTCTCATACAAAAAAGTATTTCAATCCTTGGGGAAAATGAATCACAACTCAAACTATGACAACTAAAGATTCCGAAAAAAAATCCTGCATCTCTTAAAATTTACATACTTACTTACTTACTTACTAACTTACTTACTTACTTACTTACTTACTTACTTACTTACTTACTTACTTACTTACTTACTTACTTACTTACTTACTTACTTACTTACTTACTTACTTACTTACTTACTTACTTACTTACTTACTTACTTACTTACTTACTTACTTACTTACTTACTTACTTACTTACTTACTTACTTACTTACTTACTTACTTACTTACTTACTTACTTACTTACTTACTTACTTACTTACTTACTTACTTACTTACTTACTTACTTACTTACTTACTTACTTACTTACTTACTTACTTACTTACTTACTTACTTACTTACTTACTTACTTACTTACTTACTTACTTACTTACTTACTTACTTACTTACTAACTTACTTACTCACTTAGTTACTTACTATTTAAGTTCTTATTGAAACTTTCAAGTCCCAAAACAAGTCTTAATGATCTTCTATTCAGCTTCCAACGTTATACAACTTTACAAGGCGCTACTTTTGAATGAAACAATTTTAAGGTGGTTCATAAAACTTCTTAGATACGAAAATTAATTTCTTACTGTAATGAGATAGTGCTATATTATGTTCAGCAATTATGTAGAACAACATAATTGATGAAACTTTGTAGAAGATTTTGAATATCTATCTATTACCGTTTAGGTTTTATGATGATTTTTCGTGTACAAGTTAGGGTGGTCCTATAAAAACAAGTTTTTTTGTTATAACTTTGTTGGGTATGAACTTGTCAAAATCATGTGTTTGGCAAGTATTAAGCAAATTATTATGCGCATCTTTTGTAGCAGAGTTTCCTATACAAGAGCTTTTGTAAACATTTTTAAAGACTAACATAGCCAGAGGAGCACAAATGAAAAAAAAATTGTAGAATTTTTATTATTATTGTATAAAACCAAAAACTGAAAATTGTCAATCTACCCATCAAGAAAGTTTGATTTGTATTTTTCTTAGAAGGAGTTATTACAAATTACAAATTCGGATTGTCACCGTTGCATGCAAGCATACGAACGATAGAAATGTTCATGAAGATTGCAGATCGTCTTTGTATGGAAAACCCCACTTGTAGAGTTAGGAAAACCAATAAAGAAGTGAATGCACGGCTCCACAGTCTTCGAAACATCCTAAAAGAACGTCTGAACTGAACTGAAGCCTAGCTTTATAACAATTTATATAGCTGGTTTCTCGTTTTTCCAACCGTTCCCGATCAGGAGAGCATATCAAAATAAGAACTTAAACACATCTCAACGAGATATTTATATCTTTTTCAGATAGAATATAGTTCTCATAATTTTCGACTCTTAGTTTCTTGAATCTTGGTTATATCTTACTTTGATTGGCATTCATGAATAGGATCGAACTCACCTTCAACGATAAAGAATTTGTTTCAAAAACTGATATAATTTAGCTATGATCGTATAGATTTTTTGATATAATTTGAAATATTTTAACATCCTACTACTACTGAATTACTACTCATTTAGATAGAAAAAAATTAGTATCAACATATCTCATCTTGATATAATTTTGTTATTCCCTCCTGATCGGGTACACAAATTGTAAGCATGTATTCGGAAGAATGTGGAGAAATGAGAAACATAAGTTTACAAGGATTTCGAGAAAACCACCTTAGAAAGTACGAGCGTGTGGTTAATCTGGAGGATGTTTTCAAAAGACTCCTCCTGACATCAGATCCGTACATCTCACTATCCAATAGAAAATGTATGAAATATTAAGAAATCAGCCTTCCTGAACGCAGCCTTCCTGAATGCAGCCTTCATTTAATCCGTGACCCCTAATGCGTTTTTTATTAGTTCATTTCATTCTATCAATACTTTTTTTTTTGTTTTCTACAAATTTAATCATTGATTTCTCATGATAATTTTTTTTGTTTTTTTTTTTAAGTTTTTCATATCTGTTAACTATCATAATGATATAAATGTTACGATGTCTACGGTAATTCTTCACACAATCAAACGTAGTCAAATATAATATAGAAACGTTATATGAAATGTAGCAATTTTGGTCAAGTTCAAATGAGATTAAAAAGCTTTAAACAAAAAACACCTCTCCAGTTTTTTTTATATAATGTAGATTTTAGTATGTTCTTTCAAACAAAACAAAGTTTGAATTTTTTGTTTTGCTCCATTTGAAGTTATGGCTCATACAAAATGGCCATTTTTAACACAAAAATCATGATAACTGCGAATCAAAAACAGATATTTGAAATATGTTTGCTACAAAAGATACGCATAATAATTTGCTAAATACTTGCCAAACACATGATTTGGATAAATTCATATTCAACAAAGTTATAACAAAAAAAACTTGTTTTTATAGGACCACCCTAACTTGTACACGAAAAATCATCATAAAACCTAAACGGTAATAGACAGATATTCAAAATCTTCTACGAAGTTTTATCAATTATGTTGTTCTACATAATTGCTGAACATAATATAGTACTATCTCATTCCAGTAAGAAATTATTTTTCGTATCTACTATCTTCTGTATATGGTGTCACCATGATGCCACGCGTCGGATTCCAAACTCGACAAATTGCTCAATAGCATCTTTCCTACATTTCCTATATATATCGCATCAGAATGGTCACTCAATTACCAAATTATTTATTGAAAAAAAAACTTGCCCGGCTTGGGGATCGAACCCCGACCCTCGTGGTGAGAATCGAACACGCTACCACAAGACCACGCCTAGATGTTTTTCTAACTGAAACTAAAACTCGAAGTGGTGATTTGATTTTGAAAGCACATCAGTGCACTTTTTGTGACTCACCAAATCCCGTTTTGAGCGCTTTTGTGCCCTTTATGTGACTGGCAAAATCCCATTTTGAGCACTTTTGTGCCCTTTATGTGACTTAAGTCCCGTATAACGTACATATAAATCACTTTTTCAAATTCAAGTTCGTTAATAAGTACATATAGGGAATTGGGCAAAACAAGGTACATACAACGTACATATTGATAACTTTCGAAACTTTCAAGTTCATTAATGAGTACATAAGGTTCACTAAAGGGAATTGGGCAGTTGATTCTCTTTGTCAGCCAATATTTAACTTCCAATGCCTTCAATCAAGTGAATATTTGACTTTTGGTTGCTTGGGATTGACGCCTCATTAACAGTGATAAATACCACTCTTAAAAAAGTTGGCCCATTTTTGAAGCCTTATATCTTCTTTATCGGAACTCTAATCGAAGTGCAGTCTTCGGATAAAATATTTATTATAATTTGGGCTTTGAGAAAATTTGTTTTTAAAAGAAATCGGTCGAAGGGAATCAAAGTTATTGATGCAAAACTGATTTTTGATATTTTTCCAGAACAAAATGTATCAAAATCCCATACAAATTTCAGGCCCGTTGAGCGACACCTTCCCGTGATCCGATCTGGCCAAAATTTGGCATGTGATCTTGTACTAGGCCTAGGATTAATTAAAGCATGCAGCGCATAACTGTTTCAAAAGTCGGGTCATTCGGGGCACTCTAATTACACACATTATGCTTCAATTGGGCAATAAAACTGTCCATATTACCTGTTCACTTTTTTAGAGATTTTGCCAACGGGGTTTTAAAGAGATACGAGCAATTGATTTCAGATTTAAAATTTTGTATCAGGGGTCAGCGAAAGAGTCGTCCATACAATACAAATACTGTTTTAGCGATATTTACGTTACCATACATTGGATTTTGATGAAAATTTACATATGAGAGTTTGGAGACTTGAGCAACCGAGTTCAAGAGTTAAATTTTGGGTCAGGCTATTTCGGTGAAAATAAGGCTATTTCGGTGAAAATCTTGGCCACACATGCTTTAGACTTTTTGTTGGGGATTTAAGACTTAAAAATTATAATCGAGTTCCCGAGATATTTGGATTTTCGTTAGTGTTGATTGAAATCCACTCGAAAAATATTCTTAAAAGAAATGTTATTTGTGAATTTGAAAATGAATTATAAAATTAACGCTGACTAAAAAATTTGCATAAAATAAATTAAATCGAATAAAAAAATGTATTTTTTATCACTTTGAAGATTAAAAATTATCGTACTATTCTATATTTTACTTATCAGTTTTTAATCTATTCTCGTTTTTGGAATCATTTTTGCTGTTGATTTCTGAAATATGAATCTTAAAAACAACAATAAATTTAGAATTTTTATTCAATATGAAATAAGATTTATTTTTTGAAATGCTTTCCAAATTACATTTAGCTGATATTTCAGCATCAAATAATGATTAAAGAAAATAAAATTAAGAATTTATAGTTCAAACCCACATACAGAAGTTCAATTTGTCAGTTTGTTCAACTTGTCACTTAAATAAGCCAGATAAAAATATCTGAATGCCTTTTTAAAATTAAATTTTGATTTTTTTTTCATGTAAGCATTCTGTACTAATGGCTTTATAAATGAATAAACTTAAACAAAATTATGCACTTAAAATATTATTTACAGATCAATTATGCATGTATGTTCTTAGTCAGAGTTTTAACACTGTTGTCGATTTGGAAATTCAACAAAACTTATGTTCATAAAAACACCTTATTTCATAAGTTAGTTTTCTGTTATAAAACCGAAAACATTGAACATTTGGGAGCTGTGAACAGAAACTCTTATTCTTCCATTGCGACCGTCAAAAATTTGTTCAACTTATTTCGTGAAGCTTTCATGTCATAACATTGCTCGGAAAAATATTCCACAATCGGTTGGTTGAGAACCATTGCGGAATGATCTTGAAAAGTAAACAAACCCCAATATGTATAGCTTTCCAAGTTTCCTCTGGTCGAGTTCGAATTTGCTTTATTGCCCTTTGAAGCTCGTATTGTAAGCTCTCCCAACAAACAGTGCTGCATTGGCGTTGTTTTTTATTTTCCCAAAGTTTAAATTGCAAATGTAGGCCTCATTGTGCTCCATTCCTGCCATATGCACTAGAAGGCACATGCATACATAGATGCCCCCAAACTGTCCCCTCTAATCTGACCCCCACATGGCATGGGTTTCCTTTTAGCAGAAGGAGAGAAAAAACAGCAAAAACAACTAACAGAGCATAGGTTTATTGTGTGGTTGATTCCGAATACACAGGCGCCTTGTCACATTTAATCAGCTGCTGCATGTACAGTAATTTATTAAACACCGATATTGGTGACATTTATGAATGCTAATGTAATTGAATTGTTTATTTATCTTTTCTTGCGGGAACGAATGAGCGGGTGAGCTGAGCGTGTGTATATCTCTGGGTGCTGATCGTCCTTCGGAATCGCGGAAATGTGATTGTTTATAAAAAAAATGCTGATGCATGTTTTGATCTGCGAATTATCTGTAGGACCTGTGCCCAACAGTGATGTTTATGAATTGATTGTTTATCAATTCCAAAAGACATACCCCTGTTAAATAGCTCATAGCTTTTTGTAAAATAAGATACAAAGCTACGGTCGTTAACAAAGTTGTTCAGCGAAAAATTCCTTTGGAAAATTTAAAAATTGGCAGAAAAACCATTAGCAGACTCGGTTCCACAGAAGAAATAATTGAGAATTGGGTTTGAGAAATTCAAAAATGAGCTCAAATCGACTCAGTCTAGTGTGCATACTTTTAACCAAAAATGCTAGGAACAATAAGAGAACGATGTTGTTATGGTTTTCCATGGATTTCATGCTGCATAAACAAATCAAACTGGACAGAAGAGTTGTCGTAGTCAGGGTGACAAACACAAATAGGAGAATACGACGAAAAATTAACCTGAATAGACATGAATTCATGATACATGGGGATGTCAGGTCAGGTCAGGTCAGTACGTAATAAAATCGGAGGCTGGTTTTCCAGGCTTTTGAATAGCAATAACTCTCACTTGTGTCCAATCTTCAGGAACAATGTTCTTCAGCATGTTTAATTTTATTATATGACCCATTCCAAGCGCCTCTCAACTGGCGGTTATTTCTCGAGCGTCACTTTCCATCAAAAGATATTCAGTTTCCTTTTTTAGAATTGAGTGTGTTGTCGTTGAAATTTAAAAATTTAGTATGAAAATAAACTAAATTCAGCAATTATTCTTTATTTGAATTATAAATTTGTCAAAAATCTTGCTTTATAAAAAAACTATTGCAAAATGATTGTAAAAAGCCATTTTTTAAATGAAATATGAAATTAAAATTAAAATAAAATAAAATTTTTTTCGCTTGTTTTTGGTTTTATTTGCAATCTTCATTCAAAGCAATGAGCCCTAGTTGATTTTTGTTCGGCAGAAGTGTGTTATTCGTTATGAAATTATTGATTTTCGGAGCGAAGTCATGATAATTTGTTGAAAAAGTTCTCGAATTGACCGCTGGGTGGCGCTTAAGCATTTAACTTCCAATTTCATTGGTCTGTTTAGTTGCTAAACTATCATCAAACTTTTTATCAAAATTTGTTAAAATTTCTTCGAATTTTGCGAAAGTTATGATAGATGTTACTTTGATTTATCGGCCTAGCGGTGAAAAGTGATGTCCTTTTTAGTAGGGACATCTAAAGATTATGAAATTTTTATATAGATGGATAGAAGGTTAGAAGAAATGAAAGATGGTGAAAATGAGCGGGTAGAATTTGTCTAGAAGCATTACCATCACATACCAAATTTTTTGTTCCTCAAGAGCCTACTACTATGAAGTGGTAGATACGGATAGAGTTGCATCTACCACCACACATTAGTAGGCTTAGCGTGGTCCGCCCCACAAGCGAGAACTTGTAGTGCGGACGAACAAAAAGATGGTATGTGATCGCTCAGATAAGCTCCCTTTAACTCAGAAACGCATCTATCGATGTTTAAGTCTTCTCAGTTTGTTATCTTCGCATTCGTTACATGCGGGGTTTGCATGCGAAACGGTTATGATAGATTTAATACATTCCCGACGAGTAATTTGAGTAATTAAGGTAATAAATATCCTTTATACTAAACTAGTTTGATTAAAATGATTATGAATTTTGTATTCATTCATTCATATTTTAAGACATTATTTATGAAACTGAATAATTTAAATGATATTTCAACATGGGTCCTCGGAATGGCTGCAAATGCGCCGTAGAAATTACATAGAGTGAAATAGTTCTCAACTTGATATACACGGAAATAAATAAAATAAAAAAAAATACTACCTACTTAAAAATGTTTTTAAAATGCTGAAGGAAAGTTTTGTTTGTAGATTTTGTGGTGTATGATTGTGACCAGGGGCTCTCGTTCAGTCCTAAAGGTATTTAAAATGCAATATTTAGCAATTGAAAAACTTTTTAAGAAAAACCAATCAACATATGAATATAACAATGTTGATTCATTATTTTTGTTTTCGCAGTTTTCCGTCGCACGACATAACTTGATACACATAATTCCTTAAAAATTCACTCGGTCATTGACAACCGTTCTCCAATTTCTTTGATGTTGATTCAATTACCATCTTATCAGATAAATATACGATTGGAAATACCTGTTTTATAACAATAAATAAGTAAATATATAATTTCAAGATATTATTTAATTTTTTTTTTCGAGAATTGAATAAAACGGAACTATAAATAAAAATTGTTGATTTAAAATTCATGTTGAGACATGGTTTAGAGTTTGGTATAGTTTTTATTTTATTTTCATAGTAATCCGTCTCACGATATAACTTGACGAACATCATTCCTGAAATTCATCCGTTCTCCAATTTCTCATCTTTATTTTTCTTATAAGCAGCACAATTTTCCATGGGCGCACGGTTTCATGCCATTCATCTAAAATCAACTTTTTTGCATGCTAAAGGTAAATAATAACGGCATTTATAGATTAGAAAACAAATTTGTGTTACATACATGGTTCTTCGCTATGCGTGCACGGAATCACCTGATTTCTAGTTTGGTATAGTTAAGATTTGTCAGAATACTTTTTCCAAAAAAATGCAATATTTGATGAAAATGCGGCGAATCCGTGCACCCATAGTGATTTTATTTAGAGATGTTTACACATTACAAAAAGATACTATCTTATTCTACTTTTGAACACAGCCTTAGAAATATTAAAATCAAAGTAACTAACTATTTCATTGAAACGAGCACAACGTGTATCCAAAGAGTTGTTTTGTCCGTATCGGGTTCGTCTAGTAGTAAGTCTGAGGAATTCCTGCGTCCGAGTTGATCTTACAGGAGCCTTAAACGGAAGTAACGACAACAATTCTGGGCAGTCTACATTATTCTGTAGAATATCAAAGATCGTAGTAGGAGAATGCGCCTTGATGCCAGCGTCGGTAGATTCAGCAACAAGCAGCGCTGTTCGTAGGGCGGGAGGTTCAAGGCGTCGTTCCATGGTATCTGGCGCAGAGCGTATCTGAGGAAGCATCGTTGTACTCTTTCGATCCGGTTTGCCTGTACAACCTGGTATGGAGCCCAGAATTGCACTCCGTAATCGACAATGCTGCGTACAAGAGAACAATAAACTGCTTTTAGGCTGTAGTAGTCGTTGAAGAATTGCGTGTTTCGTCGTATGAAGTCAAGAACAGCAAAGCCCTTAGCTGTTGTAGTCGAGATATGCTGCGAAAAAGTGAGCTTGGTGTCCAAAATTATGCCAAGGTCCTTGGCGATGGATTTGCGGCTTAAAGTAGTCGATGACATTTTGTAATCAAAGTTCAAAGGTTGACGTTTACGAGAGAAAGATATGACACTACATTTGGAAATATTAGGAGCCATACCATTCTGATGACACCGCGTTAGAATTGAATCGATGTCTTTTTGGAGTGCACAGCAGCCAACTAGTGAAGCTATGGTACGAAAAATTTTTAGATCGTCGGCGTACAACAACTTCTCCGATTCAATGATAGCGCATAGATCGTTGATAAAAAGAACCCAGAACTCCAGAAGTGATTTGAATAGGCGTCGAGTTCACGTTATTTAGTCGTACGTAAGCAGTCCGGTCTACGAGATAAGAGTTGATCCATTTGCAAAGCCAATCAGGTAATAATATCCGACGCATTTTTTCAATGACAAATTTGTGCGGTACTCTATCAAAAGCCTTGCTCAAGTCTACATAAACTGCACCGACTTGTTGACGTTTATCCAGCCCTCTTCGAAACGTACGTCATAAGATTGGTGGTCGTAGATCTACGTTTCATGAATCCATGTTAATTTTCAGAAATACAGTGGTGCACCGATTGATAAAATACGTCATAAACGAGGCTCTGGAATACCTTAGGCAAAGAGCTTAGAATCGAAATCGGTAGTTTTCCACTCGATGCAAGTCGCCGGATTTGAGGATTGGAGTGATCGATGCGATTTTCCATGCGGTGGGAAAAGTACATACCTTCCGTTAACGATTGGTTAAAGATGATCGAAATTGGTACGGATAACGGATCGGCGCATTTCTTAACCAGAATTGGAGGAATGCCATCTGGTCCAGGTCCTTTTGTTTCATCTAACGTAGACAGCTTCCGGAAAACGTCGTTCGAGGAGAAATTCAGCAGAGGAAGGTTGAAGTCACGATTCGGCAAGCTACTTAAGTATGATTCGCATAAAGGTGGTGAGTTTGTGCTAAGAACACTCTGAAAGAATGTCGAGAATTGGATTGCAACAGCATTTGGCGTTTCGGCAGTTCCATCGTTGTAGGTGGTCACTTGAGGTATACTCTGAGTACCCTTTCTTTGTCGAATGTATGTTCAAAAAGATAAGGGGTCGGTGCGAGCGTTATCCTGAATGCGATTGATGTAGTCACAGAAACTTGTCTTGTGTAAAGTGTTGTAGACGCTCTCTTAGTTACGTACCTCAAGAGACACGGTCATATCATGGCCGTTGCGGAACCTTTTTTTCGCTTTCCTCAAACGATTGCGAAGGTTACGAAGTTCGGGGTTTAGCCAAGGTTGACTTACTCCAATACGTGAACATCGTTTTTTAAAAGGAACAATAGCTCGGAATACTTCATTCAATTTTCCATAAAAAGCTTCTACCACATGATCGATTGAACCATATAAAATACTTGGCCAATCAACAGCAGCTAAAAACTCATTCAGAGAGTCAAAATCGCAACGTTTGAAGTCGAAAACCACCTCAAAATTCATCTTCAAACATATCAATCATCATAATCATCATAAAAACAGGAGGATGATGTAAAAACTATGAAGAACCCTGTATGTAACACATATTTTCTTTAGAATCTGTAAATCTCTTTATTTTTTACCTATAGCATGCAAAAAAGTAAATTTTTGAAAAATGGCAGTGAATCCGTGCACCCATGGTAAATTGCTGTACTTATAGAAAAATTAGGCTTTAAAACCTACAATATCAGGAATGATTTATGAGATACTTGTGAAAAACTTCAGAGCGGTGGGTACTAGAGAATATCTTCTACGACAAAATTCAAGTGAAACTGTGCACCCGGTCAAAACCCATAACCGTTTAACATAACTTTCTAATAGTATTGGTATTGTATTTTGATTTTTTGATTATTATTTGAAATAATCATTTTATGACATACACGCATTCGTCATCTATACCAAAATGAGGTGATTCCGTGCACCCATGGTGAAAAAATATTTCCATTTTATAACAAAAATATGATCGAAAAAGTAACAAAATATTATCAAAAGAAAATTGTTGAAAATATTCTGTTATAAAAAATTTTCCCTTTTCCAGTCATTTTGACTGGTCACAGTCCGAATAGGTATATTCAATTTGCCGGTCCTTCTAGTGTTAAAGGATCGAAGGCTTTTGAAATAATCTTTTTTTTTTCCTTTCCTTTGCAATTAAACATTAAAAATATTTAGAAACACATTTCAACGCTTTTAAGAATATATATTTCCTAGTATTAGGTTGTTTTCTAGATAATATTCACATGATCGCACAAAAAATAATTCGAATAAAATTTATGTGCTCAGTGTTGCAAACCTTATTTCCTTATATGAGCCTTTTTGATTCATTGTCCTTAAGTTTTTTGTAATAAATGGATCGATTTAACCAAATCACATTATTTGTTGACTTTTTTTTAGCATTTTTAGTAAACGTAGCATTAATTTTAAGATTCTACCTTGATTTATTATTTATTTATATAGTATTCCGTCTCACGACATAACTTGACGAACATAATTCCTAAAATTCACTCGGTCCATGGCAACCGTTCTCTAAATTCTCGGGCACCCCACGTTCGCCAGATCACGCTCCACTTGGTCTGACAACCTCGCTCGTTGCGCCCCCGCTCGTCTTGTTCCTACCGGATTCGTAGCGAACACCTGTTTTGCAGGACAGTCGTCCGGCATTCTCGCAACATGTCCCGCCCAGCGTATCCGGCCAGCTTTCACCACCTTCTGGATACTGGGTTCGCCGTAGACTCGCGCGGGCTCGTGGTTCATCCTTCGCCTCCACACTCCGTTCTCCTGTACGCCGCCAAAGATGGTTCTTAACACTCGTCGCTCGAATACTCCGAGTGTACGCAAGTCCTCCTCGAGCAATATCCATGTCTCGTGCCCGTAGAGAACAACCGGTCTAATAAGCGTCGTATACAGGTTACACTTTGTGCGAGGGCTAATTCTTCTCGACCGCAGTTGCTTTTGGAGTCCATAGTAGGCACGACTTCCGCTGATAATTCGCCTCCGGATCTCACGGCTGGTGTCATTGTCTGCGGTCACCAGTGAGCCGAGATAGACAAAGTCTTCGACTATCTCCAGCTCGTCGCCGTCGATCGTGACCTTGTTATTACTGGACAAGCGGGTTCGGTCGGTCTCGGTACCGCAGGCCAGCATGTACTTCGTCTTGGACGTATTAATCATCAACCCAATCCTTTCTGATTCGCGTTTCAGTTTGCGGTAGATGTCTTCCACCGCCGCAGATGATCTGCCGACTATATCAATGTCATCGGCAAAGCAGATAAGTTGACTGGATCTGTTGAAAATCGTGCCCCGAATTTCGCCCACCGCTCGTCGAATAACGCCTTCTAGCGCCACGTTGAACATCATGCAGGATAGACCATCACCTTGTCGAAGCCCCCTGCTCGATTCGAATGAACTCGACAATTCACCCGAAATCCGCACACAGGACTGCGTTCCATCCATCGTCGCCTTGATCAGTCTGATTAGCTTCCCGGAGAAGCCGTTCTCGTCCATAATTTTCCATAGCTCGTTACGGTCGATCGTGTCGTATGCGGCTTTGAAGTCGATGAATAGATGGTGCGTAGGGACTTGGTGTTCCGGGCATTTTTGGAGGATTTGCCGTAATGTGAATATCTGGTCCGTCGTTGACCGTCCCTTTATGATGGAGTCCGGCCTGATGACTTCCCACGAATCTATTTGCTTGTGGCGTTAGGCGGCGGAGTAGGATTCGGGACAACACTTTGTAGGCGGCATTGAGGACAGTGATCGCTCGGTAGTTCTCACAGTCCAATTTGTCGCCCTTCTTGTAGATGGGGCATATTACCCCCTCCTTCCACTCCTCCGGTAGCTGTCCTATGTCCCAGATCCGGACTATCAACCGGTGTAGGCAATCGGTCAACTTGTCCGGGCCCATTTTGATGAGTTCAGCTGCGATACCATCCTTCCCAGCCGACTTGTTTCTATTCCGCTGTGGGGAGTGGCTCCTCTTCGTCGTTGGCTACGCCGGCGATGTACCTTCCCCCACCGTCTTGATCTCCTGCATGTGCGCCGTTCAGGTGTTCATCGAAGTGCTGCTTCCACCTTTTGATCACCTCACGATTGTCCGTCAGGATACCCCCGTCCTTATCCCGGCACATTTCGGCTTGCGGCACGAAGCCTTTGCGGGATGCGTTGAGTTTCTGATAGAACTTTCGTGTTTCTTGGGAACGATGCAGCTGCTCCAGCTCCTCGAGCTCCTCCTCCTCCAGGCGGCGCTTTTTCTCCTGGAAAAGTCGGACTCGCTGCCTCTTCCGCTGTCGGTGATTTTCCACATTTCGACGGGTGCCTCTTTGCACTACTGCCGCCCGCGCGGCATTCTCTTCGTCCATCACCCTCCTACACTCCTTGTCGAACCAGTCGTTCCGTCGAGTTCGCTCCACATAACCGATGACGTTCTCCGCAGCACTGTTGATGGCTGTTTTGATGGTATCCCAACAGTCCTCGAGAGGGGCTTCGTCAAGCTCGCCCTCTGCCGGCAGCGCTGCTTCGACCGATTGCGCGTAGTCTGCCGCGACCTCAGGTTGCTTCAGTTGCGCTATATTTAACCTAGGCGGGCGCCGGTTTCGCGTGTTGTTCACTACGGAGAGTTTTGGGCGCATCTTCACCATCACCAGATAATGGTCCGACTCGATGTTGGCGCCCCGACAGGATCTGACGTCGATGATGTCCGAAAAGTGCCGGCTGTCGATCAAAACGTGGTCGATCTGTGATTGAGTTTGGTACGGTGATCTCCAGGTGTACTTGTGTGGGAGGCGGTGCTGAAAAAAGGTACTACGTACGGCCATTCGTTTGGAGGCGGCGAAATCAATGAGTCTGAGGCCGCTTTCGTTGGTCAGCTGGTGCGCGCTGAACCTTCCAATTGTCGGTTTAAATTCCTCCTCCTGGCCGACCTGAGCATTGAAATCCCCGATGACGATCTTGATATCATGTTTTGGGCAACGGTCGTATTCACGCTCCAGCTGCGCGTAGAATTCGTCTTTGTCGTCACCGGTACTTCCGAGGTGAGGGCTGTGCACGTTGATGATGCTGATGTTGAAGAACCGGCCCTTGATTCTCAACCGGCACATTCGTGAGTTGATCGGCCACCACCCGATCACGCGCTTTTGCATCTTTCCCATCACTATAAAAGCTGTTCCAAGCTCGTGTGTGTTGCCGCAGCTCTGGTAGATGGCACGACCATCTGGATACGTTCATACCGTGGAGCCCTTCCAGCATACCTCCTGCAGCGCTACGATGTCGAATTTGCGGCTCTTCAATTCGTTGGAGAGCACGTGGGTACTGCCCACAAAATTTAGAGATCGGCAGTTCCATGTTCCAAGTTTCCAATCGCTAGTCCCTTTTCGTCGCGTGGGTCTTTGCCGATTTCCATCCGAAATTTGTTGTTCGTTATTCGTTGCTTATGTTTTTTATAGTCACAGGCTCGCAAGGCCCGCAGCTAACCCCACTATCTCGCAGGAGGACCGTCGTGATGTTGCTGTTTTGGGTCCCGAACACCACCAGGACGTTGTTGCACTCCGCACGCCGCCCCTAACATGGAGAACAGACGCGTACGAAGCCCCCTAACTCATTCTGAAGCGACCAAAGCATCCACCGGGGTTGGGTACCCGATCTCCGCTAAGGTTGCTCGCACCCCAGCTAGTACCACGGGGAGGTAGAGAATCGGAGTTGCAGACAAGAGGTGATATGACCACTACCCGAAGGTTGGGTGTATGGGGTCTCGAGTTGCACATTGTCTACTTCACTAGCCACAAGACTCATTCAGAGAGTCGAAATCGCAACGTTTGAAGTCGAAAACCATCTCAAAATTCATCTTTAAACATAGTAATCATCATAATCATCATAAAAACAGGAGGATCATGTAAGAACCATGAAGAACCATCTATGTAACACATATTTTCTTTCGAATCTGTAAATCTCCTTTTTTTTTACCTATAGCCTGCAAAAAAGTAAATTTTTGAAAAATGGCAGTGAATCCGTGCACCCATGGTATATTCCTCTACTTATAGAAAAATTAGGCTTTAAAACCTACAATATCAGGAATGATTTATGAGATACTTGTGAAAAACTTCAGAGCGGTGGGTACTAGAGAATATCTTCTACGACAAAATTCAAGTGAAACTGTGCACCCATGGTCAAAACCCATAACCGTTTAACATAACTTTCTAATAGTATTGGTATTGTATTTTGATTTTTTGATTATTATTTGAAATAATCATTTTATGACATACACGCATTCGTCATCTATACCAAAATGAGGTGATTCCGTACACCCATGGTGAAAAAATATTTCCATTTTATTACAAAAATATGATCGAATAAGTAACAAAATATTATCAAATAAAAAAAATTGAAAATATTCTGTTATAAAAAATTTCCCCTTTACCAGTCATTTTGACTGGTCACGGTCCGAATAGGTATATTCAATTTGCCGGTCCTTCTAGCTTTAAAAGATCGAAGGCTTTTGAAATAATCTTTTTTTTCCTTTCCTTTGCAATTAACCCTTCGTTTCATGAAGTAACAAATTTGCAACAATTAATGTATGGAAAAAGTGAAAAATCGTATTTTATTTTAATTTTTTTTCTTGATGTACTCATCATTTCCAACTGTAAAAAATGATTTTTAAGGAAAAATAAAAAATCATGAAATGAAGGGTTAAACATTAAAAATATTCAGAAACACATTTCAACGCTTTTAAGAATGTATATTTCCTAGTATTAGATTGTTTTCTAGATAATATTCACATGATCACACAAAAAAATTCGAATAAAATTTATGTGCTCAGTGTTGCAAACCTTATTTCCTTATATGAGCCTTTTTGATTCAATGTCCTTAAGTTTTTTGTAATAAATGGAACGATTTAATTACCAAATCACATTATTTGTTGAGTTTTTTTCTAGCATTTTTAGTAAACTAAAACAGCGATTTGTTGGTTGGAATAAATGAATACTGTTCCGAAATTTTCATTAAATTTGACCGAATAAAAGAGCAGAAAAGTACGATTTTGTAAAAAAAAAATCACAAAAGTTGAAAAAGTAGCACGCTTTTGCTTATATTTTGATAACTATTCGTTCAATTTAAATACTTCTGATTTCATATTGTAGCGATTTAAATATTGAATTTAGAGGTATATTTTTTCACTGAGCGATATGAACTGATAAATTTACAGACAGTTTACCAAAAACGCTATGCATCATGCAAATATCAAATGCACTTATGAGTGTGGTGGAATACTTTTATTGAAAAAACCAGAGCAATAGGACATTATTTATGCTTTTTATCATTGTTAATTTGAATCTGAATTTTAATGTTTGTACAATTTTTACCATTTACATTTATTTGTACCAAATTTATTTGTGGGGTTAAAAATCATTCTGTTAATTTTGGTCCAACCCAAAATATTAAATATTCGGTATTTCCAAAATAAAAGTTTAGTCAAACGTTTATTGTAACGCATCCAAATTAAAACATCCACCGAGCTTTAGAATCAATTTTACCGATCATAATCTTCAACCACTCTGAACGATTAAGCACTGGAAAAGTTCTTAATGGAAAAATTATGCAGATGATCGCACAGTCTAGATCGGTATGGATCATAAAACTCATATCGAAAGCACGAGGCGCTATCCACAACTGTGCATATGAATGAACTTGTAGACGTTCCGACAACAATAGACCGCCTACGAATTCCGGTGAATCCTCTTTACTTCATTCGTTGTTTGTTATCTATCGTATTTATCTGAACAACAAAAATTGAAGAAAAAAAAAACTAATCGTACGTGATGATCGACGGTCGATCAGAGCGAAAGCATAAACGTAGAAGTGCGTTCTTCTAAGCTGTTTTTTTATGAACATGTGGCACTTGCTGGATGGCGCTTCAGACAAACCCAGATCAAAGGTTCCGAAAGGCAACCGGAACAATCACCCAGTCGTTTGACCCGTTTCTAATCCTATGAAGCACGTGATCAGTTTCCATCCGGAAGAGAAACCCTGTTGGGTAATTGAACGTGTGCCAGAACTTCCGTTTGGTAATTTGTGTGAAAAGAATCTTAATAAAGTCATTGAAGAAGAAATGTACGCTGTTGTAGGGACTACTTAAGGTAAGTATGCTTCATTCTAAAACTGAAGCCTTGATATTGATCGTAAAAGCACACCTCATTGTTTGAGACCAAGATAATTGTTCGATTTTTATTATTATTTGTTAAGAGGAAACCTTCGGTTTGCTCAATGGTCACAAATTGTGATACCTTTTAAGCCTCGAACAGAAACACTCAATGGAGCTCGATAAGTTGGTTTTGACCAAGAACACAAATTGAATGGACCTACAACGAGCAATTGAAAAAATCGGAATCAACTCTATTCTCTACAAAGCTTTACGCTGTACCTACATTAAAAGCCGGGCATCCATGATTGCGTGTGACTGATTGAGAAGTTTGCACTTCAAAGTCACTCGCAAAGCCGGGATCATTCAATGTTGGGGTGAGTCATAGACGATAAAATTGAATTGAAAATAACATGAATGAATGGTTTTGACTCAGTTTTTGTTGGTTGAAGGGCAACGAAGAATGAAATTACTGGAGATGTTAAGTCATCGTTAGAATCGAAATACCATTTTTTGAGAGCAGATGTTCGTCTTATATATGAAGAATGATTAAGTTTATAAGTGCTATTCTAACAAATCGGTACCAGTTATAACGGGAGCCAATTTCAAACACAGCAGATTGCAAAATGTGGTTGGTCACCTTCCTGCATTTGACTTTCACTTTTGTTTCCCTGCAATCGTTTGCAAACGTCAAAATAATTACCATCGACCAGGACCATATGACCCGCATTGTCACCAACCCGAAGTGAGGGGCCTAACGCTTTATGTCACCCTAATGGCCTAGCTCGTCGGTCGATTCGAACGAAAACTAAATAAACCAAATGCGCATACAAAATAGTTATCCCCATCGGAGCCCTTGTGGGCATCATTGATTTGTGTGCATGTTGTTTTTATGTTTTTCCATGTAGCACTGGTTTATTTTTAGTTGGTTGACTGTTAGTTTTGCTACATTTCGCACGATCTCTTTGGCTAACCAAGGAACAGTCGCGTGGAAACTAGGTCATCTTGGTTTGGAGGAAAACAGCAAAAAAAAAAAACAACTGATTCGAGCTCGTCTTATGCTTGTTGCAGCCAGCTCACCCACAATAAGGCTTGGGGCAGAAGCACAAACGTTATGCTGGAGTTACTTATGAGTTCTTGTCGTTTGGTTTGTCTGTTCTTTAAATCTTCAACGGACAGCTGAAAAAACTTCTGAGTCGTGTCGTGAACTATTGAAAGAATGCTTTCTCGAAGAGTTGTTGAAATCGAGAGTTCAAGGTTAAATCGTCAAGTTTTTCAAACTCATGGAAAAAGTTTGAAGCAATCAACTGCTTTCTAATTAAAGAATAAATATAATTGAAAAAACGAATATTCAAATCAAAGAAAATTTGATTTATAAACACAGCAAAAAAAATGTACCGTGCCTGATGTAATTTTTGGAGATGTAAGCCAATCAATGTATTTTCAAAGATTTTTTATTTAATATGACATTGAAACTCTGTACAAGACTGGAATAGGTCACATAGTGTTAAATCGCAACATTATATGCAATATAACATCACGTAGACAATGTTTGTCTGATTTGACATTTAAACCAATTTAAATATCAAAAAGTTAGAAGGACATTGCGGAGCAGTCATATAAATTTTCATAAAAAAATCATAGTAAAACCATAGATCCTAATTGTTTGAAAGAATTGAGCTCCAATAGGCGATCGAAGCGGTGCCGAATTTTGGTAATGGTTTTCCTCTTGTGCAAGTGGGATGCAGCTAAAAATTTCACCCAACATTTGACAAATCTTTCGGGTTTTCCTTAAGAAGAGAAAAATATCTTTTAGCTGTTTAAAAATTAGCTTAGCTTAGCTTAGCTTGATCGACTACTCACATCCACCTTAAGTCATTGAACCCGAAATACCACTTTAAACTATTACTGAAACTGACTTGATACTTTTGTGTTCGACTATATTCGGTCATTATTAATACTTAAACATTTCAGATTCCATAACCGCAGACGTAGCTAATTAGAACGAATTCCACATCGCCAGTGGTTGCTACTCCGTGATTGACCGAGGCTATATTTTTGTCCAGAGGTCAAAAAAATCGTGTCTGGATTGACAGCATATTCTCAATGAACAAAACTTATGCTCTCTCTTTATAGATAGAAAGGAAAATAAGAGACAAGGATGAAAGAAAACAAAATTATGCTTTAGGACCGGGGTCACCTCTGCATCCTAGCAAAACAATTTTGGTTTGGATGTGGGTAAAAGGGATATGATCAGGAAATACTTTTGACTAGTGTAAAGATCTTATTTTCGAAACCTATTTCCCTATGCTTCTAGTGTTTAGTATAGGGGAGAATGAGGATACTTGATCCCTGGGGATACTTGATTCCTTAGCTATATCTCGAAACTGGAATGTCTTACAAAGATCAAATGTTCTAGAAAAATGTGCCAAAATGAGCAAAATAACAATGCTTGTAGTTTAAAATTAAAAAAAAAAATAAATGTTTGAGTAATTGAACTTTGTTTGAAAAATTTCACTAAATGTAACTTGAAGATCTTTTTTCATCACTTTAAAATGTTCCTTACATGGGAAAATTATGAAAAAAAAAATTGTTCCAATGTATCAATCGTTCGAGCGTAAAATGGACTTCATAATGCCATATTTTCAAAGCAATGGAAAACTCTCAATTTTTTTCAGAAAAAGTTTTCTAAAATGTTGATTATGGGTACAATTGATCCTCTAGAGTTGGGTACAATTGATCCCCCTTCCAAACGGCATATTCTTCTTCTGAATTGATCGATATGATTGCTGATTACGAAATTACTAATATTTATCCAAAAACTAATATTTATCAAACAATTGTCTGAAAAAAAGAGCAAAAATAATTAACTTTCTTTTAATTATAAAAAATAGCGCCTTTAAGTATGCAATGTTATTAGCGTTGAGACAAAGTTATAGAATTTTCTTGTTATGTCTGCTTTAAATTGTGAAATGAGAACAAACATGACCAAAATAGTCAATTAACATTCTGTCTTGGGGTTTTGTTTGATTTTTATTCAAGGATCAGGGCTTCCGGAATAAAAGATCAAGTCTCGTTGAATAGGGGATCAAGTCTCCCCTAACTTCAGAAAAATCGCAATTTTTTTACTCCCACGAAAATGCTTCTAGTTCATCAACGGGTTCAAGTATCGTTCTAATTTTTGGAGCATAGAAACTTGAAGTTACAAGCTGTCAGAAAATGTCAAAGACGGTGATTTGCTAAATTTTTCCAAAAAGATATGGTGAAAATAAGAAAAGGGGATCAAGTATCCCCACTCTCCCCTAAGGATCTTTTTTTTTTTAAATCCAAAAAGAATGTGATTGCCACTGTTATGATAACTAATAAGGAATTGATTTTTTTCATGTGTAATTAAATTAGCTGTTTCTTTAGTCCGTTGACGTATAAATAACATTTTCCTGATTAAGAATAAAACAATTGTCTAAAATTCGGCTGAACGCCATCTATCCAGAAAAGGTATTGTAACGTGTAAATCACCCTGACAGGTAATGAAGTCGCATGAGATTTTTTCTCTTAATCTCCTGAGCTCTCTGCTGAAACTTCTGTGCTTCAGATGAGGTCATATTCATATTTATCAGAGGTTTAAATTTACATACTTTTTTGCATCTGATTCTTTTACTTTAGGTAAGAAAAATAATAAACTTTCGATATCTTGAGACTTGGATTGATTGTATCAAATTCAATACTTTTAGATAAAATTTGTTCATACAATTGTTTAAGCACAGTAGCCGAAAATAGTGTGACATTCAATTGAAAATGGCATTTAGATTTGTCTTATTATTTTCTTCTCTACCGAACTTACTTGCTCTTTTTAAGACGTTCGAAATTCGGAAAAGTCATTTTTTGTTCATTTGATTTTCTTTCTAAATACTGTACGAACATAATAAAAAGTACTAAGATTTGTGTTTAAATTATCTCATTTTGTGAATATTTTTCTAAAGGCCTATTCTTTATTCATTTAATGTATAAAGAAAAATATTTTATTTGTTGGTTTTCAAGTGAATATCAACTTTCAGTTAATTCTGGGACTTGTTAGGTTTCTGTTTTGAAAACAATGCAGAAAAATATTACAATTTTAATATGTTGTTTTCATTTTCCCCATCTAATTCGACACCTGAAATTGACTTTGCAGTCCAATAACCCAAAAGTTAAAGTAAATTTATAGTTAATTTTAATAGATTTTTAATTTCCTTATCTATTCAAGTGGATATAAATGAAAAGTGAATCATACAGTGTGACTTCTGATAACGATTTTACCGAGCAATGTTTGACAGCGTGTTTTATTCATCCTAAAACGATATATAGTGAACATTTTATTTATATTAGAAATTTTGGAAATTAATATCATTCCAAACAAATAAAACTTATCGGAAAAACAAATTAAAAGCACTATGTTCATGGACAAAAAGAAATTTTCTCCACATGATCAAATTTTTTCAGAAAATAATCTTAAACCCAAAAAAATTTAAACCTAACAGCATACGTAAGCCTACCGAAAATTAACTAATTCTAATTCTAATTTGAATTATTTAGAGAGGATTTCAACAGTAGCTGTCATTCGTCTTCTGTAACCGAAAATTAACAAAATTTCCATTGCCAACTAAGGAAAATGATAATAAAAAAAACAACACCTATCTTGATGAGTCCTCCAAAGGTTACTGTCTTTCACTTAGGAAGATTAAAGATACGAACCAGCCCGAGGCTGAAAATCTCTATAATAAAGAAAAAAAAACTTAGGGAGATGATCCTGGGCCAGTCCGGAAGGCCTAGCGCTAGTCTTTTTGATTCAGTTTAGCACAAATATCAATTCCTTAATTCACTTTCGGGAGTAAAAATTTGCAGTCGAAAAAAAAAACACCCGTCATAAACGGTCACAGCCTACCAAGTCTCTTTTAGCTGTTTAAAAATTTAACAAAAACTCACTAACATTGAATGAGAAATAATTAATAAAATCAAGCACTTTCTTCCTCAAATTTGCCTCCTGAAGAATCTCATGAATCACAATATAGATTGATTTCTTATTGAATCTTAAAATGCAGTTCTCCCACGAATTCATGGAAAAAACATTCCTTTCATTGGTTTAAACCAATGTTAATATAAATTTCGATGTATTATGAGCAATTAGTTTTCAGAATTTATCAGGAATAACTCCCAAAACACGGTTAATTAACAGTTCCTCAAATATTTTACAGTTTCTTGATCAGATTCATTCATGAAAACCAAAACATTAAAAATAATTTGAAACTTCAATAGTAATATTTTAAGGATACGAAATATGAACCAAAAATTAATAAGATAAAAGTAACAAAAATCTTGCTTTTCTCATTTCAAATTGACCTGAAGAGTTTTATGATAAAAACAACGATTTAAAGAAAATAAAGATAACTTTTGAAAAAATCTCCTCAATATTTTTATTTCAAAATTTTGATAAATAGGGTAAATGTACCCGAACTTGGCCCCTAAGGCATGGTTGACTATATTTCCCATGATTGTAGTCTTCCTGTAATATGTACCTTCAAAAGTCCTTCGACAAATATGATTGCTTACTAGCCTGAAATGTAGTAAAAATATGTCCTTGCTTTAAAGCGGTGGATAATTTGATATAAACCTGATCAAACTATTGATTGATATGCTCCTTATTGTGGCCCCCGTTCCGAATTGTGGCCCTTTATGAGTTCCTTAAATTGGCCGCCTCTAGAAGAAATTTGCCTCACTAATACAACTACAGCTCCCACGAATTCGTTGATAATATCCTGGAAGGAAGCACAACAATGTTCTGTGTTGTTTTCAAAAAGTCGGAAGTACGAAATGTCAACCATTTTTTAGAGTTGATATTTGCGTGCAGAATTATAATCTTACGTAAAAAAGTTTCATTTGTTTGTTTCAGTTTTTGGTGTGTTTGAAATTTCTATTATCAGAATGACAATCTAGAACAAATAGGTTCCAAAATATTGCATGGGTTAACATAAATATGTGTATTAACCGAGCAAACAAATCGTTTGTTCAATTTTTTAAAATGAAATCATGATAGATCTGTTTCCATTGAAGTTAACATACGATAGTGAATGTTCATATTTTTTTATTCCACTCCCATAGAAGGAGGAGAGACATTTTAAAAACCATTATGACCGAGGCAAGAAGCAAGCTAAAGCTAAAACTCAAGTAAGCGAGCGGTTCTTTGAATCATACCTACATATTTAAAATGTCGCCCTTAGGAATTTTCTAGCAATCGTTTGCGTACACCCGGATAGCAAAACAAGACAAACTATCGCTCACTCCAGCCAGCCTGATAGAAATAGATTGCATCTCACTCGTTCGTTTGGGAACTATAGCCAATGAAAGCGAACATCAAATTTACAAGCTGGATGAAATTCCAGCTGCATCCCACTCGCACTCATGCAAAATCAACATCCAAACTCGTCATCGCTTCCTTCGCATATTCCTTTCCTACGGAAAACAAACGTCGTCACCTCTGCTGGTGCACAGTGATCCATAATATAAAACAAACTTGGTCAAAATATTATTTTTGATTTCACATGAAATTGAAAACAATAAAATTTAGCTCTTAATAACATAATTTTTCAACATTGTAATGCAACTACATTTTTTTAATAAACATAATATTAGAATGTCATAATTTGAACTTTGTGACCATTCCTTTCAAAGCAACACATAAACAGCAAATGTTCATCTCCAGCACAAATAAAATGAAATCAAAATACGTTGGACCTTATTTCCATTTGTAGATTTCTTTTTTGGGTCTGGATAAAGTTACTTCAACGTTGAGATCCAAGATATCGATTCGGATCCGAATCCTGTTGATTTCGTGCTCAGAAGTTGAGAGGAAAAGTTCTAGAAATTTACCAAAAAAAAAGGCAGCTAACTTTTAGTATTATTATTCCAACTAAGATGCCAAATACGCTTGTGAGATAAATAAATTGATTACAGTCCAAAATACATTTATGGTATTTTTAAGTTATTTCAATTCAATCATTCTTTTTACTTTCGACCGGTTTTAAATTTCCAGACCACTGTGCACTAACGGCCGACGATTCGGCTGCCGGCTGTAGGCTACCGTCTGCCTGCTGATTTCGTTCTCACACATACATACAAACCTCAATTAGTGGAATTTCATGCCAAGTTTAGGCGAAAAAAATGTTTATATTTTCTTCAATTTTAGATCAAATATGTACGTTGTTTGGAGTAGGTTATAATTTTATATTTTTTGCCACGTTTTGCTGTAACCAACGGTATTTTTTAGTGATTTTTTCATAGGGAAGTGTGTTTTTTAAATCGATCCGAAGGTGGCAGATGCACTAGCAAGGTAGGTTCATTTCAGTTTTTTTCCGAAAATCGTAATTTTACTTCCAGTTCGTCATGTAAAAAAAAATTATTACGCAGTTATTTGGATTCAATTGCGGACAAACGCTATGCAGAATGTAGACAAATGCGATTTTCTTTTATGTTTGATTTATTTTATATTTTTAGGCATATGTTTGACATACAAATTACCAAAATGCATTATGGCATGCCAAGATAAGGAGCATGCCAAGTTAAGGCTCACTTACCCTATATGTCAAATTGTTATAAAACTCTTATTTTAATCAAAATTATTATATTGACTAGTAAAAACTAATACAGATTATGAAAAATGAAATGAATTTGCGGCTTTATCGGTGAGGGTTAAAGAGTTGAAATGAAAGACGGATAGAGAACAGAAGAAAATTCTAAGGTGGTGAAAAGAGCGAAGAGCATTTGAAATAGGAGCTTGACCACATGCTAAATTCTTTGTCCCGCATCAATTAACTATATTGAAGAAGTAGTACCCAATAGAGAAGGCACTACATTTTTCGATACAGTTAATTATGGATGGTTCGACCGCCATGTGAGTGTGCACATGTGCCGAACGGACACATGTGCACACTCGGCACATGTCGTTCGGCACATGTGCACACTCACATGGCGGTCGAACCATCCATAATTAACTGTATCGAAAAATGTAGTGCCTTCTCTATTGGGTACTACTTCTTCAATACAGTTAATTGATGTGGGACAAAGAATTTAGCATGTGGTCAAGCTTCTATTTCAAATGCTCTTCGCTCTTTTCACCACCTTAGAATTTTCTTCTGATCTTCTATCCGTCTTTCATTTCAACTCTTTAACCCTCACCGATAAAGCCGCAAATTCATTTCATAAAACAAATTCACGGTGATTTCTCCTCTCAAAATAATTATGAAAAATTATAAACGGATTCAGCACTAGATCATTAATTTATGTTATTGTTTTTGACTTCATTTAACTTTTGTTACATTTGAGTTCTTTTTAGCTTTAATGAACGCTTTCTGAACTTTTAAAGTTTTTCAAATTCTTCGGTGATATTGAAAAAAAATATATTTGGAATTGATATGACAACAAAAAGTTATTTTCAGAGAAATTATGATTATTGAACGATTTTAGCAAGTTTTAGAGCCGAAAATGTTGAAAACCTACTTTTGCCAATTTTTTTTTGGGAATTGGACAACTATGCATCACCACTGCTCCTACTCGCATAACAGTCCCATATGAAAAAACGAGCAAGCGGAAAAATGAGCTTTTTCTGTTTTGAAATATATTTTAGAATTATGACCACAACTTTCAGCCTAAACAAAAATCGTGTGTGGGAATGTTTTCTAGGCTGTTATAATCAATCGTAGCACATTCAATTTCTGAAGATGGGTTTTAATTACGACCCAAAGCACCTATTTTTTCGTTATGGGACTGTTATGCGGGTATATACGAGACTTTTTTTTATTAAATTTACTCGCATAACAGTCCCATGCTGAATATATTTTTATCTTCCATTGTACTTTTTTTCCACGGATTATATTATTTCTGATTTTCCTAAAGCATCAATAAAACTATAAAACATACATACTTCTGGGAGAAAATCTTAAGTTCAATGCCGTAAGATAAATCTTTTTTTTTTTTTAATTGTATCTAGGAGTAGTGTTCAGTAAATTCAGTGGACTTGGTTATTTTTGTGCCACTGATACACGTTTTTTCGTGAATGTTGGCTGACGAAATCTGACCAAAGCATTACAGAATCGTCATAAAATTCAAATAACCGGTTAGTTGAGAACGTAGAACGTAAAGTATACAAACGAGAGAACTCTTTTTAGAATTTCGAAGTCAGCAAAAACCAAAGTTTTTGTCTGGTCATAGAAGCAGGTTCTTGACAAATTACTATGTTTTTAATTTTTTTTATTTTATAAAACTACCCGCAAATACAAACTTGAATTTGATATTGTTGGCAGTATCTTCGAAGTATGAAGACTTCTAATTAAAAAATTGTCATCTTTAGCAAACAACAGTTTTGTGACATTCAAAATTGATAAAAATTGATTTTCTTGTGAAATGAGCACAATTTTTTACGCTGCTTTTCTTGTTTCGTCAATATTCCGGAAATTAAAAATTCTGAAAAATAAGGTAAAATAATATTCTTTTTAATCAACACGAAACTGTTGAATGAATTTAAAAAAATTCCAATTGATTACTGTGAAAAAGGGGATTTATACACGAATACTGATAATCAATTAAGCTGATATTATTGTATATCTTATTTGTTTATTTACTAGTTGATCCCATAGGAACTTCGTTTTGCTTTTAACTTAGGATTCAACAGTTTGTATGAATTTCAATTGCCAAGCATTTTCCTGATGCATTTCCGAATGCATTGTTAAGTAATATGTACAGTACCGTTCATAATTGTATAGAAATTGAAAGCACGCACACTCTCACTTCGACTTTGAACTTCTATAACTTTTAATTCTGATGATATTTTTTGATAAAATTTTCTGCGTTAGATAGATAAACTATTACACTATTATACCACAAAATTTAAGGTTTCTGGAGTTTGTGTGGCCTGAGATACATTAATTCTACGAAAATTGGACTTTTTGGACTTTTACCATTCAAACTTCAATATCTCAGAATCTGTGCTACATTTTTTGATGAAAATTTGCAGAGTGATTGTTGAAATATAAAGCTAGCATGTCTCAAGTTTTTGAAAAGTTCTATCGATGGGATAAAAAGTTACGCGAGGTACAATATTTCAGGCATGAACATAAAAATGCGATTTCTATAGAATTTTGGACGATTCATGAGAACAATATCGTTTCCATCCACAAATCAGTCAAAAAATGTCTGGCAAAAGCAATTACGGGAAGAAACGATTGAATAAATGATCTATTTGTGTTTTGAAATCAGAATCTCGCGATATGGTTTTGATTTTTTGGTTAAAATAGATATACTGGTTGTTAAACATAAAATAGGATTTTTCTATGGAAACATTCGTCCAAAATGTTGAACACATAATATGGACGATCACTTTTTCTGTCGTCTGCTACTAAATTTGAAATCAGAAATCAATTGTCCTAAATCCCGTGTATAAATTTCGACTCGTTCGTCGCATAACAACGCAATTATTGCCAAACAATTAATCCCCTTTCGCTGGCCTCGTTTACAAACTTTGATATCTGAATCCAACCAATCCATTGCACAAAATGTGACCCCTGAAATCGATTGCCCCGGCTTTCAAATATCCATGTGCAAATTTTTATCCCAATCCAATGTACAACAAAATCACATAAACGAACAAACAAAAAAACAAACATAAGGAAACTGCTTTTTATACAACCCTGGCTGACCCGATGTGCTTTGCTACACCATCTAAAGACGAAAGAAATTTGTAAAGATTATATAAATTTTGATTTATTTTTTTTTGTTGGCATACTTTTAAATAAACTGTAGCATACATCAGAGGCAACCATTTCAAAATTAGAACTGCAGCTAGAGTTTCAAAACGCAATTACAAGATTATTTCATATTAAATAGTTAGTGAAACTTGATCTCTAAGTTGGTTTTCCAATATCTGAAATTTGGACTGTGTTTCATAGGTTCATGAGTTTTTTAATTATGCCAAAAAGTATGTTTTATGGGTATGCACTCTCCATCCTCTTCGTTCCAAAATGGAGAAGGCTCATTAACTACCATAAGACGTTAGTTATTATCTAAATAACATCACCTTCCGTTTTTGTAACACTATGAGTTTTTTTCTTGAAAAAAAAAAAATGAATGATTTAAAATAATCAAAATTGTCTTCTACAATTTGTTTCAAATAGTTCAACGGATAAGTCAAGCATGTGTTCACTTTTTTGTGTTGTGTGTTCAGCTTTCTGAAACGTTTACCGTTAATAAAATAGTTTGTAGAAGCATGGCAAATGGAAGGAATCTTATCCACGTGAGGTTTTGAAAAGGATCAATTGGATCCAACATTTCTTTTGGAATCATTTCTCTGGAGTTTAAAATAAACTGAAGTTTGTGATTCCGTAAATACAAGTGAAACTAAAATTGAAAAATTGTATTAAAAAGAATATTTCACTAAAATTTAGGCCACTTTGCAAAAGGTAACCTTCATAAATCATCCCGTTGCACACTGGAAAACTGGAAATGGTTTTTTTTAAATATAAATAATTATATTGTGATGCATCTTTAAAAAAATGTTTAAGTTTTTTCGTAATTTAAAATGCTATTCAAATTTAGTCCTAAATTTAATAAAAATCCTTTGATAACTGATATAATAATATTCACCAATTTAGCATTTTGTATGAAAAAAGTCTTTCACTGGAATAGTTAATACTAAATTAAATTTGAGCAAGGAGTTAAATTCAAGTATGTGACGATTTGCAACGGTAACTTTCATGATTTTCGATAAAGTTTTTAAAAGTTATTGAAAAAAACTTCACCTCAGAGCTCATTCCAAATTTTTGATTTGTAATCAAGGTTTTTAGTAACATATGATTTGTCAAACATTTGAAAATTTATTTCAACAACATATTTTTTTTGATTGAAATGACAAGATATCTTTTCAAAATTTGAACGAATAAAAGAGCTTTTTTGAATGCGTTTAATTAAATAGAAATAAGATATAGCCAAATTAATAACGATATGCAATAATGTTTTAGATTTTGGTAATGTGCTCAAACAAACTTGTTACGTTATCTGTGAAATTGAAGAAAATTTCAGAAGCATAGGAAATGCGATTTTTAACCCAGATCGCATAGCACTAGTCAAAAGTGTCTCCTAATCATATCCTTTTCCCCCATCCACAAAAATTGTTTTGCTAGGATGAAGAGGTAACGTCGGTCCTAAAGCATGAATATACTTTCTATCATCTCTTTCTCTTATTTTCCTCTCTATCTATTGACTACTAGGACCCGTTATTGATGTTTAAAGAGAGAGCATTTGTTTTGTCTATTGTGAATATGCTGTGAATCCCAGACACCGTTTATTTGACCTCTGGACAAAATTGACGGTCTCGGTCAATCACTGAATAACAACCATTGACAATTTTTTATTCGTTCTACTGAGCCACGCCTGCGATCATGGAATTTTTAAAGGCATTTGTTTAAATTATAATTCCGATCATAAAAAACAACATCAAATGATTTACAAAACTTATTCTGATTCATTGATTTAAAACCCTTTTTCATATTGCATTTAAAGTTCATTGATTTCAGGTGGATGTGAGTTGTCAATCAAGCTAAGATAAGCTAAGCTCATTTCATGGAAGGAGCATAGCAGAAAACTAACTCAGATTGTTTGTGTCATATCACAGAACCGTAGTTTTTTTTGTAAGATTTTTTTTTATATTTTTGGCAACGTTTCGGATCTGTACATTAACAAGTTTTCGTTTTGACATTCTAAAAAGATGACTAAATTTTAAATAAATGCAGCAAATTCTGGACCTGAAATCTAATTTCATGATTTTAATGGAAGCACTGAGTGAGAACTATGTCAATGATATAAGGCTTACATTCACAAACCCAGCCCCGCTGTTCCATTAGTCATGTATATGTTGAAAATAATTTGATTATTTTACGAAATTGTTCGCAACAAGTTATAAAGTTAGACGGTATACATATAGGGGAGATGGGGGCATAATGGCCACCTTAAGGAAAATGGTTATTTAACCATAGAAAATAGCTATAATATGGAGGTTACATTATTGTTTCGTGTTCAGACACTTGAAAAGCCTATTCCTTAAAGGGCTGAAACGTGAAAAACTAGATGAAAACGTTAAAAAATGCATTTTAAAAAATTTTGCCAAAAGCTGAAAACCAGCCACTTTGGAGACATAATGAGAACCCCCCCCCCCCCTGAGGCAGTATGAGCACCATTAATCAGGGCAAGATGTGCGTTTTCTGCCGGGGAATCTAGCAGCGAATTCGATTCGATGAAGTCAGGTGAGTCGTAGATTCATCAAACAAAGCAATAATAAAAAAATCTAGGTCTGTTTGTAGAATACAAACAGTTCACGCACGCTCATACATTATGTGCTTTGTTCGGAGGATGATGCTACTAGCCATATAATGTAACAATAAAAAACCAACACCTTACCAATAGACTAAATCGTCGGATGAAAACTAGTCAAGGTGTGGCACTATGAATCAATTTTAATTCGCTGCTAGATTCTACGGCAGAAAATGCTCATTATGCCTCGATAATATGGTGCTCTATATGCCCCTAGTCAACAAATTTCAGTAAAAACGTGTTTGAAAATTGATAAAAGTGAAAAATCAAAAATTGTATAATGGTAAAAATTGAGAAACAATGTGTACATCATGTTGCAGTGCGTACATTATAGATCAAGGTTATTTTAAGATCATAAGAGCTTATTTCGTGGTGTTCAAAAATTATAATATTTTCGTAACTTGAGAACCAAGCCAGTTTTTTTAAATATCTCTGTAAAGATGATAAGGAGATTCCTTTTTTCGTGAAAAATTAATACTATAGGAAGTACGAAACGAATCCTCATGAAAATTTATTTAAGAAAATACGTACTTTCGTAGAAAAGAGTAGTGCTCATTATGCCCTGGGTGCTCGTTATGCCCTCATCTCCCCTAAGAATAAATTAACAAGACAATAGTTTTGAAATATTCAACTTTTTTTTTCTTACGACGAATTGGATCGTTCCTGTTATAACTTTAACGAAGCATGGGTTTTACTATGATAGTTTTTAAAGATTGATACTCCACGAGACCACAGAGAAAAAAAACAAAATCATAAAAATCGATTCCTTGGAGACTATCTCCATAGATCAGTTGTGAAAAGTCCCAAGCTACGGCTCCGATAAAAATTGCATTTCAAATGGCATGCCCAAATAGACGTTCAACTAGCTAGGCAAACCTAGGCCTCGTAGCCATTCAATGAAGATGATGAATAAACCGGGCCCGGTATCAATGGAACTGAAAATGATCCTGCACTCGAAGCCCCGAACAAACATCGATATGATGAATTTGGACCTCCGTTGTAGGGAGCATTCGCATGGAATGTATGAACGAACGAATGAACGTATGTTTCCAATCGAATCTCTATGGAGCATTGCAATGTTTGAAATACCACCCGGTCCCGATGGGGCACAACAACGAAATTTATGAGTTCCATTGACACAGATAACCCTTGGCCACTTCTCGTTGTCCCGTGTGGTTCTTTTTTTTGCAAAACTTACCTATGTATGTTAGGACTAGCATCTGAATTGCCTAAGCTTGAGAATCTGCACCAAATGTCGTCATCATATGGCGTTAGACACACAGAGAGGGGACAAACAATTCCTTGTCCATTTAGGGTGTTTTGGGGTCTCTGTTTAAAACCACTTCTTGCCACATGTCCGGTTACCGGAATCTCTATGTAAGGCTGTGTAGAACGACTTGTAAAGAAGTTTTCAGAATCAAAGATAACTTCATATTGTGTGAGCTTTTGGAGGCTGGGCTGTGGTTGAGCAGAATGACATTTGATAAATTACTTCATTAAGCTTATTTGAACGATATTCACTGCTCACATTAAGTAAATCTTTTTGACAACTGAAGCAGTGTGGTTTGTTTTTGTTCGCATAAACAGAGCATCGGAGTTGCAGCCTAAGACCTAATTTTAATTTTAGAAACTATCCTTTAACGCTTCAATGTTTTCAATGTTCAAAACCTCCCACACCTCGAACAAATCGATTGGTTCCAGCAGGTTGTTGATCTTTCGCTTCATCGTCTGTCGTCGAATTGATTTTCGTTTCACAAATGGTTCTGAAACAAAAAAAAATCTTCGGTTTCCAACCGGACCCAGATCGTCATCATCGATCGGTATGTGCGGCAGGCAAGATGAGTATGAATTGCCACCGGCGATTTTCCGCACTGGTTTAACCGTCCCATCTGCAGATATCTGCTGATACGATCAATCGCCGCGGAAAATCTTACGTTTACACCCTTTCAGTTTGCCGTCTTCAATTTCTTGTCCGGTCGTTCTGTCACGGGGATTAATATATTGACCAGTGTGGCGGCGAAGCCTAGCCGCTGAAATCCGAACTGTCGACGAGAATCTTGACTGGGACCAGGTGAAGACGCTGGCTCCGGATCGTCAACAGTGGAGGTCTTTTACCACGGCCCTATGCACCGGAGGATCGGCGCGGGATCATTAAGTAAGTAAGTAAGTGTGGAAAAAACGGAATGGAAAGAACATTGAGGCCCCCGTCATCGCTGCCATGTGCCTGGGATGGAATACTGGGGGATATCACAAATCTTTCCTCCGGGACTGATCGGAATCGAACGGCGAAAGACAGAAGAAGGGTCTTCTGTACGAGATTAATCGATTTAATTGATTTTGGTCGGTTCCGGATGATGAAAGCGCGCGCGCCTTCCGGAGAACTAAGGGGTTTTTTGAGTCGTGTGAATAAATGTGTTCCATATAAATTTTCTTTTTATTCGAGTAAACCAGACAAAGTCATGTTGTTTTAGGAAGAGGGTGAGGCTGCTGGTGTTTTGAAATAAGTAGTGTTTGATGAGTTTTGTGTTAAAAAATAGCTTTGGGACCATTCAAATATTACGTAACGCGTTTAAGGGGAGTGAGGGGTGATAGCAGTTTGTTACGGTTTGTGAAGTCTTGATAGAAAATCTGATAAAAATGTGTTATGTAAGAGGTTGGGGTTGGGGGGTTCGAAAATTACCGAAAATTACGTTACCGTGAAATGAAGCATCATGCAACAACGGGGTTTGATACAACATTTATATTAAACCACACTGAATAAATTTTTAATTTAATGTATTGTAATAAAATTATCTTTTAATGATTACAAAATGTTGTAACCGTCCATATTTGAACGATCACTGGTTTATTTGAAATTCCTCAATTTTCTTAAAATTATTATTTTTAAATATAAGGTAAAATCACACTTCTACCGAGTAAGATAGTTAGGGTAGTTTTAAGAAAAAAAGCCAACCAACAAACTAAAAATGCAATCAAAAATTCACTAAAAATAAAACAAATAAAAATTCAAAATATAGAAAAGAAAAGAGTAGGTTGCGGCACAACGTCTTTTTCAAATTTAAACCAACAGTACACTGCTAGGTTTGTAGACAGAAGCAACAACACCACACTCTCCACAAAACACCACAGAACTTTACCAAAGTGGTATAATATTGCCCTATGGTAAAAGTTCATGGAAAAATGGAAAAAACGGAGTTGGAAAAAAGTGAGACTTCCGCTGATCTTCCACTTCGTTTCGGACCAGCAAAGTAGCAACACTTACGTTACAAAAAAGTGTTTGTTGAACAAGAACATCGAAAATTGTCCCTCAACTATTTCCGGAAGTGTCTATCCGTGTTGAGTGACCCCGTTGACCAAAACCTTTGGCTTAATCCGTGGGTAGCGTCCATTTCTACCAGGATAAGCCTTGGTGAATAGTCTGGTCCCGAAGAAGGCTGAGGTGGCATACCTCGTTTTCCGGATATTCCGAAGGAGCGTCCATCACCATACGCTCTGGCAGACTCGTGGTCGGACTGACCAAAGACTGGTGTGGAATCCTCCATTGGTGGCCCAACCGACAGAAAAGCAACCCCCCGAAGGTGAAACCAATATCCCGACGGCCTCGTGGTGCTGATTCCATCCGAAGGATTCAGGTGCGAATCCTAGCGAACCTAAGCGGACCAAAGCTTTCCGATCGGCGAATCGGATCCTCGAGGATAAAGGAGCAAGTCATCGGTAGCGGCGGGCCCAGACACTGACACCACACACTTAAAACGTAAGTCAAACTGTAAAAATTTAGCTAGGGACGACAGGGAATGTTAGGGATTGAAGTGCCGAATAAAATCCAGACTTTCGGTAACATAAGTGTGATTTCTATCTCCTCTTATCACTTTCTTAATTACGGCAAGCTTGAGCCGACCCTGGGAATCTTGGGGAATCTCTTGTGACTGAGCGGGCGTAACGAAAGGATAGTTACATTTTGGCGACTAACGTGAAAAACAGCTTCCCTGTTTTTAAGATAACTGAGGGGGGAGAACGATTAAGACCATCGTTTTCATCGGTGTTTCTGAGAAATCCATGTTTAGTTACCAAAAATCTTGACGTGAACTTCATGTAATGGAAAGTTTTTTGTGTTAAATGTAAAAACACGAGGTAAAAGTTAACCTCACCTTCGAAGAAAAACTTCTATTATAGTTCAACGATTCGATTTCGCGTTCGATTATATGGTGCAAAAATCAACAAAAAATAGATCAAGATCAATATAATCAACAAGCAAATCAAATTTTTCTAAATTAAATCAGCAAATTATTTATTTTCCAAATTATTAGATTCAGTTTTCAAAAGCATCTTTTTACCGTCCATAAAAAAAAATCCACAATGGAAAACATCATCCCACAGTATTTCACTATGAATGTAGCACATCTCAGCGACGATGAATTGATCCACGAGTTGATCATTCGCCGCATCGCTTTTGTAGGTGACTCTCGATCTTCGCAAGAGCGAAACTGCAGAAATGCATTAAAACAAGAAAAAATAGACGGTCAATCCGATATCGAATATGTAGCGTGTTGGAACTCAGTTCAAGAAGAGTTGCAATTGTGCGACTTGAAAGTCACAGAAATCACGAATTTTCTAGAACCGGGACGGAACAAAAAAGTTCCTGATCAGAAATACAAATCGCGTCTTTTGCATTATCTTTTTCGTGTTTTGAGATTGAAACCGCATACGGAAGACGAATTCGAGCTGTCTAATATTACCGAAACAGCAAGTCTTTGCGTTAAACTGTTAAACAATTTTTTTTCATTAGTTTCACCTTTTCCGGCCGTTCGGAGAGCCGAGAACGACAGCATAAATAACACTTTAATCCGCATGCGTAATGAATCTTCGAACTCAATTAATCAAAACGAACCCATTGATACTCAAAATCCCACAAATAGTTCAGAAATCCTAGAAGAAAATAATGATGAGCGAGAAGAAGATCGTGTAGAACAAACTCCATCTCACTGCGAGGAAGAAGAAGAAGTGGATGGAGCAGTTGGTGGTTCCTTTGATCCGTCTGTTGATCAAGAAATGCACCGATTACGTACAGAAAATTCGAAATTAAAAGCACTGCTCGAAAATGTATTATCGCGTATGGAACGTCTCGAAGCAGATCGTGTTCAACATCCAATCGTGGCTTTAAATAATGAAAAACAAATTTCCACACAAAATCGTAAAAACCCAACAGAATCGATACAGGAGTCTAGTTTATCTAGCCCAACTGGGCCTAAGTCCAATTACAAAGAAATTTTAGGTTGGTTGGAAAAAGAATACGCTTCGAATAATTTGAATACACTTAACCGGGATGGTTCGAAAAATCAAAAGAGTACTAACCAAAATATAGATGTGGTGAAATCCGTTAAGGTCGATCACAATTTAAGCCACAATTCACAGATTCGCGAACCCGCGGGAAAAAGATATCCGATCCATAAATGGAATATTAAATACGACGGTAACGACAATGGCCGACGTCTTAACGAATTCCTTAGAGAGGTAGAGTTTACCGCTCGATCTGAGGGATTTTCCGATAACGAACTTTATTATTCCGCGTATCACTTTTTCACAGGCAAAGCTCGTACCTGGTATATGGAGATCAATGCCCATAAAGAGTTGCAATCCTGGTCAGCAGTTGTTTCAGAACTCAAGAGGGAATTTTTACCAGCTGATCTTGACTACCAATATGAGAGACAGGCACACTTACGTAAACAAGGCTCAAAAGAGCGTTTCCAAGATTACTACTTGGAAATGTCTCGCATATTCCGAAACATGTCTATCCAGCTCGACGAGCACAAAAAGTTCCAGATTCTATTTCGTAACCTCCGCTCGGAGTACAAGAGCGCCATGCTATCCGCAAATATCACTACAGTAAACAGTATGAGGGAATTCGGGAAGAGCTTTGATTCCATCAACTGGCAGTGGTATGTGAGGCCAGAACGCGATCGAGTCTCCGATCGGCAGGTTAACGAAATCGTATCTAATAGTAGGTCCACTAACAATAGACAGTGGAAAGCAGGGGAGAAATCTCAAAGAGAGTTCAGGAACTCAGAACGGTACCCAAATCCGAGGAACAGCTACAACGACCATCAGCCGAAACACAAACCTCAGTTTACTAAACCCATCCAACCTGATAACAGATCAGACCATATTGGGAAATCTGATAACCCGAAGCCAGGGCCCAGTCGAGTTTTGACTCCTCTGGAACGAATCGTGAAAAGTTACCTCCCACCGAAGGAGGGTACTTGTCTGAATTGCCATAATTACGGTCATAATCACAATCAGTGTAAGGAAAACCGATTGACGTTTTGTGAAGCATGTGGTTTTCCCGGCTTTTTCGGAACAGATTGTCCCTATTGCCCAACAAAAAACGTGACCAAGACTACCCAATGAGGCGGGGTGGTCAAGTGTCACTTCTCGAAAGTCCTCAATCAGAAATCGAACACACAACAGCTATCCTAAGCCAACTTGGTTACCATGAAGTCTGTTGCCATCCACAACGTGAGCAGGAGGTTAATACAATTTTTCTCCACCCACAGCGTTATGACAACAGACCTTACGTGAAAATCGAGTTGCTCGGGATCAAGCTCATTGCCTTATTAGACAGCGGTTCAAATAAAAACATTTTAGGAAAAGGCGCCCATAAAATAATTTCCAATCTTAACATCAACTTGTCATCTACTGATTTGACTTTAATTACAGCAGAAGGTAGCCCAGTTCAGGTATTAGGAGAAGTTGAAATACCCGTTAATTTCAACGGAACAACTAAACTTGTTAGTTTCGTGGTTGCACCGTCACTAAACCGACAGTGTTATCTCGGCATGTCCTTCTGGGATCAATTTGGGATCTACCCATCGCTTCGCGAAACATTCATTGAAACAATGGATGACTCGGTCGAGCCGATGGAGGAAGAGCTCAAATTGAGTCCCGAAGAACTGTCCGAACTGGAAGACATTAAAAATCTATTTTTAACTCCAGAACCTGGTGATATAGGTCGCACTAGCCTGCTCACCCATACAATAGAGATAGCCGATGAGTTTCAAAGTCTGCCTCCAATCCGCAAGAATCCATACCCGTGGAGTCCAGACACGCAGCGAAAAATAAACACAGCGTTAGACGATATGATTCGCGATGGCATTGTTGAGCGCTCACAATCTTCGTGGGCACTGCCAGTAGTTCCTGTGGCAAAACGAGACGTAGATGCTATTCGTCTGTGTCTTGATGCGAGGAAGCTCAACGAACGGACTAAACGCGACGCGTACCCGCTTCCCCATCAAGACCGGATCCTTAGTCGTCTCGGCTCGTTCCGCTACATCTCAACGGTCGATCTCAGCCAAGCTTTTTTACAAATCCCACTTAATCCCAAATCACGTCAGTATACAGCTTTTTCCGTCCCTGGGAGAGGACTGTATCAATACACTTGCCTTCCTTTCGGTCTTTCAAACAGTCCCTCTAGCCTCTCAAAACTCATGGACATCACGCTAGGATTCGGGGAGCTCGAGCCCCACATATTTGTATATTTGGACGACATAGTTGTCGTGAGTCGAACGTTCGAAGAGCATGCAAATATGTTACGAGAGCTAGCGAAAAGATTCAAAAGGGCCAATCTTAGAATAAATTTGGAAAAGTCTCGATTTTGTGTACCTGAATTGCCCTACTTAGGGTATATCCTATCAACAGACGGTTTGAGACCTAACCCAGATCGTGTTAATGCGATCGTGACTTATGAGGTACCCAAATCTGTTCGTGCATTAAGAAGATTTATCGGTATGTGCAATTATTACCGGCGATTTATTGCTCAATTTAGTGCACTTACCGCAACACTAACAGACCTTCTTAGGAATCGCCCTAAGAAGGTAGAGTGGTCGGCTGAAGCGGATCAGGCATTTCGGCGCATAAAAGAAAGGCTTATTAGCGCACCAGTGATGGCAAATCCCGACTACAGTTTGCCATTCACTGTACAGACCGATGCCAGCGATCATGCTGTTGCAGGAGTATTGACCCAAGTGCATAATGGGGATGAAAAGGTTATAGCCTATCACTCGGAGAAGCTCAAAGGTGCAGAGCTTCATTATCATGCCGCCGAGAAAGAGGGATTAGCAGCACTGAGGTGTATCGATAAGTTCAGATGTTACATCGAAGGGACTCGATTCACCTTAGTGACTGACTCTTCCGCTCTCACCTTTATAATGAGATCTAAATGGCGAACCTCATCCCGATTATCACGATGGAGCAAACAACTGCAACAGTATGATATGCTCATCAAACACAGAAAAGGAAAAGATAACATAGTTCCGGACGCTTTGTCCAGGTCTATGGAAGTCTCGGAACTTGTCGAAAATCAGGACTGGCATTCGAAATTGTCTGCCTCGGTGAAAGAAAACCCGGAAAAATTTCCTGACTTTAAGATCGATAATAATCTTTTATATAAATTTGTATCGGCCCAGTCCGACGTTCTTGACTATGCTTTTGAATGGAAGTTATGCGTGCCAACGGAAAAGCGAAAGGAAATCCTTGCACAAGAACACGATAACTCGTTTCATGTGGGGTACGAAAAAACCGTAGAAAAAATCAAAAAGCGCTTCTACTGGCCTCGCATGGCGTCTGACATTAAAAAGCACGTCTTGAACTGTGAAACCTGTAAAAGAATCAAACATTCCACCATATCCGTCGTTCCAGAAATGGGAAACCAAAGAGTCACAACAAAACCGTTTCAGATACTCACAATCGACTACATTCAATCACTACCAAGAAGTTCCAAAGGCAATGCACATTTATTGGTTTTAATGGATGTATTTTCCAAATATTGTCACTTGATTCCGGTTCGAAAAATTTCTTCGAGTAGCGTTTGTGAGCTTCTGGAACAGTTTTGGTTTCGACGTCTTTCGGTTCCCCAATTTCTGATATCGGACAACGCCTCCATTTTCCAATCGAAGGAATTCCAACAGTTTCTCGCTAAGTACGAGGTAAAACACTGGGCAAGTGCCAGACATCGTTCACAAGCGAACCCAACAGAGCGACTGAATCGCACAATAAACGCGATGATTAGGAGTTACGTTAGGGAAAACCAGCGAGTGTGGGATTCTCGAATCTCCGAAGTAGAGTTTGTGTTGAACAATACTGTTCACACAACTACTAAATATACTCCCTATTATGTGATATTCGGTCATGAGATACTAACAGCAGGTAGTGAACATCGTTTCCAAGATCGAGATACTCTTTCTGAAGAAGAGAGAATTACTAGAATGCGTGTAGTAAACCGGAAAGTATACGATAGGGTTACCGAATTCTTGCATAAAGCTCACGAGAGTACTAAGCGTAGGTATGACCTGCGTCATAAGCGATATGCTCCAACCTTCTCAGTTGGCCAGCGAGTGTTTAAACGAACGTTTAAACAATCGTCTGCTGCGGGAAATTTCAATGCCAAGTTGGGTGAAGTGTACGAGCCGTGCGTTATAATCGAAAAAAAAACATGTGCGTACGAGGTGGGGGACGAAAATGGAAAAAGTCTGGGAGTGTTTTCTGCAGGAGACCTCCGGGCTTAGTGCAAGTTAGAAAAATAATCGAAAAGTGCATCGTTGATCTAAATGGAGTTTCAACGACAGAGTTTTGGCATTGTTCAAAACCGTTTCTCAATACCAATTATCTCTTCGTATTCGAGCAGTTTCCTCTTGATCGAGATGGGCAAGCAATGCAGACGTGCATTTGCAAATAGATTGCAGTTTACTAAAGGTACCTTTGAAAAAGAAAACATATTTACACATTTATTATTTTCCATACAAAACAATGCTTTTGTTCTTCTTATTCATCATTTTGCTGAACATAATATAGTTAAAAACACATTTTGTATTATGAACGCGGTTAAACCAAAAATTCGAGCAGTTTTGTTCTTTGTTCCATCTTTGAATATGAAAAATAAATGAAATTACGTCACTCAGCTGAGAACAGTATTTATTTGATTTGCTTGCTTTATGATGCCGAATGAATTGAAAAATAATGAAAATAAATGAACATTAATGATCATTTGGCCAACTTTTGAAAAAATGATACTGTCTTATTTCCCTCGAAGTAATTTGGATTATTTGAAGATCGAATCGATATTTATTATGTTTCTAAAAAAACAAAATCTCTTCTAATAAAAAAAAATATTGGAAGCAAAAACAAAATGGAGTATACCCTCCAATACTTAAATGCACCTCGCACGATTTTTCTTTAGATTTTCGTTTTAAAATTTTCAACCATCTGATCAATGGTGAAAAGAAAATCATTATTTTGTTATTTATTTACGTTTTTCAAATATTTATTCATTTGTTTACTTTATAATCATCGAGTCCCATTATTTATTTATGTGCAGGTGGAAATTTGAAAGTCTCCCTATGAAAAAAATTGCTTCCACAATTTTTTTCTCCTTCGCCGTGGGGTAGTGTAACCGTCCATATTTGAACGATCACTGGTTTATTTGAAATTCCTCAATTTTCTTAAAATTATTATTTTTAAATATAAGGTAAAATCACACTTCTACCGAGTAAGATAGTTAGGGTAGTTTTAAGAAAAAAAGCCAACCAACAAACTAAAAATGCAATCAAAAATTCACTAAAAATAAAACAAATAAAAATTCAAAATATAGAAAAGAAAAGAGTAGGTTGCGGCACAACGTCTTTTTCAAATTTAAACCAACAGTACACTGCTAGGTTTGTAGACAGAAGCAACAACACCACACTCTCCACAAAACACCACAGAACTTTACCAAAGTGGTATAATATTGCCCTATGGTAAAAGTTCATGGAAAAATGGAAAAAACGGAGTTGGAAAAAAGTGAGACTTCCGCTGATCTTCCACTTCGTTTCGGACCAGCAAAGTAGCAACACTTACGTTACAAAAAAGTGTTTGTTGAACAAGAACATCGAAAATTGTCCCTCAACTATTTCCGGAAGTGTCTATCCGTGTTGAGTGACCCCGTTGACCAAAACCTTTGGCTTAATCCGTGGGTAGCGTCCATTTCTACCAGGATAAGCCTTGGTGAATAGTCTGGTCCCGAAGAAGGCTGAGGTGGCATACCTCGTTTTCCGGATATTCCGAAGGAGCGTCCATCACCATACGCTCTGGCAGACTCGTGGTCGGACTGACCAAAGACTGGTGTGGAATCCTCCATTGGTGGCCCAACCGACAGAAAAGCAACCCCCCGAAGGTGAAACCAATATCCCGACGGCCTCGTGGTGCTGATTCCATCCGAAGGATTCAGGTGCGAATCCTAGCGAACCTAAGCGGACCAAAGCTTTCCGATCGGCGAATCGGATCCTCGAGGATAAAGGAGCAAGTCATCGGTAGCGGCGGGCCCAGACACTGACACCACACACTTAAAACGTAAGTCAAACTGTAAAAATTTAGCTAGGGACGACAGGGAATGTTAGGGATTGAAGTGCCGAATAAAATCCAGACTTTCGGTAACATAAGTGTGATTTCTATCTCCTCTTATCACTTTCTTAATTACGGCAAGCTTGAGCCGACCCTGGGAATCTTGGGGAATCTCTTGTGACTGAGCGGGCGTAACGAAAGGATAGTTACAATGTTGATGGCATAATTTCTCGCATCTTGATTGGCTTGATTATATAACTTATCAATTTTTTACTGGTTTATTTGTGCTATACCAACACTGTTGGTGTAAACATATTTTTCGAACAATCACTCAATTTTTTTAAATAAATATTTTTATAATTCATTTAGGTGTCTGGGGTAAAATGTAACTAAATGCAAATCAAAGAAACCTTGTAAATCTGGTTTTCATGTACTGGAATATGAATGTTTTGCATCAAGCGTTTGTAAACATTGAAATTTCATTCATCAAAACATTTATTTTTATGATTTCAGCTTGTTGAATTTTTCGTAGTATTATTTAACCCCTAAATGTATGCAGCATCCTTATTTTCATAAAAAAAATTGAAAATTAGTTTTTACAGACTAAAAAATTACTGCAATTGGTGTTTTCATGCGTAACGGTCTTTAAGGCATCACAAATATATTTAAAACTATAAATTTTCATACGTATTCATAAGATTTTTCATTAAAGCAAAGTTTGTTGCAAGTTACTCCATTTTTAAGAAGGGTGAAAATCGCATGTTTTTAGAAAATTAAAAATAACTTAAGAAATCAATAATCATCCTTAAAGCTTTTTATGCATAAGGGGTCGGATTAAAATTGAACATTGGTTTTTTAGAAGCCATTGAAGTTGGAAATTGTTGCATGTTGCCCCAGTTGATGGTACGTAATATTTGAACGGCACCTTTCTTTCAATCATCTTTACGCTATTTACTGCAGATCGGTTCCCTTTACGTTTGAGAGTTTTGTAAAGTGTATTTTGTATTTAACCATAATATTCATTAGATCTTGTCTTTAAGCAGAAATTAGAATCCTGTGAACAAATTTAAATTTAAATCTTTGTTTTCCAAAGTTTGAAATATAAACCAAATTTTATATTATATTTGTGGTTTCTGCTGGTTTGTGTTTCCAAACTAACTCTGATTAAATATAAAGTTTAAATTTTGAATCAAGAATTAAAACTATGAAACTGCGATCTCCTGCAATTTGAATCCTTAATGAAATTCTCACATTGATTTGATTATCTTGATTATAAAACTTAACTTCAACCTGAACATGAGTCCGAACTTTTTATTTGAATTCCGTATCTAAATCCTGCCTATTGGACTTGAGTTCAAAATCTGAATTCCGAATCTGACTACGAATTTTTAATCTAAGTTCCAGATAATAATTTCTTTTAATTATTTAATCATCAATTAATCAATAAGCGAAATTTGTATGAAAACTGTCAACCAGAAATTTCTTATTCGAATTCTGAATTTTCACCCTTTAATGTAATTTTTTTCATCAGTTGTTTTTTTGAAATTCAATTTGTAAATCTAAATTAAAATTGTTAATTATAAAGCTGTTTCGGATTTTTTTTCAATTATGGATAACCATTCAAAACTTTCTTAAGTTCCAATTCAGCAATAGAATTAAAAGTTGAAATGAGTGATAGTTTTAGTTTTAATCTTATTTTCACCTTTTGAAATGATGAGTTCCCAATATGGAAAATGCATCTAGTTGTAGTTTCAAATGCAAATCCAATTAATGTTTATGGGCAAATTTGAATCCATAAAACCCAGCATTAATGGTTAACTAAAGACCAGATTTTTCTACGCTTATATCCGGGCCGTGCCATTTTGGTTTATTTTTACTAAATATTCACCTATATCGAAATTGTTAAATAGAAATGATGATAAAAAGCACTTAAAACCATTTTTTTTAAATCAAAACGTGTCAGTCAATTTTAAACCATATTTTAAGTTTCTTAAAAATCGTTCATCTTAATGTTTATGAAATTTGCTCAGTAAATTTTCTATCAATAAGTGAGAAACTTTAAAAAAAATGTAGTAGAATTGTGTTCCTGGACTAAGATTTAAAGGTTTTGGCTTTAGTTATGAGTCGAGATTGTTACTCTTGGTCTTGAATCATATTAGTCGTTTATCAAAATTGAGAATTTGAAATTTTGAGTTTAGAGAAGAACTTTTCGCTCAGTTTTTTGAAACCTCATTAGAGAGGGGGGGGGGGGGTGGTTAACCCCCATTACCCCCGGTTACTACTAAGTATAATCTAAAAGTGTATTAAAAAGCAGATTTTTCGATAAGTTTAGGAATAATTAATGATTTTCAGCCAAAGCATGGCTAGTTAACCAAATACGATGAACATGTTATTAAACATTTGATGTTTCAGTTGTTATATTTCGTATAATCTCAGTTTTATTTCTAACCACACATTCGTTATTGTGCGTTCTGTTCACTAATTTCGGCATTCTATCCGACTGTGTGTTTTTTAGCTGTTTTATTTTGTTTTCAAAAATTCCATCAGAATCAAGTATTAATATTTTTTTAAGCAAGGCGTACATCAGCTCCCTGAAACGTTGTAAACGTTCAATTTGGTTCTTAAATTATTGGTAGCGCTGTAAATAACGTTAATACTTAACTGGTGCGTTCTGTACAGATATGGGTGTTTCAACTTGTGCCAGTGTGATTTTGAGATAAGGGTACTGGCCAATCCTGTGAGCAGATTTCCGAAAAGGATAGTCTGAGGGCTATTTTATGCAACTGCATCTATGTATGGAAAGACGGCAGAGTAGGCGTTGTCTAAATGACAGCGCACGTTTTTTTCGGGTCTGTGAAAATTTTAAGAAATTTATTGTTTTTATAGTGATAATTTGAAGAATTGTTCGAAAAAAATGTTCAACGAGTAGCCGAAGGTAAACTGAAACTCTGATCAGTCGCAGTGATTCGAATGGGCTTGAGGGAGTATTGGTTCATTCAATTTGCTTTGTGCAAGTGCATCTTACAAGCTTCTCCGGGAACGGGGTTGTGTGTTCAAATAATGGTCCGTGCTATTAGAAATCTGTGTTTTACGTGTAAAATAGGTTTGGGCTGCAGTGCTTAAATATTGAATTCGGTATTTTGAATGTTAATTTTTCAAAATAATGACCCTGTGTTATGACGGGCTGGGAAAGTAAATTTCTAAGTTCTAGCAACAGTTGGAGCAATCTCGGCTTGCTGCGATAAAATATGTTCGAAGCACTGTAAATTTGTGGGTAACATAAAAATTACTATAGCTTTTTTGGTATAATAAAAAGTATCCTTTTTTATAGGGGTACAAGGGTAAGTACAAGGATTTGTGAATGATAACAAAGTAAGATTTAAAGCATCATTGGAAATGTGAAAATATTTTTCTTTTAATTTTAAATTATGAATAGCTTAACTTTACTATGGGGTTTAGTGGGGGGAATGGACAGGACTTCAAACGATTGGAAGACTGATATACAATGGATTTTCAATCCAGCCGGAGTATATTGACAAATTATCAATAATGAGTAGGTTACTTAGGTACCTTTTCAGAATTCTTTATTTGTTTCGAATAGTTGGAAGGGAGTGAGATGAGTCAAACTTGTCCCAAGCCAGTGGTAACGGACCCCTTGGTTGTGCTGCAATTAGTGTTGATGAATTAAGTATTAACAATATTTGAATGTGCGATCGAGACTTCTCGTACCGACTCGGGTCGAAAGACCTATCAGCCACTGGTGGGTCCTACATACACTGGTTGCCAAAAGTTTTGGTGATCCCAAACTTTTGGACGATAACTTAAATGTCTATTTTATTAATTAAAAGTACATTTTTAAATTTCGCTTAAATTGTAGATCAAATTTGTTTATCGGTATAATTAGCAGGTCACTTATGAAGCTCTGTTCTTCATATTTTGAACTCTTTTGAAACATTTTCTCTTTCGAAACAAAGAACGAATGAAGCTTTTAGCAATTTATAACATTCTTTATGATAAATTTTGGTTTTGTGAAAGAAAATACCAAGAATACATGGATTACGATGATTTCCATATAAACATCCGTCCAAAAAAGAATGAAATCGTCTGCTGGGAGATAATGAACCTCATTTTCAACCCGGCACCATTTTTGATCACATTTATCGATTTTGACGAAACTTGGCTTGGTATTAGATCAAACATTTTCACATCTTTTGACCAAATTTCAAGATTTTTCAATGAAAACTGTCAAAGATACAGCAAATTTAGTGAAGCAACTCCAAATTTCCCTTTTTTACGGGAATAGCTGTATCTTTGTTTCCCGTCAATGTGAAGACTTCAAATTTTGTGCAATGTTAGTTGGATAGTTGAACTAGATTGTGTGAAATTTGCATGAAAAAATATCAACCGAGAGAGAAATGGCAGCTTGTCAAAGTTGGAAGTGGGTGCGCAGCTTCAAGCGATTTCATTCTTTTTTGAACGCAACTGTACATACATATGTGACTCTTTAGAATTACAATTTTTTCAACTTTTATGCAGGATTTTTAACGAGGTTTCGTAATTAAAGCCTTTTTTTTACTTTATGATACGAATGGTTGATGATCTAGCCAAAAGAATTTGTTCTTGGTTTTCCCCAATATTTTTACAGTTGTCAGCCATTTTGTTCAGTTAGAGGCTTATTCATCTGCATTATTTCAAAAATATCTCGACAACATGATAATATAACATTAAAAATAACAATACTTTCATCAGGAAAAACATACACTGTTTAAACGATGAAACATTAGAAAGCACACTTTGTAGCCCATAGACCTAACTTAAGGTGCTACCGTTGCATGATGTTGCAAATTTGCAACAATTAATAAAAGGCCATTATATCACACAAAAAATCAAAAAAATCTTCAAATTGTATTCGATTGTGTTAATTGCATTACTGAAAATGCGAAAATATTTTTCTCAGACAATTTTTTTTTTTCGCAGGGTGAATTGGACTAGGTCAAAACTCTGAAAAATGAGCCTTTTTAAATATTTCATATTTTTCAGATTCAAGTTGGTATAGTTTATATATCTATACTCAGAAAGTCATTTTTTTTAATTCAACGTTATCTTGAAGTTAGAAATATTATTGCCATGAAGAAAAAAGTTCACTATTTGGTTTTCTGCAAAAGTTACAACAGTTTTAATTAATTGTTGCAAATTTGTTACTTTATGAAACGAAGGGTTAAGGTACGAAAGTAAAACATAATATCTGGGCAAAATACCTCAGAAATAGCAATTGCCTTTCGAATGAGATCAGAAGATTTTCAATATGTCCTAAGACGGCTGAGATATGAACGATCAAAATTTGCATGTTTTTTAGTGGGTGATTCCAAACTTTTGGCCGACAGTGTAGGTACGTTTGAAGGCCATACGAACAAACAAGAAATGACGAAAACATGATTTGGAGTTAAGAGGTCGATGACATGAGTCAAACGACCTCTTAACTCAAAAAAGGCCTACAAACGACAAAGCGAAAAAAGTTGACCCAAGACCTCCGCTATCCCGAGCATCTGCAGATGCTTTGTTTGCTTCAATTTGACATAAATTTACACAAAAAATTAAATAGTGTGTGAACCCGCCACTTCTTCGATGTCCATTAAGATGTAGTTTCTCAGAGCAAAATAATAAATTTCTACATACAAACTTAAAGGTTAAAATTTTCTCACCTAAACGTAACTTGTACAAAAAATCGTGGATGAGTTTTGAATCAAAATGTAACTTTTTAGACCGTAGTGTTAAAGCAATTAAAAAATTGCTTTGGGCTAATGCACAATCCATCTAAACTAACGTTCCCGAATTCTAGAAGCATTCCACTTTCTCAGCTTTTAGCCTTACTAGGTAGTTTAACGACTTATTTTGAATCAGGTGATTGTTTTGGGCCACCTTGCTGATATCGCTCTTATATAAAAAAATAAAAAAAATATAAAAAATATATTTATATATATACTTAAATAATTAAACAAGCACCCGCAAATTTCATTGGTGGGAAATCTAAAGTTCTTAACAAAAATATGCTCATATGCTTATGGTTTTAGTTTTGTTATGCTCTTTCACATAAAAAAGGAATTCTGCATAACTACAGGGACTGAAGAACTACATTATTAATACTTCTTCGGCTGTAGTTTCAATATATTTTTCCTTAATTTTAAAACATATAAGGATTGTCTCATTGCTATTATTTTTATATGATTCTTTTTACAATTTTTCATAAATAACTAAAATACTTCATCAATTTATACAAAAACTAGCAGACCCGGTAAACTTCGTCTTACCATTTTAAACTTGGCGTCTATTTCAATTTTTTTTTTGCTGTTTGACTTAAAAAAAGCATCTAATCTTGAGTTGTTAATCGTCTCGCTTTCTTGAACATGTCCTAGTTTTTAAACATATCCATCTTTTCCGTTTGCTCGAATTGGCCCGCTCAATTATATCGGAATCAAATCTAGGAATTTTAACTCAATTCTACGGGTCTTTTAACTGATTATTCAAAAATTATCTTCAATAAATTTTACATACATCTTACATGAATCCTTTTCATTTACATTTCTTTGATTCGGATGCTTTGAATATTGCCGAATGATATCAGGTATCAGCTTCCCGTTGAAAATTCGATTTTTTCAGCACTCAACGTTACCATCTAACTTGGCAAACCTCATGCTAAAAAAAACACTCTTTATAACTTGTTCCATAAATAACATATGTTGATTATATCTATGTTTCATTTATTGTATACCAGTTAGTTGATTGACTCCGCTTTGCTCGAGTTCACTTTAAGGTTTAAATCGAAATAAAAAATTTCTCATTTATTGGAATTTATTACATATGAAACTTTATGGAAGAAGAATTTTGGATATCAGGACAATTTCTGAAGTGTTTGCTCAATATTCTGCCTAGCGCAGCACTTTTAGCTCCCAAGTAGCTTTTGGTGGCATATTTTTTAGAACTGAAGAAATAAAAACATTAGAGATGATTTTTTACAAACCATTTTCAAGCAGCTTCACTTTCCTCAGATTTGGAAGCAGTAGTTATTTATATCCATATTTTCATCAAAATCATGTCCAAAAAAAAAGTTCGCCCTTTTTTTTAGCAAACAATGCAAACTGAATCAAGAAGTCTTGATTTATTGGGTTGATGCTCAAAGAAATTTAATTTGGTTTTGAAAGGAGAAAATATATGTTTAAATTTTTTGTTATTTAACCAAATTAAAGCATTTTTATCTTCTTTTTATCCTTAAATACATACCTGCCAATTTAAACCATTTTTGTCTGATTTAAAATTTTCCTAAACAGTGTTGTAGGTGATTTGCGATTCTGTTTAAGATTATGTGATATTTTCAAGATTCACTAAGATTTAATTGGAACGCAGGTTTTAAAAAATTAAATATTTAAAAAAGAACTAATCTTTCAAAACTACGATGATTTCATGAGTTCATTCTTTTTTTTTTGGAAATTTTCATGTAAATTTACCTCGACATTTAAAAATTTTAAATATCCGCTTCAGATTTAACACTCGGGATACCCTATCTGACTATTTTAGAGAAAAATTGGAATATGTTTCATGACTTAAAGGCGCATTTCCACTTGTTTCACCGTGTGAAATGACAGGAGTTAATATTATTTTCAACACTTTTAGGTCATAACAAAAACTTATAAAAAAAAAATCAGCTTCTGCTATCAAAAAAATTATGCTTCTGGAATATCAATCACAAAAAAAATGTCAACAAAAAATCGGATCTAAAGTCTCATCTATGCATGTAGCCAAAATATGTTAAACAAAAACACACATTTATGTTAAGTACGTACTTGAATTCTGTGTAAACAAACAGGGAACCTGTAAACAGTTTTTTGGTGAACGATTTAAAAAAAAGTTACGTTTATTTAGTCAGATTGTTTATTTGGGCCCAACCATTTATAAATTTAGAAATCATGTATACATTTTTTGTAAATGTTGAACGTTTGCACTTCTTTGCATTCGGCCTTCAAATGAACATCAATCTTGTATAATCCATTTTAAAGGACAGGCTCTTGTTCAGTTCATGTGTCTGTTCATTTGCAACGGATTTTGTGGTTGTTCTATAAATTTAATGGCGCATGATACAACTTCTGTGAAGCACATTTGTACATGTTTGAAAAATATTTCTAGCGTTTTGGATTATAAACCAAGTCTTTCCACTTTTCTTTTTTCAAATGTCCGCAAAGAGTCATACCATTATTTCATACGTATCAGTACTAAATTAATATTAATTAGACAACAATTCCTTCTTGAAATAACACGAATTGAAGTTTTCATTTTTTCAAAACGTTTGAATGGTTTTGATTTGATCGGCAAAATATTATTCTGGGTCACATATGGGCGTCATTCATTACTACATATGTGCTGTACAAATGATCTAGGAATCAAGAAGAAAAAACACATCTAGGCTTCATGTGGTCACCACATGCATCGAAATTATGCTTGGTTGAGAAATGCGCGCCCAAATATTCCCACTAAACAGTATGCTATGCCATAGTTACTAACCTCCTACGACGTTTGCTTGCGACGCCTTGACCATAGAGACGAAAAACAAACCGCCCGCCCGGCGCCCAAAGTGAAGAAAATCTCGAAAAAATTGAAGGCCATGACTTCAATTTGATTCAGTTTATTACAAATTTAATGATTACGGACAATTAATGCGACTTTTTGTTGTTTTTATTCTATATAAACCGATTCGCATGCCCACAGAATATTCTAAAAATAATTTCATTTGAAACGGTTGGGTCATCTCGGAGGAGTAGTACTACAAACACCGTTACAAGAGAATTTTATATAATAGATTATACTAGATACATATTTGTCGATTTGTTGTCGTTTTTTACAACCCCGCTTTTATATTTCATCACTTCAACCTAAGTCAGGATCATATTCACTCAAAAAATCAAGCCTGAATTGTTGTTACTCTTAGAACTTAATGTCAATAGTTTTTTATGCAGCTACTCAAATAATAGTTCCCAAAAAATAGGTTCATTTCTAGATTTCTCATGTTTTTCAGTTTCCTTAAACCGTAGCTTTTGTGCAGCTGCTATTAGTATGGATTGTAAGATTTACATGTTTTGAAACATTCTGTCAAAAAAGTTAAAATAATGATTGGCTTTAGATTTAGTTTAAAGTTCAAGGTGGTTTATGCAATAAATAAATACCATTATTTATTTTGTTTCGTAAGCAAATGAAAAAGTGTGTCCAATTTTATTCATATCGTCGAACTACTTCTCAACAGCATTCAACAGCAAGTTTAATACTCTGGTTTGGGTTAATTAGTCCCTTATGAATTTATTAAGACCTATTTTCGACATGGGTCCAACTCATTTAAAGTTTTTGAGTGTTTTATCATAGCTTTGAACATGTTTGTAGTTGCTAAAATCATCACAGTTATGCAGAAAACTTTTTGAAAATTGACTCCAATAATGTCACGTCCTCCTGAAATGGGGTTGATTCGACCCAACTGTGAAAAATCAAAACTTTATTTTCAATTTTCTATCACTTATCAGCTTATTATAATGATATGTTTGATATGATTAGAATAATAGGAAAGAGATTAGACTATATTTGTTCAAGTTTTTCATGGTTAACTTGATTTATGAGTGAAATCTATGAGTTCTTTTATGATAGAGGTGGCTTTTCACCACCAAATTTGAAAGATTCGTTGTGATTCTGGGTGGAATCAATGATCATCATAGACCTTCCGTACATCTAGAGGGTGTTGTGATAAAGCAACCCCTCTTTATTATTGTAATTTTTTAGACTTACGCCGGCTTCAAGAAGAGAAATACTCTTTAGCGTCATATTTTCAGTGTGTTCATTATTTAAAATAATCTGATGAATAGGTACTCATAAAAATGTACAAGGCCAAAACATTCTGTCGAAAGCCATAAGGTCGATTGTTGGTATGGCTTGTAATCTTTTTAGGGAAAATAGGAATACAGTCCTTATTACCTTCGCCTGTAAGTTTATCCAAAACTGGGAATGACCCTCGAATCACCTCTTAGACTTCTAGGTTAACCGTAGTTGAACCAAGTATTCATTTGAATCGATATTATATAATACTAGCTTATTTTACCCGGCCTTGCTCGGGTTCGCATAAAATAAACATCAAAATGAGTCGTTGGGCTTCTCAAAATTTGGGAAGCTTTGAATTCATTATTAGATGTAAGAAATTTTGCCAATTTTAGGCCATGTTAGCTTTGTAAGTTTTGTTAGTCTTTTTTTAAGTTTAGATTGAGATTATTTATTGTTTTTTCTCGTGTTCATAATTTTGAATATAGTTATGAGGATTGTGTTCAAAGTAACTCAAAATTATTTCCCTTGAATGCTTGTTCATCCTATCATAACATATATTTTTTCCACTCACCATATCTAAGGTAGCTTGAATAGCTTTTACCTAATTTTTTTTATCTTCAGCTGATGAAACTGTTTGTTAAACTTTCACATCCCCCATTTGATATTTTTTTTTTTTTTGAGATCACCCCACTTTTCAAGCTGGCTGATCTCCCTGTATAATGGTATATTAAAGTTTTATTTACTAAGAAATTTTCAAAAAAAGACTTTAGAATAATGTTGATCCATGTTTAAAATTCACTTTGCATGTTTTCAATAGTATGTGTGCTTTTCAAAATCACACTGCTTTATGAATACTTAAGAAAAAGATTTAATTTGAGCTATATTTCAATGTTTCCATTGTTGGACACAATCATCCCATTAATTATTTCGAAAAGTGTTCAATGCTGTCAAGTCACATTGATGACCAAAAATGACTCAAAAGTTAAAAATTGGCCAATGAAATTGAATTGTATAAAACTCAAAACCTTGGATTTAATTTCCTAATCAATTTTCTAAACCCCCGTTTGAATTCCTCGACGGCTATCGAAGCGTTAAATTCGCAGCCTTGGACTTATAACTCTGAATCTAATTAATTTATCTTTCTCTATGAAAAATCCCAAATAAATGAAAATGGTTGGCCCTTAAAAGCTTGGATTTATGAAAATCGGTTCATAAGTTTTTCAACACTCAGTAAAAATAGTTGTTCCGCTGAAAAAGTCAATTTATTGTTCACTGTTCAGCTCACTGTATGTTTTTGTAGACCCTCAAAGCCCCCCAGAGGCGGTGAAAAGCACTTCGAAAGCCATTACAATTCTAGTCAATATATTCCTAACAGGCTAGTTGTAGTTTTCAATTCAAAATGTAGGCATATTTTGCTTCCCAATATCTCGTGCCGGCACCACGTGCTTTGAATAGTAGGAGGACAAAAAACACCCGCCAAAATTTTCCCGTCAAATTTTTAATGCTCAGCAAGCTTTGATTTGCTATTCAGTACACGTGAACTCTGGATGGTTGTTTCTAATGCCCAGCCCATGGTGATGGTGAAAATAACCCCGCCAAAGGAAACGAAAATCGGTCGACAAAATGGGTGCCATGACTTTTGGTTCGTGGGGATAAAACCGAAAGTTGTATGGGAGGGTCACTTTTCTTAGGTGGGAGGGGCTCAAAACTATTACTAAAACCTTACCCTGGTTCAACTACATCTCTGTACCGAATTTCAGGCTGATCGGTTAAGCGGTGTGGATTTGTATAAGGTGCATACAAACAAACAAATATATATAGTCCAACTCATCTTTATAAATTAGATACTATCAGAACCGTGAAAAAAGTTCCCACGTTTTCTTTAAAACTAGTTTAAATAAGAGTCTTTGCGTTTGCTGGTTATTTGAGTACTTTTTCTTTTTCAAGCCTATGGCTCACTGTTAAAGTGTTTTTGTGGACGCAGTACGTTTTGTTGATGTTTGTAGTACAGATGGTTTTTTGTTCGACATTGCAATGAATTAGTAGGGGTCAAAACATATTCACGGATCAAGTTGAATCCTGAGGGTGATGTATCCCTGAGATACGTTTTTGGGTTGTTTTTTTTTCACGAAGGACAAATTCACTTCATACAATAATCCTGTGTGATTATAAATCAACAATACAATAATTTGCAACAATGAATATTGGAGAACAAACAAATTGTTGCAAAAATTTAATAAAAACCTTTCCAATCATGCTGAAAGGTCATTTTTCTGGTTATAATCTCGGAAAAAGGCAAACCGACAATTAGTTAGTAATTAATTGAAAACGAAACCGGCACCAGTACCGTGAAATGGATTCCCCAAGCAACGCTTCCCTCTTAAAAGACCCAAAAATTCAAACCAAGCTTTCGTGACGACTTTTACTGAAACCCTTAGGATGGCAAAAGCGAACAAATCTGCACCACGCGGCTGTTATTGGAGAAATGATAGGGCACTTTTCAAGAACCGAACAGCGTCTTCCCATGGGGAATCGTTTACCTTCCTGCACGTTCGGTCGTCTGGGGGTCCTCCAGAGTCAGATTCCCTTGTGGAAGCGTGCCTGGTTCGGTTCATTTGTACCACATGCCACCTTTGGCTGTTGACTGCGTTGAAAATGAGAAGAAAAAAAAATCATCATTGGAGAAATCAAAACACTTGGGCACACACCGAGACAGGACATTTGGGAATTGGCCTAATTTGTAGTCTCACTGTTTTTGTTGGTTGAAACGTACTTCAGCTTTCGGTTTGAGGTTCAACCGGATTGTGATTGATGATCACTGCATCATCTATGATGAGGAATAGGGCCCCGGTACCACTAATTGATCGTTGAAAAGTTCTTGTTCAGTGATTGATATGCTTAATCAATTTAAGGTGAAACAAAAGAACTTCACTTAGAGCAAGTGAATCAAGCACGCTTAAAAAGATCCAATATTATTAACCAGAACAACCGATTTTCGTGACGGTTCAAGGAAATTAGATTTGTCCTATGCCCCGAAAATGTGGCACGTGTTCTTCCTCGATTATTCAATTTATTTTATTCCCGGATTTTCTTTGAATTCATCCCCCCTTTCCTTCCAGAAACGTGGCAGTATAAATTGTAAGCAGAATAATTGAACATCGCCCGGCCAAGCGGTTGTCGCGCGCAGTTTGAGATCTTGAATTCAATTAACGCACGTTCGAATTTGAACTTTTCTTTCTTTCCTGTTTTTTTTCGAATTCATGTACGCTCCCTTCTCAGTTTCCTTTCTTCAAGTAGCTGATGAAACGACCGTGAAATGGGTTCGTCGCTTCTAGTTTGGCCCCGGTCAGTACGTGCAAGTCACTTCAATTAGCTACGGTAAGTTAACAACTGTGCGGAGTGATGAGTTCAATTTTGGTCATTTATCATTTTGTCGTTTTTTGTAGTCAGTAAAAGCACTTGAAATTGCTGTGGTTGTTGTTATTTGGAATTTATCAAAATGATAAAAAAGTAGATTTTTGATGTGACAAAATTAATTAATTTGCGTTCACTGTATTGCGTTGTGTTATCCATCTTATTTTACACGAGTCAATTTGATCTTTCAGGTTTGTATGTAAATTAAATATTTTAAACTGCAAAATCAACATCAATTTTGTTTCTTCTGTGGAACCTAGCCTGCTCATGGTTTTTGTGGCAATTATTAAATTCATGAAAGGAAATTTTCCGCTGAACAACTTGGTCCAAAACCGTAACTTCGTATCTTATAGGGCAAACAATTGATAAGCTGTGTAATAGGGGTATGTCATTTGCCATTGATAAACAATAATATTATTTGACATCACTGCTGGTGCCTCGCGAAGTATTGCATTAAAAGTAGTCATACAATACAGACCCCATTCGTTTTTGGCAACATTCGATTTAGGCAACATTCGATTTTGGCAACATCCGATTTGGGCACAAGTGCCAAAATCGAACGGTTTTTAGAAACAACTTATCAGTTAGTTTTCGTGATAACAGGACCAATTTAATTTAGACAAACACCATAAATACGTTTTTATGTTCTGAAATGGTGATAAAATGCAACAGCAAAACAAAAGTTTTTAAAAAGTTTAGAATGTACTCAAAATTGACAAAAAGATGAAAAGTTCAAAAAGTTAAAAAACAAATTCAAACAAAAGACTGAAAATGACAAAAAACAACTAAAAAATGATGAAGAATGACAAAAACAGCAAATATTACAAATGGAAACAAACATTATAAACAAAACAAGAAAAGTGAAAAATACATCAAAAACATAATGAAAAAAAATTAAAATGATTACAAATGTTCGGAAATTGACTTAAAATTACGTTTTTGATTATAATAATAGTTATTTTGAAAAAATAATAAACTGAAAAAAAGTTGAGAAAAAAAACCGTTCGATTTTGGCAACATTCGATTTTGGCAACACAAACGTACGGGCGTGTTGCCAAAATCGAACGGGGTCTGTACCTCACTAAATAGGCACCCAGCAGTGATGTCAATTGATTTTTTAGTTCATCAATGCCAAATGATATGCCCCCAACCTACAACTTATAACTTTTTTGATTAATGAGATACAAAGTTAAGAACTTCAACAAAGTTTTTCAGCGGAAAATTTGCTTTCTAGAATTTAGAAATTGGCACGAAAACCGTGAGTAGGCTAGGTTCCACAGAAGAAACAAAAATGATGTGGTTTTTTGGTACAAACCATTAAAGCACAGATAAACAGACATGACACTCTGGACAAATTTTCATCGATTCTTCGCAAAGCTTTGAAAGAGCTAGGCAATGTCACCACCAGATGGCAATGCATGAAATATAAAAGAAATCAAGGTAGCCACTTTTATGGCTAATCATCTCCATGGTGTTAACTTCGAACAAAATATTATAATAAACAAACACCCGTAGACTGCGGTAACGTTCGTTTAAAGAGGAAGTTTCGATTAACGCATTCGATTCCGGTTCCGGTTAGGACTTCCTGTTCATTAGCGCTGTCATCAAGTGTACAAAGTGGAAGACAAAATCGACCTTTTTTATAATATTTGCGTTCAAGAAATGGAATTTGTAGATACAGCGACTACCGCTACTTGGAGATAAGGCTGCAGCACGCTGCAGTTTCTGTACTTTCTGAGCCTGAGAGAAACGACGGAATACCCAAAAACATTAATGAAGGAATTTATTTGAATTGTTGCCGGAGACGCCCATCGAGTGTTTGGAATGTGAACAGTGTTATTCGGTCTCCCGAATCACGTCTTTTATTTAGATTTATTGTAGTTATGATCGAAAAAAAAATGTATAAAAATATAAACTTTTTGTGGCCCGTATGCTTATTTGTGTGATCAGACAAATTTCCGACATTGTACAAGCTATTTCTCTGATTCCATAACAATGGAATTTAGATTATAATGTTCATAAAGTTAGCAAGCTTCCCTACATTCTTCTCTTAAGTTCAAGCAAGCTTTTCTACGTAGAGGAACGAATGACTTAACAAATATTTAGTACAATATTTCGACACAAAAAAAAACAGGAAGGGAATTTAAAACGAAGTGAAATGAATGTCTGAAATAAACTGTGATTCTGTTAAACGACCTTTCGCATATTGTTCTGCATAACAGATAAAAAATAAAAAAATCAGGATTTTCAGGACCCCGAGGGGATGTCTACAAAAACTAAATTTAATTAGCGAGACTTAGAACTTACAATTTATAGGACCAAAACAAGTCATATTCATTCCACCGAATGATCTACAGATTATTTTCCAATCATTGCTGCTATATTTAAGTCCTGGAAATCATCCTACGAATAAACTAGTTTCTTCTTCCGCTTTTCCTCTTCTTGTTTTGATTGATTAAGTCTTCTGGAACGTTGGTTTTCAAACCTTACACGTGAATTTTCGTCTGCGCCCCAGGAGCATCATACAGTTCGAATGTTTTGAATAACCTTAAAATGGGAAGTTTATCTTAAACATTAATGGCAATTGATGGCACCGAGATGAGCTCTGGAATTTTGAGCACCGTAAACACCTTACGCTTTAATCCGATGTGAAAATTTTTATAACCATCTCTCTGCTTGTGATTAAGCAGAAAGTACAGAAACTGCAGCGTGCTGCAGCCTTATATCCAAGAAGGGGTAGTCGCTGTATCAAAAAATTCCGTTTCTTGAACGCAAATATTGTAAAAAGATAGTTCGATTTTGTCCTCCACTTTGTACACTTGATGACAGCGCCAATGAACAGGAAGTCCTAACCGAAACCGGAATCGAATGCGTTAATCGAAACTTCCCCTTTAAACGAACGCTACTGCAGTCTATGGGTGTTTGTTTATTATAATATTTTGATCGAAGTTAACACCATGGAGATGATTGGTCATAACAGTGGCTACCTTGATTTCTTTTATATTTCATGCATTGCCATCTGGTGGCGACATTGCCTAGCTCTTTTAAAGCTTTGCGAAGAATGAAAACCGAGTGTCCCGTCTGTTTGTCTGTGATTAAAGTTTTCTTCTAACTCTTGGATATTTCTTTCAAAAATCTGTATCTGATAACTATTGATTCTCTTCTGGATCGTCAACTCTTCTAACATGGTTTGATTTTACATCAATTTTAATGCGTTGGCAAATATCGAGTCAAGAAAATTAAATCCATATTAAGCTTAAATGCATACTTTGCATGATGTTTAAGTGAAAGATTTGAGCATATTAACATAAGCAGAATATTGAAAAGTTCTTCGGCAAAGAAAAGCTTATAAAATAACAAAATAGAGAGAAATAATTTTCTCAAAAAAATCAAACATTCAATGACATTCCCCAGTTTTAGCTAATCTTTTCCAAAATCCAGAAGTGTGAGTCTAAATTCAACTGAAATTTATGAAAGCAAAAATTTTATTTTCCAAAAATTATGCTCCAGACAAATGGTAGAACTTTCAAAATTCATTACATCAAACGAACGTGTCTTCAGAATTTTATGCATCTGGAAAATTTAAAAATCTCATTCCATGTCACAAGTGATTCTTCAGTATTGTGCTAAAGCTTAGAATACTTGAAAAAAAAAAATCTGTAGTTTGACACGTTTAAATCTGCAATAATGTGATTTTGTAGCCTGCATTAAAAATTCGTGAAAAATTATAAAGAAACAGAACAGTACTGGCAAGATCAGTACAGGGATATTTTTAAAGTTTCGAAACTAAAATTAATAAACATAAATTAACGGTTATAAATTCTTAATCAAAAATGAACAAAAGTTATGTCCGTAACTGAAACTTCATTCAAAATTTGTGTGCTATTCGTAAATGTTGGCTGCAGGCATCACACTTGAAATTATGAGTGTGTTAGTCAAAGTTTAGCTTTTTTTTTTAAATGTACGTTTTTCATTTTTGATGTGAAAGAATAAAAAGCATCAAATATTTTCTGAGCGAATCAAATATTACACGTTTCTAAATTTTAGACGTCTATAAGTTTTACATCATCTCTAAATTTCACACGTCTCTAAATTTGACTTGTCTCTAAATTTAACACGTCTCTTAATTTTACACGTCTCTTAATTTTACACGTCTCTTAATTTTACACGTCTCTTAATTTTACACGTCTCTTAATTTTACACGTCTCTTAATTTTACACGTCACTTAATTTTACACGTCTTCAAAATTTTACAGACGTGTAAAATTATGCTCGCACTGAAAATTCCGTCATATGTGATGCTTCTTTTTCTTTACATCACATATGATGAAATTTGACAGATTTTTTTTGGTAGTGTGTAGCGACTCAGCATCATTTTTGTAATTTTTGTTATTCTTGTCATTTTTGTCATCTTTGTCATTTTTGTTATTTTTGTCATTTTTGTTATATTTGTCATTTTTGTCATTTTTGTCATTTTTGTCACTTTTGTCATTTTTGTCATTTTTGTCATTTTTGTCATTTTTGTCATTTTTGTCATTTTTGTCATTTTTGTCATTTTTGTCATTTTTGTCATTTTTGTCATTTTTGTCATTTTTGTCATTTTTGTCATTTTTGTCATTTTTGTCATTTTTGTCATTTTTGTCATTTTTGTCATTTTTGTCATTTTTGTCATTTTTGTCATTTTTGTCATTTTTGTCATTTTTGTCATTTTTGTCATTTTTGTTATTTTTGTCATTTTTGTCATTTTTGTCATTTTTGTCATTTTTGTCATTTTTGTCATTTTTGTCATTTTTGTCATTTTTGTCATTTTTGTCATTTTTGTCATTTTTGTCATTTTTCTAGCTAATAATATCACTTAGGTGAATCATTTTTTCCGAAACTATGTAGATCCCTACTAACGATTTTACATTTCAGTCAACTTCTACTCACGTATATATTTTACCATAGAATTGCGTTTTTTAACACAAAATGTTACAAAATCATAGAAATAAATTTAAATTCAGATCCAATTTTCACTTTCTCGACAGCTAAACGCATAAAATATAGATATAAAATGATAATAAATATGTTGTGATATCGAATATTTAAAACGCAATACTATTTGTATTACTTATAGAATAATCATATTAATTCTCGTCAAGTTTTGTAATATGGCCACGTTACAATAGTGATTGAAATTAATATTGGATTATACATCCGTCATATTGGCAACACTCCCCTAACGATTTTCTACCACAATTCCTGCAGTGTTCCGAAAATCACTCATTTTCAATGAATGTTCCTGATTGCACTTCGCAACTGAACGTACAGCGATCGGGTTTTGTTATTGATCATCGATCGTTCTATTCATCGCTAAAATACAGATCACCTCGCACGACGTTTGCTGTCAAAACAATGGTCAAATCTCACCATTGAGCGAATCACGGCGAATCATGTTGGGCTAGGATCAGGAGTGAATGGTTCAGGCAGTGAGCGAGTGATACATGTAACCGATCATTAGCAAATGTTGTTTGATTTTAAACATAGCCAATTAATAAATTTATTTGATTTTACAGCTTTTTTTACTACAGTAAGAATAAAATCAAACTGTAGTTGTGTTTGTGATGGAAAGATGGTCACTTCCGCCGTCTTTTCAATTTCTAATCAGCCAGGCGGATACTGAGTGAGTGACATTCAGAATGGATCAGTTGGTATCTCACTCATCTCCGATATGCGATGTTTGCAAACCCGATGATTCTGAATGATGGGACTCGGTTGGCATTGCTGAGTAGAGCGCTGATCGAGATTGCATACCAGTCGGGCGAAGCAGTTGCGAGAGGCGCTATCCCATTATACAATCAGAATGTATCCAACAGGAAACGCATCCTGAGTGTTTATTTTGATTGATTTTCGGAACATTGCCTGTGAACACTACGAATTCGCTCTTCGTCGGTTCCAAGGTCTTTAGATACACGAGGTTCTCCGACTTTCACAGTAAGTAGGCTAGGAGTGAGCCGGATTCTCAATGAGTTTGTTTATTATTTGTTCAGCTTTTCTGTGGTTTGTTGGTAAACAAACTTCATGAGTTCCGCATAGTTGCATAGCCTAAATAACCAAAATGGCTGAATCGGGAATTCGATATTCGGTAACACCTCCTGTATATATACACACCTCGGTCGATTCTAGAACAACAGCGAATTGACGTTCTCTCTTACTTGCGACTCTCTGTTATTGTTTACATTTGCCACGCGGTTCGTCAGTCTCGAATAACCGCCGCGGTGTAACCATCGGTCGTTCGGTCGTCGCGAGTGAGTTTCGACATGTCTCCTGAATTCGCACGTTCAATAACTGCCTTGAAAAGCCCCTTCTCAGGTTTGCCCTTCGAACGGATGTGCTTGGTGTGGACCTTACTTAACCAGCTCTCGAATGAACATGTATTTTAGGTCCAAATGCTTCATCCGTTGATGACTCTCAGATTTTTCTGTGAATTGAATTCAAGAGATGTATTTTTTAAATAAATCGTTTATTTGAAACGGCTCGTACCTTTTAGTTTAACAGAGCCAAAATCTTGATAGTAGTAGAGTAGAGAGAGAGAAAGAGAATAGCCATTAGAGACGAAGATCAATAAATTTTAGACATATAATCAAAGTCCATCGCAGCCAACACATCTCTGACTGGAACACGGGATTGTCTTCCTCGGGCCCGTAGAGAATCTTGTAACCTCGCTCTGGCGACAGAATGGTCTTCGCACGACCAAGCAACATGCTCGATGTCGTGGTAACCCTGGCCACGAACACACAGATTGCTGCCAGCCAGATTCACGCGGATGAGTAACGCATCCAAGGCATAGTGATTGGACATGAGACGAGAAAATGTTTTAACAAAATCTCGACTCATGTTCAACTTCCTGACAGTTGAAAAGGGAATTTCTATGAACCAAAAAATAAAATTCTTCAAAAGCGATTTGACGCTGATAAATATCGCCTTCAACAGCGCCCACCTGACAAGAGATGTTGTCTTCCATGATAAGAAAAGAGTCGGTGATAGCCACACTTAGCTCTTCAAGGAGGTTTGTTAAACACATTCCTTCCTTGTTTGCCATACAGAGTGATACTAGTTCAGCTTCTGTAGATGACAGACTGACCGTCTATTGACGTTTCGTTGACAAAACCAGAATACCATGAATACCTTGAAGAAATAGACTTTCTGTCGTCGACATCGTTTGCGAAGTAGCATATCCCATTGAAACAGGGTTCTCTACCCTCTTAGTGTAGACTAGCTTTGTATCCGTAGTACCACGCAGATATCGTAGAATCCGCTTAAGTCCCGCCCAATGCGCATCGGAAGGCATTGAAAGAGCCAGATACTGCCAAAATCCTAGCAGTTCCTTGAATGGATGGTTGATTGTTAACCATCCTTCGTTTTCGTCCACTGCACATTGGGATCCATTGGTGTACCTATGGGATTACTGTCAAACATGCCAAAACGTTTAAGTATTCTCTCGGTGTAACCCATCTGAGAAATTTCAATGGTTTGCTTTTGATAATCTCGTGAAAAATGCATTCCCAAGAAATGTTTAACTTTAACTTTAACAATAAGAATATCGTCAACGTAGAGAACTAGGGTAAGCTCTCTAGCCCGAGATTGATAGCCGCAACATGGTTGTACTACATTTTCCCGAAAAGTATTGCCCAGAATGAAAAATCACCAGAAATCCACTTCCCCAGAATTTTTTTCTTAGAATGCACCATTTGCCAGAATTTTTTTTCCCAGAATGAACTATTTCCCAGAAAATTTTTAGCCGGAATTGCCATTTCCCAGAAAATTTAATATATTTATCCAACCTGAAATTAAAAAAATAAATAATTTTTCTACAAAAATTGGGTTTCCATAACACTATTCTTGTACGGCAAAGCCGCAACCAACGAGGATGAAGAGGCCAAGTGGCACAAAGCCGCCGAAGCTCCCAAATCCGAGGTGGCCGCCGACCCGCCGTCGGAAGCGGCGGCCCTAATACATTGGTCTAGGTCTGCCGGGGCTTCCTAGGTCTGTGTGATAGCTAGGGGTGATCCCTTAGCCCCGTCCGCCACGCGATAGCGTGAAGCAAAAAATGTCTTTCAAGTTCGAACGCGCAGCGTGAGGAGTCGGATACCAAAAAGGTTTTTAAAGGACCATAGTTAGCATTAAATCAATTAAAGTACCCAAACCATAAACAAAGCACAATATTGGTTCTAAAATAAATTTATTTGGAAAATTTCAAACTAGTAGTTTCATTAAAAAAATTATTTTGAAAAAATAAATTTCGAATTATATGAAATTTATAAGAATTCATTGAAAAAAAAAACAAATAAAAATACTAGAGGAAAAAATCTGGGATTTGGGCCATGCTGGGAAATGTTCCATTCTGAGAAAAAAAAAATCTGGGGAAAAAAATTCTGGGAAATGGTCCATTCTGGGAAATAAGTTTCTGGTAAATGGTGCATTCTGGGGAATTTTTTTTCTGGGAAATAGTTCATTCTGGGGTTTGATTTCGGGTATTTGTCATTCTGGGGAAAATTCCTTCTGGGCAAAACTTTTCGGGTAGATGGGATATAATCGCTCGAGTCTTTATGTCAGAAGTGCTTTTTCAATCTTATCATCTTTGGCACAGTAAACTTTTTAGCGCATTTTTGGTGCAGAGATTTGCTAAATAGGCATTGGATATTTGCAACCTCTTCTATGGGTGTAGTTTTATTATAAACATTTGCAAAAATGCTCCTTATGTTTGGGCTTTAAAAATGCCCAAAATATTATGTGTGTATGTTTGTATGAAAGTAATACACCATGGGTGCACGAATTCACCGCAGTTTCGCTAACGCATGCGCTAACTTGCATCCTTTATATTATTAGTTCGGCAAATCTTCAATGCAAATCACCGCATACCCGAGACAATGGCTTTGTATGAACTGTTACATGAACTACATTCATTAATATGTGATTTGGAAGAACAAGTCAATCACTTACGCGAGTGTTATAAAATTGATAACATTTTTATGTTATTAATTTATGACAGGTATTACGCACACGTTTAGATACCTGCCCAGTTGGCAAGTGATTGGTTATACTAATATTTGATATGGAATGAAACAAATGGTAATTCAATGACTCAATCTTACCTTTTTATGGAACCCTTTTCTGGCCATGCAAAACGTTTTCGGAAAATTATAGTCGCCTTAATTCTCACAACCTTCCACTCGATCAATTGCTCCAAATGATTTTTAAGGAAAACAGCGCGAGAAAACACAAAACTTGTACGCGTTAGGCAGAATGAAGAGTTTGTCGTGCATCTTGAACGAATGCAAGAACTTTCAAGTATAAACGAATGCTAAATTTCCTACCTTCTTATCTCCTATGTGAAGTAACCTCGTCAAAGATGCGTAGAAAGCAGGCTGCCCTTTAAAATGCACAACACGCTACACCCAAGGTGTTTATATATAGGAGGTGTTACCGTATATCGAGTTCCTGATTCAGCCATTTTTGCTATTTAGGCTTTGCAACTGCGAAACTCATGGAGTTTGTTTACCAACAAACCACTGAAAAACTGAGCAATCAATCCGATGTTTGTAAACAAACTCATTCAGTGCCCGCTCACTCCTCGACTACTTACTGTGAAAGACGGAGAACCTTGTGTTTCAAAAAACCCTGGCTACACCACACTGAAAATAATTTTCACTTAAAAGGTAAATGACATCTGGAGTGAATTTTGGCCATATTTAAATTCATGTGAATTTTAAGCGACCGTCAAGTTTATATAACTTAAGTGACCGATCAAGTGTATTTCGAGTGAGTGGCAAAGTGAATTTCAAATGTTTGCTCAGGTCGTTAAAATTTTTCAGATGTAGTGGTTTTTAGGTGAAATTTCGGAATATATAACATCAATCAACTTTGTTTATTCACAACAATTATTTATTTAAAAAAAAAATACAACGTAAAAACCCAACACTTTTTTCTTTATTCGGGTTTAAATAGAAATTTCGGATTAAAAAAATCATTCACTTCCTCACTTTGACGAGACATACTGGTTGATCTTCCTGAAATAATAATAAAACAAATTTAAATTTAACGAGTATTTATTGGTTTGCATGATACTTACTATAATGTCACTCCATTTGAGTATTTCCAAAATAAATCATCATCCAAAAACGTATCCGAAGCCTGATTGCTTTTGAAAAAGGTCACTGCGACGTGTTAACCGACTCACACAATGTTTCTGTTGACCAATGAAAAAAATATAATTATTGAAAATCATATAAATTACTCCAATTCTGCACCTACCAACTCAAAAAATCCTCTGTTGTTTCTTTTCCAAACAACAATAAAACAATAAATACAAACATTCACATTCGCTACGCAAAAATTCACTTGAATTTTAAGTGACGGGTAAGTGAATATTGGCTTAAGGGGGGGATAGGGTCTAACATTTTCAAAAAATCGATTTTTTTTATTTGTTGTGTTGTGTCAAATTTTCAAGTCAATTGAAGCAAAACTGTAGAAGTTATAGGCCTTTATCTCCTCCTATGTAATACTGCAAGAAAGCAAGAGCAGAAACTTCAAACGCGTTTTTCTCGAAAGCACATTTTTAAAGTCCGTGGACATCGTCATTTGAAAACTACTTATCCGATTCTTTTCAAATTTGGAACATATTTTCTATATATATATAATACCAGACCCCAACGTTTTTCTTTTTTGATTTTTTTAATTTGGGAAGATTTTACAGGTGAAAAATGGCGGATTTTTAAGGGAAAAATCGTAGTTTTTACTTCAAACAGCCACAAAAATTTCATAAAAATATTTTTAAGTTAAATAAAAACGTTGGGGTCCAGAAAAACATCTATTAAAAATATTTTGCTCTGATTTTTTGACTTCAGATGATCCTGTGCTGAGATACAGTGTCCACCGCAAATCCTGTTTTCTAAAAGGCATCCTCGAAAATGCTCCGTCATCGGCTCATTTTTCAATCTTTTTCTACGAAAAAATTACTAAATGTTCTTTTAACAATGCTTTGTATAATGCAAAAAATTTGAATACATTTGTTTGAACGATAGCTCCAGAAAAAAATCGTGAAAATGGTGTTTTTTTATACCCGTTAGACCCTACCCCCCCCCCCTCCCCCTTAAGTGACCGGTCAAGTGAAATTCAAATGAGCATCGAAGACATTCATTGCCGGTCACTTAAAACTCAAGTTGTTGCGGACGGAATAAATGAAAACGCCGATTTCTGATAGCAGTTAACACAGCTTCAAACTGTCAATATATTTTACATGTTATAATCTTAAATTTAGGGGTTTGTTATTCTAATTTTCGGTACTTAAATTATCAGTGTTCTAAATTGCTTTCACGCCCGAACAATAAGTTTGTTTTCGATTTTGTGCGTGTTTGGTAGACTTTAGAGACCCTTTTACAGAGAATCGTTAAAAGTAGCAAGCCCTCTCTCAGAGAGTCGACAGTTTCGAAATCTGAATTAGCTGTCCAGTGTTGCTGATGTTAACACAAGTGATGAGTAAGTGAATATTGATTCGGTCACTTAAAACTTGAGTGAGAGGCGAGTACATGAGCCCCTTGAAATGAAGAAATTCACTGAGTTTCACTTTTAAGTGAATCTGCTAGTTTTTTTTAAGTGTGATTATGGGTTCAGTGCTGGGTTGCCAGGTGCCCAGATTTGTCTGTAAAACCAAGACTTTTAACCCTTCGTCCAGATATTGGTCAGACACAGATTTTGCCCAGATTTTTGCTGAGAGTGCCCAGATTTTACAGACTTTCAAAATTGACAGATAAATTCAATATTAATGTATCAGATTTGATATGTAAGTGGCAGATCATACTAAAATCTGGCTTGTATTCTATGGTATGACCAAGCATTTTGTTTTTTTTTTTTAAATAAGATCGGCATGGTACATGGTAGGAAACTGCGTTTGTTATTTAGTTATTTACTCGAAAATAACCCGAACACCATAACACAAACACCCCCTCCCCCCCCCCCCCCCCCCCGCTCACACGATTCGCGAAATTTAATTTCTTGTTTAGTACCAAATTTTTGATTTTCCTTATGCACAGACAAACACAGACTTTTTTCAAAATTGCCCAGATTTTTCATCCTCAACACCTGGCATCCCTGGTTCAGTGCATGGCTTAACCCAACCTGTATACAGGTGGCGATGGAAATCCCGTTCTAAGTGTTAGTTAAAGGTTTTTTTTTGTAAACATTGTAACCATGACAATGCGTGACGTCAGCTGCATTTTCAAACAAACGACAAATAAACTTCAACAGCGAAAATTAGAGAAAAAATCATTGCCAACTGCTGTTTACGATTCTCGCTTAGGATACATAAACATCCTGGCAAGTGACGTTGGCTTTGTTTAACTTTTTACTTTTTGAATAACGATTTCTGAAATAGTGTGCGTGTTTGTTCGTCACCTTTCTTTGTACATCATTGGGTTTACCCTTCCTCAAGCCATTAAATGACAAACTACAAAAAAAAAAAAAAAGACTTGCCTATCTGAACGGCACGACATACGACGACAATTTGATTCTTCATGGTTAAGAATTTAGAAACTTTAAACTTCTTATTTGCTTAAATATACTCATTAAACACTTTCATTCCCTCAAAACACACACAAACGGCACTATTATAGCATTTTTTTCCTTCGCAAATCATCTTAACTCAACGGCTTGGCAATTTTTCTGAAAAAGCTTATTTTTTCCGTAGATTTCGAAGCCATTCCACAAAATTCAGAGCTTTTTCGGAAAACTTCTCCCACTCAGTCGTATCTTCCTTAAAAAAAATAATACATAGTTCGTTCGACCCGCGCTAGGCGAATATAAAATCAACAGCACACGGGAAGCATTCTCCCATTCTTAGGCACAAATCAATTGATTTTTTCAATTTCGCTCATCATTTCAGCCCATTTTGACTCGACAAAAAGTTGCCATTTTCAGCTAAATTCACTTTCCAATCACAAATTTTATTAAAAAAGAAAACCCTTAAAACGCAGCCAAATCTTAGAAAAATGATCAAAATATTAAGGAAAAAGCTTTTGTCACATCACACCCAAAACGGTTCTAAAATGTTCAAATTTACAACATAAGAATTATTGACATTTTTTTTTTTGATTCGATGTATTTGATTATAGTGTATCGTCACTTCAAAAATGGGCACATAAAATGGGCATTTCCAAAAGTTAATCTCAAGCTTAAATTCCTATCATGTCCTTAAAACAATTAATCTCAGATTGACTTTCTACAGCTTTTTTTTCCATTTCGAGTAAACCTCTGACATCATCCTTCGAATTAGCTCCAAAATAATAAAAAACACGGAAATCAGACCACTAATTGGTATTCCGCGGAACCAGAGCTGCAATATGTCACATGTAGCCAGCTATCTGACTGACTGGTTTTGGTAAACATGCTTCGAAATTATCACCTATCCAATTGAATTCACTAATGACTCCATTTTCGAAAAGAAACGTAGCACAAGCAGCGCATGCGGCATAGGGAATCAAAATTCCTTTCACATAGCTTTCAAGCACCCTCGATCGCATGATCAATTCCTGGCAGGGATTCGGTCGTAAGTTTATCGTTTTCCTGAACCAATCAATTGTGAGAAGCATTCCGGTAGCAATGGACGGTAATAATTTTACCCTCTTTTATCCACCCCCTTCGAATGTGGCTCGATCGCAATGCAATGGAGTTGCATCGAGCGGGGGGTAACAATAGCACACGTACATAAAACATCAACAATTGAGTGGAATTCCCATTCGTTGGTCGTTCGCTCGGCCGGCTTCCGAATTGGATGGACGTCCCGGGTTTGTCGACAGAAGGAGCGCGGCAGGTGGAAGCGGCGAAGGTTGGAATGGATGGAAGAACAAAAGACCGCCCGACTTGATCACGACATGGGCGTGGCCTAGTGGCAATGATTGGCTGCTGCTGCTGACCAGCCGAACAAAAACGACGACGACGACGACGTCGAAGAGACGCGAAAGTCATTCAGGTGTAATAAAAGTCTTCGGAACATCATTGCGGCTGCTGGACATGGACGAGAGTGTGTGGAATGAAGTTGAAAATTAACCAACCGCACTCGATCGGTCCCGATCGTCCGTCGGTAAATTGGACGCGAGGAGCAGGAAATTATCACCGGATTGGAGTAATAAAAAGTGCCATTCTCAGCGTTGTCATTTTTTAACAAAGCCCCCCGAAAAAAGATGGAAGCGAAAGCCGTCGGGAAAGTGGACTCCTAACTTCTCAAAAAAACATTGGATCGGACTCAAAGTCTCCCAGTAAAAAGGGCTGTATGCCCACATATGTATTCTTAAGAGGGTAACTCGAGTGGGGTGATCGTTTTCATGATTTAGTCGTTTTTTACTCATTTTCTTTTTAACGTTGATCGTATCGTTTCATTTTTTGTTGTTGTTCATATTATTTTTTTCAGTTCGTTGTCATCTTCCGATCGGTTGATGGGTCGTGGCTTGAGACCGATCATAATGAAAGCTAATTTATGGTTATTAGCACTGTTTGGCTTGCGATTGGATGGCGACCGGTAGCTTTTTTCCCCTGTATTTTTATTACATTTTTGTCTCATGTGCCCATATCGGTGGTTTGAGGAACAATATTGGGGCAGATTATGATGACGGACGACAGCCTTCGGTAGATCGCTTTCGAGCTTTAGTTTACTGTGAGAAACTTGAAAGTTGAATCTGCGCCTCTAAAAATCTTGAAGAGCAAATACTTATCACGAAATAAAAGATTTAAGGACAAAACGGAGTTAACTTTTTAATCGTAATATCACACATAATTCCAATATCACACATCACGTCAAATTTCTCCTCATGATCAGTAAATTCGATTTTCCAGAGAACATCATAACCGGCCTACTTGGGTTATGGTGTTCTCTTTGGGCTATGTGTTTTGTGATGATTTTTTGACGTTTTTCTTTGAAATCTGTTTTTCTCTGTACTTTTGGTTTTTGAGAGAGTTAAAGATGGATGAGTAGGTTGCGCTAAGATTGGTGATGTCAGTTCTATAATTGATTGTGTTAGGTGTGTTATATATATATATTTTTAGAAATGTGTCATATATATAACACACCTTACACAATCAATTATAGAACTGACATCACCAATCTTAGCGCAACCTACTCATCCATCTTTAATTTTCTCAAAAACCAAAAGGACAGAGAAAAACAGATTTCAAAGAAAAATGTCAAAAAATCATCACAAAACACATAGCCCAAAAGAGAACATCATAACCCAAGTAGGCTGGTAACCATATTGGTAGCCATTTTCAAATTTATACCGCTTTAAAGTTCGATCACGAAAAACCATACAAAAATCCAAAAGTGTGTATCTTATAAAATAGTGTAGCTTAAAACCAATTAATTTAATTTATATATATTCTCCACAGTAAGTTTTTTTTAAAAAACATTGAGACGATTAGAGAAGAGAAAAGTGGACAATAAGCTTCACATGAGCACAGTAGTTTCACACGGAACGATAGATTGTAAGTAGAAGACTAGATTAACACATATAATTTATAAATTCTAATAGTAAGAAAATTCATAGAATTCCCTGAGGAAGATGCCAACAAGCATCGAAACGTTGGACTAATCAAAACATCGTTTTAAGACAATAAAGACTGTTATGCCGAAAAATAATTACATTAAATCATCCAGTCGACCCCTCTAAAAATCTCATTATTTCTAAAATTTGAAAAGTTTGACTAAAAAAATTTACCAGGTAATAAAAGAATTGAAAAAAACTGTGCTATAAAATTCAATTATTTTATTTGAAAATTTAAACAAAATATGAAAATGAAAAAAAAAGTGTTTTTAAATATTTAGGAAGATTTTTTTAAATAAACACGTTTCATCATAAGCTTCTACATAATTTAAGTAATGACTCAAGGCAACAGCATTTTGGTGTTTTTTTAAATGATTGATTCGGTAGATTTTAGCGTCCTAAACTCGATTTTTTTTTTATCAAATTTGGTCGAACACTTTTAGTTTTAGTGATAAAGAGATTTAAAATGTATCAGTTTTATGTAAAATCAAACATTGACAACTGTTCAACCAACAAACCTCCATATATGAAAAAAATCTGATTCTGATTCTGTTTATCATACTTCATCCAATTAAGGAATAATATTATGATCAAAATGATGCGTGATCTAAAAAAAGAAAAAATCAACAATTTAAAAAAATGGAACATACCATTACAAGTATTTTTGACATAACTGCAGAAAGTGTAAAAAAAACTTGATTTCATTTATCATATTTCGTGTAACCTGCAAAAAAATTACATGTATGCTTAAATTTTTTTTTTAAATTCACTTTGTTTTAAATTTTCTTTAATGTTTGATAAATGAAAAAAGTAAAAAAAACACACAACTTCCATAAGTTTTTCCCAGAACACAAAATTACTTGAGGTCTTGAGGAAAGTTTATTATACATTTTAAACTTTTATTTTTAAATGATATGTTTTTGATGTAAGTTTTTGTAAAAAAAAGTGCAAAAAATTCTCAAACACTTTGTATTTATTTTCAAAAGTCATTTCAATAACAAAAGCTGATAGAAATATTGCATATTTAGACTCAGAGTCCCAAATTAGTCGAAATTACCTTTTGAATTCATTGCACTTCAGAAAAATGTAAATTTTGTTGCCTCGTGTAAATGATGTGTTGTGTTAAGCATTTAGAGGAACAGGTGTTTTAAACCCCGTAACGGAAGTTTGTATGGGATAAATAATTGAAAATATAACTTTGGATGAAAAATATTTCTTGATTCTTGCAGTCAGGGCCGTAGGGGGGGGGGGAGGTGGGGGGTTTATGACTGATCTTTACCTATGATTTCTTCCCAACAATTCACGAATACAAAAAAAAAAATTGAAACAAATTATGTTTGTCCCTATATGATTATTAATTTTTAAGTACTCATTAATAGTTTTCGTATTACACCGTTACTTTAAAAAAGTGGTCTTTACCTTAAAAGGTGATCTAAATTTTTATAATGAAACACTTTGAAAAAAAAATTTGCAATTTGCTTTCAACGATGGTTAATTTTTTGACCTTGTTTAAGGGTCTGGTAAATCAAAGTTATTTGATTTGAGCATAAAATGAGTTCTTTTTAGGGAAGCTTTCAATTTCTTAAAAAAAAACTTATTCTATACTCAAATCAAACAAGCCCAATCTTCCAAACTCTTTTGAGGCTCCAAGTTTCTAACCTTTGATGAGAATAAATAAAATTTTCCCAAGTGACAGTAAGAGATAATACAAATTTCGGATGAAATTTGCTTGATGTAAACTTAAACTAAAATTATGATTTAAATTTGGCTTTAAAAAAAAAACTGCAATATTAATAATGTTAAACAATACATCGAGAAAATATAGGATTTTGTATAGATATTTTAAGTGAAGATCAAGTACATATTTATCTAACAGCAAACATTTTTCTTAAATAATAATCAATTCCATAATGAAAATCGTGTGGATGATTTTTTTAAAATATAATTTGCGATATTTTGCATAAAACAAAATTTAGAAAATGAACTCAAACTTTACTTTATATTTATGATCTTTTTCGATTGATTTTCTCGGTGATCATTAGTAAAAAAAGGAAGGAAAAGGATTATTTGTAATTGCGATGAACAAAAAAAAAACTTTATATTTGTGATTTTTTATGATGATTGAAAAACTCATTCACAAGCTCAATCTTTTTCTGAATTTTAAAACTGAATTCTGAGCCTGATTTCAAAAATTGAACTTTAAATCGGTTTCCGAATTTCTATACGATTTCTGGAATGTACAAAAAATAGCTTTTCCGAATCTTTATTCCAGATCAGAATTTTATGAGCCAAGTTTCAGAGCTCTTATTCATGAATCTTTTATTTCAATTCTGCTGGTTTAATCTTAATTCATTATTTCATTGATTTATTTTTAGTCTGTTTTGTAAACCTGAATTAGAATATCAAATGATGAATCTGAATCTAAGTTTTATATTTTGGATCGCCACTTATGAGCTTTAAATGTTTAAATTTTGTGTTAGAACAAAGTTTAAAAACTTTGAATTTGAACATAAAACAAAATTCTTTTTTTTATATTCGTAAAACTGTTATCAAAATATTGAAAATGCATACGATTTTCGAAAAACATGATTAAATATTGATATAAAAAGCAAAACGGAATTTAAACCAGAGTTTCAAAACAGCTTTTCATTCCTAATTTCTGCTGATTATTCGAATTGAAAATCAAGAATCCTAATCTGATACAGAATCAGAAATACAAAAATATATAGAAATACAATTTTGGTTATGGGAATATGGAACAAGAAATTTTGTAAAAGTCCGGTTCGACTCGGTTGCCCAGATTTCATTGGAAAAGCCCAAATTTTTCTCGAGTTTGTTCTCATTCTCATTTCTTAATCAAATTAAAAAGAATTGTGTTTAAAATATTTTTTATTTATGCGTCCAAAATTTTTGGAGCAAATTTAAAACAAGATTCATTAAAGGTTTTTTAAAGTTTTTTTTTCCTGATTTTTGATGAGTAATTCCTAGGTTTTGACCAAAATTGCCCGGATTTTGCTCGGATTTCGGTCGACAATTTTGAGATCCTATACCCGGATTTTTCAAGGTTTTTATACAAAACAGCCCGGATGTGTCTGGCCCGGATACGTGATGATAAAATTCTTGCAACTTGCCATAGCTGCTTGTCATGCTAGCAAAAATAATTTAGCTTAGGAATAGTCAAAATAAACAATCCATATTTCCATAATCCATAATCCATAACCCAAAATCCATAATCCATAATCCATAATCCATAATTCGAATTTCAAAATTTCCATACAAATTTGAAACGCGTTGCGCTTATTGAGGAATCAATTAAATCTCAAATTTTACACTGATGCTTGGTGACCCAAAAGGCATCAAAAAACATATGGGAACAAAAAGTCATTTTTTGCAGCGAACTTTTGCACATATTTGCATGTGCATTCAGATCTTGGTAGATATTTTAGTTTCAGAAAAATAACACTTGAAAAAGTTTAACTCTTCAATTAAAAAAAATTGGATAAGATAAGATAACAACTTTTTCTGACAATCAATATAAGCTCTACCCAATAGTTACTGAGTTGCCGTATCAAAGTTTAATCCTAATAGCCTAAGCTGTCACTTCGAAGTTGAGTCTACAGATCCTCAGACAAGACACAATTTTGGCCACTTTCAACGGCATATTCTACAACTAAAGTTTATATAATTCAATATCAAACTTTTTTAAATAAAAACTTATCTATCATTATCAAAATTGCCACCGTAAAAGAAAACTTAGGGGTGAGACGGGCTATATGCGCCAAGCAGAAAACTACATAAATCAAATATTTAATCGAATATGTGTACAAAAACTATATACACATGAGCAGACATCTGTTTTATATACATTGGAGTAATTTTTATGTTTAAATCTCCTTCAATTTTTGAGAAATCGATTTCATTATAACTGTTGTCAAAATTGACGATCCTTAAACCGTACGGGCTATATGCGCCTATTTATGTTTTAGGCAAAAATTTTGGTTTTTGGCTATATTTCCGTATGATTTCATTGGGAATGCTAGAAACTGATAACTTCCATTAGAAAAAGCTGAAGTTAAAAAAAAATTGTTGTACTATTTTATGAAATAAAACAAAAATTAGGGTTGCCATATTATGGAGGCAATTCATCATCGAAGCTAACATTCGCAAAAAAAAGTTAGTTAAATATGATTGGCTGAAAAGTGAAATGTAAAACTACCTTGAGGATAGTAGATATACCAAGATGCTAATTCTTGTATGTATGTAGATATGTAAAACATATGATATGAACAATGAATAACTCAAAGGCAGGAAATCAAACCTTGGCATTGCTTTTCTACTTATTAACGGATTCCTAACTATTTTTTTCAATATATTTAATTGAAGAAGTGTTCGATACAATGTAAAGCATTTAATTAGCATCTTCTTATGTTTAATTATCTTCTTAGGAAAACCTATAGCCAACACTACTTTTCATTGTGACCCGTTTAATTCAGAATCGATCAGAAGACTTCAACGCAAGCACAGCAACGAACCTGACCAAATTTTCACTTTCAATCGCACGCGCCTCACTCGCCTTATATGGATTATAATCTAACAAAACATCTCAAGAATCTAAATGTAAAACAACATCCTTAGGCACATACCAGCCCGCGTCCAAAGACAAACAAAAACATACCGAAAAGAGGTGTTGTTGATCTCTCGGGTGTGATCATTACAAATCTCGGTCAACAACATCACTCCAGCCTGAAAGACCCGAGCCAAGGCAAAAAAAAAGCGAACTATGGCAAGCACTCAATCACGATCTCGTGGCGAAGGTCTCGAATTTTCGTTCCCGAGTATCTTAGGAGTCTGCAGCTCGTGGTCACCAACCGATTTAGTCCGGAGGTTCGGGTGTTTAGAATTCGTGAGCTCTTGCCCTCCTGATCCTGCTCCCGAATTTATTTATGTCCCTAAGCTGAAATCATTCAGAAATCCCACACACACACTAGTATCCACGCCAAGGTTGATCTCTTCCAAGATCGTCTTCTTGGTTGGGATTTTTCTTCCTCGATTAGCTTGCCGAAAGATCATCGAGGCGCGTGTCTAATTTAAACTATATTTCGTGCAACGTGAGTTCTGTAGCCGTTTTTTCAGAGTTAGATATTTTGATGGCTATGCAAATCTTGGGAATCTCAGAGTCAGGTGCTGGGAACGTTAGAAGAAATTCATCAATGGGACCCCTTACTTAGTTGAGGGATTTTATGGTTAGGATTAACACTGGCGAGAATTGGTGGAGACTTTTAGAATGCCGAAAACTTTTTCTATTATTCCTAACGAATACGGGATTACTATTGCTACTGATTTTTACTGGGTATTTAAATCAAGTGAATCGCAAAACATGTTTAGGATAAAAATTATTGAATAAAGATGGTACAGAAAATCGAGTTCTCCAAAATTATTATTATACTTCATCCAGAGACAAACTTCAAGCATTATGCAAGGCAACAGAAACCACATTATTCTATCTAACTTTCGATTTTGAGGTTCTTGCATTATCTTAAGAAACAAAAATAAACATTCATTTAATAAAATGCATTTTGATAAAAAAAAATTATAATATTACAAAGATATTAAACACGGAATATTTAGCTCACTTATAAATTGTAATACTTGATGCTGCGTCAAAATGTTCGAAGCAGTGTCTCTCATTAATAGTGATGAATATCACCCTTAAAAAAGATTGCTTTTTTTTGAAGCTTTAACTTTTTTTTTATCTTAACTCAAATGGAAATGCAGTCTTGGGATGAAATATTTTTCATAGTTTAGACTTTAAGAAAAACCGTTTGAAAATAAATCAGCAGAAGAGGACCAAAGTTATTCTTGAAAAAAACTGGATTTTCATGTTCCTCCTGATCCCATACATGTCTCAAAATCCCATACAAACTCGTTGAACGACCCCTTCCCGTGATCCGATCTGACCCAAATTCGGCCGGAGACCTTGTACTAGGCCTAGGATCAATTTAAACCTGCAGCGCATAACATTTTCAAATGTCGGATCATTTGGCGCACTCTAATGAGGGCTCTAGAACTTGGCTCATACATTCTGATCTGGAATAACATTCGGAAATCATAATTTTGTAAATTTCAGAAATCGTATGGAAATTCGGATACCGATTCAAAGCGCAGTTTTTGAATTCAAGTTCATAATTCAGATTCCGAATGCAGATTCAAAATTCAGAAAAAAAAATTAGCTATTGAATAAATGTTACAATCAACAAAAATTGTTGAGGATTTCAAACCATGACCTTAAAAACTTTTCAATTCGATTTCAAGATTTCTAATCAAATTAGTTTCTATACAATTCATCTGGAAATCACAAATAGAAAGTAGAATTTGAGTTTTTTTTCATGCAAAAAACTCGAATTTTATTTCAAAACAAATAATCCACAGGATTTTTATTATGGAATTGATTCTTTATGAAAAATATTTGCTGTTAAAAAAACATGTACCTGATCTTTATGGTGGTTATGGTTTATACTTGGTTGAATGATTCAACTGAATCAAAGCAATCGAAGATTCCTTTTAATTCAACCACGACAAATGAAAAGTTCATAAACCGGTATTTCGATAGCAACTTACTACCTTCTTCAGTGAGCGTTTTCGATCAATCGAAATACCGGTATATGAACTTTTAATTTACCGTGGTTGAATTGAAACAAATCTTTTGATTGCTTTGATTTATTTGACCTGATCTTCACCTAAAAATCTGCACAAAATTCTATATTTTCTCGGTCTATTGATTAACATTATTAACACATTCAGGACAACAAAAAAATCGGCATATTATGTTTCAGAATCCAAAAAAAAATTCTGCTTATTTACTATATGTCAGTAGGGGAGAGGCGGGCTATATGCGCATATTAAGGAAAACACTGATTTTCTCCCATATTCCGATAGATAGGAGTCTGAAAACTATATGCACATGAGCGGACATCTGTTTTCTATACGTAAGAGCCATTCTTCTGTTAAAATCTCTTACAGTTTTTGTGAAAATAATTTTATAATAAAAGAAGTCAAAATAGCCGATTTCCAAAACCGGCGGGCTAAATGCGCATATTTATGTTTTAATCTATATTTCATTTACACTTGCAATATTTTGAAATTTTGTAATTGAAAATGATAGAAACGGATGTTAAGCATACGTCAAGGCTGAAATTTTGATGAAATTTTTTACATCACTAGTTCTTTTGCATGAAACATAGTTAATTATGCCATATGGCCATATTTCATGGTAATATTTTGTTCATATTGTATTTTTATCGGATCAGTATGAAGTTCTTATTTTTTCGCTGTAACATCGTGATTTGAGCGTAGATTTAATGTTTCAATGATAGAAAGTAAAAAATTTATAAGACTTATCTATTTTTCTTGATATAGGCATTTAACCCGCCTTGATATGGGCATGCAGAACCTGTCTCTTATTCCAATATCTTATCATCTACAACTTTGCCAAAAGCTTCAATTTGTTAAATTTCCGATTTCCAGATGATTAAGAAAGAAAAAGCATTAAAAGTTTTGTTCACAGAATCTGTACGCACAATAATTAAAGTTCAATGTATTATAACAAAACTGACAAAAATCTTGTTTGAATTTTTAAATTTTTTCGACTTTATATAACAATTTAATTTTTTCATGCCATGTGTTAAAAACGTATTACCGTCAAACTGCACTGATTAGATATGATGAATGTTAGTTACGGTCGCTAGTGGCCGTCTGGGTTCTTTTTACCTGCCGGTGGGGGAGAAGGACCAAATGTTAGTTACGGTCGCTAGTGGCCATCTGGGTTCTTTTTACCTGCCGGTGGGGGAGAAGGACCAAATGTTAGTTACGGTCGCTAGTGGCCGTCTGGGTTCTTTTTACCTGCCGGTGGGGGAGAAGGACCAAATGTTAGTTACGGTCGCTAGTGGCCGTCTGGGTTCTTTTTACCTGCCGGTGGGGGAGAAGGACCAAATGTTAGTTACGGTCGCTAGTGGCCGTCTGGGTTCTTTTTACCTGCCGGTGGCCGATTCGAAGAACCTTTTTCTTTTAGCTTTCTATAACACGTGTTTTTTCTTCCGGTTTTTTCTTAAACTATGATTTTTTTTCTCTCTGCCTGCTTCGATCCTTAATTTTAATTAAAATCAGTAACAGTTGCCATAGCAACTATTCTTGGGTAATAGAGGGCAAGAGCTCCCTCTATCATGTGTCCGTAACATCCTCCGGGGCCACGGAAAGATTTGGTTGCAATAAAACTATTTTTGAGATTGGACGAGTATAAGAAGATCGTGCTGTTCGTACAACTACTGTACGTACATTTCCGTCGGGACCATCAAAAACTTGTTCGATTATTCCTTTTGGCCAACTTCCTCTATTCAAATTTTCGTCGATTATCAACACCAAATCTCCTTGCTTGAAATTATGATATTTTCTATTATCATACCATTTTGTACGTTTGATAAGTTCCGGGCGGTAGGCTACGAGCCACCTTCGCCAGAAACGATCAGCAAAAACTTGGGCGTGTTTATACATAGCTCTACAGGTTAAATCCTTTTCGTCGAATTGATGATCAAACTGCATAAAATTATTACGTCCCAGTAGTAACATGTTCGGTGTCAACGGTTCAGGATCTTGAGGGTTATCTGACACGTGAGTTAGCGGGCGGTTATTTATTATATTCATTACTTCGCACAACGTTGAACGCAGAACTAAGTCCGAAGGATGTCTTTCTTTCAGCATTGCGCTCAAACCTGTTTTTACAGAACGTACTAAACGTTCCCAACAACCGCCGAAGTGGGGCGCCCCCGGTGGAATGAAACTCCATTCTACTCCTTTGACACTTAGTGATTCTTCTATTCGCTTTTGATCCAATTCTCCGTAAAGTTTATTTAACTCTCGATTTGCACCGGTAAAGTTAGTGCCGTTATCTGTTTTTATTTTTCTTGGCATGCCTCTTATCGCCATGAAGCAACGAATAGCCAAAATACAGCTGTTCGTATCGAGTGATGGAACTACCTCCAGGTGAATAGCACGACTAGTTAGGCATGTAAACAAGACAATCCACCTCTTTTCAAGGCTTCTTCTCACCTTGACGAAAAGAGGTCCGAAATAATCAATTCCAGTATTGGTAAATGGATATACAAAAGGAGTAGTTCTTTCAGAAGGCAAATTCCCCATTTGGGTAACGTTAGGCTTTCCACGCAGTTCTTGGCAACGTACGCATTCTCTTGAAACCTTCTTAACCTGGGATCTGCACTTCAGAATGCGATAACGATTGTTAAGATTATTAATTACTGTTTCAATTCCTTGGTGGCCATTTGCTATGTGGAAAGTGCGAATAAGTAGTTTGGTAAATTCATGATTGTTCGGTAGTAGAACAGGATTGTTAACTTCAAAAGGTGTATGTTCATCTTGAATTCGACCTTTCATTCGAATAACGTCTTCACATATGAATGGCGAAAATTTGTATAATTTGCTAGACCTTCTAACAAATCCTGTGGCTTTAAGGCTCACAATATCATCAGAAAAGCTATCTCTTTGTACTCTTTTGTACCACATAATACGGGCTTCAGTCATGTCGTGAATATCAATTTTAAAGAACTTAGGTTTATCTTTCCTTGGTAAGGCTAACATCTTTTTCATTTTCAGGTAGTAAGCAGTAGTACGTATGAGCCTGTTGAAATCAGAAAAACGAGAAATGTCTGGTAGATCGTCACAGTTCTGATTTAACGCCTGCAAACCTATAAAGTATTCGGCTTCTACTTCTTTTTGGAAACATACCAAATCTTCCTCGGATAATGTATTACACGACTCTTGAGGCCAAGCACTACGGTCTTGATACAAAAATTCTGGACCTTTCAACCAAACAGTCAGATTTTCAAATTTAAACGACTTCGTAGCCAAGTCTGCAACATTCAGACAAGATGGAATCCAACGCCACATAGCAGGTCCATGACCGTTCTCCTTGATCTTGGTTACACGTGATCCAACGTAAGCTGTCAATTTCTCACAAGTATTCAACCAACTAAGACAAATCTTAGAGTCCGTCCAGAAGAATGTAGCAGTGACTTCAATCCCAATCTCATCCTGGATTATCTTCATTCCTTGACTTGCTAGTACACAACCTTGCAGCTCCAAACGTGGCACAGTCTGATACTTCAGAGCAGCAACTCTGGATTTAGCGTAAACCATAGCCACGTGATATTTGTCTTCGCAGTGGTGCACCATGTAAATAGCACACGCAAACGCTTTGTCACTAGCGTCACAGAAAGCATGCATTTCGATACTGCCGAAAGATTTCAGGGAAGGAAAATAAAAACGCGGTATACGGAGTTCTGTTAGCTCAGTAATTTCTTGTAGCCATTGTTTCCAGTCTGAAAACACACCTTCCGGAATTTTATCATCCCAACCAGTTTGTAAGCGCCATAAATTCTGGAACAAGATCTTCAAATGTATCGTAATCGGACTAAGAAACCCTAATGGATCGAAGATTCCCATCATAAACTTCAAAAATTGTCTTTTTGTCGGCACATCTGTTCCAAGGCGAAATGATGAATCCAAATAAGGGAAATCGAATTTAAAAACAAATTCGTCAGTCTTAAGGTCCCATATAATTCCCAAAATGCTGACTCTTGGTTTGGGATCAGCTCTCAAATCGGGATGGATAGCATTCATAACTACTGCTGATGGCGAATTAAATTTAACTAATTGAAAACCACCTTTTGCGTGTACTGTTATGACCTTTTCAATCAGCTGGACTGCTTCTTCATCAGTGTCCGCTCCATCAAAATAATCATCAACATAGTGTTGCTTGACAATGGCTCTATGGACTCCTGGAAACTGTTCTTCCAACTCCTGTGCGTTAAAGTTTTTAATGAACTGCGCAATAGATGGGGACGACATTGCTCCAAAGATCATGACTTCCATTACGTAAACTTCAGGCGGCTTAGAACGATCCATACCACGCCATAAGAAACGTTGCGAATCCTGATCCTGCTTCCTAATGCGCACCTGGTGGAACATCTCTTTGATGTCCGCCATGAATGCCACTTTCTTTAATCTTCCCCTTACAAGAACTGCATTCAACGGTGGAACCAAATCAGGACCCTTCAGCAAAAGGTCATTCAAAGAAAAACCGTGCGACTTAGCTTTGGCATCCATTACTAGACGAAACTTACAAGCGCTAATTACGCTAAAATGTGGAAGATACCAGGTATTCCGAGTCTCTTTAAGTTCTTCAGGACTCATTTTTCTTGCATAGCCCTTCTCAATGTAGTCATTTATTTTATTACAATATTGTTCGGCATATTCCGAGTTCAAATCCATTTTTCGTTCAATGATTTGGAGTCTACGAAGAGCATTAGGTTTACTATCAGGAAAAGTAAAATGTTTATATTTGTACAACTGTCCGATTTCAAATCGATCGTTAACACGCTTCAGAGTACGATTCATTATGTCTAAGGCTCTTGCATCTTCGTCAGAAAGCTTTGCAACATAATTTGTAATACCAAAATCCTCAACTCGATAAATTTGCTTCACGAGCTCTGTCAATTCCACATCATCTTCTTGGAAACTTAGAAACACGTGCAACTCGTTGCTAGAAACGCTTACAGATGGTTGGATTTCCCCATGAATAGTCCAGCCGAGATGACAACGTGTTAATTGAAGTCCTTGCAGAGAATATTGAACAGTTTTTAAAGGTACAATCAAGCCTGCGTTATTTGATCCAATTAACATTCGCGGTTTTGCCAACAGTATAGCATCGATCTTCTCTTCGTCAATTAACGGATACAACTGTTTAACCTTCTCAGCGTCAAACTGGACTTGCGGGAGCTTCACATCCTTTATTGTTCTAACTTTGTCGATTTTGTACCATTTTCCCTGATTGCTTGGTCCAGATATTTCAAAAGAAAGTAACATAGAATCATTTTCTCTATGAGAAATTCCGTTTGTCCAACGATACGAAACGGGTACTACAGGACCTTCTAATCCTATTTCAGCGGCAAAAGAAGCGTCTATCATAGATAAAGATGAACCTTCATCAAACAAGGCAAATATCTCATGGGCTTCGTGATTTGATCCACGAATTCGAACCTTTCCAACTCTGAGCAGAGTATTAACATTTTTGTAGTTCATGTTACAGACTTCTTCATCGGAAGTCAAATTAACATTCTGACATGAGTCCTGCGTATTAATCTGAGATTCTCCAGAGTGTACCAGTGTGTGATGATTTTTCTTGCAAATAGAACAATGGGACTTAGATCGACAATTGCGACGAGAGTGACCAGCCCCTAAACAAATATAACACACCTTACTAGATCTAGCCACAGATCGACGTTGATCTTCTGAAAGTTTTTTGAATTGAATACAATTTGCTAGGGTTGAATGGTCGTCCAAGCTACACAGGGGACACACTCTTCTCTGTGAATACCCTTCTGACTGATCGTTTATATTGAAAACATTTTGTTTCGCTCTTGTGACTTGTGGGGCTTTCCTGCTCATAAACATCGGATTCATACTAGCCAGCTGATTTTCCATCTCATCCTCCAACCAACGCGAAAATGTCTGATAATCGACTAACTTATCTTCCTTCAACAGTTGTGCCTTGTGTCTTGCCCACATCTGTTTACTAAACGTAGGAAGCCTTTCTCCCAAATGTGAAATCAATTCAGGATTCATTAAATATGCTTCAGCTTTAACGTTCTTTAAAGCGATGCCAGTACCAATAACAACATTGTAAAAATCTCGAAAAGAATCAATGCTTCCTTCCTTTACAGGTTCAAGGTTTCTTAGTAAATCCAGTCTGTGCGCCACCACCCATTCAGTTCGTCCAAAATTTGATTTGAGTACCTTCATAATAAGTTCTACGTTGCTGGCTGAGGAAAGCAACGGTTCAACCGCTTTTCTTGCTTTACCGCTCAATGCATTATTCAACCTTTTCAAATTGTCATAATCAGTTAAGTTAAAATTCTCAGTTGACACTCGAAAGTCATTCTCGAATAAAGGCCAATCATTTAAGGCACCATTAAACATTATCAAGTCTTTAACTTGTCGTACTTGTAATGCTTTAAAGGCTTGTACTAATACATCATTTACAGGAGGAGGAATGTTATTACTTGGGGAAAAATTATCAGTTGCTCGAACAGGTTCTGGTCTGCTATAAGTTTGACCAGTCGCATTATCAATATTACCCTCAATATCATTGAAATTCATCCAATCTTGAACACGCTGTCTTGAACTACAACTACTTGATCCGGCTCGAAGGACCAAATGTTAGTTACGGTCGCTAGTGGCCGTCTGGGTTCTTTTTACCTGCCGGTGGGGGAGAAGGACCAAATGTTAGTTACGGTCGCTAGTGGCCGTCTGGGTTCTTTTTACCTGCCGGTGGGGGAGAAGGACCAAATGTTAGTTACGGTCGCTAGTGGCCGTCTGGATTCTTTTTACCTGCCGGTGGGGGAGAAGGACCAAATGTTAGTTACGGTCGCTAGTGGCCGTCTGGGTTCTTTTTACCTGCCGGTGGGGGAGAAGGACCAAATTTTAGTTACGGTCGCTAGTGGCCGTCTGGGTTCTTTTTACCTGCCGGTGGGGGAGAAGGACCAAATGTTAGTTACGGTCGCTAGTGGCCGTCTGGGTTCTTTTTACCTGCCGGTGGGGGAGAAGGACCAAATGTTAGTTACGGTCGCTAGTGGCCGTCTGGGTTCTTTTTACCTGCCGGTGGGGGAGAAGGACCAAATGTTAGTTACGGTCGCTAGTGGCCGTCTGGGTTCTTTTTACCTGCCGGTGGCCGATTCGAAGAACCTTTTTCTTTTAGCTTTCTATAACACGTGTTTTTTCTTCCGGTTTTTTCTTAAACTATGATTTTTTTTCTCTCTGCCTGCTTCGATCCTTAATTTTAAATAAAATCAGTAACAGTTGCCATAGCAACTATTCTTGGGTAATAGAGGGCAAGAGCTCCCTCTATCATGTGTCCGTAACAATGAATCTCTAGCCAAATCGTCAATCGGCTGTATGCGCATATTACCCAACATGCGCATTTAGGAACACTTCCCCCTAATGGGAGGTGCTGTGTTAAATTTTGAATAAAGAAGTGTCATTATTAGTTGCATAACATTTGAGTTATGCTTTTTAATGGAGCATACTAGAGCAGGGTTGAGCAACCTTTTGAGCCAATGGGCGAATTTAAATTCCAAATTTTGTCGGCGGGCCGCATTTGAAATAACACTGCACATGATCAGCAGTTCGTAAGAACATAAGACAATTTATTTTTATAACAACAATTTTTTTTTCCAATATTCAATTTTTTTAAATTATCATCTTTTGTAACGTATGTATCATTTGCTTAATTTTTAATTTCATCAAAAATTTTCTAGAGTTGGACGATGATTCGTTGTTTAAAAAATAAAAATTGCAATCTAAGCCCTGGCGGTGAAAGAAACATTTTATTTTCATGAAATTCGTAATAAGATGATGAGCAAAAGCTGTCGATATTCGAAAAAAAAAAAATTATGAATTCACAGAATATTAAACAAATTTTGTCAAGAAATCTTGGTTACAGTTTACAATTTTGATTGGTTAATTGTTTCTAAAGATTTGCAAAGATTTTCATTAAATTTTCATATTACTGGGAAAGGCATAGGATTAAGAATTCTGGTATTTAAAAATTTGTTGACTCACAACTCAAATATCCGGAAGAGAAATCATGAATCTGGGGATAAACCGACAACAAATGAACAAAGAATGAACTGCAAAATCTAGAAATTATCGAACGCATTTAAAACAAAAACAGAAGAAAATATATTTCATTTTAATAGAATGTAAATATTTTTAATAAAGTTAAAAAAGTGATCGGCTCAAAATGATAAATATCAAGAGTCTTTGTATTTTATTATAAAGAAAAGAATACAGGGATATGATTTGTATCGCTTTTTAAGTGATAATATTTGAATTTGTTATTTTCAAAGTGAAAAGATTCAATTTCTCATAACAAATGCATTTTACTTGTTGAGGAATCATTTTTTTTCCAAGAATTAAAGTGTCGCAAAATAAGCGGTTTTTAACTATTTTGATTTAAAAAAAAAATTTAACAAAATATCCGTTGAGCAGATTTATCAAACAGCTTCATCATTGATGGAAGTGAAAAAATATTCATCATCAGCATGTGCTCATTAGTAGTCTTTTGATTTTTTTTTTAAATTTGCTTTTGCTTTTTCGATGCTTGAAGTCTTTGAGAAACATTAGGAAAAATATATTACTAATGAAAAATCGTCAATATTATTAGTCAAAACTTTTGACTGGTATTTAATAATAACTGACAATCTGTAGTAAGAAAATTGGAGGAATTAATTCAATTAGAGAAATGCTTCGCGGACCGCACAAAAGGGTCTCGCGGGCCTCCTGTTGCTCATCCCTGTACTAGAGGCATGTAAAAAAACGAGATATCTTGTATTTGGTTCGCAATATGTTAATACTGAAGTAAAAAAAAAACAAATTTAAAACATAATCATTTATTTGGTCAAGTTTGCATCAAGCTAAATTTGATCCGAAAATCTGATGATTTTTATCTCTTACTTTTTTTAATTTGATTTTTTTTTATCAAATGTAAAAACCTTTGAATTTGCAAAATAGTTTGGAAGATTGGGCTTATTTGATTTGAGTATAGAATAAGTTATTTTTTTTAAAATGGAAGACCCTCCTAAAAAAAGATATTTTATGATCAAATTAATTAAGTTGGATCTACCAGACTCTAAAACAAATTCAAAGATTTTAATCGTCGATGAAAGCAAATTTAGCTCACCTTTTAGGTTTAGGATCATTTTTTCTAGAATTACAATTTGATACGAAAACTTTCAATTTAAAAGTACTTAAAAATGATATTGTAACGGGCTCTGTATTTATATACATCAATAATGAAAATCTGGATAGAATTTTGAAATTGAAAGATTTCAACTTGAATCGGTTTGGTATTGATAAATCTTACAGCAGGGTAACTTATTTGAATACATGTATATTTTTCAAAGTGAATTTTTGATTATGTACAATTAAAAATGGATTAAATATCAAGATTGATCTCGGAAGAGGAGAGGCTTATAAATATCGAAACTATTCGCATGTTATAACCAAATGACGTTGAATAATTTATCTTTTAAATGCCGAGCGCTTATGAACGCTACTATATTTTCAACAATTCCTATCTGCAGTACTGCAGTGTTTTTTTAAATTTTATTTTCAAACACCTAACAATTTTTATAGGGAGAACGGTGAACTTGAAAGCTTTGGAAATGAGCGGCGATTTTATTTCAAATAGAGACCATGAAAAAGATTGAAAATCTACTGTTGTCACACTATTCGGCAATTACTAGATAAATACCTATTGAAAATGAAGCCCTAGAAAAGAAAAAAACAATTTCATACAAAATTGGAGAAATTTTATCCGATATGTGTTGCATTTCAAAGAAATAATTATTTCTTTGTTGGGGAGTAAGCAATATTAAAAGTAGATTACAAAATTTCTATTCAAATGAAAAAAAAAATGTATGAAAAAAAATACATGGAACAAAAACTACTTCCTAAGATGAATCTGTACTTGGAATATGCAGAACATTAATAGCGTTTCCAAAAATCTGAAATGTTCAACATTGAATATTAAGGAAAAAATAGTTGTTTGGCCGGCGAGCAAATCTCATTTCTACAGTCTGGCCCGTCTGCCAAAAATGTTGGCCACCCATGGTTTACTTAAAGACTAAAAAGCACTGCAAAAAACACTCATGTGAATTTTTGTCGTTATCTGCAAATGATTGTGCCATCACTGTTCTGTTCATCCGTTTCTTGAATTTTAAATAGCGTAAATAAACATCGTAATCCATGTATGATTTAAAATTCAAGCTTCCTTTTGATGATTTACATCGACATAATTGTCATCTTATTGTGATATATGCGGCATGTAATTTTAATTTTTATGGAGTGTTTTGTCCTACATTAGAAAAAGTGTGGACATATTTAAAAGGTTTTTTAAAAATTCGGAAAATTTGTTGATTATATTTTTTGTTATGGATGATAATCCTTGATTCAAAATGAAATGTCACTTTACCTGACAAGAAACAAAACAAAATTATTTGCCAATTGGTCCAAACGTTTCGAGCTACTTTTAACTATTAAGCTCCTCCTAAGTGAACCTTAAATCAAATTTATCGATTTAACAATTTTGCATTTTACAAGAGCGTACTAGTTATCATACTTTACCTAGCATTAGTTAATTGTTATTGGCTGTCAGTTGTTTGTTATGATTTTATGTCCACATTGATCTATGATTGGCTTGATCTTAGATGAATTGAAATCATAGGCTTAGTAAAAATTAACAAAATCTTTCTGTGGGTTAAGAACGTCATTGTCGCTCCTAATTTCAATGTGAAACATATCTACAAAGATTCTTGTGTTGTACTGAGAATCTTTTCCTAGAATTTTAGAAATTTTAAAATCAAAAACTTGTTCGGAGGGGGTGAGGGGGATTTGGGGGTATTGAGAAGAACATTTTGCTTGGCATTTCTGGACCATCCATAATGGTCCAGAAATGCCAAGCAAAATGTTCTTCTCAACACTTAAAATTCAAAATTTGAATACAAAATCATTTAAGAGTAACAATCTCCACTTAGATCTGAAGCCAAAACTTCTAAATCTTATCCCAGGTCAATAATTCTACAAACAAATTTTGTAAAGTTTTTTAACTCGTTGATAAAATGTAGATTTGAATATCGAATTCCAAAACGATTAGCTTCCCAAATCGCCTAGAATTCGCCCGAATGTTTGTACTTTATTTGCAAAATCAAATAAAAATTTTAATTGAGTACTTTAAATTATTTAAAAAAAAATAAATTTTAGGAGTAAATTTCATCAAAACTTATGTGAACAATTCATTAAAAGCTTCAATTATGAGTGAATATTGTATTTGATGTATTTCATGCAATCGATAAAAAAAAGTCAAGTATTTTTCTTCATTGCTTTTATTAAATAACTTTGATATTGGTGGATATTGGAAAAAATATCCAGAAATTCCAAGGCTGATGATGAGAATTCGGATTGTATTTAGTTACATATTATTATCACTGAACTTCAGTTGGGAAAAAATGCTTATTCGAGTCTCGGTTCTGCTTTTCCAACTTTCATGTTCGAAACTCATCCTTTTGGATATGCAAAGAAACTATTTAAAATTACATACCATTTCTAAGATTTGAAATTTTCACTACAAAGAAAGTTCCCTAATGGTGATCCAGAATTGAGAAATCTTAAACAGTTTCATCATTTGCAATTTTCCTTCATATTCACAAGTTGAATTTCGAATAAATAACTGGAGAAAGAATTCACATTGAAAGCAAACAATTCAGGACTCAAATATGAGATCTGTGGTTGAGCATTCTGATCTTAATTTTGCTATTTGGCTTACAATAAGAAAGAATTATTAACTGGAATTTAGATTCAAAAATCGTTTTCGAATTCGGAATTCAGATTCCGAACTTAGGGTTAAAAGGTTAATTTAAATTAAAAATTCAGATTCAGCTCGAAGTTTAGTTAATCAAGATTAAATTATCAATGTAACAAATTTCACTAAGGAATCGAATAACAGACGATCGTAAATTCATAGGGGAGAATGAGGATACTTGATCCCTGGGGATACTTGATTCCTTAGCTATATCTCGAAACTGGAATGTCTTACAAAGATCAAATGTTCTAGAAAAATGTGCCAAAATTAGAAAAATAACAATGCTTGTAGTTTAAAATTTGTTTACAAAATAATTGTTTGAGTAATTCAACTTTGTTTGAAAAATTTCACAAAATGTAACTTGAAGATCTTTTCTCATCATTTTAAAATGTTCCGAACATGGCAAAATTATGAAAAAAAATTTGTTCCAATGTATCAATCGTTCGAGCGTAAAATGAACTTCATAATTCCATATTTTCAAAGCAATGGAAAACTCTCAACTTTTTTCAGAAAAAGTTTTCTTAAATGTTGATTATGGGTACAATTGATCCCCTACAGTTGGGTACATTTGATCCCTCTTCCAAACGGCATATTCTTCTTCTGAATTGATCGTTATGATTGCTGATTACGAAATTACTAATATTTATCCAAAAATTAATATTTATCAAACAATTGTCTGAAGAAAAGAGCAAAAACAATTAATTTTCTCTTAATTATAAAAAATAGCGCCTTTAAGTATGCAATGTTATTAGCGTTGAAACAAAGTTATAGAATTTTCTTTTTATGTCTGCTATAAATTGTGAAATGAGAACAAACATGACCAAAATAGTCAATTAACATTCTATCTTGAGGTTTTGTTTGATTTTTTTTACAAGGATTATGGCTTCCTGAATAAAAGATCAAGTCTCCTTCAATAGAGGATCAAGCCTCCCCTCACTTCAGAAAAATCGCAATTTTTTTACTCCCACGAAAATGATTCTAGTTCATCAACAGGTTCAAGTATCGTTCTAATTTTTGGAGCATAGAAACTTTAAGTTAAAAGCTGTCAGAAAATGTAAAAAAAGGCGGCGAGTTGCTTAATTTTTCCAAAAAGATATGGTGAAAATAAGAAAAGGGGATCAAGTATCCCCACTCTCCCTTATCTTGATTCTGGATTCAATTGATTTTAATCAGAGTTAGTTTGAACAAATACAAAATGAAATTTAGATTTTTGAGAAACCTAGGTTTTATTTTTTTTTAATTTAACTGAATACATATTTATCTGGTTTTTTTTAAAACATTATTTATATTGCAGATTATTCTTTAACAAAGTTTCAAGATTAAATCTTTAATTATTTTATCGAATACATCGGTGAAATGTTATATTTTTTGAGAAAGAATATTTAAAAATTGAAGGATCATAGACGGATAGAAAATAAGAAGAAGATGAATGGTGTTGAAAATGAGCGGAAGGGTATTTTTAATTTTAGGAACAAAGAGATGAAATATGATGAAAAGTTTTTCAAATTAAAATTACCCTTCCGTTCGTTTCCAATCTTCTCAATTATCCCTCTAAATATTTCAATTCTTAAATATTCTTTCTCAAAAAATATAACATTTCACCGATATAGCCGATAACATAATTTCATAAAATAAATTAACGGTGATTAACTCTTCATTTCTAAAATTTTTAATTTAAATCGAGTTTACAAGAGTAGAAAACAAACCTGATTCGAACCGCAAACTTAATCTCGTACTTTTATTTCTAAGTATTTTAAAAATCTTTACTTATGCCTCAAACGATCAGGCTTGTGGTTAAAAAGAATTAGTTTAATACTTTCAAATTGAAGTAAATATAAAAGGTTTTCCTTCAAAATGAAATCTCCAAATCTCTATTTTTTTCAAAACTTTTAAAAAAAATGGCCACTTCTAGGACAAATTTGAAATTAAAACATTTTTTTTTACTATTCTTCATGTATCAATGTTCAAGTAGAAATGTTATAGGAAAAATTTTATCACCAAAGTCCCCCCCCCCCTCCCCCATGAGTCGTTTTTTCCTACGGCCCTGTTTACTCTATACTATGTTGTGCAAGTCTTCTATCATGTTTTGGTTTTTGAAACACTAATATTATAGAAAAAGTGTCGAAGTACAACACAAGGAAGTGAAAAAAATTTCAAAATAGTTCAAACGCAATGATCATTTTGGCTTTAATAATTAATCCAAAAATTAAATGCAAATTTGAGCGTGTCGTTGAGTTAACCCCCCCAGAGTTGCATTTTTTGCTTCCCTTTTTTTTCAATCATCATACAATTGTTCAAAGGAGGAAAATCGATAAAAATGGAAATCAATTCGCCCTGTTTGCTGCTAAAAACCAGGATCTCCTATCAATGTCTGGGTCCATAAAAAAAAACTTCCATTGAAATTCGAGACGTGATTTTATTGAATGCTTCTTTCAACAGATCAACTCAAGGATCAAATTCATCAATGAAATCGTCTGTCTGTTCTGTTTTGACGGCCATGGCGGCGTGATCTTGCGGTCCTAATGACTTAATTTCGTTATTCAAGACCCAAGAACAGTTTGTTTGTTTTTCCTTTTTTTTTTTTGTTCGTTCCTGTTCGTCACGGATCTCTGGGTCTCTTAGCGCCTTCAAAATACGTTGAACCAAAACGTTTTTTTTTTCGGGTTGAAACCTTGTAACTACGGGGACGACGATGAAGATCACCTCCCCGGTGCAGCAGATCATGAATCAATTTCGTGATCTACCGGGCTGCCGGGCGTGATTTTGATGATCCCGGCAACTTGTTTCTGTTCCTCTGGTTTGATGTTTTGATTCTTGGGTTTTTTTCTCTTCTCGGTGAGTTGCATTCGTGATCGTGTACGAAGATCGATCGATCGATTGTCACTTTAGGGAGAAAAATTGATGACTGTCGCGTGTCAGCAGGTGGAAAATTGGTGGATCGAGAACGTTTCTTCTTAGTTAGTTCCGGGTTTGAGTCCGGTGAGTTCGACCGCGATTTGAGGCGGTAACCTCTAAGGTGGGTTCGTGAGTTACCGCAATGCTATTGCGAGTGAATGAAGTCGCTAGCTATTCCGCGGCGCGATTCAAGCGCGTCTCTTTCGTTCACTTTACGCGATGCGCTAAGTTGAGGCGCGAACCGGTTGTCTCGTTTCTGAACGCGAGGGGTGAAAAAGGCCAGCATCAGTGTCGCAACCGGTTTCTGGCCGTCGATTTTCAGGTGAGCAAAGGTGCAGCACCGAAAAGGCTTAGCGATCGTCGCTTTTGGTCACACTCGATCAGTCCTCGCTGGGAACGATTCGTGAGACGTCGCGTTGTTTGAGGTCGCGATTTTCAAGCGCGTCGGGATTGCGCGCGGGTTTTTTGTTTCCTTGCGCATCGCATCCGGGTTTGATGTCAAGGCTCAACCCGGTGATCTACCGGTCTGTAATAAATCCGGATTCTAAACTCAATTTGGATTATTCTGGTGTTAAAATGCGTGTTTGTTACATCGTAGCAAATTTTAGTGCTAGATGTTTTAGAACGTGCTTCCGTTAAAAGCTGGAACGCCTGAAGTGTCTGGATCTTCGTCTGCTGCTGCAATCTGAACTAGACGATGATGAACCGTGTTCTGATTTTCACCGAGAGTGTTGATCCCAAATGTTGACCCAGTTGATTAGCGGCAGCCCGGGGAAATGGAAACAGATCATCGGCGTCATATTTCACCGTTCATCAGCCACATTTTGAGCCGGTGAGAGTTTCGACTTGTGAAGATCAAGGGGAAGAAAATAAAAAACCATTAGTATGTTGTGTACAAATGTGTCAGAAAAAAAGGAAGAATCTGTTAAAGTAGGAGCAAAACAAATAAGTGCATCTCTTCATAAGCTGTGCTCCCGAATGTTAATGATCTGTGTTACGCTCCTGCTGATTGTGAAAAATCAAGAAGAATCAAATAAACCGAAGGAATACCGATGCTACATTTGAAGCATTTGAATCCACAAGAAAAGTTCTGTTAACTGTTCAACTTGGCAACTGTGAGTCGTCCCGCAACCCATTTCGAAAGGAAGGAAGCCACATGCTAAACATTCGTCAAAAGTTGTTCGAAGAATCAACAACCGAACGTGTAAAACGGAAGCAGATTTGGCTGGATTTTGAACCAACTGTGTGTTCCGTGTTTTAAAGTTACTGAGCTTTAGTGTTGGTGGTCTTATGAAGAAAAAAATGCACTTCTCTAGAGCTTCTCAAACCGGAAGAATTTAGGTGAGAAAATTTACGTTTTGTGAATCTGTTGATATCGATTTTTTGAACTAGTTGTGTGATGACGATAGTTTCGTCATCGAAAAACTAGCTGAAAACAATCTGGATTTACTCTGTGAACTCTGTGAACCGAAGGTAAATTTCATAAGTTGGCTTAAAGAAGATTTTTTTACGGTCGCCATATAAGGGAGGTCGGGATCAAAATTTTTAATGTGACCTGTTGTTGAGGTTTGTGATCCTTTTGTGAAACTTCTTTTTAAAGTTGTGTCATCAGACTGCTAATGCTCCGAACAACTGCTATTGATACATTATCGGGTGATTATTACGATGAAGGTGAATATTTCAATCCACTCACCCGGGTGAGAAATCTCACCCTTGTTTTGGTTCGAAGCTGTAGTCACGAATTCAGGCCCAAATTTGGGTTAATTTTTTATTCTTTGTGTGACGTTTGAGATTTGAGGTATTTTTCTATGATGTTCTGGAGGTAATGTGTTTTTTTTTGGAGAAGTGGAGTGGAGAAAGTGGTGTAAAACGGACACTTTCAATATATCGAAAACTACAATGATTTGCATTAATCTAATGATGGAAATATTTTTGTATGAGTGTATTAGCACTTGCGAACCCCTTTGTAAATTTACAGCAAGCAATGTCACATGACAGCAATCAAAACAAACAAAACGTTTGCAGATGCTCATTTGATGTAATCTCTTCTACTCAGAAAATGCGTATGCTAATGATACATACACAGCCAGATCTTGTCATCATCGCGGTGAGTAGTAAAAGTACATTTACAACTCATTCCAACTTGGCCGGACCCACTGTGCAATATTGGACGTGGAGATAACTGGAAACAAAGGAGAACGTTTCCGTAATTATAAATGTTTGGAATATGGTGGCCCTTGTGAGTTCGTCCTTCTGTGGATGGAAATGAGGTTTTTGAGATTTTGCGGAATAAAAGTTTCCAATATCGGTATAACCAATTAACAGTTTGTGACTGTATTACAGTAGCCAGAAAACTTCAAATGTGTCGTCATAGTAACGAATCATGACGGAAAAAAATATTTTTATTCAAAAACTTACCACCGATTTAAATATAACAAATATTGGTATATTTGGTAAATATCGCAAATTTTAAATCTAGAACATGATTTATATAACGAGCACATGAGTTTGTTCATGTCTAGTCCCAAGGCGCAAAATAATTTAAAGAATTTGCTTATTTGGTCGACGATTTTAGACGTTATTCTTATGCGAATTTCACTTCCCTTCCAGCCACTTGTTTTCCGAACAAAATAGTAATGTATCTAAAATTGTTATGCCCCCATTGGAAGGCACCTGCACTGCTTTGAACCAATGTAGAAAAAGAGATAGGACTAGGTTGACAGGAGGATGTAAACAATGATCATTTCGGATTATGAACATGCAGAATTTCATCCGATACCTCAGGTGTTGAACGAAATTGTAATTTCGAATTAACTTATATTTGAGACTTTAATTTGCTTTCAACTTACCAAGGTGTACCTAAAACCGATGCTAGACAGTGATTTGTACTTTATTCAAAGGTAAAAACCATTCGATGAACACAAATAGTGCATGAAATGACTTCCTGTTATTCTTAGGAAGGAAACTTGGTTAGCCACTTCGTCTAGGGACGGAACGACTCACCGTAACTATAACGTGTGACTAGGACTCAAAAGGTAACAACTGTTCATATTATATGCTACATTTGGATTGTAGACCCTAAAACAAAATAACTTTCAAGTCAGGAGCTACGTTGAGTTAATCGTTGCTACCGTACTGGACAGAATACCGGATATACGGAGATTTAGTAAAAAGAAACACTAAACGTAAGTTGATTGCAAACTCAGAAAATAAGTAAAAAACGGAAGGATTATTGAAAGAAAATTGTAATCCATTGCAGGAGGAATTTAACGGTTGTATTAAAACGAAACCTGTTTAAATTCACGGAAGTTTTTCGATCTTGTTGCCCATGACGGGAACAAAAATAGTAGTAACATAACTTGATAAAACGAACCCAAAAATGTTTCCGACATTGTAATTCTTTTGATGAAAAAAGTAGGTTGAAATTGAAAAACCTTTTCTGTCCTTCCCGAAAATGCGGAGCATCACCCCACGTCTCTAAATGTATCAATAAAGAGTACTTCAGAATTCCCCAATATTGAAAATTTACAAGTAGAAACTCCCGGATTGCAACATCAGTTCAGAATTAAAAAAATAAGAAGGATCATGGAGCAATTGTAGAAGTAAGAAGTGTGTTTTCTCTTTTAGCTGATCATTCAACGATGTCAGCTGTTGGAGGCGAATGAAATCAATGGAGATTCGGGTCGGGCACAAACAATTCATCATGTAATTATTCATCACTATGTGTTATCCCCTAATTCAGCAAAAAATTACAATTTAAAACAAAAAAACTTCATAAACTTCGAAAATTTAAATTTCACAACGAACGGAGCGAAAAAAAACGTGTGATAACAACAAACCATCGCCTACTTCCTAATTTCTTCTATTCAGGATATAGTCTATAGCTCGCAAAATGTTTGGTGTGTTCAACCGTTTCCAATGGTGGAATGTTTATTACGCTCTTATTCACAAACTGTTTGTTCCTGGTTTTTCAAAATTTAATCGGTTGGATCTTCCAGACGAACCCGAAAATACTCTGATAAGAGCTAATGCACGCATAATCTAAAACAGGCAATTTTTACAGCCATTATTACTCGATCGAGAGATGTGCAAGCATGATTTAAATCGCAATTGCTATCAAAAAAACATACAATAATGAAATAAATTCACTAATGGCAATGGTAAATATGAGAGCAAAAGACCTTATCTGTCCATTTGCATGAAGATTGCAAAGAAAGTCTCAATGTTTGAATATATATTGCGGTTCTACCTCAGGGTGTTCGTCTCACTTGACTTTCCCCTTAGCTGATCTTTGAACCGGAATCTTCAAAGTTTGTACCATGTTCAACCCAAAATACCACAGTTATTAGACCAGAAGTTTTTTAATTTAATGAAATAATTTATCTCCATAATCATTATAAACAGTTCGACGGTGTGGGACCAGGTCTTAAATTCTGCTGTCCCATTTGGTTCGTGTTAAGTTTGCTCATGTACGGATAAATTTTGTTTTAGAAATATTTTAACAGATTTTCACATTTTGCACAAGATCATATTCAAGATGCATTTAATGTAAGGTTGCCAGGTCGTTTTGGTTTTATCCGGGTTTGCTTGGGTATTATATATAAAATTTGGCAACAGTCCGGCCTGATCCGGTTGCAAGGATTTCATTGAAAAAAGTCTAGATTTTGCCCGGATTCATACACTTTTTCCAAATCGAACAAAAAAAAACATATTGCATTGTATTTATTTTTCAAATTATGCCTTCAAAACAATTTTTTTTGATCAGATTTTATAAAATATCCATGGTAAGTTTTATGGAAGCCTATTATACGATTCAAAATCTGTCGATGAGTTTTGATGATTTTTGTTTGGTTTTGACAAAATTTGCTCGGATTTATGATCGTCAATCTTGAAATCAAATGCCTGGATTTGGCCAGGTTTTTAATATAAAATTACCCGGATTTGTCCGGCTTGGATACGTGCTGAACAAATTCTGGCAACCTTGATTTAATGCATAGGGGAGAATGGGGATACTTGATCCCTTTTTCTTATTTTCATCATATCTTTTGGAAAAAAATTTCTGATAGCCGTCTTTTGCTTTTTTTAATAGTGTGTAATTTCAAGCTCATATGCCGCAAAAGTTAGATTGATGCATGAACCTATAGATGAACTAGAGGCGTTATCGAGGGACTAAGAAATGATGACATTTTGAAAGTTAAAAAAGAGTTGATCCTTTATTAAAGGACACTTCTTCCGTAATCTGGCAATCTGACGTATGCGCCAGCGAGTAAAATTTTCAGTACGGAGCTTTTTGCAAAAACGTTTTTTTAGTGAGCCTCCGAGAAAATTTCAATAATTAAATCTGTACACTATGAGTTGTAACGATGACAACACATGGCCAAATACATGATTTGTGGAAAAAGGTTTATTAACGGAAGTTATGTTACCAACGTCATTTTGTTATGGAAACAGCTATTATTTTTCACTGTTTCCAAGACCAAATGACGTACATCCATCGTAGCATGCGACGAACCATTTCCAGATATTTTCTTTCACAATCAGTCAAATATTCACGGCTCGTGGATGGTAAGCTGTATCCGAACCAAGAAAAATGGAGTTCATTGCTGAGTACGGTAGCAAGAGCGAGAGTGAGCTTGAGGATAATCCGGTAATAGAACATGTGCCTGGACTAACGAAGCGTGTAACGAAGCATTTGGAATCTGTGGCAAACAGGAAACGGAAGCAAAGTGTGATCCTCACTACATATAAATGTGAATTCATTTGCTCGAATCACATTTCCACAGTGAGGAGAACTAAAATAAATGAAGAGTTTTATTGTAATATTGGCTATTTTTCGGTCTAGGGATTCAATCAAACAACTTAGTTTTTGAAATTCCCGACGTTTGAGTTGTTTGGTTGAATCCCTAGACCGAAAAATAGTCAATATTACAATAAAACACCAATAACGGTCGAAAACATAAAAATAAATGAAGAGTATTGGAACCTTTCCCTGGATAAAAAGAAGGTCTTCATAATCCAGCACAGCCTTTGCAAGGACGTTAAACGCCGAAGGGTCGAGCCTGATATTTCCGGTTCAGGTTTCAAAAAAGCATTTTCATATGCTCACAATCTAACAGATGAAAGCAAAGCTGTTCACCAAGTATGTTCAAGGTTTTTCTTGAACACGCTGGGCTATAAATGAAGCAGCAAGTAAGTTTTTCTAACACTTTGTGAATTTCAAGTTGATTTCTTAAAGACTATATTTTTTCCATTTTCTTCCAGCAATGTGATATACAGGGCCCATGGATCAGCAGACATTGAGTTATCTGGGGCAAGAAATTCCTGAAAAGAAGTTTCGATTTCAGTTACAAGACACGTTTTGGAGGAGAATTCCGGAAGGTTAAACTGTTTACTGAATCGCAGTTGAAGGAAGTACAAAAGCCATTCTAGTCAACAATTATGATCATTCTAGTCAACAATTATGAAATAAAGAAATAAATCGATTATATTATTCTTCCTCTATAATTAACGTATACCTTATGAATTTCAATCAAAAATCTAATTATCCAACCAGCTTGTCAATATTTTCACATATTATCTTATCATCAGGTTGGATAGATGAAGTTCTATTGTGTTTGTTTCTTGCAAAAAGAAAGTCCGCACTAAATCGTGTCATTCATTATTCAAAAAATATGAAACACAAGGAATTAATTAAGACCCACCTCCTGCCGCCCTTCCCAACCTCCTCATTGTCGTAAACTTAGGAATTTTCCTCGCCTAATTTTATTCCATCTTCTCTTGGCTGGTGATGCTCGCACTACAAAATCCGAAACAAGAATGACCTTTTTCGTTTTGTTTGTTTTGTTGTTTTATTTGGGGTTTTAAGCCTCTTGGGTTTATTCATCCCATAATGACCTTTTCCCTCAGCCGCTTTTCTTTTTATAGGCAATTTGTCCACGCGTTTTGCCGAAAATGTTCTATAATCGAAGTAGTCCGTTTTTCTGATTATATCATTTTCCTTGTCCTTCAGTCGGTTCTGCTTATTCTGAATCACTGAACTTTTTGACTTTTCTATCTCATCTGTATCCTACACTCATGAATAGGCAAAGCCATTGACACCATTTGAAATTAATAATCATTTTACAAGTATAAAGGTATAAAGGTTTTGTCCCTCGTTTCTATTAGTCCTGAAGCTGCCACTAGTAATTCACTAGTAATTTTAATTCGTAGAATTAAAGAATTAGACAAAGACTGTATTTTACTATGGTCCTCACACTCACTGTTACTTTGAGACGTAATCAAAGCGTTGCAAACATATTTTTTATTGAACTTACGTCACGTTGAGTAAAAATGGCGCATACGTTATTTTGTTTTCATAATGTTATGAGAACATTTAAAGAATAATGAAAATAAACTATTTTTTTTTTCATCATTTCAAATGTCGTTTTTTTCGGACTTTGTACTAAATACACTAATTGAATCTTATTGTGAATTGACAGAGCTGAGTTTGATAAATATTTAACAATTCAGGAATAGTCACTATTCATCTCATTTTACAGCAACACTTTTCTAATAAATATAATGTTTGAAAATGTCTTTAAAATTTGTGTCATCATTATCTTTTTTTCAATTTTCAGTTAAGGATTGGCAAATTGCACTCTAAATTAGGAAATTAGAAAAAAGAATTCTAACTGTCATATTTTTGGATTACTTTTCTCTTAGCATTTGAAACCTTGAATGAAGGCAAATCTATTTTGAGTATTTGGAATAAAAATTCAAAACAATCACAAATTATTTAAAATTTTAGTTTATGATCGTAAGATAAGAAACTGTAATCCAAAGAGTTAAATTTAATTCTGTATTTTATTGTTAATTTATATCAATATTCTGAATTTGGTTTATGAATCTGGATTTTCAGTTATATTTGAACTTAAATTTAAATTTAAAATGTTATGCTTCTTACCGGCTTGTTGCACTCATAGGGACAATCATATCCAAATATCCATTTTACTGGTGCCACGTGAAAACTACACTGGCAATGAAAATGGGCGCCAAAACTTCCTGTAGAGAGATGGATAAACATTAGTAAGCCTTGATTGCTTTTGGCGTCTTCCTACTCTGGGTGATTCGAATGAAAAAAAAAAAAACGGAAATTGGGTACCATCATGTTTTATAAGAGGTTTATGAAAGCTTTGGCGATCAAAATAGTTATTACAGCTTAATTAGTCATGATGATGTTTCTAGAACAGGGACAAATAGCCAGAAAAGAAAGTTGTGCTGACCGTAGTAATGCAAAAATTGATATTTGGGATTCGATATGAAGGAGAGTTTAATCTTTCCCTTAAAAAATTCTGCAAAAGTTTCATTTACTGAATAAAATGGGTAAATCGATAACAAATGTGAGTCTGAAGGTGTAATTGACTGATTGAACTTTACTACCCCAAGTAACAATTTAAGTTTTATTCCAACCTTAACAGTTCGCTTAAGACTATTTCCTAAAGCTACTTTATAAGCCAAAGCGCATTCTACGCTATTAGCACAACTACTTTAAAGTTAACATATGGCCAAAAGGGACCATTTTGTTAACGTTTTTAAAGCTAATTCTATACGCTATAATAAAACATCCAACAGAATAGTTTTATTCGACCTTATAGACATAGCTTTAAGAAACCTTTCAGAGCCCTCTTCAGACTATCAACAGCTCTTTTAAAACTACGTCGTGGAATCTGATAGGAATTTTACTGTGGGATCTGTGAAATCTGATAGGAATTTTACTGTGGCAGCTGTGGAATCTAATAGAAATTTTACTGTGGGAGTATTCTGTTCCATTTTTTCTCGTTTTATCACTTACCCTCCCAAGCATTTGATGATAGGTAAAGATTCCATTTAAAATATTTTAAAAATATTCTCATTCTCATTTTCAATATATCTAAGCAAGAAACTTCCTGCAACCTCAGATTTCTGGTGAAGTATATACGAAATAGCATCAAAACTTAAGCGCGCCTCAAAGAAAATCAAGGTTGACCATATTTTAAGCATTTTTTGAATAAAAAAATTATAATTAATGGAAAATATAAATTGGCTGAAATGATGCAATTTTTGTTTTACATTGAAATTCATCACCTATACAACAAATAGTACCGTCAACATTGTCAAATTGATGAAAATGTCTAGTTTTTAGTATTAAAGTATTATTTACAGCAACATGGCGTCAGTAATTTCGATTCAATTTCACAATCAACATGGCGTTCAGTAAATTAATATTGAAAATCTTAAGGCAGTTGTAAAACAGTGTTAAGATGGTTTTATGACGGTTAGAAAAATGTGGTAATAAAACAATTTCAATAAACAGTTTTTAAATGGTTTTAAGAGACCTTGAATCACAGCTTCGTTTGACGTTTCTCTAAATGGAATACACGCTCATGATGGATTTATCCATTTTTGAGAAAGAGAAGTTTTTCGCAATAAATGAAAACATTTCGATTTGTTGCTTGGCAAAAGGCATTCATGCAACTTTTTGTTTTGTTTCCTTTTGACTATGAGGATGGTCAATCATCTTTAAATAACAAATAGGTATTGCTATCAAATAATCTCATACTATTTTGGAATAGAACATTTTCTATCATCAAAACCCTGGCCTCAAAGCTAAATAAAAACCCGCATAAATGAGGATTATAACCAAATGATTTTTGAAGCGTAATAAAACGTTTAGCTAACGATTATTGAAATTGTAAAAACATTGCCTGAATCGTGAATTCCGAAATGATTGAATTTTGAATTTGTAGTTAGATTATGTAAAACAGTTAAAAACTGTTAAAACAGTTGTATGGGAAAACAATTGGAAGCGATAAAACGATTCTTTAAAACGTCCTTCGGATGTTTTGCTTACTATTACCAGAACTGCCTTACACTTTAAATAACTCGTTATTTTCAATGATCGGCCAATGCTAGTGGTCTTCATTCTGAATACATCATCTGAAACTTGTTGAGGCTGATTTAGAATGAGCATTTTCGATTGTGATGAAACTCAATTTCTCCGTCTTTGCTGAGTTGAAGCCGGTTTCTGCAGTCTTCCAGAAATTTTCAAGGACGGTTTATCTGAAAATAATTTTGTTAGTTCTGGATTGGATGACGAAAATAAAGATCAACTTCGCATTGAGAGACAGAGATGGATAAATAAAACAAGTAGTTTAATAGGCGTATTTGTAAATGAATTTTCTAATACATTTATTCTTATCGAATCACAAAAACCGTTTATTCACAGTGGGCTTTTATTCGAACCCTGAGAATTGAGCGAATAATGATGTGGACTGATTTGCGGTTGTTTTGAAATTTGAATGCGGATACAACAAAGTTGTTTTTATTTTTAAGATGAATTTAGCTGTGTTAATTTATATCATTTTGATAGCACGTTTTTCTCAATTTTGAGTGATAATCCTTTCAAAACAGGTTATGCTATCTCAAAAAATGGTAAAAAAGTTTAAGAGTGTATACGTTCTTCTCGATTGTCAAATCATCTGTCACTTAGTTTTATCATGCCTACATCCAATGTTCCAATAAAACAGTTTTTCAACTTGGCTTGAACGCTAGTTTTAAAAGCGCATTGAGAGCATTATTAAAACCCTTACCAAAGCTCTAATAAAAACAGGAAAGTATGTGTTTTATTGAATCTTTAGCAATACTTTTGCAACTTTTTTACAACACTCTTAAGATAGTGTTTTATTCAAGTTTTAGCAAAACTTTCAGGGCTCTTTTAAAACACACGATAAATGAAGCATTTCCTATGTTACAATAAAACCGTTTTAAAAATGGGATGCCATCGAAAAGTCTTCATAAAACAATATTAAAACTCAAAAAAGCCAATTGGCTTGATCTGTGTTACTTGGGTACATTACTTTTTGAAAAGCTTAATTAGTAATGTTCAATGTGTTTTTTTTTATACCTTTATTTGAGACGGCTCATACCTTGAGGCTTTACGGAGCCAAACTCATTATGTATGTTTACAAATATTTCTTTAGGTTTAAACCGTTACTTATTAAAGAGAAATTTTAAGCTGTTCTATACATCCATTCGTAGTTTATGGCATCTTTGTCAAACTATTTTCCAATTTTTCTTTCGCAAATTAATTATCTAAACTATAAAAACATAGAAAGAAATGAAGATGCCCATTCTCACTCTAAGCCTAACCTAGATTGAGTTTGATGTGCCTTTTCTTAGATCGGGACCGTAGTATTTGTCTCCCCAAAATGCTTTGTGCCTATGGCCATTGAATTCTCGTGCTCGGTTTCGTTTGACGACTTTTCAGATTCAATTGCTTTCTTGTTATCATTCTTTTCACACGAACCACTTTTCCTCGTTTCAACCCTCCTCATCATCCTGTTGATCAGTTTCATATTTTTCCTCAACGGCAATAGCACCTGCTTCACCATCGCCTGCATCTATGTCATCTTTAGCAACAATACCATCGGAGCGACTAGTCGACTGGTTCCGGGTGCCATCGGAGCTTTTTCCTCTGTGGGAATACCGTTGGGCACCCCTTTGTTACAGCGCAACACTTTTCCTTACAAGGTGTCTCGAAAGCTCGCTCTCACTTCACCTTCGGATGTTGAACGGAACAAATAGCCTGCTTCCGGCAGCGTGATCTGGATTCTGGTGCCATCATCATAGTCGAAAGACGAGTTGCGGGATAGCTTTTGGAGAACTTCTTTTAACACTTTTTGGTCCTTTAACTTTAAAAAAAAAAATGGAAGTTCCTTGGCATCTTGATACATGCCTCGCAACATATCACTTGTGATACCATTATTATGAAAAAATTGAAAACTTCAAAATCCTCAGACTTTTATGCCTCTCTTCCGAAATGCATTCGCATTGTATTTTCACGGCCAACCGTCGCCATTTTGATCTCCGTCATTCTTTACTGCACCACAACAAAAACCTAGTCTACTCTTGTCGAGCGCACATAAGCGTATAGATAGGAGCTATTTATTTGATCAAAGATTATCCATGTTAACCTTCACTTTTCACTTTTTAACTTCAAAATTTTTCGCAATGTGAAGAAATTAAAATCCGTGCGTTCCGATTCGGCCAACGCCTACTCCCCCCTTCTCGATGTGTTATTTGAAAAAAAAAAGACCTGAGTGCTACCAAAAGTTTAAATAATTGGTTAAAAAGACATGAGGTTGGTCCAAAAAATGTATGTTTCAAATCCAAAACCTTGTGGGCTGGATTTGTCCCTCGTCCATACACCAACCGCTATGAAAATTTGATTTCTAACATACCCTTGAAACTGAATATCCCGATAGTACCCTTAATAACTATTTTGTTGTAGCTCGTTTCATCTAACGGACTTCAAAGAAATGTGAAAAATTATGTCAAGTATGAGAAAACGAAATTTGTAGAGCATTCGATACACGTGCGTGTAAAAGTGAAAGCAAAAAAGTGGATTCCTCGATTTTGCTAGAATAAATGGTGTCATATTTCTATACAAATTGAGTGTCACTGAGCGACTTCTAAGAGTTAACCAAATAAACTGAAATTTAGCATAGAGTCTTCTGGAAAACCAAAACATAGAGATTACGGAACATACCCCTATTTTTGAAACACTCTACTAGACATGTTTTCGTTTCAAAATGTTTTCCGGATCAAAAACCAAATATGTTCCATATCTGAACAATAGAGGCTGGAGTGAAACTGAGCCTTCCTCTGAATCATTGAAAAATGCAATTGTACAATTTATATTTCATTTCTAACTATTCTAATCCTCCCAAAGCAAGAACAAATCGTCTGCAGTTTCCCCAGACATGGAAGGCTACAAAGTACACGGTGGCTGGCTGGCGTTCCATATCGTTCCCTTTCATGGTATTATTTGCTCCAGTCTCGTGATATTCATCGTCTTATTTGCCTCCCATTATTATCGAGCCCTCCCTCTCCCTTCCCTTCCGTCTTGGGGCCAAGTGACTCCTCAAACCTCTCCTCATCTTAGACACGGTGCCAGAATGATGGCTCCAAGAAAAAGACTCCTGCCAAAGACGATGATGATAATAAAATAAAAGCTGGACAAGCAGCAAGTAACCAAACCGAAGCAAAAGCGTAAAGTAGGGAACAACAACAGCAAACGGGAAACAGAGAAGCAGCAGCAAAGAAATAAAAGCAAATCGTGAGCAACTGTTTGGCTTATTGCTGAAAAATGTTTTTAAATTAAAAATTAGCCCTCGAAGTCGAAGCTGGAGGAGCCTTGAAGTTGAAGTTCTCTCTCGGTTCAGTGTACGGCACGGGAGTCAGGTCGGGTCCTAGAGGAAAAAAAATACTAGAAGGTACCACACCGAAAGTAGCCCTGGGTCCCTGGGTTTTGGTCCAAGTTGAGGTCCAGGTCCACTACAACTTGGCTGGTTGACTAGCTGAAGTATATGGGAAAATGATGTGACTTCCCTCCTCCCCAATCCTAGGAAAAAGTCTCTAGGTCAAGCAGCCAGCAACAGAAAGGGATCGTTACTACCGAATGGCAACCGAATTGGTGCTTCCAGCCGCTTCTCTTGGAGCTGAAGCTTTTCCACGAAGCTGTGGAGGGTGCTGGAAGCTGGAAGCAAGCCACCGACGATTGTTGTTGGAGCTTGGGAAAGTTCCGATTTGTTGTTTCGCTTTGTGGGATCGGGCCAATTGAAGCGGATGACGATGGCATTGTTTGGGTCCCCACAAAGCTTGAAATTTGGCATGAAAACATTTGTCATCCGTGCTTATTGTTATGATGTATTTGAGGGCACACACATCTAATGGCATAAATGTTGACAAAGACATTTCAGTATAGAGTACAGACGAAGACGTTTGGTTGAGGAGTGGGATAAAGTTTTGCTTCGACACTTGAATTTAATTTAATTTTTTCATTGATGGCAGATTTCATCCGACAGCAAGGTAAGATAATCAATTCAAATAAAAAAGTTATCAAAACTTGGATGCTTTAAAAAAATTTCTATTTATCAAATGTTAAATTCTACTAATTATGAGGGATCAAAGACAACATTATTTGTAGTATTTGAGTAAAAGCTTTGGATAAAAAGGAAAAAATAGGATCATCGACAGATACCTTCCTGCAAATATGACAAAAATGTTTCTGCTAAGGATTACAAGCTTAACACATTTTTGCTACATTCCGCTAGGGCTAGACAACTTTAGATTCGCACTACTATGCTCACCTTCAGACAATGGCCGTCAGTCACGAAAGCCGTGTTTGCCATTTGTCGAGATGGTCTACAAGCCAGGAATTACAGTGGGCTAGACGTTGGCAATAGTTGACATAATTTCAGAGCTAAAAAATGAAAAGCAATATACAATATTCCGAATACCTACTAAAAATAATGATTCGCAATACAACTGTCATATTTAATAAAGTCAGTTCAAAACAGCCGATCGTTACGAGAAACGAGTTTATTTTTTAAATTTTACAGTATCGCACAATGGGGGAAAAGGACGAAGGTTTGGAAAATACATTCGTTTTAAATTCCTCTATGAGAAATGTGCAGCAGTCTCTGGTTGAAAAATTTGTCTCAATTTAGGCTTTATGAAAATTATTCATTAAATGCAATCGGTCAGTGGAGATAAAAAGTAATTAATGAAAAACCAACGCCGACCGTGGCCTTTATCAAAAATTAACATCGCTGATTTGCCACCAATCATAAGTTGGGACTTTCCCAATTTATTTTTTCGAAGATTTTTTAACCTTTAGTCTGATGACTAAAGATCTGACAACTTAAAGTGAATTGAGAGGATATTTTCAAATAATAGTTTTACATCATACCAACTAATACTCATACTCATACTCATACTAATATCATACTTATTGAAAATAGTTGAAAACAAAGTTGAAGTTGAGATTTGATAAATAAAATCAATGAAAAACATTAGGTTCAGTGCGTGTACTTCTGACAGAATTAAACACCCTCGAATTTAACGCTTGAAAACTCAAATTTGACACGAATGCCTCCAAAACGCTAACTTATTCAATCAAACATGAACGAAATGTTGACATTTTTTTGGTTTTATATATGACACTTAACCATCCTTGAGTAGCCCGTGTCTAAGGTTTAACAATCGATTAACAGTAAAAATTATAAAAACCTTCAGAAATTATCCAAAGGAATGAAAGATTTTCAACAAAGTTATTTCATTTTGATATCTAAGTGGATTATTTAAAATTTGGATTTAAATGTAAGTAGAAAGTCAAATTTCTTACTTTGTCCCATTTATTTTTTCATTAAGTTCTCACTTGAACTTAGCTCAAAAGATTAATAACTCCCAGCTTTTGAATGGTGCAAAAAAAAGTAGGGTGATTTGCCAATCGTTGTCCCCTAACCCATCAATGCACAGCATGACTTAAATTGTCAATATTTCAGCTGTTTTTCAACTTTTCCTCAAAAATAATACTGAATCATGTAATTCGGAATGTTTTCTGATGAAATAAGGCTTTTGAGATATTTTCTGCTGTTAAGTGTGTATCTTATGACAGTTTTAATTTTTCTTGTTTTTTTCGCGCGGTTTTTGTGCTAATTGTTAACAAAAACGTTAACATTACTTCTACGGCAAATAAGGTTTTACGTCAGAACAAAACATTCTTAGTATCAGTTTTCTATACGAAACGTTTGTTGGACAATTTTAACACCATGATTTTGAAAAAAAATTATGATCCATACTTTACTAGAAAAAATGTCGGATTGTGCAACAATTGGTCCACTCAATCTCCTCCTGCCCCATTGTTGTACATAATTCCGCTGCAAAATTTGTATGGAAATTTCAAATTTATAAATTCGTTTGCCTCCAAAAACTTTGTTTAGTTGTTTTAACAGCCAAAAATAGCATTAAAATTTAACCAAATCCTGAATTATAAAAACGTGTTTTGAATTAGAAAGTAGGCTTGTACGGAAAAATCCAAATTTTCATTGAAAAACCATCAGAGATGTTCTGAAAGTTCAAAAAACATAATTTTGGATTTTAAAAATATTTCTTGGTTCTTACAATACATTTCATGTAAACAAAAACTAAACCTAACTTGTTCCCCAGAAATGATATTGGTTGTCATAAAAAAAATTCAAAATAGATAAATATTTTTTAATTTTAGTGTTTTGACAGCTGATTTGAAAGCTGGTTAACCGTAGGATGATAATAAGAATCGCATTATACTGCTTTGCATAGCCAATAAGTGTGTTGATTTAAAGCTTGCGCAAAAACATGTCATGAAATTATTGAAGTTTCCACAAAGCAAACCCAGCAATTTTATAATACTTTTGAATTGATTTCGATTTTTTTATATTTTTAAATGGTAATAACTGTTTTCATGAAATACTTTGCTTCTTCTAATGTTGGCAAAAAGTTAAGCGTAAGAAAGGGCAAAACCAATAATTTAAAAAAAATAATCTCAAACTTATTTGAATTTCTTGGATATGAGAAAATTTCTTCTCCCATATAAATTGTCATACAAAATTGAATACGTTCATCGACTACATGCAACTAAAACAACTCGAATTGTCTATTGATATGAGATTTTTTCTGAACTTTTAAGTAGAGATTGACGTTTAACTAGTAATTTGAGTAATTTCTGTACTCCAATTAAATTTTCCACTCAGAGTTTTCATATTTTTTGCACTCAATGTTGATTTTTAATAATTAATTCAATAATTCAAAGACACTTTATATTTCCATAAGTTTATTTTTCTACCGTCAAATCTAAATATTGAAGTTTTGAAATTATTAAACTCGTTGAAAAAACATATGTATGTATGAAAGTCGGGCAACTTGCATTATCTGAAAAGTGTCAAAGTCACCTCAACTGCAATGGCTTTGAGAGACTACTTTTTTATCAGATTTATTTTGTAATTTTTAATCCCGACCATTTACTCATTATTGTATGCAAAGAATCTAAAAATTTTTCTAGAAAAATCTGTTTTTCAAATTTCGAGACGACAAATCTTAAAAAATTGTATTCCATGTAAACAGCGATCCTCTTGATATTGTTAATTATATTGTCAAAATATTGTACAGTGGGAAAAGGGTCGTAGACCCTTTATCCCAAAAAAAAAATCGAAGTCGAAGGTTGGAGGACACGAAATATTATTTATCTGATGTGCAATTTTCACAGAAATTCGAATTTGCCGTCGATTTGCCGTCACTGAAGACATCTAAGTGAAGCTTTATTTGGCCCGTATCATCAAGAGAAACAATCAGTCATAGCTTTGTGAAAAATAATTTGATTCAAAACAGTTTTTCAGCCGGAAAACTCTTGGGAAACATTTCTATGTTATGTGATTGTTTCCTGATGATTGATGAAGGTTACTTTAATTACAAATAAACCCACTTACATGAAAAAAATATTTAAATCAATTAACTTTTTGAAAAGATAAATTCTTATACAAAATTGTATATCATGAGCATAGATCAGTCAAACGATCTGAAACTTTGGGCGTGGTTGTGTCCATTTTCAAGTTTTAAATTGATATTCATTATGTAAAAATCGATCGACTTCCAAGTCAGTCCTTAAGCAATTGTTCTATATAAAATCACATCTTCTTCATACGGGTAAAGGGGGGAAAAACAGATCACGTTCTTTAATCTTTTTACCTATAAATAGACACTTAAATATTTAGCATTAAATTTCTTTTAGCTCATTCTATGGAATTTTAAAGACATAAAATTTTATGTTGGTAGGACATATAAAGAAATAAGCTCAACACTGGGCAAATAAGGTAAAATAACACTCTACTCAAATGACTTCGGTTAAACCAAGAGGTAGATTTGAGTTTCTGAGAAAACTTCACGTGTGATAAATGCTATTCCAGACACTCAAACCGGCAGCTTTGTGTTTTTTTTTATTTTGGGTCCGAATTTTCCAATTGTGCTTGGACGGCTTATATGGAAGACGTCTCCCCCCCTCTCTCCTCCTCAAAAGGGGCCGTCACCAAATTAGATTGCATTTGAACTAGAAGTAACAAATATTAGCCTCATCGACCACATGCTGGCTGAGCCTTAAGAAGATTTTTAAAATGTGCAACCATTGGAAAAAATCGGACAACATTATGAACGACATAAAATTTGCCTGTGCAACTATTGGGCACTGACAAGCTGTTTAAAATGATTTTTTAAATTTTTATGTCACTAATTTCAAACATTTGAACTTTTGGATCTTGTTAACCAATCCTGTGTGAGTGCATCGACAAAAACAAATCGAGTGAATTTGGTTGAAATGACTGAAATACAGCATAAAATCCACAATCATGTGCTTAGCTGTGCAACGATTGGCAAATCACCCTAATTCTAATTTTCGAAAAATTAAGTTTTCTCTCAGAAGAGACACATTGTGATTATTATAACAAAAAACTGGTGCATACTGAACCTAAATTGAATCATTTTCTTGGATAATATCAACTTATATTACTTATTCATTATATGATTTTCTTCGTTCAAAACATTCATCGTTCATCGTTCATCAAACAGGGACATTCATCGTTCAAAATTCTGTCCCTGGAGTATCTAAATTGAATTTATTAACTTTGACAAACAAACGGGCAAATTACCCTCCATAGAAACAAAAAATTAGCCTTGCAAGTTGAAATTGTAAAAAACTAAAAAAAAACGCTTATAAAACAATGTTTATCAACGAATTTTAGTAACGATGCAGACAGCGCACCACAAAAAAAGTATTTTTTCTTACTTTAAATTTTACTGTGCTATTGCTCTTGAGCCTTCCGCATTGCATTGTAATGAAAAAAATAAAATCACACCATTTTAGACAAAATAGGGTTCTCCTTATGTTTTTATGAATTGTAAAAAAGCTTTAAAAATGCCACAAATTAAATTTATTTAAACTTACAACTGAGTACGGTTAAGTGATATACTTTATAATTTTGGACTGATATTGTTGATTTTTTTTATTGATAAATGGTATTAAAATATAAAGATTTAAGTTGAATTACATATAAATTCGTTTGAATTTTCGACCTTTAATTCGTTGACGCGCCTTATTTATGAAAAGATTATGTTTTGATTCTACATTTTTCTATTCCAATCAATAAAGTTGTGCAAATTATATTTTAAGTGTTATTTGAAGTGCGGCCCGCCGAAAAGATTTAAAGTGCAAAGTAGTCCGATGGTTTAAAAGGTTGCTCTTCGCTGGCCTAGAGGATGGCGTTTAAGTTTTCTAAGCCAGAGTATTTAAAGTATGAAAGCCCCCTTCTCCTCTTCCTATTTCCTCATTTCATCCAGTAGGAGGGAACTATAAAAATCATAGATACCTTTCTAGATTAGTTTTCTAGTTTTGATTAAATTTAGGGAAGCCCCTCCACCTTCAGATCTCCCCACAGCACAGTGGTCCAGAACAAGAATTTAGCAGCACAAAATTAATGACAGAAACTATAATATTAAGACAATCTATAATATTTAGACAAAAGGTGTCTTCAGCAAAGATGCTCATAAAATATCGCCCTTTAATTATACAGTGTCAGATATTCGGACGATTTAGTCACACAAACTTTGTTAATTGCAAAGATAGTGTAAAATTGTCTTCTATAAAGTTGCAGCCAATACCATTGCACAGTGGTGCAGAACATCAATCTAGATGTACGAAATTAATAGCGCCCAGGGATGAAGAGATAGACATTTGATGTCTTCAGCAACATTGTTCAGTTTTACAAGGAGCATATTCTAGTATCAAAATTTTTGCCGAGGGGTCCACCGATAGTAAGATAAAAATGCCAACTTTTTTGTTTTTCAAATAAGGGCTTTGATGTCATCGACAAAGTTGTTTATCTGATCAAAATACATAAGTTTGTTGAATACATCAAAGTCCTATCACATCACCCTCAGGAGTTACATTCAAAGTAAAAAAAATCTCTTGAAAAAACAGCTTTTTGAACCTGACACGTTGTAGATTGAATTAAATGGCTTACAAGCAATTCGCCTTTGTCTTTTCGTTGAGTCATAAGTTTTAATCGAACTTAAATGCTTTTTAATAAAACAAAATATATAAAAGAAAATTTAAACATTTTATTACTTAATCAATTAAATGTTTTAACATTTTTTCTATAAGTAAAATTGGTAATTTTTACACAAAATGTGTATTTTCAATCATTCAAATCTCTACTAGTTCCACCGATTTCCGCGCTAATTTCAAATGGAAATGGTTCCGCTTATCATCAAAAATAATCCCAAAAAAAGGGGTGTTGCGAAAATGTGCACTTTTCGATGGAAGAGCCTTCCAAAATTGCCTAAAAAATACACTTAATGCATTCTATAGAGCTTCAGCAACTTCTAAACCCATCATAATGTATGAGACAAATGTAGATCGTGGCTTGTTACAACTTTGTTTCAGAGACAGCGAACGATTTTATCCAATCTACAACGTGTCAGGTTCAAAAAACTGTTTTTTTAAGAGATTTTTTTTACTTTGACTGTAACTCCTGATGGTGATGTGATAGGACTTTGACGTATTCAACAAACTTATGTATTTTGATCAGATAAACAACTTTGTCGAAGACATCAAAGCCCTAATTTGAAAAACAAAAAAGTTAGGATTTTTATCCTGCTATCTGTGGACCCCTCGGCAAAAATTTTGATACTAGAATATGCTCCTTGTAAAACTGAACAATGTTGCTCAAGACATCAAATGTCTATCTCTTCATCCCTGGGCGCTATTAATTTCGTACAGCTAGATTGATGTTCTGCACCACTGTGCATTGAAAGCAACTTTGTTGAAAACATCAAATTCATACTACGATTAGAAATCGCCCTATGATTTTTTCAATGTTTAAATGTGCCCGTAAAAGCAGTTTTCCAGCTATAGCCATATTGAATGAATTTAAACGTAAGCGGTGTCTTCTAAGCACTTTTATCAAATCAAAATGCACACCTTTTCTTCTAAGACAGCAAATGTCTATTTTGAAGCATTAGTTGTGTATAAAGCATTTTCTATCAAAAAGATGTATTTTGCAAACTGCCATATTTCAGATTGAGGCAAAAAAAAAATTAACAAATACAGCGTTGTGTAGTTTGAATTTAAATCTTTTATCTCAGATGCGTTTTTTTTAACTCGACAAAAAAATTCAAGGTTTGTTAGAATTCAATTCAAAATAACACACTGGACTGACACTTCAAAGGAAAATTCTCTCGTTTTCCTCTCGTTCATCTTACATTTAATAGCTAAATGCAATAAAAAGTAAAGTAAGGGATTTTACCTCATTTCTTATCATTTTGATCAAGTTTATTGCATTATTGTTAAAATAAATTTCCAAAAAGATCATTTTCCATGTTTATAACAGTCTCTTATTCAATAATGTATATTATTGTTTCTTGTGTATTATTTATTGTTGATAGGCATGCAAGACTTTCCAAATTTTGTTCGGGCATTCACGGGTTTTCAAATTAAAGTGAACAAGTAAACAAACGGCGTTCTGGCTGGTTGTCATAATAATGTAAAAATAAGTCTGAATTTTGCTGGATTCATACACGGAAAATAAAAACAGAAAACTCAAGATGTGCTAATTTTTTTGAGCTAGCTATATCTAAATTTGTATTTATTTGGAAGTTTGGAAAACGATTTTAACAATGCTGACGTTTTTCGATGAAAATAATGATAATTATAGTTTTATTCCTCACTTCATTCTTGATATTTCTTTCGAATAATCACTTAATTATGCTCAGATATTTTCCGGATTTTGTTTTAAAAAAATTCCAGATCATTTGCACAGATTTTATCAAATTTTGGAAAAAAAATGTCTTGAATTGCTCAGCCTTCATAAATGAGGGAATAATTCTGCAACACTCACTCTAGGGGCCCCCTTAGCTTGAGTGAAACTATTCGAGACACTATTTTAAGGGGCCCCCTAAACTGTTAGATTTTTTTTGTTTTCATTCCAAATTTCTAGATTCTATGTCTTTTCCTAGATTTCGAGTACATGGTATGATTAACTTTTTTTACTCGGGCTCCGTCCCCCTAGGTCGGGGACTTTGTAGACAGAATGCAGAAATGGTAAACGATTGGAATACATTTTTCTTGTAAATGAAACTTTGTAAACTATAATTAACTCATATCTGGTTTTCAATTTACGTTTTTAATCTGAATTTTTAAATAGTAGTTGGAGGAACACAAGTTTGATATGTGATGATAATGCTTCTAAATAATTTCTACCCGCTCATTTTCACCATCTTTCATTTCTTCTAATGTTCTATACATCTATAAGATTTCATAATCTTAAGATGTCCCTACTAAAAAGGACATCACTTTTCACCGATAAGGCCAATAAATTAAAGTGACAAATTTAAATTTGATTTTATTTTGTTTTGAGCTTTCAGCATTTTCAAAATTAAAAAGTGTGAAACTGAAAGTGCGCTCGCAAGTTGCGAGTCGCAACCGCGGAGAATAAAGAAGGGTGGTTCAAAATTGTTTTTTTTTTCTTATTATAGAGACTTTCAGCCTTGGGCTGGTTCGTCTCTTTCTAAGCGCACATCTTTCGAAGTAATGATGGCTAGCATCTCACAAATGCTAAAACCACCAGACCACAGAAAGTGTACTATGTATGCCATGACCGGGATTCGATCTCATGAACTTTGGCGTAGATGACTTGAACTCTAACCACTACGCCGAAGCCGCTGGCGAGCGTTCAAAATTGTATTCCCCTTGCCCTTAATTTTAAGTTGCTAGAATGTCCGGATTCTTCCGGACTTGCCCGGATATTCGACACAAAACTTGAGGAAAGACCGGTCCGACCCGGTTGCCCGGATTTCGTTGGAGGAAGCTCGGATTTATTCCCTTTATTTAATAAATCTAACAAAAAAGCTCAAATTGAGTTATTATAATTTTTCATTTTTACGTTTTATCCAAAAAGTCATGACTTGTGTTTTGGATCCATTAATACGAATACATTTTTTTTATTGAATCAGTCCGTGGTTTGGATCAGATTTGTCCGATGATTGCCCTGATTTTTGGTTGAACATTTTGAAATCGAATGCGCGGATTTTGGCAAGTTTTTAGATTAAATTGCCCGGATTTTTCCGGTCTGGATACGTCCAAAAAAAAATTTGTGAATTTTCGTATGTAAAATTCGTAATTCGTGTTTTCATCCGTTTTTATTCATAGAACTTCTAGGGGCAAGGAAACTTTCCTCATTTTTTCAAAGGCTTTTTACTAGTTTTTTTTTTAGGACACTTCCCCTTGATGATAGCTACTTTCCTTGTGACCGGACATTCAAAATTAATAAATGTGCTCATTATAAAGGAAATTCACAACTCGAGATGTCACAAAACCGATGTTTTCACGAAAAACTTGAGCGTAAGTGGCGAATAGGTATTGAGCTAATGTAAAGAATTTCAGACTATAGTGGTGTTTGAAATTAGTTTCCTAAAAATTATCACGATTGGCAAGAATCTACTCCTATAGTGACCCAGCCGTAAAAGCGGAGAGAAGCCTCTCTTTGCAGTTTTGGCTGCAGCGCGCACAGCAAAAATTATTTCCTGTAAAATTACGCAAATGTCGTGTAACAAACAGGAGCAGGACATTTACCGTTATTTTACAGGTCGAAAAACAAATTACGTGACATTTAATTTTCAGTGTACAACTTTTTTACAAGACATTTGCTGCAATAATAAATGAATCTTCGTTAACTTTCAAGGAAAACAATTTAGAATTACAGGTTTTGTTAATTACAGGTTGATTTATTTTAAAGGTTGCGGTTTCAGTGACACGTGAAAGTCAAAATTTTTTTTTCTGTGCGCATATAGGGTAACGGACTTATTTTGGACCAGAGGACCTATTTTAGACCACTTTGTCTAGCTCTCTTATAAAGCAACTGATTATGAATTTTTTTAACTAATATAGATGAAGCCCGAGCACTTAATGTAATGCACTAATTATTTTCATTATTAGTTGCTTAATAAGTGAGCTAGATAAGGTGGTCCAAAGTAGGTCCCCTGGTCCAAAACAAGTCCGTTACCCTATATGGATAGTCTGTTGATTATGACCTCTAACTGCAGAGATTATTTTTCACTTTGCACAGTAACCAATTTTGAAAGAATTTAAAATCCTTCGACATTTATTAGAAATGTAAACAATTATCGGTTTTAAACTTCTCAATTTCAAAACTTTCAACAAGACTTCTTCCAAAAATATGCCCAATCCATCTATCCTTAAACTTCAGAGATTTTTATATTTTTTTTATTTTTTAAACATTAAATCCTTCCCTTATATTAGATTATAGAATTTGGATAATATTGAAGAAACTATGAAGAATTTTTCACCAAAATATGACATGATTACCACTTATTGCTCCCTGTGTGCCGTAATGTCTCATCCACCCCCTTCATGCTGAACAACGTCTGCCAAGTGCGCTAAGATGGATTCTCTGTAAACCTCAGAACACAAACAAATGAAGTTGTTACTAAACTTGAACCCATCGACCAGAAAATTTATATGTCACACAGCCCTCTTTCAAGAGTGGCGCGCTGAGAAGCGCGACGAGTAAAGCTTTAAAATTGGTTAATTCATTTTATGTCAGCACAACTTTGAACTCCAGTCGAACCTCCCTTCAGCGGATTTTATTTTATTTAAGTTGGTTTAAGCAAGACCCAAAACATTTACTCGTTTTTTCTCTACTTCTTATGTTAAGTACCAAAACGGGGGCAACTAGACGCCAACGAACAAAAAAAAATAGTTCACAGAATAATGTCAACCTCCGAGGCACCAATCCAGAGTCGAGACTAACAAGCACTTCTTTCTTGTTTGTATCTTTTGTTTTTTTTTGCAGATCCCGTTGATGAAATTTGCTTGCCTAGGAGAGAATCAACAACAACCGTAAAAAAAAACTCCGAACGAAGACGTGTATCCCACAAAGTGAGATGGTGATGTCAACATGGAAGCTGTTTAATGTTGGCCCCCTGTATTGAAACGGTTTGGTGTTGTAGCAGGCATACGAAAAAAGTAAAGCTCCTCAATCCATAGCTTGGAGCAAACTTGGAAGTCATCAAATTGAAACAACGGAAGAGAGAAAGATGTTGCAGCAGCAAAAAGTGATGGCATGGTGGGAGCAGATTTGTTTTCATTTTCAAACGATATCGATGGGATGTACAACGTGTGCGCGCCAATGTTTGTCGTTTTAACAATTAATGGGATCGACTTTCGATAAGTTATCCATTTTTCTGGACTGTGAGGTGCCATTGGGGAAATAGTAGAGTGTTTGGGAACAAATTGTTTTTGCTGATAGAAAAATGACCCGCTAATAACCGAATTCTGGGAAACGAGAGATTTCAACGGATGAAATCGAGTTCGTCGCTTCTTACTCGTCCACAAGCATTGAAGTCTTTCTGAATTGAACCGCGAAATTTGAGTAGGGGGGAAAGTGTGTGTTTTTTTTGGAATAGAATCGTGTCAGAAGTGAAAACGGAAGAATTCATCATGTTTACTAGGTAAGTACCCATTTTAAAATTACTATGACCAAAGCTTAGTTCTTTAGAGGAGGTGTTTTTTTTCGTAAACTTTCAATCAATTAGATTGAAACCTTTCAATTGTTGCCATCCAAATTGATTTCCTTTCACCCGCCATAATGAACCATGCAGGCCCATCCAATTTAGCTTAACAGCAGGAGTGGAGCATTGAGGAGCAGCAAGTAAAAAAAAAGAATCAAAAATCTACCACCATTACTCGACAACATTCGTAGTATCCATCACATGAATGAACCTGTGCTCATTGTTGCCGGTATCAAATGAAATAAAGAGCGCGAGAAGCTTAACTAAAATTTCGGGCTTCGGGCTGCTCCCTCATATATGTATACGGGAGGCTGGCTAAACCCTAAAAGGTGGGATGGGTTAGAAAAGTGCTCAATCAATCAAAAATTAATTTAACCTCGCGCGCCTTTTGTTGCCGGGAATGAATTTGGTAATCGCATTTGTAGAGCTACAAATATCGGTCTATGAAAGGAGAGATGCTCTTTCGAAAATCTACCCATTTTTTTATTGTCTGCAGATCGGCTTCTTTCTAAAATTGAGTTCAACCTTGTCGGTTTTCTAAACGAAAATATGTGGGGGGCGATTTATACTCACTGAACAGTTAAGTGGAAATTTGCGCTTACGATATTCTTGATTTTGATTTTTTTAATGTGCTTATGATGTAATACAAACTCAACGGATTTAGAGCTCTTTTGCCCGTGTGAGGCTCAAGATGCACCTCAAAGCAAGAGAAACCCCCGTTCTAAATGTGATGCGTTCTAAGCGCACCAGGAGTAAATATTGGCTTAACCTGAAAAATCATTATCATCAATTTAAAACTTTTCATCACACGTTTACGCGGACAATTAACACCCCGGGTAGCCGATTATCACCTGAGCGTTCGAAAACTAATAAACCATCAGTCGATAATCAAACGCCTCGACTCACTCAGCGCAACCCGGTTGTCGTTCGACACGTCGAAAGTATCAAATCAGTATCATGGGGAACGTCTTCTTCCGTTTGAAATTTGATGCATTTCCGCTCCGTTTACAAAAAGATACGATCCGTTAACATAATAATCTGGCGATGGTTGCTAGAGCCATAGTTCGTCATTTTTATGTAAAAAACTCAGTCATCCAAACACGTTTTAGCATTGGTGAAATAAACATTCCGAAAATGACACTATCCGAGCGACTGATTTGAAATTTTAATTTCAAAGTCCAGGAAAAATTTAATATTGTTTAAAAAAATAAGGAAAAACTTAAAAAATCAGCAGCGTAATTAAATTTTTTTTTAAACTTCAAACAATTTTCAAAAATGTATTTTAACACTTAATAAAGCCTTAAAGCTAAGCCTTAAAAAAGTCGGTACTAGAAATTCAAAAACCCAAATTCACTAATCACTAATCACTAATCGTACCTCCACAGCCAGAACTTATGTCTGAGTCCCAAAAAACAATAAAAGAGTTTTATTATTCTTCTTGTCTTTCTTCATGTTTCCAATTATTTTAACATAAAAACATTAAAATAATCAAAAACATGAACCGGTTGGGCCTACCATGGAGCAGAGAACGCAGAAAAATCTGGAACACAGGAACAGGAAGAAACGTGGACCACCAGTACCATACGTTTCGAAGGGGCAGTATCGTTGGAAGCATGCTAAGAAAAATGCTCCTTGATGAGGAAACCACACGTTATGTAAAGTAATATATTCACTATTCACTAGGACCATTCTTCAGCGGCTGGAAACGATTTATTTTGTACACAGAAATCACAAAACCTTAAAAAAGTGGCATATTTTAGAAGGTGATGTTTAAGGTTTTAAACTTTTAAGATGTATTATGATTCGTTAACTGTTTTGGATTTCAATGTACAATCATTTCTGGTCATCGACCAAGGATAAAACGCCTTTACTCGCTCTTGAAAATAAAAAGAGAATCGGAAAATATTAAAAGAACAAAAAACCCTTCGAGGTCAAAGATTTTTCAAAAATGTTATCCTTATAATTCGAAGCTTTCAATCAGTTCAGTTGTTCAAATGGATAACAATTGCTGAGCCAGAACAAAATCTAGAGAGTTCAGAGTGAAAACACCCTGACTCCAAACTATATTTTAACGAAATGTAAGTAAATTTAACAATATGGAACAAATTCACCAAATAAAATATTAACAACTGGCCTCTGTTAGTTGATGGTGATTTTCTCTCTCCAGTCTGCTCCCGAAAATTTCACCTAAACAGAATGAGGCTCAAAATATTCATTCCATCAGCCAAGAGATACCCTTGACGATCACACTCCAAGATGAAAGATTCATCCACAAAATAATTTCACAGTTTTAAACTAAACCCTTTCAGCAAATTTGTGCGACGAAAGCATAGTAGCTATAATATTGACGACCAGAACTTCCGGTCATCGTGGAAATCTTTGTATTCAAGTATTCTTAAATTCACTTTTCCCTTACTCTTCTTAGGAAACCTAAAACCTGAACATATTTATTCTCATTTCATCAGCATTGGACCACTTGCATTATGCTTTTTACATTTATAAATTTCGGAACAAGGAGAAATTGTTACCGTTATATTTAGAACTTGATTAGTAGGCTTTGTCATGAACAATAGCATACATGAGGGAGGAACTAGCCGAAAAAATGTCATTCCGGAATTTAACTTGTTTTTTTTTTCCTTTTTTCTAACCGGGGCCATCCGAATGAGCATTTTATTTGAAACACAACATTTATTCACATTTCAACTCTGCACACAAAAAATAAATCTTTTAGATCATTGATATCCATCAATCGGAACTAAGCTTATTTGATATTTAGCTAGAAAATGGTTACGACAAGAAAATTCATTCACACGCGAACACTACCCATTTTTTCCAACATAGGATCAACAGCTTTTTATGAAGTTGTAACTACCATATTTATGAAAGCTTAGTAAAACCTACTCCGTTTCGATTTTTTCACTTTTATATTTTCACCAATTGAACACATTTTTCTATAATAAACAGATGATTTCCATTTTGCACGATCCGAACAGCATAGCAAAAACCAAAAAATTGATTTAGAGAGTTCCTTGCTAGTGCTGGATGCATTTTTATCATTTGTAATATGTATCGATCGAAACAAAAGTTCCAAAACAGATGAAATGATTGAATTTTTAATTCGCGAAAAAACAAACAAGAAAAACGCGACGTCGGAAAAAATGCTTCCGTTCTCGAGCACGGCTTACTGTGTCCTCCCCCTAAAAATTCAAAAACCCAAATTTCGCAAATTTGGTCTTGTTGAATTAGTTTAAGTCTGTTGATTTAGTTGGCAAAACTTTGTTAAGAAAAAATAGCAAAATTGGTTATTAATGTTGCTCTTGAGTTTTCATGTTATTTCTTTTGAATTTGCAATAAATATCATAATTAAAAAAAATCGTGAAAACGGAGTACGTTTGAAGCAATTTTTTTTATTAATTTTGACCACCTCTTGCCTTAAGTTCTTCATATTTACCATGCAAAATCCATTTTATAGCTCGGTTCATTAAGAAATGGGACACTCTCATTTGCTGAGTTTATTTCTTCTTTTTTTTCCTTTTGATAGGAGTTTAACCCGTTAAGGTCATTCTTCCTCGGAGCTTATTTCCTCGTTATCTGACTCACATAATTTTGACAGTATTTTGTTGTCTGTAAAAAAGCACTATCCGACCAATTTTTGTTTTTTTTTAATTTCAGAACTCACGCGTTTTCAAGATTTTACGATGCAAGAGAAAATGAAAAAAATATGTTGCACAGTTTCCTTCAAAATCCACCATTATCAAATCGATAGTTCCACATCTGAATCCACAAAATTGCCTTCAGTTTCAATCAAAAGAGAAGTATTGGGCCAAAAGGAAACGGAAATTTAAGGAGGAAGATGCAGCCATCCAACATACTGGCTTGACTAAGTAAAAGTGGAAAAAACTGATCAATAACATGATTGAAAAAAGTGTGCGCCAGCTGATGGGTACCCCCTCCCCCCGTTTGTCACAAATCGTAACGCTTTGACGTACCCCCCTATGAAAATTACGTAACGCTGATAATAACCCCCCCCCCCTTCCTTCGATTTTGTCATGTTTTGAAATAGGTACTGATACCCCGAAGGTCCTAAAAAGAGAAACTTTTTTAACGTTTATTAAAACGGAATTAATATCATCGATCAGCATCGCTTCTTAGTACTCATTGATGATAATTCTCTGATAAAATAAATTGAATGTCTTATTACGAGTTTCTCGTTGCTTGAAAACTGATGATCTGCCTTGTTTACTTTATTTTGTTCAAAGAGCATAACTTGCTACGCAAAATATACTCCACTTAGTAATAACACTCAAGGTTGAATTGAGTTCTTGGGGATAAATGTACCCAATTTTCGATTTTCCAACGGATATTTCACGGATATTCAATACCCATTTTAAGAAATCTATCTCACAATCATTAAAAAGGAAAGGTTACAATCCTCTTTCAATCATATTGAAGCTGACAAGTTTTAGGCTGATTTTGGTTTGCTTATCATTCTGCTAAAATTGCATGACATCAAAATAGCTGCGATGAAACTGAAAATTTTCAGGAAAAAATCGTTGCGTAACGATGAGCATACGTTAATTTTTTTTCAGGGATTTTCTTCCTATTATATGATTCATCCTATGTATGGCTAGATCGATCAGCAACTTTAGCTTTCGTCGGCCTCTGCTGCCATCACATTCGCGAACGCTGCCTCCTCCCCAGGTTACTGGCACAATACTCGACCCGTTCCACTCATTTTTTAATTCTGGGTTCTAATCGCAACTTTCGAATCGGAATACTGCAATTGAAAGAAAAATAGAAAATCGTTTATGCAAAAAAATCAAAAGACGTGTTGAAATAATTGAATATAATGTTAATAAGGCTTACCTTTTCTAAGATGAGTGATTCGTAGCAAATGTTTGCCATTACTAAAACTACTGGCAGTCTCTGCCTCGTCTGTCCGTGTCGTTCTGATGAGGTAACATTTTCTACCATTGAGGTCGGATTCGTTCAAGGCAAAAGAGTCATCACCTCCCGCATAGCTATCGTCAGTGCTATCATTCATAATATTGTCTGCTCCTGCAGATCATTTTCCGGAAGCTCTTGCATATTATTTCCCGGAAGCATCTGGTCCGATTCCTTTTGGAGAAGGCTGTAGATTATCCATCGAATTGAAATGAAGCTGCCGAATGCAATTCTGGTTCTTCCAAGTATCTGTTCTCTGCAAGAAACAAAATAATGCGGTTTAGAAATTTTTCATTATAAACATTTTTGTAATCCAAAACATACTTACGCCTTTTATTATCTGATAATGTTTATCATAAATTGTAAATTCCACTAAATAAACTTAAACCACGCACTGACTTAAGAACAAAAGGTTGAATTCACCGCACAGCTGTAAAAAAACAAACTATTTCTCTTGCAAAGATGGCGATTTAACGATGGAAATTTAACCATTTTTTGACTTGTTCATTAGAACTTATAAAATGCTTAAAATTAAACCGTATGTCATGATTGAAAAACAGCAATAATGGCAGTTTTATCAGAAATCGTAAAAAATGGTTCAAGAAAAGTCATTAATGGTTGAAAAAATACGAGCGTGTACATAATAACGAGGTTGGGCCATTCGTCCGAATGTCATGAGGCCGAAAGCCATTCGGCCGAAGGTCATTCGGCCGATGGACGTTAGGCCGAATGGGCTATTTGGCCGAATAGGCCACTAGGCCGAATGGGTTATTCGGCCGACGGTTATCCAGCCGTAGGCTGTTAGGCCGAAAGGACGCAAGGCCGAAAGGATATTCGGCCAAATGGCCACTAAGCCGAGGTCACTAGGCCGAATAGACATAAGGCCGAATGGTCATTAGTCCGAATGGTCGTAAGCCCGGATCGTTGAAAGGCCGAATGGTCATAACGCTGGATGGTCGTAAGGCCGAATGGATGCTAGAAAGTCGTTAGGCCGAATGGTCGCTGGGCCGAAAGGTCTTAAGGCCGAATGTTCGTAAGGTCGAATGGATGTTAGGCCAAAATGTCGTTAGGCCGAAAGATCTTTAGGCCGAATGGATGCACGTCTGGATTCGACCATTCGGCTTTGCGACCATTCGAGCTAGTGGCCATTCGGCCGACTGATCGGCCTAACATGCAAAAAAGCGATAGGCCTAGCATAAATTCGGCCCAAAGACCATTCAGCCGAACAACCGGAAATCGAAAACCGGAAGCCGCTGAGACGACAAAGAGAGTTGCTGGTAGTTTCAAGCGAAACTCTAACCTCTCTCTCCGAGATGCCGCAAATAAGCTGGGTGTATCGTCTACAACCGTGCATCGAGCCAAAAAACGAGCCGGACTATCGACTTACAAGAAAGTAGTGACTCCAAATCGCGATGATAAACAAAATACGACGGCCAAAGCGTGATCTCTCGTAAACACGACGATGCTGACGAAGTTTGACTACGTGGTAATGGACGACGAAATCTACGTCAAAGCCGACTACAAGCAGCTTCCGGGACAGAAGTTTTATACGGCAAAAGGAAGGGGAAAGGTAGCATATATTTTCAAGCACATGAAACTGTCAAAGTTCGCGAAGAAATATCTGGTTTGGCAAGCCATCTGTACCTGTGGCTTGAAAAGCAGCATTTTCATAGCTTCCGTGACTGTCAACCAAGAAATTTACGTGAAAGAGTGTTTGAATAAACGTCTGCTGCCTTTTCTGAAGAAACACGGTTGTTCCGTACTGTTTTGGCCGGATTTGGCATCTTGCCATTACGGTAAAAAGGCCATGGAGTGGTACGCCGCCAACAACGTGCAGGTGGTTCCCAAGGACAAGAACCCTCCGCCAGAGCTCCGCCCAATTGAGAAATACTGGGCTATTGTCAATCGGAACCTAAAGAAGACCAAAAAAACTGCTAAGGAAGAGCAGCAGTTCAATGCAAACTGGCTTTCTGCGGCGAAGAAGGTGGACAAGGTGGCTGTACAAAATCTGATGGCAGGGGTTAAGCTTAAGGCCCGGCAATTCGGATTTGGAAAAGCGGAAACCTAACTGAATATTTTTCCTGAATTTCATACTAATTAAACTAAAAAAAAAATAATTTGATTTTTTAAATAAACTATTTCACCGATTTACACGCGTTTTCCCTTGACCAAATTTTGATCGTATCACCCTTTAAGTATTCATGTCCGCGAGTTCGAGCCCAAGAGTAAATATCGAACACAGTTGTATCGGATAAGTTTTTCAATAACTGTCCGCCAACTGCAGCGTTGATATAAAGTCGCAAATGCCATAAAAGATGGTAGAACGACTATAATCGAAACGAAAAACAATTTAGTTAAAGCTTTATTAGCGTTTTCAGAACTACCTAAAAACAAATGGTTGAATCAAGAATCTGAGCATATTTCATGACTTCTATAAACAGTTGTATAACAAACTGTATATAAAATGCCATAATAAAATCATATAAAAACTTTGAAAAGCTAGTAGGCTTAATCTGTGTTATTTTGGAATAGATGATTAAATTTAAGCCTCGAGAGAAAAAATGGACCATTGAAAATAACTAAACTGAACACAATGAATTTTATTGTTTGGTTCAAGTCATAAAGCTTCAGGCTAAGATATTTTCAAACTCCAAAAAATGAAAGCTTTCCTCCAGTCGATTCCAGGAAAAAAATCCTGCTGGCTCCCACAAAATACAACCCAATTTAGATATCCGATAAAATGAGTAACCATTATCCGCCCAAAATTTGTACGGTGTTAATTCTCTTCCAATCCCTAGCGCAAGGAGACCGGTACACGAAAGGATTCGATATCGTAAAAAGCAACAATTTTTTCGCTTACCGAGGAAAACAGCCTAAAGAAGGGTAAAAAATCTTCCAAAAATTCACTAATTGACAGGAACAGGCGCCGTTCTGAGTGCTATCAACGCTCCCGAAACGTGGAATCCGAAGCAAAATAAAGGGTAAAAAAACGGATCAACCGAAAAAGATTGTGTAACATAAGTGAGGCTCTCGTCCCCGAAAAAACCAACAAGTAAGAAAACATAGGAATGTTAAAAAAGTTTGGTCCAGAAGGGGGGAAAAACGTCTCAACAAAAGTGTCTCATTATAACGGCCTTCGGAGAGGCAAAAGCGCGTGGCAGCTCCAGATTGTTGCGCGGTCCAATATGGCACATCCCCGGGAATAAGCCACCTTCATCGGGCCGTGTGCGCTGAACAAAATACCCGTATCGATGGCAATCTTAAATGCGACATTTTCATATCCCCGGGGACAGTTGCCGGGTCAGTGTTGCCTTCCCTTGAGTTGAGTTATCCTTATTTGTAATTTAGTTTTCTTTTTTTAGTAAACTGGTACATGAATTCAATGACTCCATCTTTTGTTAGAAAAAAATTATCATAAAAGATATCTGAACATTGTTATTTTGACAACTTGCTTTTTAAATTTTAGAAATTTCCAATTTTTAAAAAAATTTTAAATAACTTTTTTCAAGATTGATAAATCAAATTTGGCATCTTTGCTGACTTCAATGTATCGATTGGTTCGATACTTAAGCAAAAACAGGCGACAACGAGCGAACTAAATTTTGTTGTTCGATTTTTTTTTCTGCCTCCCTCCCTTGAGAGTGGAGCCCGAATCGGATCATCTGGAAGGAGGACCTGTTCCTGTAGAGAGGACAGACTACAAGATCCAGATTAAATTACCCGAGAGCTCCGGCGCGTTCGAAATGAGCTCTCCCTTCAAATATATCACTTCACTTTACTCTCTGGGGTCGGACGAGTCAGCCCTCTTACTTCCTTGCTTCCTCACTCCTGGTCAAGTGGCCAAGTAGGAGGTCCATCTTCCGATCAGTCGAGTAAGCAAAGAGGAAAAATCGAATTTTGATATAACAATTTCGATAAGTACCCAGTCGATGGTTGTTGTTGTTGTTGTTGATGGTGTGTGTATATTTGTTTATAAAGTTCCATTGAACCAACTTGGAAGACTTTACGAAACTTCAGGCCTGATTTTTTTCCCTTCTGCAAAGTCTGTCTGCGAAGATGTGTTTCGCAGCAATACTCCCTGGAACTTGACGATTCTTCCGGAAGAGGTGAACATTTTTCGAAGGTGATCTCGAGGCCGAGATTATGTTTAGTGAACTAACGAATATCAGAGCAGCAGCAGCAGCAGCATCTTTGGGGCTCTCGATACCGAGTAATTGACGAAGGCAGTGTTTCCTGACCGTAGCGATCGAGATATAAAGCTTTTGATGTACGCAAATAATTGGCCACCCACAATTGGACCTTAAAAACGATATGGATTCGGTTTACAATCTTTAACCAGAAAACAAACTATTTAAAAAACAAATTCACATAATGTAAATAAATATGAACGAAATACTTAGAGAACAATTTTGACAATTTTAACAAATTTTGACTATTTTGACAATTTTGAAAATTTAGTCAATTTTGACAATTTTGCAATTTTGCAGATTGGGCAATTTTGACAATTTTGTCAATAGTGATATTTTTGACAATTTTGACAATTTTGACGATTTTGACAATTTTGACAATTTCGACAATTTTGACAATTTTGACAATTTTGACAATTTTGACAATTTTGACAATTTTGACAATTTTGACAATTTTGACAATTTTGACAATTTTTGACAATTTTGACAATTTTGACAATTTTGACAATTTTGTCAATTTTGACAATTTTGACAATTTTGACAATTTTGACAATTTTGGCAATTTTGACAATTTTGACAATTTTGACAATTTTGACAATATTGGCTATTTTGATATTTTAAATCTTTCACGTTCAAAAATCTAATAATCGCATTCCGTGTCAGGTGTCATTTTTTGCTGTGTACACCATTTGTGCACGAGAATTTTTTAAATTATGACCTATTGAGTTTATGGTACACAGAATTTTGAGTTGGGATGAGCAACCAACATAAAACGAACCAGAAACAATTGAAGCTAATTGACATAATATTTTAAATGCTTTGGGGCTTTTCAAACATTTAACAGATGACATGAAAATTACCTTGTATTGAAGTATGAATGAGCGTAAATGTTTTTCGCTTGTTGTTTATCAAAACTGCAAACTTTTCAATAGAATCTAGCAATCGCTAACTTAAAACGCGAGCATGACAAGCATTTGTCATTAACAAGCCCGTGCGAAGGACCTGTCCAATACCAAAGTTCAAAATAAATAACAAAATTTATTTCCAACACTATTTTTCTACTAAAGACCATCAAATGATCCCGGAAAAAAAAATTTTTTAATACGGTTCGCAATAAATCAAAATCAAAGTAAAAGTCATTAATAAACTGTTCTAAATGACTTTTCTAATTCTGAACAAAATTGCTGAAAGATAAATTGAAAGCAGCCTGGTTTACAAATTTCAAATCAATCATTCCGGAGCACCAGGGAAAGAAAACGAATTCAAATTTCGAATAAAATCAGAATTTAAAGCTTTGGACATAAGAATCAGTGCACAGAAATAGAATACTTAAAAAACAACACTAGATTTGAAAAAAAGTTCAATCCGATTTCTAAAATAAATTTCAGATCAAATCAGTAATTGACCACGATTAAGTATTGTTAAACAAAACAATAAAATGATAATACTGGTTAGTTTTAAATAATCATCTTGATTCACTTTTAAACAGCAAAAAAAAATTATAATCACACTACACCCAATCTTGAAAACGATGTAATCATTGATAACTTTTTTTTTGTTTCGATTATAGTCGTTTTACCATCTTTATGGCATTCGCGACTTTATATCAACGTTGCAGTTGGCGGACAGTTATTGGAAAACTTATCCGGTACAACTGTGATCGATGTTTACTCTTGGGCTCGAACTCGCGGACATCGGCTCAGGAGACAACAGACTTGCCAACTGAGCTATATCACAAGCTCAATTATTGATAACGCAATTAAAAATAAAACTGAAATTTAAATCGAAAAACATACAATTTAAACGGGGTGCGAGCAACCTTAGCGGAGATCGGGTACCCAACCCCGGTGGATGCTTTGGTCGCATGCAGACTGAGTCAGGGGGCTTCGTACGCGTCTGTTCTCCATGTCAGGGGCGGCGTGCGGAGTGCAACAGCGTCCTGGTGGTGTTCGGGACCCAAAACAGCAACATCACGACGGTCCTCCTGCGAGATAGTGGGGTTAGCTGCGGGCCTTGCGAGCCTGTGACTACAAAAAACATAAGCAACGAACAACGAACAACAAATTTCGGATGGAAATCGGCAAAGACCCACGCGACGAAAAGGGACTAGCGATTGGAAACTTGGAACATGGAACTGCCGATCTCTAAATTTCGTGGGCAGTACCCACGTGCTCTCCAACGAATTGAAGAGCCGCAAATTCGACATCGTAGCGCTGCAGGAGGTATGCTGGAAGGGCTCCACGGTACGAACGTATCCAGATGGTCGTGCCATCTACCAGAGCTGCGGCAACACACACGAGCTTGGAACAGCTTTTATAGTGATGGGAAAGATGCAAAAGCGCGTGATCGGGTGGTGGCCGATCAACTCCCGAATGTGCCGGTTGAGAATCAAGGGCCGGTTCTTCAACATCAGCATCATCAACGTGCACAGCCCTCACCTCGGAAGTACCGGTGACGACAAAGACGAATTCTACGCGCAGCTGGAGCGTGAATACGACCGTTGCCCAAAACATGATATCAAGATCGTCATCGGGGATTTCAATGCTCAGGTCGGCCAGGAGGAGGAATTCAAACCGACAATTGGAAGGTTCAGTGCGCACCAGCTGACCAACGAAAACGGCCTCAGACTTATTGATTTCGCCGCCTCCAAACGAATGGCCGTACGTAGTACCTTTTTCCAGCACCGCCTCCCACACAAGTACACCTGGAGATCACCGTACCAAACTCAATCACAGATCGACCACGTTTTGATCGACAGCCGGCACTTCTCGGACATCATCGACGTCAGATCCTGTCGGGGCGCCAACATCGAGTCGGACCATTATCTGGTGATGGTGAAGATGCGCCCAAAACTCTCCGTAGTGAACAACACGCGAAACCGGCGCCCGCCTCGGTTAAATATCGCGCGACTGAAGCAACCTGAGGTCGCGGCAGACTACGCGCAATCGGTCGAAGCAGCGCTGCCGGCAGAGGGCGAGCTTGACGAAGCCCCTCTCGAGGACTGTTGGGATACCATCAAAACAGCCATCAACAGTGCTGCGGAGAACGTCATCGGTTATGTGGAGCGATCTCGACGGAACGACTGGTTCGACGAGGAGTGTAGGAGGGTGATGGACGAAGAAAATGCCGCGCGGGCGACAGTAGTGCAGAGAGGCACCCGTCGAAATGTGGAAAATCACCGCCAGCGGAAGAGGCAGCGAGTCCGACTTTTCCAGGAGAAAAAGCGCCGCCTGGAGGAGGAGGAGCTCGAGGAGCTGGAGCAGCTGCACCGTTCCCAAGAAACACGAAAGTTCTATCAGAAACTCAACGCATCCCGCAAAGGCTTCGTGCCGCGAGCCGAAATGTGCCGGAATAAGGACGGGGGTATCCTGACGGACAATCGTGAGGTGATGAAAAGGTGGAAGCAGCACTTCGATGAACACCTGAACGGCGCACATGCAGGAGATCAAGACGGTGGGGGAAGGTACATCGCCGGCGTAGCCAACGACGAAGACGAGCCACTCCCAACGATGAGTGAAGTTAAGGAAGCCATTCGCCAGCTGAATAGAAACAAGTCGGCTGGGAAGGATGGCATCGCAGCTGAACTCATCAAAATGGGCCCGGACAGGTTGGCCGATTGCCTACACCGGTTGATAATCCGGATCTGGGACATAGAACAGCTACCGGAGGAGTGGAAGGAGGGGGTAATATGCCCCATCTACAAGAAGGGCGACAAATTGGACTGTGAGAACTACCGAGCGATCACTGTCCTCAATGCCGCCTACAAAGTGTTGTCCCGAATCCTACTCCGCCGCCTCACGCCACAAGCAAACAGATTCGTGGGAAGTCATCAGGCCGGCTTCATGGAGGGACGGTCTACGACGGACCAGATATTCACATTACGGCAAATCCTCCAAAAATGCCGCGAACACCAAGTCCCTACGCACCATCTATTCATCGACTTCAAAGCCGCATACGACACGATCGACCGTAACGAGCTATGGAAAATCATGGACGAGAACGGCTTTTCCGGGAAGCTGATCAGACTGATCAAGGCGACGATGGATGGAACGCAGTGCTGTGTGCGGATTTCGGGTGAATTGTCGAGTTCATCCGAATCTCGCAGGGGGCTTCGACAAGGTGATGGTCTATCCTGCATGATGTTCAACGTGGCGCTAGAAGGTGTTATTCGACGAGCGGTGGGCGAAATGCGGGGCACGATTTTCAACAGATCCAGTCAACTTATTTGCTTTGCCGATGACATTGATATAGTCGGCAGATCATCTGCGGCGGTGGAGGAGATCTACCGCAAACTGAAACGCGAAGCAGGAAGGATTGGGTTGATGATTAATACGTCCAAGACGAAGTACATGCTGGCCTGCGGATCCGAGACCGACCGAACCCGCTTGTCCAGTAATAACAAGGTCACGATCGACGGCGACGAGCTGGAGATAGTCGAAGACTTTGTCTATCTCGGCTCACTGGTGACCGCAGACAATGACACCAGCCGTGAGATCCGGAGGCGAATTATCAGCGGAAGTCGTGCCTACTATGGACTCCACAAGCAACTGCGGTCGAGAAGACTTAGCCCTCGCACGAAGTGTAACCTGTATACGACGCTTATTAGACCGGTTGTTCTCTACGGGCACGAGACATGGATATTGCTCGAGGAGGACCTGCGTACACTCGGAGTATTCGAGCGACGAGTGTTAAGAACCATCTTTGGCGGCGTACAGGAGAACGGAATGTGGAGGCGAAGGATGAACCACGAGCTCGCGCGACTCTACGGCGAACCCAGTATCCAGAAGGTGGTGAAGGCTGGCCGGATACGCTGGGCGGGACATGTTGCGAGAATGCCGGATGACTGTCCTGCGAAACAGGTGTTCGCCACGAATCCGGTAGGAACAAGACGAGCGGGGGCGCAACGAGCGAGGTGGTTAGACCAAGTGGAGCGTGATCTGGCGAACGTGGGGTGCCCGAGGAATTGGAGAACGGTTGCCATGGACCGAGTGAATTTTAGGAATTATGTTCGTCAAGTTATGTCTTAAGACGGAATACTATGTAAATAAAAAAAAAAAAAAAAAAAAAAAATAACAATTTAAACGGCATTTGAAGAACATTCTATTTTCAATTTTATTACACAATTTTTAACCGGGCGCGATCCAAATTGTAGACAATGCTACATAAAATCACATTTACAAGATAATCATTTCAATCAGGGCCAGGGGCATGGATTATCAGTAAACAAACGTGTTGTACTCGCCCTGGATGGGCCACTGAGGCAGGGATGCCAGATGGTTTATTTTTTTTTTATTTACATAGTATACCGTCTCACGACATAACTTGACGAACATAATTCCTAAAATTCCCTCGGTCCATAGCAACCGTTCTCCAATTTCTTGGGCACCCCACGTTCGCCAGATCACGCTCCACCACTTGGTCTAACCACCTCGCTCGTTGCGCCCCCGCTCGTCTTGTTCCAACCGGATTCGTAGCGAACACCTGTTTTGCAGGACAGTCGTCCGGCATTCTCGCAACATGTCCCGCCCAGCGTATCCGGCCAGCTTTCACCACCTTCTGGATACTGGGTTCACCAGATGGGTTTGTCGTAAATCTAGACACCATGAAAAAAACAAATAGGATTTTTCAGGACACAAATTTTTCGCTTAAATTGCTTAAATAAAGGCAAATTACAGGTACTGTAGACGCTTCGGTTTATACAACTGAGGCAAGCAGAATCTTGCCTGGCATGCAGTTTAGATGGACCAACACCATATAAACATTATTTGAACCAAAGATTATTATCGGTCAAATGAGTTTAACAATATTAGTACAAATTTGTTAGGTGTCCTCATCATTTAACTTTTAATTCAATTATAATTTAGATATTTGTTTTTGAACAGCAGGACAACTAAGTACACTTTAAAGGCCTTTTTATTTTAATAAGGACATATTCTGAAAAATCAGAACATCTGGCACCTCTGCACTGCACAAAGGTAAACAAACAAACAAACTTGGAAAATCATCCGTCGCGACCGTTTCAGCTTTTGAGATGAAAGTAATTAAATTGTGTTTCAAATAGTGAACAGTTTTTAAACTCTAAATTTTCGTAGAATGCGTATCTTTTATAAAACCTGTATCCCAATCGAGGGCGACAGAGACCATCGAGGAAGCAGCAAATATTGAGAAGGCCCTGGAATCGGCTAAGAAAAATGAGTGAAAAGTTAACTAATGCTCGACATAATGGGAGGGTGATATGGATGGAGGAGTACCTAATGCGGAGGCCGCCCGAAACCTGATGATTTCTCATGATGGTAGCAAGCGCTCGGCATAAGTCCGATTGGAAACCTCGTACCAAGAGACAAGAGAAACCGTGTTGGGGTCGGCTCAAAACTGGCAAAGCATGGTTTTTCCGAGATGAGTTTCGGTCACAGGTAGAAGCCTCAAATAGGAGATTCGAAGGTTCGTTAAAAATACCGTCATGATCGTTTAAAAGTAAAAAGGCACTTAAAGTTTTTTCCCAAATATTTAATAAATTTGTTGTTTTTCTAGGTCACCAGAAACGGTGCGAATTAAACGTTATGTGGCTGCTTCAAAAGTCAATTTGCGTAGGCATCGTCTTTCCAACAAAATGTGAACCAGGTTTGTTGAAACTTTGTCAAATTTGTTTGCTAATGATCTTCATAATTTATTCGTTGGTGTCGTTCGAGAACAGACGAAATTTCTAAAACACTGCAAACCAAAACTTAAATATCCTTATTCGGGTGCAACAAAAAAAAGCAATTTAAATTAACCACGTACGAACTGCTTATCGGTCCAAATGTTCAGGAAACTTTATTCCTGCATAGAATTTTAAAGAAATGATTTGTGATTTTCATTCATTGCATTTCAATTGTTTTTTTTTACCATTTGAAAATTCTTTTTTTTTCTTTATTTTCCACAGCTGTATTGAAAAATATTCAATTGAAAGCAACTTGTGAAATTTGACATAAATTTTAGTTGAAGTAACAAGTCGCAGGTCCTACAAATTGTTCGGAAAACTCGATACACATCTCACTTACAGCAAGGGAAACTTGCGTAGCAACCAAACTTGCCTACCTGCCACCTAGTTTGGACTAGGCGTGACCAGGCTGCCAATAGTTTAAATTTATGTTGACTTCGATGTAAAATCCGATTCTGCATTATGCATCGACTAATGTTAATTCACATCTCGAAAATTTCCATGGCTTGTGATTTTACAGAGATAGGGTAATTTCCTATCAACACACAAATTAATGTCGAAAGCGATGGTCCAATAATTTGCATCGCTTTCGATGTAAAATTAAGCGATTGAATTTTTGCTGTGTATTTCATCATTTTCAATGAAAGGTTGATCAAAAAATTCCGTGGTAAAATCATGAATTATCACAAATATTTTATTGATATGTGAATTCTCGAATAGGAAAAAATTAATACACATTTATATTTTAAGAGATTTTTATTTTGTTTAAAAGGTGAAAACACTACATTTTAAATCAAGTGATCAATATCAGAGAATTATTATTTTTTATATTCATTTTCTCCTGGTTTAAAAGGCTAACAAAACTCATTGTGTTCAATTAATCATTAAAGAATTACATTGATTGATCAATAAAAAACTGATAAAAATAAAAATGAACAATTCCAAGTTTTGTTTAGAAAATGAAATCACACAAAAATTACTAATTTTATTCACACATCCAATTACAACTTAACTATGAAGTTGCTACTTAAATAACTTTTCGAACTTTTCAAAGATTTATTTAAAAATCATGATCAATTTTAAAAACAAGATTTTGAATAATAAAAATAAGGCAAACGTATCATGTTTTTCTTATTAAAAATTTAGGTTTATAGGATTTAAAGAAGATTATGTTTTCTGAACACAAAAATTTAGATATGAAGAACAAAAACAAACTTATTAAAAAATAAAAATGCAAAAATCAAAAGAGTTTTCTGGACCATTGAATTAGGTGAAATTATTTAAACAATAATACCAAATATGGAGATGGAAAAAAATAATTTTAAAATATTTGAACAAAATTTTTCAAAATTATAATTGTCAGTGAACTGACCTTCGAAACCGAAAACAGCATTGAACACATCTGATCTTAAATGACAGTTCGAGGGTTTCGGAGATGAGATCGAATGTTGTGAGAAGTGAGAAAAGTAGTTAGGCGCGTTATGCGAGAAACTGTGGACCGAAAACAGAAGAGTAAAACAAAAACAATACTGTTCGACTGAAATTATTGTTTTCGATGATACAAAACTAAAGAGTTATTTTAGTGGTTATTGTGAAATTGTTAACTTGTGCTAAACTGACGTGCTAAAGTAGGCCTATAGTTGGAATATCCCATCTTGTATTCCAAACTTACTTAAAATTACTTAAATCTAGGCAGCTGCAACTAATTCAAGGCATGAAAGGTGCAAATTGAGAATCTGCCCAGGAAGTCTAGCACAGGTATGCTTTACGCTTAGTATGTGAAGTGATATTCTATGTTTAACTACTTTAATTTAGGCTACAATACCACACAAGTGCGCGGTTTTAAATTTGTCATAGTGCGATAGTATCGAACTGGAGAAGAGGTGAGAAATTTTTGGAGAATCGTTGAAGTCAATTTCTAACCGAAGATAATTAAAGGCGTGGGTGAATAGCGGAGGCCTATTACTGAAAATCGAGACAGAAGGAAACGTAGAGAGTTAACTAAACGTAAGATTGAGAATCATACTAATGATTATTCCTATATTTAATCAATGTTGAAATCGTAGGAATTTAAAACGTGTCTCGGTAGAGCTTCGAGCGAATAAAAGGGAACGTTACAAATTTGGAAATCGAGCTTTCATTGTTACCACGATCCGGAAATAACAATTTACAATAATTAAAGCTTAATTATAAAATTCAATTCATTAATCCATGGTAACAGCGTTTTTAGTGCCTATTTGTTTTTATTCCTTTTAACCGAAGCATAATGTTTTGTTTAGGTATTCTAGTTTCAAAACTAGATATATAAAAGTAAAATTCTAAATTTTATCATTACAAGCTTTTCTGACCTTACACAATAAAGATAAATTAAAAGTTAAATTTAATTTGACAAATTAACGAAAGGCCGAAAAACGGCAAAACGATTTGACTTTTGCTTTAATTTTTTATCAAAAATTCCATTTTGTTAATTTTTTTTTTATGGCATCCAGCTTGTTGATGTGTTAAATAAGTGATTTTATGAATGAATTTTAAAGTTAAAATGTTTGGTTCAGAATTCTGAACTTATTTAGTTACACTTTTTAAAAAATACCCATTCCAAAGAAGAGTTAGTGGTTTTGAGTGACAACATTTGAGTTTCAAAACAACAGTTTGGTGGAATTGTAACTCGAAATTTATATTTCCTAACAGAATATGCGCTTCTGTTCCGAACACTGGATATAGTTAGTGTGTTTATTAAGAGATAGTAGCATCGCTACGAATTATAAAAAAATGTGTCTCAAAAAATTGATTTGTAAATTTGATGCATACTGAAAAGATCTTCTTTAACTATGCTTAGAGGTAAAAAAAATTCCAATGCAAAAGATTCGCTCCTTTTTTCTACAATTTTTTACCACCTACCTTACATTAGTTTCATTACTTTCCTTTGAAAACACACTTTTCCACTCAAAACCGATCATCACTTTATGATATCGACCGGATCAGCCGGGAAACATTTTCACTGGAAAGCTTGTATCGAAACCAAAATGATCCGGCCAGCAAGAGGGCAGCCCATCAAAACTGGCAAACCGATCCGTGATGGTGGTCAGCCACTGTTTTTAAAGAGTTAATTAAGGTGAATGTGTGTCCCTTTGATCAGGATAAGCGTGGACTCTGAGGCTGAGTGGCCATTCGATCCGACTCGACAAACCCAAGGAGGATCGTTTCGAAGACAGCGGCCATCCATCGATTCAGCCAAGCGGCCGCGCGGATGCGGCCAAAGATGTGTGTTACTGATCATCTTCGCGCTTCATCAGACAACAGCAAAGCTTGATCGAGGGTCCCTAAAAAAAGTGCGGATGGAGCTCGCGCGCGATCAACAACCACAACCAGTCCTCTTCGAACATTTCAAGGGTCGTTCGGTTAAGCGCCTCGCGTTCAGTCAGCGGCAATGTCATAAAATTCGGAAGACATCGTCCGAAGCGGTGGGTGGGTGTTGTTTGGCAAGCTAGCGAAAGTGGTGCGTGGGTGGGATTGAATGGAGGAAAACGGGGAGATGTCTTTGTTTTCTGTTGACCCGTAAGATTGGTATTTTGTCGCGATGTTGCGTTGTTGTTGTTATTGTTGCGTCGTCATCTCAAACGGCGATGTCTGGCATCTTTAAAAGTTGGTGGTGACATCCGAAAAATGTCGATACAAGGTAAACTATTGGTGTGGAGATACAATTTAAATTTAAATCATCATTCCTCAATTCATATTTCTCTTTTCTGAATCCTGAATTCTAAATTCTCATTTCTCAATACCCGGTATTTCTCAATTCCCCGTTCTCAATTCTCAATTCTCAATTCTCAATTCTCAATTCTCAATTCTCAATTCTTAATTCTCAATTCTCAATTCTCAATTCTCAGTTCTCAATGCTCAATTCTCAATTCTCAATTCTCAATTATCAATTCTCATTTCTCAATTCTCAATTCTCAATCCTCAATTCTCAATTCTCAATTCTCAATTCTCCATTCTCAATTCTCAATTCTCAATTCTCAATTCTCAATTCTCAATTCTCAATTCTTAATTCTCAATTCTCAATTCTCAGTTCTCAATTCTCAGTTCTCAATTCTCAATTCTCAATTCTCAATTATCAATTCTCAATTCTCAATTATCAATTCTCAATTCTCAATTCTCAATTCTCAATTCTCAATTCTCAATTCTCAATTCTCAATTCTTAATTCTTAATTCTAGACTCTCATTTTTTAAATTGAAATGCTTAACTTTAATTATTTGATTTTCAATTTTCACTTCTTAATTTTCAATCCTTAGTACTGTATTTTCGATTCTCAACTCCCAATTTCCAATTTTCAATTCACAATTATCATTTCTCAATTATCAATTTTCAATTCTCAATCCTTAATTCTCAATTATTAATTCTCTGTTCTTAGTTTTCAATGCTCAACTTTCATTTCTCAATTCGCAACCTTCAGTTCGCTACATATATAAGTTCTCAATTTTTAAACCTCAATTCACAATTATCAATTTTTAAATCTCATTTCAGGTATTTGTGTATGAAAACAATTTAATCACTTTAAAATTTTCTGCTCGTTTAATACTTTTTCGTTTGTTTTAAGTTTGTCCCTTAATCCACAAATTTCAGTCGTTTCTCGTTTCTAAGATATTTACAGGGTGTTCAATAAGTTTGATACTAATCAAAATCTGAAAACGTTTTTATCAACAATTTTGAAAAAGAAAAAAAAAGAGTTTTCGAATGGAAAGGCAATGTAATATTGATCAACTACATCAAATTTTTTGGAAATTTTCAACTATAAATCATTCTTATAAGCTTCAGAGGTTTCGTAAGTCCATCGTAAATTTCGACCTACAAACGAACAATAGCGTTATTATATGGAGTCAATATAAGTGTCCTGTATTTGTTTATTCTCTCAATAACATGTTTGATATAACGTTATCCATGTTATCTAAGAGAGTCAAGTTTGGAGGGTTGGTATCCTTTTTTCATATTTGATGTATATCTTCAATTTATGATGTGGAATAATTTTATTCTCCACTATTTTGATGAGCCTTGTGATGAAAATCAGCTGGCACTACTAGACATATCATATCAAATACGAAAAAAAACAAGATTTTAAATGAAACAAATTTTGGTATTCTGTACTCGTTTATACTCAACAACATGAATGATCATGGAAAATACGTCAAAGGAGTCATACTTGGTGAACTGGAGGCATTCATTTAGATAAAAAAAAACAGTGTTTTTAGCCTGTACCAGTATTTGGAATGTAAAAGGGCTGATAAAAAAAATGAAAATTCAATGAAGATAGACTTTCAGCTCCAGGATAGTAGTAAAAAAACTCTATAATATATTTGATGCATGTTTCACGGCTTTACCACAACAAAAAATTAAAAAGTTTATTTGAACTTATTGAACTCCCTGCATACATTTTTTCTGCATAAAAAACTGGTTTAGCCGATTGAACGGCTGCTGATAATTTAAGAAAAAATTCTACTGATATAAAAATTAAACTAGTAAAGTACACCGCATAGTGGTCCAAAACCACAATTTTTTCACATTTTTGGCTCTGAAGTTTAATAAATTTTACAGCAAGCTGCTATTCTTCCCAAAAATATAAAATTTTTCAAAATTCATAATTTCACTAAAAATAAGGTTCACATTATTTTCGTATATACTCAAACCTTTTTTTTATTCTACCCCCAAACATGAAATATTTTAATAGCTCAGTAAGTGGTTCCTAGTATAAAAATTTTCATACAGCTTGCTGCAAAATTTCATTAGTTTAAGAAAGGTTGATGGAAGCTAAACTAAAATTAAATCAATTTAGGTTGACATAAATTCCAGATCTGGTGTTGTTAACTTTTTCAATTTTTCGTACACTGACTGTATTCTTTTTTACCAGTCAATATACACATTTTATGTGAGATTAAAATTTTCTATCAATTTTGCAAGTATTTATCGAAATATTGAAATAAAACTTATAGGGAATTCCTTTTCTAAATTATACTTCCGTAAATGGTTGTTTTTAACATCAATTACTTCATTTGAAGTTTAATTGAGAAAACGATAATAAGGAGAATATATTTTTTTCTTTTTTTCCTTTCTTGTCCATATTTAGCAAAGCCAAAATAATAAAATTAAAGTTTCTGATTATTTTAAAGTTTTAATTGATTTTCATGAGTTTTAAGCAGCAAATAGGTGCTATGATTTGGTCAATAATAAGAACATTATTTTTAACACCAAGATCTTACCGTGTTTTGAAAGTTATTCCTGACAAGTTTCGATAATTAATTACTGATAATTTACAGAAATTTTTATTGGCAATGCTTTGTAGTGTTCTAAACATGTTTTTGTATGAATTTTCAAGAAAACAGAATTTTAAGATTCAATTTGAAATCAATTTACTTCGTGATCCGAAAGATTCTTTGCTCAGAAGTCAAATTTGAAGAAAAAATTGCTTCTTTTGTTCATAATCGTTCTTCAACAATGGCAAAAAAGCAGCCCAATTTGCAATATAGTGCAGTGCAGAAATGTGGGAAATTATACAACATAAATTAAGAGTAGAGCTATCTAGGGATTTTTTTATCTCAAGATGGAGATTTAAAAATTGAAAATTTTTACCGTTTTTGTGAATAATCTCCATGCATATTGTGGCTATAAAACATGCTATTTAAATTCAAAAAAACATTTTACGCTAGGTTCACATTTTGTTCAATTGAATACAAAATTTTTGGACCAAAAAAAAATTTTTTCTTGAAAATAGCTTGCTTTTTTAAATTTTGACACAAATTTTCTTTGTTTTTCATTTTTGACGAGTAGAATTTAATCTAAACAAAATTTAAAAAAAATATAAAATATATAAGCTTTGTGAAAATTTTTGGACCCAGAATTTATTTTAAATCATTTTTTTTTTAGTGGACTTTTTTCAAAGATGGCGATCTTCGCGGAACCTCCAAACATGATTTTTTTTAGTCGGCCCTATACAAACGTTTGTTCTCCACATCCTAATCTACCATTTGGAGGATGAGCCCCCAGATTGCCAGACATTATGCAGTTTTGGGACACCCTACTGTACATTCATTTAAATTTCAAGTGGCCAGTCAAGTGAAATTGACTATTAGGTGAGAGGGTCAAGTGAATTTTAAGTGAGCATGTAATGAAATTGAAGTGAGCAGCGAAGTAAGTTGACAATCAGAAAAATTCCAAGTGCCAGTCACTAAAAACTCAAACGATGAGCTAGTGAACGTTTGATTCGGTCACATGAAACTTAAGTGTGGGTAAGCCACTTGAAATGGAGAAATTTACTAAACTCACACTTTTAAGTGAAAAGTCAAGTGAATTTTAAGTCTGATTTTGGATTCAGTGTAACTAGGCACTCACCAGGGGTGTCAATTGAATTTATTGTTTTTCAATGCCAAAAGACATATCCCTGATAAACCGACTTTTTTTGCCTAATTGTCTTCAGTGGATTCGTTCGTACCTGAAAGAAAGAGTCCAGTTTGTGAAGATAGGGAATGCGAGATCCTGGGTATTCTCGGTCAACAGCGGCGTACCACAAGGGAGTCACTTGGGACCCCTTCTTTTCGTCACTGTTATGAACGAGTTTCCCGGAGTGCTGCAAGACGTATTTGTGAAGAAATAAAAATGATATTGATTTTTCAGTACAAAATATTCAATTTTTCCGTACAAACCTAAAGGTTCCAATTTACTCATTTAAACGTTGCTTAAATATTCTGCAAAATATCGTGAATCAGTTATGAGCTAAAACGAAGCTTTTTAGACCCCAGGATTTGAGAAATTCAACAATGACCCCGGATCGACTTAGTCTAATGTTATAGTCAAGAATTGCTACAATGCACGGTGGAAGAATTTGTTCCGAAAATCCCGAAAACATCGAAGCCGCAGGTTTACGAGCTTGAAATAATACTGATATTGAGGAAAATTTTCTCAGGAGTTCAAACCAACATTTGATTTGACCAGAGACATCTAAGTGAACCCTCTATAAAGACTGCTATTTTGATCAAATACCCTTTCGAAAAGCTAAATGCTAATGCAAAAGTGAATACCTTAAATAAGAGTTTATATACTTTCAAGTTCTACAATAGTTTAATTTGCTTTTCAAAGAAGGGCAAACATTTTCAAATTTTCTATTGACGATATAAAGGAATTTTTAAAACCTTATCTTTTTTAACAGTAAAGTTTTCTTGTTATTAACAACTAAAATTGTTAATAGGACTAGCTTTGATTGTTCGTATTGTTTTGGTCGATTATAGATTTCAAATCACTGCGCGCAATTTCCCACCAACATAATTAGCTTCGAATAGAGCCGACTCTCTACTCTCAAAGGAGCTTAAAGCAGCTCACATTCTGTATGATTATTGTGAGTCGGGAAACAAAACACAAGTCTCGGATTATTTTTTTTATTTCATTGCTCCAAAGAATGGATGAATGCACAAACTAAGCCCGATTGAGGGATCAAACTTTGCCAACATAAACACAGGTATTAATTTAGTAGCCTCAATTTATGGTGTTTCTCAAACGCAGCAACATCTAAATATAGGGGTGATGTTTGTAAAGGTGGGGGAAGGGAATTTGCTGGGATAGAAGCGACCGGTCAAGGTGGTCAAGAAAAGCAAAGAGAGAGAGAGAGACACAGACAAACAGACTGGGAGAGAGAAGAACACGATGTTTAAATGATCTTTACCCAGCAGGCAATAATAACGACAACAGAGAAACAACAACTCAAACATCTACTAGAGGAAGGGTTGAGTGAGGATGCTGCATTGAGAATGCGAATGGGGAAGGGAAGAAATATGCTGCATTGAGCAGCAGCAACAGCATCCAGTTGAAAACGGCAGCATAAGCCGGCAGCGTGAAGCGAGCGATATGGGAACCTTTGCTTATCTTTTGGCGAGGATGAGAAGAAGTTCGATCAGCGCGATAGGGTTGCCAGACTGTGTCCTTGAAAAATCATACATATAGGCGTAGTCTTTGGATTCTACGTTTCTATTTATTCTGAATTCGAAATTGAAACATCTACCAGCGAACGATTGGTCACCGTATTCAAAGATATCGTTATTGAAGCTGATGGCAACTGAATCGATGAGGAATCATTGAAGTGCCTCCAAGGGTCCACAGATCAGGCACCTCCAGGGCAATGAGCTGCCGTTTTCGCGTTAAGTTGATCGGCGCGTCTTTTCCCAAGCTCCAGCAAGTTTTTGTTTGGCCCAGACAGAGGCGTCTTCAAAATTGCAAAACTGCAATACCTCAACTATCCTTCAGGATCAATCCCTGCATACGCTACTGTTCTCGAAAGCTAGCGGATAAAGTTGAGTCTTAGCTCCGGCCAAATTCAACCAAACATTATCTTCGGCGCGAGAGATAGCTGATTGACTGCAGCCAGAGCGTTCGGATGAATATGGGGAAGTTATGAAGACTGATAATTTCTTCCTCGTTTCTCTCCCACCAAGAAAATCCCGAGAAAACTTGCAGACTGCATCCCGAGCCTAAGGATTTCTCACAGCAGCGCAGCAGAAAAGTGGCAAATAACAGCAGGAACAAAAACAACACCAGAGACGGGGCAGAGCGATTGAACCAGATACAACTTCAACGTAGGTACCTTCCTTAAGGTAAGGCGGTTTTTTTTTCGGTATAATTATCGGAAAATAAGTGCGGTCGGTTAGAAACTGATTGCAGCCAGCCAGGGCAAAATTCATACTGGCCAGCATTACGGCTGGATCAATACTGTGGGAATTTTTCTTGCGTTTCCCCTTGGAATTCAGGTTCAGTAACTGTTACTACGCACACACGCACCTCTTAAAACTTGCATATTGTGGTTTAAGCCGCAATATGCATTTTTTTTTTGTTCAAATTGATAAACTTTTCAATAAGACTAACCCTGGGTGTTTCCTGATAAGGATTGTCTCATGTTTTGCTTATACTGGATGGGGCCCCCCTTTTCTTTGACGGGAGGGACCTTTGTGTATTAAAATTATCTGAACATGTGAATGAAAGCATTTTTACAACATTTGATGAGATTCACTTGTCAATAGATTGAATTTTATCGTTTTTTATGGTATTTTACGATTATTTTGTTTGGAAGCCCTTCCTTCCTTGAGCAGTTATGTCAACCTTCCAGATTTTTTCTGGATCTTCCAGACATTTTGGACTTTTGACAGACTTTTTTTAGGTTTCCAGACTTCCAGACTTTTGTCATTTCTTGCAGACATCACCAGACTTTTGAGTTTGGATATGAATTTTCTGACAAAGCAATCTAAATTCAAAATTTTCGTTGCAAAATGGCAGGAAATGATTCGAAGTAGTAATTGAAGAGTGAGGAATGCCTCGTAGATGTTAGTAAAACAGGAAGTAAAGCATAAATCGTAGTGTCACCGACATCACCACAATAGTCTCAGGCATTGATAGTGTATAGATTTTACGATTATTATGAAGTAATGAGGAGGAATCTAGGGAACGACTGCAATATTGCGATCTGGCGACCAAAAAAAAAAGGTGATCACCTATCAAGTTCGCTGTCCAGACTTTTCCAGGCTTTTCCAGACTTTTTTTTCAAAATCGCCCAAACATTTCTGAAAAAAAGTTGGCATCACTGTCCTTGAGTGCGGCGGACTTTAAATTCCACAGATACTTTTGTTTACTCAAAAACTACTCTATGTCGGATTTCACATCGATCGGTCCAGTAGTTTCTGAGATCTTGAAGAACAATTGTACAAATTTTCTCTAGTTATATGGAGATTTTGACGATTTGTATGTATGTATGTATCCACTTTGGGTTTGCGGCAGCGCCGCGGTTATGGCCAAGAAAATAACCCACGCGTCTTTCTTGGCTACCATGCAACACAGTCATAACCCCTCAATGAGACTTCTATGGGAATGGAATCGTAAGCAGAGGCACTTACGGTATCCAGGATTATAAGGGGAAAAGTCTCGAGAAGCTTTAACCATATTGTTGACTTACCATAATAGCACTGACCATACTGACTGGACACTCGATTTCGTTTTCTGGATTATTTTTCCAGAAAAAAAAAACAAAAAAAAATCAGTTTTCCAACAGTACACAATGTCGATTCCAGAGTGCGCATCGATCGATTTGAAGAAATGCTATCCCAGTTAGGAAATGCCACCCAACTTTAAAAATAAAACACGCAATTTCTACGATAAAATCGGGCTAAACAGGACCATTTTTCCTACAGGGCATTTTTTATCAAATTTTTCAGGTTCGCCACTTGCCGTCGGTATTGCGAACCTGCAAAAGCAGACAACAAAAAATTAGACAGAAAATGGTTGAATTTTTGTTCTAAGAGTCAAGTCAGTGTGGTCAGTGATAATAGCATGCAAATTATAATCCCGCCCCCAAGGCTTCCGAAAAAAAAGTGCGTCCTTATTTTACAAAAAGCAGTCAAATACTATCTTTTTCTTAACCATGCCAAATTCCCTTGATATAAATTGAGAAACGTCCAGCGTTCGAAACGGGTAACAAGCACATACTGCTACCTGCTCCTTTTGCAAAATGAAGGTACTCTGATGCCCCAAACCAATTTAGATAAATTAAATATACAACTATAAAATATAATACAATATAATAAATTAGAATGTAATGTAATGTAATATAATGAAATGTATATAATGCTACAATATAATATAAATAATACGATCCTTGATGTTTCTTAAAACAATGATGAAAATATAGCTCACGTAACCTGGTTAAAAATGAAAAATTGAAAAATTGCAAAGTCAGCTTAAAGATATTACTTTATAATCTGTTAAAAAATAGAAAAGTAACAATATGAAAATTAAAATCCAAACGAACAAGTTCTGAAAACAAGAGTAAATCAGTTATGAAAAATTAAAAAGAACTAAGCTAAAGAATGAATAAAAAGTAAAAAATACAATTTGCCGTCCTTGCCTTAGCTATTTATTTTTAACGCCTTCTGACATGAAATGGAATAGAGGAATTTGATGGTATGAGGTAGTCGAAAGAAAAATTTTGTAGTTATGATTAGATGCACAAATTTCCTATTTTTTCTGCTTCAAAAAGTACAAAACACAGCGGATAGATAGTACATTAGAATGACTGATAAATGATGAAAAAAGTTATCCTTTCCAAAAGTGATGTTAGGCTGAAAAAGTAATATGATTGAAGCAATTGAAAAACTTTATAAATGTTCTACGAATAATTTGAGTTGTGAGAATATTATTTATGAAATGAAGCTGTAAAATGAATAACATTGATTAATATTGAAATGGAAATTTTTTAAAGCATTTTTTTTTTCATTGAAAGATGCCATAAACATGTACAATTTTCAAGAAAACAATACTAACAAATATAATAATAAGATATATGAGTTATTACACCATGCAATGTTAATAAGCCTGCATGATGGATTTTTTAATTAATGAAAAAAAAGTAGTATAACAAATGTGGCGTCATCTCACCTGTTTGTAAATAATTATTAAGAGAATCATTCAATTAAAAAATCTAAACAAAAAACCAAAAATTTATGACTAGTGCTACTTATGTTGAGATGCTGAGCTTAAGGAAAAAAATGCAGAAAAATGACACAAATTTTATGCTGGAAACAATCGTTAGTAGATATTATTCATATTATAAAATACAGTTGATGCTACAATAAATTAAAAGTTCACATTGGTTTACACGACATGATTCAGTTCATATTCTTTTTAACTTAAAGAATAATTCGATTCGGAAAATTGAAACAAATTGCAAGAATTATGAAACGGCACAGTTTTTTGAAAGATAGAAACCAACCTGTAAAAAAATTTATGTTTTGTGAATGAAAACAGGAATAGTAATAATAAGTTTTACAAACAACATCAGTAAAAACTACTTGAGTTTAGCCGGAACAGCGCATTCGTCGCCTAGTGTGAATGATGTCCGGCTTCCAGGAACAGTGATCTCTAAGCAAAGCAAAATATTAGTCGTAAAAGGAATAACGATCATAGCAAGCCATTCTTTGCACAAGCATGCAGAAAGAGAAAATGGGAGAAAAGGTAATTCATGGAAATCTCTCACCCATTTTTCGGCCCATCTCTCGAAAATTAATACGCCTTCTGCAACCGCTTCGCTTGCTGGTGCCAACATGATAGGACATGTTCAAACATTCAGTATTTGGAAGAAATCTCCGTTCCACATTTTTTTATGTTTTCCTATTTACACTTCCACTGACACTTAACATCCAAATTTTTTTTTATTAACTCGTTTCGGAAACCATATTCCGGGAGCTGTTATCGGTGTTAGTTACTCCAATTCGTGTCGAAACCTTTTCTACGTTTTTTCCCACCAAACCATCACTATCTAACCACCCTTTTACAGCGGACACTTTATGTATTGTTCGAAGAAAAACTATCTTTCCCATATTGCTTCTCCCAACCGGAATCATAAACACATCACCGTTTTATCAAACATTCAGCTTCGGTATCCCACCAGAGCAAATCACGCGTATCGCCCTTAAACTATCTTCACCAGACCGCATTCAAATCAGACCAACCGTCGCACCTCAATCTTCTCTTATCCCATGATTTTTTGTTTGAAAATCGAATTTATTTCACTTTATCAAAACAATTTATCGAACACCGCCTACCGACAAACGAAACGACGACACACATGAGACGAAAAATAAAACAACCTCTCACGGAGAGAGCACAACGCAAACTGTATATGGAGATTTTGACGATTTGTAGTAAAATTCATACAACGATTAAAAGCATTAATTAAAAAACAATCTCCAGTTTTTCATAAAGTAAAGAACATTTGTAACATTAACTTTCAAATGCAATCAAGGATAAAATTTTTGACTAGCCTTTAGTTTTTGTAAAAGTTTGTCAAAGACATCAAATGTATCAAACTTAAGGGGAAGACGCTTATAATTGTTTCCCGCTAAATTTCATTTCTGGACTGGGGAATGAGTGACTGGTAAACGAAGAGGAACCCATTTGAGGAATAATCAATTGAGTGAGACGGACCAAAAGGCTTCACAGTCACAGCTTTACGCCTCATTACGATGACGGATCTCAACCCTGGGAATAAGTGCAAAAATGATAAATTTTGATTAAATAAAACCAAACGATTTTTCATATTTCAAACTTTATTAGATGATTTTTTCTGGTTTTTTTTTTGCATTTTATTAACATACTTGTACGAAAAAAAAAAACACAAATCTCCGAAAAATATATGGGAAATGGCCAAACACAACGACTTTAAAACGTGTTTTCTCGCTCTCGAAGCTTACATGAGCTGTTCCGAAAACTATAAATATACTTTCTTTCTTGAATAAGGAAAACAAAGATTTTTTTACCATTTTATTCTCAAACATACTGCAAAAATTCAAAGTAGTATTTTTATTCAGTTTATAATTAATTTAGCATTAGTTTTTGTAGGGTAGACGAGTTCTCTTACTTCACTATTAACACTACTCATCAGCTTCTGCATAGTGCTTTCTCCGACAGTTTTTACCACTTCATGCCAATCTTTCTTGAATTTTTCTACACTATTTGATGGTTTCATGTATTTCTTCAAAATTGCCTTCGTCAAAGCCCAAGAAGTTTCGATTGGACGAATTTCTGTTAAGTTTCGGTAATTATGTGATCTTGCTGACTTCATACTACTTTATTGCCTTAGAGAGTAGTGGCACGAAACGAGATCAGGCAAAAAGATTGTAGGATTGTTATGCTGTTTGATTAAGGGTAGCAACCTTTTTTGTGAACATCCTTGCACGTAAATTTTACCATTGATTGTATCTGCGATTATAAATGGACGAGACATTTAACCGTTTTTACTTATGGCTTGCCACATTTTACCTTTCAGTGTAAATGGCTTTCGGGAACAAACTTTTTCTTCGATGAAGTTTAAAATTGTGGTCAGGCAAAGTTTAAAAGTCGAATTAAATTTAGGTTTCATCATCCATAATAACTGTACCCAATTTCTTGGTCAGAAATTTTACTATTTTTTGACTGGTTCTGCTTCCGATGGGTCTGAAGCACTGCCGGCCAAAAGTTTGGAAGCCGTCCCTCAAAAACAAGCAAATTTGTTCCTTCATATTTCAGTCATCTTATGACATATTGCATTTCTTTTGATCTCATTTGAAAGATGTTGAGCAAATCCGTTTTCATATGTTTTTGACACTGTTACATTTCTAATAACTTAATATGACTTAAACTTGACTTAAAGCTGGAAAATTTTCAAAAAATCCCACTTTAAACTTAAATTCGATCAGCTCAGAGTGATGTGGACCAAATTTCTAAATTCGAATTGCATTCGAATCTTTGTTTTCATAAATATAAATTGTTAAATTATTGCAAAAAATGTGCATAGTACTTAAAATATATAAAATAGCTACTTAAGTTATCGATCAAAAGTGTGGCCTCACCCCTCAGCATGGTGTATCGGCAAAAAGTATGGGTCATGCAAAACATGCAATTTTTTTCGTGCGTTTCTCTGTCATCAAACAACCTATCGCTAATCTGATAAATGATATTTAAAGCTCATGAGTTGTTCGCGATGTTTGGATATTTAGTAAAAATGTTTTTTCAGACTGTCTTACAAGTTTAGATACGTTTATGATTTATGGATCAACATATCTCGATCCTTTTTAGAAGTAAAAAAGACTTGAGCCTTTAAGTTTGAAGCCGTTCACGTGGAGAGAAAAATGTGTTTTTCTACCCAATTTTTCCCCTTCTCCGTGGACAAGCGTGAACATTTGGCAAACCACTACCCCCCTCCATCAGATTTCCACGTGAACTGATTCGATTTTTGTTGCCTACATCTAATACTACAGTTAGAAAACCTTAAAAATCTACTGATTTATTGTTTGAATGATTGATTTTGAAAAATGAATAATCCCTATCAAGTACAAAATTATTTGCAAAATATGGAAATACAGTAAGATTTTTTTTTATACAGATATACGTACCGCGTAAAAAAAAACCGTGTTAATTCCCGAGAACCGTGTAAAAAAAACGTGCTTATTCCCGAAAACCGTGTAAAAAAAGACCATTAAGACTATTATCTAAATTACAAATGATTTTTAGTACTTATTTTAAAGAGGGAAGCGCTGGGTTGCTTTATTTTTCAGAAATATTTCGTAAATGGATTATCCTTATCTAAATTAAGCTATTCAAAAAAAAATGTGATTCTATAATGAAGTTAAACTTAAAATTGAAAAACGTGGGAAAGCAACTTAAGTTTGTTAGAGACAAATAAACAAAAAATGAGTATTCCAAAGGATTTTTTAACTTTTTATATTAAAGCGAGAAATTTTAGGATATTGATTAAAACATAATTATTCAATATTATTCCTTTCCCTTAGTTGTCAACGATGGATACATACTTTTGCTCCAAAGCTGTTGAAGGCTCGCGTTGCGTGCATATGTATATGCGTGCAGTTGTTCGCGCATTTTTTGCTATATTTGCAAACAGTGAAATTTATTTTAACTAATTCTTTCCTTACTTTTAAAGTTTTACTCACAATGGTATTTTTTTGCACAATATTCCGTGACGAAGTTGCTATTCATTTGCCGAATATTCGTGTCACTTAATAAATAGTTGAAGGGGTCAATAATTGGTATTCGGCCGTTCGCACTGGTACACCACTAATGAAAAAAAAAATCAAATAACAAAAACTAGTTAAAATACTACTTCTATTTAAAACTGATGAAAAAAATCTGATAAAGAATCGAGTTCAGAAAAAAAAATTTCCAAAATCAGTTTTTCAAGCATAGGCTACAAAAACGTGTATATGATTTAATTTTTCTCAGGTGAGATAAAACTACCTCGTCATCACTCGACTATTTTCTCGGATACAAGATAATCGCTCAAGTTGAACATTTGGAAGATATTTTTCTTATTTTTGACCAACACAGCTGAATTTCAAGTTTAACATCAATTATATCACCGTTACTGTTTTAAGCTCAGCCACACAATAATAATTTAAATGTCGAGTAGAAATCCAGCTAAATAATTTAAGTTAAAAAAAAATCCACTCTGAATTTGAAAGTTTGGTTATTGAAATTGCAATTGATTAGAACTTTTTATTGAAAAATAGCATTATTAGTATCAATAGTAATTAATTTAAAAATTAAATTTGTTACTATTTATTTCGATTCAGTTAAAATAAAATAAAAAAAAACAAGTATGAGAGCTTGAAATTCAAGAGAAAACAAATAAAAATGAAGTTTCAAAAGCTTCAAATATGATTTTAATAATCTTTTTTAAGAATTAAATTTTAATAAAGAAATTCAAAAAATCAAAACAAGATTAATTAATTATTCGATATTTTCGAATCACGGTTCGGCAAAATATGTACTTCATAAATATATTCAAATATTCAATTTTAAATTGAAATCATTTGTTAACAAACAATTTTCAGAAATAAATCTTTGGATTCCCAAACGAACTGTTCCAAAATGAGAAAAATTAAAATTTTGGTCAGAATTTCGCGTTAATATGAAGATGTCCAAAATTGTTGTAGATAACTTGAAGTTTTTTTTTACATTTACAAACTTGTGGTTTATTTTCATTTGTGAAATAATTTATTTGTTAGAAGATTCTTTTAAGAGTTCTTAAAGTGATTATTTCAAAAGTACTAAACATAAAAATTGAGAAAATTATTTTTTATCAACTTTTTTTTAGCAGTGAATATTAAAGGTTCGCACGCTTTATTAAAGGATATCAATACAAGTATATTGAAAAAATTTGTTGAAAGTTTTCACTATCGCTGCAGTGTGAAGCAAATCTTGAAGTTTCATTTGCATCTGCACACCCCCCTCCCCCCCTCCCTTCTACTCTGTTGGTGGTGAAGATTATTTTTAATATTTACGTTCCTTTTCATTGACTTTTGTATGAAGAAAAGTATTCGCTCAGTATTAAGAATTCTCTTCAGAAAAACGTGAAAAACGTTGATTATTCCCAACGTTTTTTGACACATGGTGAAAAGTCTATCAGTGGGAAATTTTGTATCTAACATTTTCAAATAATGTTAAATGACATTCAAGTTTTCAATTTCTATCTACTTATTCGATATTGGGCATTGCCTTACAATGCAGCAGTTTTTGGATATCAAGATAGCGCTAACCGCAGTCAAATTTGGAAGAACGACCTACAACTCAAGAACCATTATTTCCCAGCATCATCTCCGATTGTGAATCCAAAGGCAACACTTTCCAGGAGAGGAGGGCGCTCCGTTGAATCAATAACAACTAAAACAAGAACAATGATAATAATAATCGCACACTCCTTTATTATAGTTGCCTGCCCAAAAAATAACACCGTAAAAGGATCTCTCTAAGATTTGAGACGATTCAGAAAAAACTGCGGTGGAAAAAAAACCAACGTCACTATTCAAAACTAGTTTGAAATGCGCGAGCGAGCGCCCATATCTGATCGCAGGTGAGATGTTGATCGCGCGCGTCAAATGAAGAAGATCTTGGAAAAGTAAACAAATCATTCCTCGCCGAATCGTTCCAGATTTCTAGCTAGGCTCAACGGACAAATGTTCGAAACTTTGGTCGGTGGCCGAGCCTTTTTTAAAAGACATTCCTAAATGCCAGTATTGAACCCGCACCGCGCCTCGGAAACAGACGAATGGCGGCGATGTGGCGGCGCGGTTCTTGGATTAATATAGAGATCTAGACATGGATCAGCTTGACCAGAGAGTGATGAAGCCGAAAAATGAATTCCTTGACGTGTCTGGTGGCCCCGAATTTGGCTGGCTGCGCTGGCTGGACCCTGATGGCTAGCTAGTTGATGACCAATCATAGCTTTACACGGAAAGGAGGAGTTTTGAAAAGTCAAAGCCAATAATCGAGTTTCTTTTAAAGTTATAAAACTTATCGTTTCAGAATTTAAACCCTTGATATTATTTAAAATTTGAAAAAAATCGTTTGTAATTTTTTTCCAAGAAAATTATTTTTTATACAAAAGGCGTTTTGAAATTCTAAAACAGAGTGTTCCACACGTTTGCTTCACAATTGTTTTTAAGTTTTCTTTTCCGGATCGTGGAAGATTTCAAATTATTTACTTTCTGAGCAAAGACGCCGCAACATCACATCCAAAGGGCCATATGAGGTTGAACCTCTGTTTAAACTATTCATAAGTGTTAAAATAACTTTATTTAGAAATTTCATTATTTCAGATTTTCCGTCAAAGGTACAACTTCTAACTTTAGTATCACCGGATAACAACAGAGAGGCAAAGCAACTCTTTTGGAGTTCCAAATTCCAAGTTGGAAAAAAACGCGACGGAGGTGATCAATGATCATTGTCCAAATAGAGATCATTCATCCGCGGACATCTCTGGTGTGATTCACAACCATGTTGTTGCAGTTGTTATTGTTAGGAGGAATACGTTTAGGTTCGGAGTTTTTTTTTCCTCCGTGTCTGTCTCGTTGCCTTTTGGTGTGGCGATGATTGATCTCCTCGGTTGGGCTTTCAGCCTTTTTTTTCGGTGGGGTATTTCCTTCCCAGCTATTTTTTTTTTTTCAATGTTGGAGAGGTCCCAAAAATGAAATATTAACAAAACAGAAATTATGACAATAACAAATAATCGTTGCCCGATTGGATTGACAGTTGGTTATGCGAAGAATCGGATGTATTTTGTTTTTTTGTTGCTGTTGGTCTCTTGAAGCTTTGTTACAATCTGGGCCGCGATAAGAGCCCCATCAGATATCGAAATGTTTACATTAAACGAATTTGATGTGCTTCGCACTCGGGGTTGCTGATTAGGATCTCAAAGAGGTATAAATTCGGAAAATCAATATGCGAGTGATTCGCGGAATTTATTTTGAATATGAGTAAACGAAAATTTAAAATTCATGTTCTAATCTTTGATTCGTGTGTAAAAATTTACTTAAAATAAGCACGTGCTAGGCAACAGCAAAAAAAAATTGATTTCTCTTCCTGCAGCTAATAGCGAGCTTAATTCTGTCAAGTTTCTAGCGAAGAAAAACATCGGTACTTTGAATATTAATTCAAATTAGACATTACATAAGCGATTAAGCCGAAAATGGACCGCCCAGAAGTTGGAAAAAAAATCAAACACTTTCGGCAGTTCTATTTCCTCTTTGAGCTACCATACTTGGAACCTTCGAGCGTCTAACCATTAATTGAATTCCGATCAATCTATAAAGTGAGCATATTTGTTTGTGTGTTGTTTTTCGAATCCAAATTCACGTGAATGGGACTTCTACGATTTATTGAATGGGTAAACTAGCTAATGCTGATTAATATTCAAGAAACATCAGCAATTGATTTTATTAAGGATGTCAAAAATTCTGAGAAAAAAACTATAAAATTTGAATCAATAGACTTCCTGGTAGAGACACATTTAAAAAAAATCATCTTCAAATGAATTAAATATTTTACATTCTTGTTAACTATTTTCCTTTTTTCAACCAATTTCAGATTCGAAGCGAACAAATCGACCAAAGGAGCGTCGAAGCTGCGGCGCGATCTGATCAATGCCGAAATTGCGAACCTAAGGGATTTGTTGCCATTGCCGCAGTCAACGCGGCAGCGGCTATCGCAGCTACAGCTGATGGCACTGATTTGCGTGTACGTGCGAAAGGCGAACTACTTTCAGCAAGGTAAGTTTAGATGTTTTGATCTAACACTGAGCAGCTATAATGGAAAAAATATGGTTCATGGGTTGTCGAAAAAATTCTGTGCATTTGTCGAAAAACCTAAAACCTAAAACCTAAAGTTCTGTGATTTGATCTAAAGATTTTTTGACGGTTATTTGTGATGCTCTCTCTATCTTTATCAATTAACTCGCAAACAGCTGTAACTTGCAATTCCCTGGGCCGAATTTTAATAAAAAACTTACGTATAATTTTTTAGAGTGTTAAGTTTCAGATTTAGGACCATTTATCCACCGTTGTAAATTTGCAAAAAATTGAGCTACAACATAAAGGCCAAATAAAGTGAATAAGGAAGAGTAGGCTACGCTTGTTTGTGACGAGTGTGTTTTTTTGACTGCGAAATTATGAGTAGAGAAAATTTAGCGAATTATTAAAACTGCATTCGGATGAAACGCCAAATTTAGGCAGTGGGATCAAAGAACCTGGTCACTGTTTTCCGGAAACCTGGTCACTGTTTTCCGGGCGAAAATTGTAGCTGCTGAACAATCGGAGCAAAAACTTCCTTCTTGATGATGGTTCGAAAAGACGTCGCTAGGATTTGCTAGGATCCAACCAGGTAACCTCGGTCCTAAAGCACGAAATCATTCTTCCATCCCTTTCTTTTTTCCAATCTATCTATTGACTGCTAGGACGTGGCCGGCGCCGTTGTTGGTGTCTAAAGAGAGAGCATCAGTTTTGGGCATTGTGAATGTGTTGTCAGTCCCAGACACCATTCATTTGACCTTTGTACAAAATTGGTGGCCTCGGTCAATCACGGAGTAGCAACCATTGGCGATGTGGAACTTGTTCTACTTAGCCACGCCTGCGATCGTGGGATTTGAAATGCATAGCGTGTAATGATGATTTCATTAAATTAATTTATTTTTAATTGGCCAAGGTTTTGAAAAGAGGGAGAAAATACATGCATTATAAATTGAGTTTTGTTGATAAAGCATTTCAAGTTCAACGATTTAAGGTGGATGTGAGCAGCCAATCAAGCTAAGCTAAGCTAAGCTAGCTAAAAATTTGAGCTACAACATAAAATGAAGACGAAACTTTTTTATTAATTTGTAAATTGTTACTGCTTTGCACTCATTTCACAAAATTTATCACGTGCAAATACTTTTTTTTTATTTGCTTCAACTTCTGAGCTTCTAAATTCTCCCTTTTGAATTTGAAGGGGCAGAACATTAGAAAAAAAAAAGTTAGTAAAGGTATATGACTGAAATATTTCTACCGCTAACGGCATCTAATGGAATGACTTTACCATGCAGTACATTTTTAGTCACTGAGATAGAAGAGAACACAGGAATATTGTCGTTATGTTCATATGTTCAGAATCATGTAATTTGCAACTTTCTTCAGTTTCAAGAAATTTCTACCATTTTTGTGAAATTTAGCGATTTTTTTAAATTTACATGTTTGAAATCCGTTCAAATTTATAATGTCATAAGAGAAAAAAATGTACATAGTACAAGCTGGATAAAAAAAAATTTCAAAAAAGTGTGTAAAATTTCAATTGCTGACATCCAAAAAGCATTGAAAATTGACTAAAATCAGTGCCTATTGCACCAATAGTTACAAATCAAATTTTCAAGTGCCAATTTTTCAAAAGAAGTAAATAATCGTTTATTCAATAATAATTATAAATGCTGCTCTAAAATAAACGGGTTCAATTTATTGAAAAGGAGTGCATTTGAAAAAATGCAGCACTTTGTTTTGTGAATAACTGCTGCATGCATGAATAGAAATTAATGAAGTTTTCTGTGAAGCTTCATTCTAATGTTTTGTTTTCATGTGCAAATTTTTGTGACGTTCTCGCGAGTGGTTTTCTAGAAATCGTTCAATACAGAGGGTCATTGACTAAATTTTTTGGGTAGGATCGCGAAAAATTCAGAAAAGTCCTTGTGGGAGGCCCAAAAACAGCTGGAAGTCAACTATTCCACCAACATTCATATGATAATTCGTTTATGGAGTCCAAGAGGATCTAATGGTGAGCTAATTCATTCCAAATTTGACTATTCATGGAGTGAAGAGGAATGATTCCATGAAGGTAAGGAATGTTAAAAATTCAATGAAGCGCAAGCCAAAAATTTCGATTAGGAAAATTACAAAAAAAAAATTATTTTTCACTGGCTTGTCTAGCTCTAGACTCAAAAGCCTGACTTCATTTCAGCAAGGTAAAAAAGCTATTCGCCGTTAAAATAAACAAAATACGATGGTCGTGCGCAAAATATTGGAACCACTAGCGGGGAGATATTTCAAAGAAATAAAGAAATGGACTGCTAAAATAACTTTTTGGAGGGCACCTGGTAGGTGGCCAGCCAAAAACTTTTCGTTGACAAGTCTCGCCTGAATGTTTCGGAGAAAAACAAGGAGAAAAATTGAAAAATTCAATGTCTAGCACTTGAGGTGGCAGACGATCTGTGAAAGCTGCAACCAGCCGGTATTACATAATTATTTACACAATAAATGGCTAAATATACAAAGAAGACTACCTTTTAAATTCGACCTTTTTTCCCTGAATAACACTTCCATAGGTTTAACAAAGTTGATACTCTATTTGGTTGGATCTGGAAAGATGCAATACCCACGGTGCTTTTATGGAAGATGTTTAAAAGAAAAAATACAGTAACTCTAATTTTTTCAGAAATGAAAAATTTAGCCTTTTCTGAATCATTTTCAGGCAAAATTAAAATATTTGGTCGGTGAGTCCTCATACGTTTTGTTTTTTTGAAGATTTGTAGTCCATATTTAGAAATTATTACCTGTTAATTTATTCCAATGCAATGGAATAGTAACTTTTTGCATGGAAAACTATTTTTTTTATTTTTACTGAAATATTTTGTCATTCTGAAACAATAAAAAAATTCAACGCCTGGAAAGATAAGTGATTTGGACTTCCTGAAAAACTTATTTTATATTTTATATTATAAATTTTATTATTTTAAATTTTATTATTTGGAATATCCTTTTTATTATTGGTGTTATCCAAATGTAACATGAATTGAAATTTTCATGTGTGTATCTTGGAGAACTAATTCTGGTTAAAAAAATGTTATGATACATGAATAAGAACAGTCCAACACGATTTGATTGGTTTCCAACAAAATACTGAAAATATTTCATTTTTTTTAAAATGTTCTTTGCAATATTTCCACAATATTTGCAGGCTCTGATGCATATGGGTACGCACTTTTGAAAACAAAAATTTAATTTTTGATGATGTCACTCGTTTACGGCATTTTTAAAATAAATTTAAAGATAAATATTAGATTTAAACATATCTAAGAAGACCAGTTTTCAATAAAATTTTGTTAAAAGTTAAAGTACTTGCACTGAAATCAGCTTATCTTCCGCTACATATCATCTATTTTAAATTTCTTTTTCTCATACTGATGATGAATAAATTTTCTATTAATCATTTGAACTTCACTTTTGCTTAAGAATTGAAGTACTGATGATATTTTCGTATTCATGATCAAAAAAACGATGAAAACCGTTTTTTTCTAGAGAAATTTCTATCGACGGTTTTGGACCTGATTTATGCGTTTGATTTTTTTGTTTTATGAATTTCTAAGGTTTATTCAAATCAATGATTTCTATACTTTTTGCCATAATTGATACACAATTGTAGAAGTTATGATTGTTTTACTGTAACATAAATGCTTCATTATGGTTCTATTTAATAAAAAAGAGACCTTCAGTGTACAGTAGAATAATTAAAATAAATAAGGAATGACATAAATATGATGAATTCGACGCGCTGCAGTCTAGTTTGCTATCGATAATCTGCAATTCACTTTTGCCAACAATACTGATAATTTTCGTACATGTAAGATCGACAAAAACATTGAAATGCATTTTTTAGAAAAATTCCGAATTTATCACAGTTTTAGACTAGATTCATCCATTAAATAAATTTATTTCCAAAAAACTGTAAAATTTTATTTAAAACAATGAATTTAAGAGATGATTTAAATAATATAGTGGGTTGGAAATCGTGGAAGCTAAGATTATTTAATCTCAACAGTAATGCTAGCTCTTTGAATAAAATGGAAGAATCACAGAGTGCAGCAGGGTTACAAAACTTGGCTGGAAAATAATAAAAATAAAAAGGTTAAAGCAAACTCCAGGCTTATTATGATAATTGTATCAAAAGACAGAAACAAGCAAAATTTAAGCTAGATTGAACTGCTGTAGCGATTTGCATTGAATCTGAAGTGCGATTGGAATTTTGAGACATTTAACTAAGGAGAAGTATAAAAACGGATTTCTCATCAAAGATGTCTTTTAACGTATCGTTAACTTTCCAAAAGTCATTATCGTAATATTTTTTTCAAAGCTTTAATTAAGGCAAACGTTTCTACTCCTGAGCGCATTACGAGAAGAGTTATCATAAAAAAGTTATAGCGGTTCCTAGTTTTACTAATTCACTAATTTTATTAATCATTGAGCTTTTTTTCAATAAAATTTCCTACAGTGTTCCACAATCAAAAAATCTAAAAATTATGGATTCAAATGGTTTCATATTATTTTAGATAATTCTAATAATTTCAGATAATTTGACCCTCTCAGACTACTGACAGGATTTGCCAGCCAATTTTTAATTATTTTTTTTAGAATACGAAGATACTTTTTAAGCATTTTTTATGTTAAACAGCTTTGTAACTAGTTTAAAAAAATTTGAAAGTTTTTCAAAGTTTCTAATAACATTGTTGAGTTTAATTTAAAGCTATTAAAAGTTAAAACTAAGAAAATTTGCTTCTCATAAATTATAAAACACTAAAAATATGTTTATTTTTTAAAGATTTCAAATAGAAAATTTTCAAAAAAAAATTTTGTATGGGGGGTCACCGACAAAATATTTTAATTTTCGGTGAAAATGAACCGGAAGAAGCTCTACTTTCTACCCATGCAAAAATTAGAGTTACTGTATTTTTTTTCTTTAAGTCCTTCTACGAAACACACCGTGTACCTCGAAAAAAGAGATAGAGTTATAACAAGTCAAATATGTTGTTTTTCTGTCGAAGGAGGACAATCTGCCAAATCTGCCATAACTTTGATCAAATTGAAAAATTTGAGTAGTTTTGAAAACCAAACTTCAGGGAACAGAAAAAAATGAAAAGTAACATTAGTATGGAAAAGGGGTAGTTTATTGTATGCATTATAGACGGTGCACGTGGTGCCCAAAAATTGTAGTCGATGAGCTTCTTCAAAATCACTTGACATCACAAAAATTTGCACATGAGAACATTTTATTACTAGGCAGCTTCACTAAAAATGTCATCAATTTCCATCCATACATTCAAAAGTTATTCACAAAAAAACTGTTACATTTTTTTTCAAATACGCTCTTAGATAAATGCTTCTTTTATTTCATACGGTTTTTACCTATCGACCTTTTCAATTAGTGAAACAACCGTTTTTTTTTTCAATTTACGTAACGTTCCAGTTTTCCCATCATCAGATGTCTCCCAGAGTAACCCGAAACGTTACGTGAATTTGAAAATAAAAAAAAAAATGTTTCACTCACCGAAAAAAGTTAATAAGTAAAAACCGTATAAAAAGTACCGGTGACAAACTTTTATTCATTCTTTTATTTTTGCACTACTGAGGCAGTCGAAATAACTAATAATTTTTCAATAAGTTTTTGAACGATTATCATCAGAGGACGAACCGGTTATATCCAGTCAATTAGGAACATTCTTGATGATCAGTCCTACCCATCAGAACTGATTCCAGATATCATAGCTGTTACGAAACTTTAATAGCAATTTTCTTCTTCAACATGCCCAACAGTTTATACGACCTGCAAAAAACTGACCAGTATTTTGTTTTTTTTTTAAAGTTGGGTTTTTACAGATCTCTTTGGTGTGTTTGGAGACATCTGGTGGCAAAGCAAAAAAAAAAACAAAAATTGTTGGAAATTTTGCACAAGTGTTGTGGGCTAGCTTGTAGGTTTGTTCTCTGTGATAACATCTTCAGGAGTTTGAGTCAGAAGTCCAAAGTCAATTGAGTCATTAAAAATTATAATTTTGAAAATAATTATCTGTTATATTGAAGATTGTTCTGAGATTTCGGAAACCTTTCTCAAGGGTTTGTAAGTTGACAGCTAGGTAGTAGATTTTTTTCTTATTGTTGCATACCAGTTTGAGTCCTGCTACTGAATGATTGTCTCATGATTGATTAGCCTTCATCCGTCAAAGATATTTTTACCCGATAGAGTTCCTGGAGGGCAAAGTTGATACTTTTCACTGAAACCACTTTATCTCTTTTGTTTCTCAACTGATTGGAACGTATTTAGAGTTTAAAAACTTTGTAATGTAACTCAGACATGCTTCTCAGACAATATTCAGCTAAAACACTTCAGTATTTAGTTGTTCAAAATCTAAGAAAAAAATCCGATAAAACATGTTTCCAAAAACAGATCAGTAATGAATTGCTTAATAAATCACTAAGTGTCTAAAAAATACAAAGTTACAAGCTATGCGTGGCACACAAGGATAAATTATTTTAATATTTTTGGAGCTCATGATAAAAAAAAATGTAAAAAATTGATGTAAGAACAGTACTTTTCAATCAATGAACCGCCAAAAGTGTTTTAATCACTGTAGAAGTGGATTGGAAAGTCAACGTAATTTGACGCATTTTTGCATTTTCAGATTTCCAAAATACGAAGCACAGAACTTTCGACGAATTTCAAAAGTAGCTGCTTTTCGAGCTTTTTGTCAATTTGCCATTTCTTAGACAAACAGTTCTGACAGTTCATTGTTTGGAAAGTACGGGTTTTAAATCACTTTCTTACAATTTTTGAGGTCATGTTCATTGTCATGAAATAAATCCTTGTGCGCAACGTATAGCTTGTAACTTCAGCTTTTTTGGACACTAAGTGGAATTTACTTTTTTTTAGTTGAATATTGTCCTCCAGGAAAAGGAATTCAAGTTCAGAATACAAATTAAGAATACAGATTCAAAATTCAGATTCAGACTAAGCCTGTTTATAAACTTTACAATCAAGTCAATAATATCAAAATGACTTTTTGAGTCAGGAATTAAAGAGATCGAAAAATTGTCAATTTTTAATCTTCAAATTTTTAATCCAACTTAGTTTGTACAATTCAACTGAAAATCACAAATTTAAAGTAGAATTTGAGCTTATTTTTTAGTTATGTTTTATGAAAAAAAACTTATATTCATTTAAAGAAAATATCCACAGGATTTTAATTATGGAATGGATTTTTAATAAATAATATTTCAAAAACAATACATGTTGTTTTTGATCTTCATATGAAAAATCTGCTAAAAATTGCAATTTTTTTTTGGTGTATTATTTAACTAAATAAATATTGCAGTTTTTGAATAGCCAAATTTTGAACCGATATTCCAAATTTGGATTAAGTTCGCAAGAGCAAATTCAAAAAAAAAAATTTAACCACCGATGAAAGTAAGTTACACATTATACAATTTTATACCACCTTTTTAAACATTTTAGAACATGTTTTCTCAAGTTACTATTTCAAACGAAAAACTTATGTTAAACATTAACTTATAAATGCGTGATTAAATAATTACAATAATAATTAGTTTTAAAGTTTTTCTTTGTTCATGCAAATTGTTTGAGCAAAAATACCATTAAAAAATACCCCCTCCCTCTCCCCCTCCTCCTTCGGGTTTTTCCAACAGTCCTGCCCAAGCCTATAATTGCATTTGAATTAGTTTGATTTATTTTTTCATTTTTTTCACTTGGATAGTTTTGTGGTTAAAACATTGAAATATAATGAATATTTTGACTAACATCTGTAGAGATTAAAAATAAAATCATCTGAATAATGAAAACGATTTCCAGTAATGTACTGTCACAAATCGAAATATTGATTGAGATTTTTCAATTCCAACATTTTTAACGGCTATTTTTTAAACCTTCAGGTTAGGGCAAAAAAAGGTTGGATTGCGTTTTGACAAATGGTGTTTTTAACATAAGAACAAGCTAAGAAACCGTATTTAAAAAAAACCTCGATATGCACATCATTTTTAAGAATGATTTTTAAGAAATTATAATTATATCTGAAATGAAGGTTACAAATCATTTTTAAACAAAACCTTGCGATTAAATAAGATTTCATCAAGATTCGAGCTGGTTATCTAAGAATAAAAAATAAAATTTTAAAAAGTTATCAAACACATATCAAATGGATTTCGTTTAACTGAATCCAAACTCATTAGCCCTTGGTTTCATAGAGTAACAATTTGGCATCAATTAATGTATGGACAAAAAAGAAAAATTGTACTTAATTTAATGTTTTTCTTAATGAGCACATCATTTCCAACAGTTTATAATGTTTTTACGGAAATCATGAAATGAAAGATTCATTAGGAAATAAAAAAAAATTTGACTGAAGAATCGCTTCACAAAAAAGGTAGAGTGCAGAAAGTAAAATCTAAATTTTGGGGGAGGCAATTTCACTTCTCTTTAAAAAACATGGTGTTTAATCAAAAACGGTTCTTCAGCTGCAGCAAATTACTCAAAGTTTGGTGGAGGTTCCAAACAATAAAAATATTAAAAAACTTTGATGAGTATAATTTTAGGTCATTTTTTGGTCATATCATTTTAGTCCTCAATTTTTGTAATTTTTGTAATTTTTGTAATTTTTGTAGTTTTTGTAATTTTTGTAATTTTTGTAATTTTTGTAATTTTTGTAATTTTTGTAATTTTTGTAATTTTTGTAATTTTTGTAATTTTTGTAATTTTTGTAATTTTTGTAATTTTTGTAATTTTTGTAATTTTTGTAATTTTTGTAATTTTTGTAATTTTTGTAATTTTTGTAATTTTTGTAATTTTTGTAATTTTTGTAATTTTTGTCATTTTTGTAATTTTTGTAATTTTTGTAATTTTTGTAATTTTTGTAATTTTTGTAATTTTTGACATTTTTGTCATTTTTGTAATTTTTGTAATTTTTGTAATTTTTGTAATTTTTGTAATTTTTGTAATTTTTGTAATTTTTGAAATTTTTGTCATTTTTGTCATTTTTGTCATTTTTGTAATTTTTGTAATTTTTGTAATTTTTGTAATTTTTGTAATTTTTGTAATTTTTGTAATTTTTGTAATTTTTGTAATTTTTGTAATTTTTGTAATTTTTGTAATTTTTGTAATTTTTGTAATTTTTGTCATTTTTGTCATTTTTGTCATTTTTGTCATTTTTGTCATTTTTGTCATTTTTGTCATTTTTGTCATTTTTGTCATTTTTGTCATTTTTGTCATTTTTGTCATTTTTGTCATTTTTGTCATTTTTGTCATTTTTGTCATTTTTGTCATTTTTGTCATTTTTGTCATTTTTGTCATTTTTGTCATTTTTGTCATTTTTGTCATTTTTGTCATTTTTGTCATTTTTGTCATTTTTGTCATTTTTGTCATTTTTGTCATTTTTGTCATTTTTGTCATTTTTGTCATTTTTGTCATTTTTGTCATTTTTGTCATTTTTGTCATTTTTGTCATTTTTGTCATTTTTGTCATTTTTGTCATTTTTGTCATTTTTGTCATTTTTGTCATTTTTGTCATTTTTGTCATTTTTGTCATTTTTGTCATTTTTGTCATTTTTGTCATTTTTGTCATTTTTGTCATTTTTGTCATTTTTGTCATTTTTGTCATTTTTGTCATTTTTGTCATTTTTGTCATTTTTGTCATTTTTGTCATTTTTGTCATTTTTGTCATTTTTGTCATTTTTGTCATTTTTGTCATTTTTGTCATTTTTGTCATTTTTGTCATTTTTGTCATTTTTGTCATTTTTGTCATTTTTGTCATTTTTGTCATTTTTGTCATTTTTGTCATTTTTGTCATTTTTGTCATTTTTGTCATTTTTGTCATTTTTGTCATTTTTGTCATTTTTGTCATTTTTGTCATTTTTTTCATTTTTGTAATTTTTGTAATTTTTGTAATTTTTGTAATTTTTGTAATTTTTGTAATTTTTGTAATTTTTGTCATTTTTGTCATTTTTGTCATTTTTGTCATTTTTGTCATTTTTGTCATTTTTGTAATTTTTGTAATTTTTGTCATTTTTGTCATTTTTGTCATTTTTGTCATTTTTGTCATTTTTGTCATTTTTGTCATTTTTGTCATTTTTGTCATTTTTGTCATTTTTGTCATTTTTGTCATTTTTGTCATTTTTGTCATTTTTGTCATTTTTGTCATTTTTGTCATTTTTGTCATTTTTGTCATTTTTGTCATTTTTGTCATTTTTGTCATTTTTGTCATTTTTGTCATTTTTGTCATTTTTGTCATTTTTGTCATTTTTGTCATTTTTGTCATTTTTGTCATTTTTGTCATTTTTGTCATTTTTGTCATTTTTGTCATTTTTGTCATTTTTGTCATTTTTGTCATTTTTGTCATTTTTGTCATTTTTGTCATTTTTGTCATTTTTGTCATTTTTGTCATTTTTGTCATTTTTGTCATTTTTGTCATTTTTGTCATTTTTGTCATTTTTGTCATTTTTGTCATTTTTGTCATTTTTGTCATTTTTGTCATTTTTGTCATTTTTGTCATTTTTGTCATTTTTGTCATTTTTGTCATTTTTGTCATTTTTGTCATTTTTGTCATTTTTGTCATTTTTGTCATTTTTGTCATTTTTGTCATTTTTGTCATTTTTGTCATTTTTGTCATTTTTGTCATTTTTGTCATTTTTGTCATTTTTGTCATTTTTGTCATTTTTGTCATTTTTGTCATTTTTGTCATTTTTGTCATTTTTGTCATTTTTGTCATTTTTGTCATTTTTGTCATTTTTGTCATTTTTGTCATTTTTGTCATTTTTGTCATTTTTGTCATTTTTGTCATTTTTGTCATTTTTATCATTTTTGTCATTTTAGTCATTTTTGTCATTTTTGTCATTTTTGTCATTCTATTTTTTTTTGTTTCCGAGGTTTTTATTTATCAACGTGAAAAAAATAACTTTGAATTTGGTCTGTATTTCGTGAGATGATCGCTGGAAAAACTTTCCGCCAATCATCTTGGTACCTGCTGGCTGCCATTAAAATTCCTCGCTCTAAATGATCTTGACAGGTAACAATTACCTGTAGTCGCTGCCAGTCTTCAATGAAACTAGTCAGTAGCTTAGTTTAGAGTAGACTCCCAATGCTTAAACTGAGTGGATGCAGTTGACCATCTTTTTCTATTTAATATACCAGATGCACGATAGATCTAGGAACGGCAACTCCACTAAACGCTTGACGAAGGTTGCAGTCGCGAGTTAAGTTTGAACGGTTAAAAATTTTCGGTGGGCGTTAATCTCTCACGAGAGCCTGGTATGGTACCACAAAAAAGGGGTACTATATGGGAGTGTACCTGACAGAAGTTTTTAAGTTTCTCCTCACAGGTGTCTGCTGGGAGCTACCAAGCAATATGTGGCTGTCAATTAGCTGCCAGTTATTGAGAGTTGGTCTCGTGATTGAACATGACTATTTTTGAGGGTTAGGTCCTTTGACATTGGGTGATATTGAATAGATATCAGTGTGATATATCGATATTTTAAAAATAAATGTTCTATGATTTTACAACTTATGCAAACCGTGAGAATAATCCACGTAATAAGGAGACCTTATCACATTAACGTATTTACAATTCTGGCAAGTAGCGTATATAATTTTTTTTTTAATGGAATTGACTTAAGCCATGTTAGCAACACTCATCAGAATTGCATATTTGCGGTGTAGTTTAATTTTAATTTATTCACCCATTCACATTATCTACTGTTGATTGGCTCAAGGAGCAGGTTACATGTTTTTTTTTGCAGCTATGCATGAATGGAGATAATTTGTGCCTGCCACTGTTTACGGTTTGCAATCCGGATATCGGAATGCATTAGCGATAAACGGAAAGCTTTGAACATACCAATTGCGCTTGATTTGGTAGCGAGTGATCATGTTATGCTTCGATTATCGAAGTTTTAACACGTTTGAGAGTAATATTGCAGTGTCTGTGTAGAGTCAGTGTCGGATTCGAAATACTGGATGATCTTATACTACCTTATACTACTTTATAAAAATTGCCTTATAAGATTGTTTCAAAATTTCAATTTATCAGAGGTTTATTTTTCACAAAAAAAAACTCATTTTAGACCACCTTGATGTCATCGTGCATTTCACGCCCACCCAAACAATGCTTAACCATCATTTTGGACAAACATACAAGTTGATAGATATACCAAACCCGATAACCTCCATCGTTGACGTTGCGGTCTTAATAGTTCAAACTCAATCGGAGGAAATCGATCGATCTTTTGTTCATCACATTTGGATCGAATCGCATCGAGTGTGGTGCGATTTCTTTCCCAAGATATGCAAGTAGTTTCTCGCAAATGTTGCCAGGCTAGTCAGCATTCGCATTCATTCAATATTACATCTGGAACCCTTCTTGAACCCGAGCATTGCATCGCTACGTTATGTTACTAGCTGGTGACATTTTAGTGTGTGTGTTTGTTTGTGTTTATGATTGAGACTGCTTCGGCTTTCCGTCGAATGGACATGTCCCTCTGTGAACCATGTGGGATGATGCCCATTCAGCTCATTGATTGAAGACGCGAGCGGTGTTGTGATGGAATCTTCAATTGTTGTGTCAATCAACCTCCCAACAACGCCGGATCCGCAGCTGCCCTCAAGCATTGGTATCAATAACAACAACAACAAAACTGGCAAAGTGCCACGTGTAGCAACGACATGAACGTTGCGAGACTGAGTTGTTTACGCCACTGCGCATAACATTTTTCATTCTGCTGACATACTAGTGTGTGGGAGAAATCAGATTTGCTTTCCGATCAAATGAGGGAAAGTATTTTTTACAAAATTAAATCTTGAATAAACACAGCCTCGCAGAAAATAACGGCTATGTCTTTAAATATCACTTCTGAAGAAAAACAAAAAAATTAAAAAAAAAACAAATCAAACGAACAAAACGTACAAAACGAACAAAATGAACAAAATGAACAAAATGAACAAAATTAACAAAATGAACCAAATTAACAACATGAACAAAATGAACAAAATGAACAAAATGAACAAAATGAACAAAATGAACAAAATGAACAAAATGAACAAAATGAACAAAATGAACAAAATGAACAAAATGAACAAAATGAACAAAATGAACAAAATGAACAAAATGAACAAAATGAACAAAATGAACAAAATGAACAAAATGAACAAAATTAACAAAATTAACAAAATTAACAAAATGAACAAAATGAACAAAATGAACAAAATTAACAAAATTAACAAAATGAACAAAATGAACAAAATGAACAAAATGAACAAAATGAACAAAATGAACAAAATGAACAAAATGAACAAAATGAACAAAATGAACAAAATGAACAAAATGAACAAAATGAACAAAATTAACAAAAGGAACAAAATGAGCAAAATGAACAAAATGAGCAAAATGAACAAAATGAACAAAATGATATAAACAGTGTTCTGAATATCACTCATTTTCAATGAATGTTTCTGATTGCCCTTCGCACCTGAACGTACAGCGGTCGGGTTTCGTTATTGATTGCTACTCGACCTACCCGATCATCGATCGTTCAATTCATCGCTAAAATACAGATCACCTCGCTAGATGCTTGCTGTCAAAACAGTGCAGCACCATCATCAAATTGGAATCTCACCAATGCGCAATGCATATGGCGAATCTTGTTGGTCTTCGATCAGGAGTGAATGGATCAGGCAGTGAGTGAGTGATACATGAAGCCGATCATTAGCGTATTTTGTTTGATTTGATATACAGCAAATTAATAAATTTAATAAATTTATCTGTTGTTATAACGTTTTTTAACATCAGTATGATTAAAATCAAATTGTAGTTGTGTTTGTGAGGGAAAGATGTTCAATTTCGCCGTGTTTTTCAATTTTTACAAGTTCTTTTATTAAACTGTCGTCCGTCACGTTAAAATTACTGAGAATTTATGGTGTTCCTCACAATTGTTTGATTTTTCTCGTCCTGCAAAAAATAATTTTGATTTTCATATAATTCAGGCAGATACTGAGTGAGCTACATTCAGAATGGATCAGTTTGTATCTCAATCATCTCCGATATGCGATGTTTGCTAAACCGATTATTCTGAATGATGCGACTCGGTTTGCATAGCTGATAGGAGCGCTGATCGAGATTGCATACCAGCCAGGCGAAGCAGTTGCGAGAGGCGCTTTCCCATTATACAATCAGAATGTTTCCAACAGGAAACGCATCCTGAGTGTTTGTTTTGATTGATATTCAGAACACTGGATATAAAGTAAAACAAATCGAAAAGAGTAAAAGAGTAAAAAGAGTAAAAAGAGTAAAAAAAGTGAAAAGAGTAAAAAGAGTAAAAAGGGTAAGAAGAGTAAAAAGAGTAAAAAGAGTAAAAAGAGTAAAAAGAGTAAAAAGAGTGAAAAGAGTAAAAAGAGTAAAAAGAGTAAAAAGAGTAAAAAGAGTAAAAAGAGTAAAAAGAGTAAAAAGAGTAAAAAGAGTAAAAAGAGTGAAAAGAGTAAAAAGAGTAAAAAGAGAAAAAAAGTAAAACCACAAAGACCATAAAAACCAAAAAAAGACCAAAAAGACCAAAAAGACCAAAAAGACCAAAAAGACCAAAAAGACCAAAAAGACCAAAAAGACCAAAAAAGACCAAAAAGACCAAAAAGACCAAAAAGACTAAAAAGACCAAAAAGACCAAAAAGACCAAAAAGACCAAAAAGACCAAAAAGACCAAAAAGACCAAAAAGACCAAAAAGACCAAAAAGACCAAAAAGACCAAAAAGACCAAAAAGACCAAAAAGACCAAAAAGACCAAAAAGACCAAAAAGACCAAAAAGACCAAAAAGACCAAAAAGACCAAAAAGACCAAAAAGACCAAAAAGACCAAAAAGACCAAAAAGACCAAAAAGACCAAAAAGACCAAAAAGACCAAAAAGACCAAAAAGACCAAAAAGACCAAAAAGACCAAAAAGACCAAAAAGACCAAAAAGACCAAAAAGACCAAAAAGACCAAAAAGACCAAAAAGATCAAAAAGACCAAAAAGACCAAAAAGACCAAAAAGACCAAAAAGACCAAAAAGACCAAAAAGACCAAAAAGACCAAAAAGACCAAAAAGACCAAAAAGACCAAAAAGACCAAAAGACCAACAAGACCAAAAAGACCAAAAAGACCAAAAAGACCAAAAAGACCAAAAAGACCAAAAAGACCAAAAAGACCAAAAAGACCAAAAAGACCAAAAAGACCAAAAAGACCAAAAAGACCAAAAAGACCAAAAAGACCAAAAAGACCAAAAAGACCAAAAAGACCAAAAAGACCAAAAAGACCAAAAAGACCAAAAAGACCAAAAAGACCAAAAAGACCAAAAAGACCAAAAAGACCAAAAAGACCAAAAAGACCAAAAAGACCAAAAAAGACCAAAAAGACCAAAAAGACCAAAAAGACCAAAAAGACCAAAAAGACCAAAAAGACCAAAAAGACCAAAAAGACCAAAAAGACCAAAAAGACCAAAAAGACCAAAAAGACCAAAAAGACCAAAAAGACCAAAAAGACCAAAAAGACCAAAAAGACCAAAAAGATCAAAAAGACCAAAAAGACCAAAAAGACCAAAAAGACCAAAAAGACCAAAAAGACCAAAAAGACCAAATAAAACAAAAAGACCAAAAAGACCAAAAAGACCAAAAAGACCAAAAAGACCAAAAAGACCAAAAAGACCGAAAAGACCGAAAAGACCAAAAAGACCAAAAAGACCAAAAAGACCAAAAAGACCAAAAAGACCAAAAAGACCAAAAAGACCAAAAAGACCAAAAAGACCAAAAAGACCAAAAAGACCAAAAAGATCAAAAAGACCAAAAAGACCAAAAAGACCAAAAAGACCAAAAAGACCAAAAAGACCAAAAAGACCAAAAAGACCAAAAAGACCAAAAAGACCAAAAAGACCAAAAAGACCAAAAAGACCAAAAAGACCAAAAAGACCAAAAAGACCAAAAAGACCAAAAAGACCAAAAAGACCAAAAAGACCAAAAAGACCAAAAAGACCAAAAAGACCAAAAAGACCAAAAAGACCAAAAAGACCAAAAAGACCAAAAAGACCAAAAAGACCAAAAAGACCAAAAAGACCAAAAAAGACCAAAAAGACCAAAAAGACCAAAAAGACCAAAAAGACCAAAAAGACCAAAAAGACCAAAAAGACCAAAAAGACCAAAAAGACCAAAAAGACCAAAAAGACCAAAAAGACCAAAAAGACCAAAAAGACCAAAAAGACCAAAAAGACCAAAAAGACCAAAAAGACCAAAAAGACCAAAAAGACCAAAAAGACCAAAAAGACCAAAAAGACCAAAAAGACCAAAAAGACCAAAAAGACCAAAAAGACCAAAAAGACCAAAAAGACCAAAAAGACCAAAAAGACCAAAAAGACCAAAAAGACCAAAAAGACCAAAAAGACCAAAAAGACCAAAAAGACCAAAAAGACCAAAAAGACCAAAAAGACCAAAAAGACCGAAAAGACCAAAAACACCAAAAAGACCAAAAAAACCCAAAAGAGCCAAAAGAGCAAACAGAACAAAAAGAATAAAAATTGCGAAAAAAACAAAAAGAGCAAAAAGAGCGACAATAGTGAAAATACCAGAGAAAACCAAAAATAGCCAAAGAGCAAAATATTACACAAAAAGCGAAATATTACAAAAAGAGCAAAATGAGTATAAAAATACAGAAACAACAAAAAGTGCAAAAAAACAACAAGAACAAAAAGAGCAAAAAATGTATAACGAGCTTAAATAAAAATACAGGAAATAATACAAGAAGAGCAGAAAAATACAAAAAAAAGCAAAGACCAGAAAAAGCAGAGCTTAAGAGAGCAATTAAAATGAATACATCAGGTAAATCCATAAAAAACACTAAAAAATTCTAGAAGGAAAAAAATGATGAAGACGAAAACGATCAAGATAATGTACTTAAAAATCGTTAAAAAGAGAAGAATATTAATATTTGTTCAAAATTTGTTCAATTTGCTTAAAAGTCTTAATGTTTTTTCCAAAATTTCAAATTTGTGTTTGCCTTTAGGTTTGCATGATTTTTTCAAATTAAAAAAAAAACATTTTTTTAGTTCTTTTAAGGCACAACTTTTAAATTTTTCAACTGTTATAAAAACTCAAAAAATTGTTAAAAGTTCCATCTGATTTACCAAATATTATTTAAAAAAAAATACTTTTACAAATATTGCAATTTTCATAGGAAAACACCGAGATAAGATATCAATTCCTTTAAGAGTTAAAAAGAAAAATATTCTTGTTAATAGAACAATCTTGCTTATCACGCAATTTGATAGGACAGAACTTGATAAAACAAAGTAAAATACAGACCCCGTTCATTTTCGGCAACCACAAGATTTGGGCAAAATCCGATTTTGGCACATGGGCCTAAATCGAACAGTTTTTTGGAAAGACATTGCTTTAAAGATTTCGTTAGAACAGGATCAATATAATTCAGCCAAAACCGTAAATAAGTTTTTACGTTCTTAAATGGTGATAAAATACAACAACAAAAACAAATATTTAAAAAAAATTAAATGCTCGAAAATGATTAAAATTACATATAATCAAAAAAACCAATACGAACAAAAGATTAAAAATGGAAAAAAATAGCAAATATGACAAAAAAAAACAAAAAGTATAAACAAAACAAGAAAAGTGCTCAATTTTGATGATATAAAAAAATACCAAATGATTGGAAATGATCAAAAATTTACTAAAAATTAGTATAATGATAATAATAACAGTTTTTTTCCGAACTCAGTGAAAAAACAGTTTAAGAAACCGTTCGATTTTGGCAACATTGGATGTTGGCAACATTAGATTTTGGCAACACAAAATGTTCTGGCGTGTTGCCAAAGTCGAACGGGTCTGTACAAACAAAAGATTTTAAATGATTGAAAAATAAAATAATAAAGAATATCAAAATAAGCAAATATGATAAAAAAAAACAAACACTATAAACAAAACAAAAAAAGTGCTAAATGCGTTAAAAACATGGTATAAAAAAAGAACAACTGAAAATGGTCGGAAACTGTCCAAAAATGACTTTAATGATAACAACCATAGTTTTTTGTAGTAATACGTGAAAAAAAAAGTTGAGGATAGATCCGTTCGATTTTGGCAACATTCAATTTAGACAACACAAAATATACGGGCTTGTTGCCAAAATCGAACGGAGTCTGTACAAACATAAGACTAAATAGGACAAAAATATCTAAAATATTATGACGAGTGACAAAAATAGCAAATATGACAAAAAAATTTCAAACGTTATAAGCAAAACAAGAAATGTACTAAATGCATAAAAAACATGATAAGATAAAATTAAAAATGACTTAAAACAGTCGAAAAAGGGTTAAAAATTACTTTAATGATAATAATAGTTTACTTTGTAGGTATAAGTGAAAAAAAAACCGTTTGATTGTGGCAACACAAAATATTCGGGCATGTTGCCAAAAGCGAACGGGGTTTTTATAATAAAACAAATCAAAACAAAATTATGTTAATGATAATAATTAGAGTATTTTTTGTAGAAATAAGTGAAAAATAAGTTGAGTAAAAATCCGTTTGATTTGCCAACTTTCGATTTGGCAATACAAAACGTTAGTTTTTACTATTAAAAAACATCGTTTTGTACTTTAAATAATGTTGCCATTTCAACAGCAAGATACCGAAATAAGATATAATATCCTTCAAGAGTAAAGAAGAACCACGTAAAAAAATCGCGATAAAAAGACCTTGCTAATCACGCAATTTTGGAACAGTAAAATCAAATGGGCTAAATATATTAAAAAAAACTAGATAGAACATAATAAAAAAAATGAAACAAGATAAACGATATAAAACAGGATGAAACAAGTCAAAACCAAGTATTATACAATTCTAAACACGATAAATAATTTAAGAAAAACGTCAAAAGGTAAATCATATAAAGACATGATGTTGAAAGAAGTAGGTTTCAGTGTTGAAATAAAGTTATCTTTCATTCACATTTGTTTGTCAAGTCCTTAAATAATTCGCATTACATTAGCGATAGCTTTTTGTCACTTTCACTTCTCACATTCCCTAACCGGGAAAGTACTCATTTCTCAATGAGTGCTTTGATACTTTTACCCAGAATATCTGGCAACACTGTTGTGTTACCACGAACTTATTTTGTGTAGTCTCGCCTAACCGTGTGATGATGTAAACATTTGTTCCGCGTTTATCATCATCATCTGTCAGCAGCAATTATTGATTCATCGTTTTCGATTGCGAATCGGAGCAAGAGGAAACAAAACAAACAATGTTTTGGTTCTGCTCGTGGCAGCAGAAGTCTGCTACTGTTACAGGATGCCGGAGGAACCGAGAGAAAACAGTAAGTTTCTACAAACGACAATAAATAGAAAACCAAATGAAACAAGAAAAGAAAAGAATAAATAAAAAAGAATAAACAGGAAAGCTATAGAAGCCTATCATAAGTTTCCGTTAACTTTAAAATGCCACTTTTTCAAATAAATTTCTTTTGTGGTTTAGTATATGTGTCTTGTTGTGTTTTCTAATGTCTTTTGAAGTTGACTTATTATATTTATTGATTTTTTGACTAATTTTATTTATTTATTTTGTTTCCATCTGTCTTATTTGATCTTGTTTTGAATTGTATAATTATGTTTTGGATATCGTTGTCTATCTTGCTTCATCTTGTTTTTCTCGTTTTTTTTTTCTTTAAGTGAGTCATGTCTTTTTATCTTGTTTCGTTTTATTTCTATCATATTTTATATTGTTTCGTATAATTATATTTTTTGATCGCATTTTATGAAATTGAACATAATTTAGTGCAAATTCTAAAGCAGATTTATGTTGCCATAAGAGAGTAAAATGTTGTCGTTCCTGCTGCATGTAATGTGATTTCCCCATGCATGTATTTCGATTGCAAACTTTGCTGATTTCTGGCTTGCTATGACATTTCTTGAGTTGTTGCCTAATTGAGTTCCTGGAAAATGAAGAATTGGCTATAAAATCGCCGAAGAGCTGACGTCATGATTTCATGTGCTCGAGATGCATATGAAGTGTTTCACAGTTTTTTAACACTCTTGTGGAAGCAACGCTGACCTGCTGCGCAAAGATAAGTATCCTAATTTTTTTTAACTCGTGCAGTGAAGTCTTTTAAAAGGTTATTTTCTAAATTAATCAAGACTTACAATTTTAAAAAGATTATTCTTGAAAATCAAATTTTGTTATATCGAAACTTACATTTCCTCTTTAAATGAATAAATAATCTTATATGCATAAGCGAAGCAATACATTATAGATTATAATTTTCATGTGTTAAAAAGCTAAAATATAGTTGTTGGAAAACTTTAAACGTGATCTCATTATTCAATTTCAATCATTAGAGTAATTAAAAAAAAAAACCTTTCGAGTTTTAAACAGACCTCGAAAGGTTTTCTGTTCTACTAATATTTTTCGATTCTCTTTCTAATTTCAAGAGCGAGTAAAGGCGCTTTATCCTTGGTCGATGACCAGAAATGTTTGTGTACTGAAATCCAAAACAGTTCATCTTAGAAAACTTAAATCTTAGAATATTCTAATCATTTTCTATGATTCATCCAATTTGTCAAAATGCTTCTGTTCAGGTTTTGTGATTTCTGTGTACAAAATAAATCATTTCCAGCCGCTGAAGAATGGTCCCTGTGATTGTTGAATTTAATTGACATTAAGTACGGTTTCTTCATCGAGGAGCATTTTTCTTAGCATGCTTCCAACGATACTGCCCCTTTGAAACGTATGGTACTGGTGGTCCACGTTTTTTCCTGTTCCGGTGTTCCAGATGTCTCTGCGTTCTCTGCTCCATGATAGGCCCAACCAATTTATGTTTTCGATTATTTTAATGTTTTTATGTTAGAATAATTGAAAACATGAAGAAAGACAAGAAGAATAATAAAACACTTTTACTATTCTTTGGGACTCAGACATAAGTTCTGGCTATGGAAGTACGATTAGTGATTAGTGATTAGTGATTATATTTTTTGATCGCATTTTATCATTTTTAACATTATTATTTTATATGATTTTTTTTATTTCAAGACCATTTTTAACATTCAGTTTTATTATTAAATTTTTCTATCGCGTTTTTTTTCTTACCCAGTTTTATAAAATTTGACTTTTTTGCCTTATTTCATCTTGGTCAATCTAGTTCTATTCTGTTTTTTTTTTGTTTAATCTCATTTATCATGTTTCATCTTGTTCAAACATACTGTATCCTGTTTTAACTCAGTTTGTCCTTTTTCATATTTTATCTTGTTTTCTTTAGTTTTGTTTAGTCTTAGTGAAATTTGTTAAATCAGGATTTTTTTTTTTAATTTTGTGTTGTTTTGATTTATCTTTCTTGTTTGATATCGTCCTTCTCTATATTGATCTGGTTCATCTAGTTTTGTCATAATTATCTGAGTATTTTTTTAACTAGTTCTTCCACTTAAAAAAGACCTCAGAGTGCATTTTAAAAAAATACTGTTTTTTCGTTTGTTTTAATCGGTTAATAGTTTCAAATAATCAGATTTGCAAAGCCGCCGGAATTTGTTGGTTTTTGAAATTCTTTCAAATCAAATGGAACCATTACAATCGTCGGCATTCCACCCCTCCTGAGGGAAATCAAATGTCACAATCCAATAGCAGCAACAACAAATCCATACCCTGTTAGCACTCCAAAACACCATACCTTTGAGGCAATTAGCGAACCTAATAGCACCCGACGGCGACTTCCCTTACGTGTTGAGTGCAAAACTAACTCCTCGGGAGTTTCACAAAATCCCTATTATATGCAACGAATGAACCAACAATAATGGTTATAAAAACGTTAATAACAATAATAACAGTAAGACGGTAAACGCCGGGTTTCGAAGCCTTCGTTCGGGAGTGGTCTGCATACTCGAGCATATGTCTTTAAGTCACTTGGCACATGGAGCTGACTTTTACAAATAGCCTTCCGGTAGGTAAATGGGGGTGCCTCTCGGCTTTAGTGCCTTCAGTCGATCTGATAATTCTCTAATAGGCTTCAAAATATTGCTGCGCTCTAATGATTTGCGAGTCTCCGACATTGGATTTGTCTTTTCGCGTCTAAGCGAGTGATTTAGAACCTTTTAGCTGTTGATTTTGCTTTGTTATTTATTGATATTTTGATGAAGGTATGAGTAATCGTTAGACAGATTTTGGAACAATTACAGAATTTACATGTTCGTGCACCAAAAAACAAAGTAGATAAAATGTAACACTTTTTGAAACAATGTCAGTAAAACACAACTAAGTTCACAAAATTTCCCACCATTAACGTGCCCGACCGGATGAAATAAAGTGGTCTCATTCAGCATTCAAACCGATCAATGCAACATTGTAGTACTCGATCCACAAATCATCGGAACCATTAGTTACGGTTCACCTGGCTTGATCTGCATGACACTATCTAATTGAGTCTAATTCCGATCGTTTATCACTTTAATTTCTTTTTACTTTTTTTTTTCTTTCCTTGCAGTCTTCAAACGCAACATAGACATCGGAATGCACACAGCACCAACACCAAATATAGGATTTACTAAGGTGAGTTGAATTTTATTGGTGTTATTTTGTTGAGAAAAAAACATATCAATTCATACAAAGTTATTTATTATATGCTAGATTATTGGCATTGCGGTGAACGTTATGGTGAAAATTCATGATAGAAAAATTAAACATTGAAAAGGAATGACGGATAGATAAAGCAAATGCTTAGTAGAAAAAAAAATTATAGGTGATGAAACTAAGCCAAGAGCATATTTTCTGGAAAGCTTGAAAGGTGCATTCTAGACTCTTTGTCCCGCATCAATTGAATGGTTGTGAAAAGTAAAAGCGAGGCCGGCGCAAGGCGGAATTACGTTCACCCATACATCCAACCCGATGGATTGGTAAAGCACGTGCTTCCTAATCGGACAAAAAGTTTAGACACACATTTAGATAAAACATCGCTCAACTGGTTCAGCAATTGAAAAGCTGTTAATTCACACAAACCACCTGGGATGGGAATCGCAACGACAACCGCACGCAGACGGTTCATTGAACAATTCATCAGTCATAATGCTCTCATACTGCTGAACTCGGTAAAACACACTTACTTCCACCTTTCAAATGGCACAACTAGTGCAATACATCTTTCCATGGCTTCCATATTCGTCTGTAACCGTCTTTCGTGGCTCGTAGAAGATGACTTGAGTGGCAGTGACTATTCCCCAATAAGAGCTATGGTAAATACGTTTTCATCCCCCGGCACAGTGGGGCAGACCTAACCAATGGATGGTCAAAACCTCATAACTTTTTTAAATAAAATCCTACTGGTTTGAAGTCTTCTGAAAAGTTATTCATCTGATTAAAATCTTTGATTTGATGCATTTTTTTACATCTAGATGTTGTGAAATTTGATCTAAATATTTTTTAGCAGATTTTCCTTATCAACTTGAAGGCAACTTAGTCGATCGACGTGAAAATGATCGTGTAAGGGTTTTTAGGACCGTTTATAAGTAAAATGATGCTTTAAGATCTCTCCCCTTACAAGAATGGGGGGTCCCCATACAAATGTTACCTGAATATCTACAAAACTCTTGAATAAATAATGCAAATGGGCCCAAATTTGTTAAGAAAGAAATGCATGTTACTTTAACGCTAGTTTGAGACCAATCTCTTTTCTGGAAGAAAGAGATTTCATTTGATGTCATGTCAGTGTGATCAGTGGTAACAGAACAAATAAGTTCAGATAATAAAGCCACAAACTCATATTGGTACCTTATATAAGTAGCTAAAGGATCAAGTAGGCTGTTACTCAATATGACAGCAAAAAACATTTTCAAATATCCAAACATTCAGTGCGTAAATAATTTCTATTTTATTTTTAAGTAAAACTTAAAGATCTCAACATTTTAAAGAAAAAAAATGTTGAATAAAAAATTAAGTTAGTTAACAGATAGGTACTAAACATCTGACCGAAAAAGATTTGAGAAAGTTATACAAAGCTCATATTATATTATAAGGTTATAGATATTCCAAAGAATCTTATCTGCTTGTCTGTAGATAAATAAAACTTTAAAACCGAAATAGTAGGGTAAAATACCTAGATTTCGACAGTTTTTGCTTGATTAATCAGAAAAACCATGTAAATAAACTATTTTCCTAAAGTTTTTCATTTCAAATATGATTGGTTATATGAATGACTTTTTTCTTCATCCTCTACCTTTTTTATAGTTCAACAGTTTCAAAACAACGTTTTTATTATCCTTTTACTAAAACCTCTCTATGATCTAGTTTTCGACATTCAATTTAAGTTTTCGACACAAAAAGTTTTAGTTTTCGACAAGCATATTTCCACCTCCTTTGTTAGCTCAGCAATATGAATATTTGAGTATTGGAATTGCTTGTCTACCTCACGGCGTTTTTTACACCATGGAAACAGTATAAACATACCGAAGAAGATGGGTGTCGAAAAATAGATTATTAGGTGAATTTGCAGCGCTAGTTTTCGACAGCTCAAAAAACAGTTGAGATTTCATTAAATGTTAGCAAAAATATAAAATAAATTACCGAAAAGATTGAATTCAGAACCTTATCTATCCATTGATTCCTTTTATGTTGCTTTTAATCAAATAGAAGGGGTTTTTTACGTGATTCAAAATCCTTCTTATTCGGTCGATGGTATTGAATTTCAAAGGTGATTTAGAATGTTACTTTTAAATTGTATGTATGTATGTATGTATGGTTCCCCCATCGGTAGCAAGGTCCTGCCTATGTCTGTGTGGCTTGGCCTTCGAATTTCTTCTAGGGCTTCCACGGTCCGATGGTTCGTCGAAGGAAGGCATCCAACCCTCAGAAACCTACAATGGCCGGCTACCCGTGCCGCTTGCAATAATTTATTCAGGTTCTCCCCAGATGCATTCCTTCTAATATTATTTGCATCTAGAAATGCAAGGAATAGAATGATAAAGGGAATATTTTGAAATTTAGCAATATGATAGAATATAATTCAATATGTATAAATATGATGATATTATGTTAGATAATATAATGAAATGAATAGCCAAAAGGATAAATATTAAAGTTATTATTATTATGTTTAATTATTTTATTTAAAAGGATACGGAACGGAACAGTGCTGACAACTATTTATCGTCTCACTATCTCACAGTGATACTAGCCTTTAGTATTACTGCGAGGGATCATATGAATCAAAATAATAAAAAGAAAAAAAATGAAAATAAATTAATTATAAGTATAAAATAACACTTCAACCATTTAAAATCGTTTTTAAATTTTTCGTTAATTTTGACAAGAAAAAATAATTTACCGAAAAAGTTCAATGCATTTTTTTATTATATTCGTCTCTATTATTGTCCACTTTATCATTAACAATTTAAAAAAGTGTAATATGCAAAAAAACAAGATAAGGCGTAATTAAAACAAACTAACAATTAAAAATAAACACTTGCATGTAAAAACTTGATACAAAACGGTTATTCATACAAACAAGATGACAAAATATTAAGGATGATATTCGAACCTAGATCAAACTTAAGGGATAATGGTCAACAGAAAGGTACAATTTCAAAGACTCGTAGATAATTTCATTACTTGCTGAGGAGAAGATGGAGCATTCAAAATATTTAATTTCAAATAATTTATATTCGTCCAGTTTTCATACATCGCAAATCCAAGTTCATTATTCTCCAACAAATATGAGCATGATGGTTAATTCATTTAGCTAACTATTTTAATTCAAATGGCACAACTCAATATCAAATATGAGCCGTTTCAAATAAACGAATTGTAAAAAAGAAAAAAAAAATCAAATATTCCATTAAATAAAATTGAAGTAGTTGTTTCAGAATAGATTTATGTGGCAGCTCTGAATTAATATCTCTTTTCCCGGGTTCTGCTACTCGCCACCATTGTATTAATGGCAGGAACGTCGTTTTTCAATCAGCAGCAGAGAGAAAAAGAACACAACATATAAATCAGAAAGATCTCACCAAATTTCTTTCGCCTTCGCAAGTTGCGTCCTCGAATTGTGGTATCCTTCTCTCTCTCTTGGTGCTCACATCTAACATTTCACAGCTCAACACTATGTTCCCCTCTCACTCGCACTAACACTAAGCACTTGGGGTGAATCAATATGCACATGAAATTTCATGACCAAGGCAGCCATTTTTCCAAATAAAATTAAAGCACTTGAATTCACTTCACATTCAGATTCTTTATTTATATGTAATGCATTCCCAATTTATTTAGTTGAACATAAAACTAGGCACTGGTTTGCATTCACTGGATTCGGATAAGATTCAAGAAAACTGCCCATATGCTGCAAAGTGACCTAGCGAAAAATAGAACCGGACAAACGCGAAAACTGAACCGTACCGCACAGCATTCCACAGACAACTCTGATTTAGAATGTTACTTTTAAATTATTGATTTACTACTATTCAATAACTTATTTAGAAGAATTTTTTTATTCAACGTATGCCAAAGTGGGAGAGCAAAAGTAGAAAAATATGAACATAGATAGCTTGAGCCGCCGAACAGAAAGATTAGCCTTCCATTAAAATTTTGTCGAAAACAAGCTCCTGTCGAAATCTAGAGTACCGTAAAACGGGGTAACATTGATCACCGGGGTAAATTTGACCAACAATAAACTTTTCCACATTATCATCAATAACGTCTATAGTTCGAATTTTTGAAAACTGTTTTCTACGTTTGAAAACCTTTTAATTGAGTATCAAATAGGCAAAATTTGGTTTGTATTTGAATTTTGTTTCAGTTAGTAAAAAATCTAATTTCAAAATCTAAAAATATCTATTTTTCCAAGGCTCGCAAACAAACAGCTCTCCTGATGATACCAAAAAGCATTTAGAAGCAAACGGTTTGTTTAATGTAAAAGAACAACTCTTTTTCTTTGTGTATGAACAGTTTTAGTGCTATTTTTATAGTCATTTATAGATATTTTTTTTATATTTAAAAAATAAGGACATTTTCCAAGAGTAAGCCCGTATTGGACAAATGGATAGGAACCCTATCAAATCGTTCACTTTGAAGAAATAATGAAAATGGAAATAGTGGGAGGGCCTGGGGGAATGTATGAAGGTAAAACTTCATTTGTATTTTGAAGCTCAATCTATTTACCAATTATAATTATTTTTGCCCCTAAATGTAGGCATCATCGTAGTTTATTTTTCTATTATGAATATTTTTAAAATAAAACGTTCAATTCAAGGTTAAATGGATAAACTTAGCATTTGTAAATATTATGAAGGTGTTTTGTATCCTTTATGATCAGTTAAATCGTTAAAAGCGGCAGAATAGAGACTGATCAATGTCACCCCAAAGCATCAAATTCTGAACAGAGGCGAACACGATTTTTAAATCTAATTTAAATAGGTCTAATAAATTTCTGCATCCATGTTTTACGTTCATAGGAGTCCAGTACTGGTTTTGAAAATATAAAACATGTCACATTCCCTTAAACAGAAAAAATAATCGAAATATATAGAAAAAAGTGATCAATATTACCCCGGATTACGGTATCTACCCTATTATCAAACTAAGAGGAAAATTAAATTTGAAAAAAAAAATTTCAAAATTTCAAATTCGATTGAGTTTAAGTTTTTCTAGCAAAAACCATTATCAAAAGCAATTCCAGAAGTACGATAATTGTCCAAAAACATGTTTCACCAAAACGTGAATTACTTTTGAAAAGGCAAAAAGTAGCAACTAGTTTTTATATTGTTGGATAGCTGAGACTTCCATTTAAATGTTCGAGTAGAAATGAGAGTGGGGAAACGTGGGGTAACATGTTTTCCAGATGTCTCAATTTGATGAAAATTCGTGTTTTTTTAACGTTATACTTTTATGCTCGTAAAAAAAATTACGATTTTTTTTCAATTCTTCAACCTCAAATAAATAAATTTCATATTATTCTGAACACATCCATGTTAATTCTTTTTTATTTCTTCAAGAAATGAAATGTTAGTGGAGTATTGAAAATATTTTTTTTTTGCGATAAAATGCAACAGCATCAAACCCCGACTTCACCTACGTAGATCATTGTATGAAACAACGAATTTTAAGTTTTGTTTGACAGATTTGTGATCGGTGTAATGTCCAGTTTCTGAAAAGCATAAATTTATGATGAATTTTTGAAATTTACAAAAAAGGGTTTTGGCCAAGCTTTCATAGGTCCTGCCCCACTGTGCGGCATCAAACTCCCTCGGTGGTTGGATGAAGAACAGAGGTAATTGGCAGCTCTTCGAAAATAAAATTCTAGAGCAAATCCCTCGTAATGCTACCCCAAATCTAGCTTCCTTAACAGGCGCAATATACAAGGCAGCTGAACTAAGCATTCCTCGTACCAAAGGCAATTCACATCACAGATGCGTACCTTGATGGAACAAAGATGTAGAAGAAGCAATTAAAGACCGGTGGAAAAAGTTAAGGTGGTTGCGCGAGCTCCCACATACTGACCCTTTACGTGAGGAGGCTTTCCAAAATTTTCGAGAAGCACTCAACACCTGTCGTTTTCAAATAGCTGAAGCTACAAAACAAAGTTGATAAAAGCCAAGGTCGGAACGCTATCACAGAATTAGGACAGAATTTTTCCATGCAAGAATTTTTCGTTACCACGGAGTCCAACAAAGGAAAGCAATTTTTAGAAGCAATGAAATGATGCCGTTTGCCAATAGCTACAAAAACCCAACTGCCGTGCTGAAAATGATACTTTTCCTTAAGACTGGAAAGAAACAATCGTGATCCCAATTCCAAAAGTAGGAAAAGACCCAAAGGTTTTAGGAAACTAAAGACCTATCTCCTATCTCTTAAACTAGCTGCATTGGCAAAACTATGGAACGCATGGTCGTAGATTAGTACAGTGGATAGAAAAAAGGAAGCTATGGAGTTCAACTCAGAAGGCTTTTCGCAAAGATAGGGGAGTTGAACAATATTGGAGGACACACCCTTCAAGAAAAAGCAACATTCAGAACTGGTCCTCCTAGCTAAACGGCAGATTAACGGAAAACTGTAAAAATTCATAGAAGATTATTTAACTAATAAATCTTTGAAAGTTCTTGTGGGTGAGAAATTATCTGAAGCAAAGTACCAACGAAACGGCGTACCCCAAGGACCGGTTCTAGCAGTAGCCTTGGAACCATTATTTGGACGGATTCCGCGTGGAATACAAGTTATGCGTGTATGAAAAAACTTCAAAAATGCCATCGCTGTAGTTTCCGATTGGGCTGACAGAATTAAATTCACAATATCTTCTGAAAAGTCAAGTATTCTACACGTTTGTACGAGGAGAAAACAACACGATTCCTGAATCAACCATACACAGCAACCGAGTTCCACTAGTTAAAAAAGCATATATCTTTGAAGTTATGTTCACCAAAACTTTAAATTCTTCCCCCAAATCTTCGCCCTTAAATCAGCCCTCGAATCTAGAGTAAATTTTCTTAGGACTGGTGGTCATCCATACGGCGGTGAAAGAAAATGCTTATTAAACCTCTTCAAGAGAATTATCGAATCGGAAATGTTTTACGGCATAAACACAATGTCTAACTTGCTACAATGCAGGACTGCGCATATTAGCTGGCGCGATCAAGGTTGCCGAAATCACAGAAAAATCTGTAATTTCACAGAATTTTGAGCAAATTTTCATCACAGAATCTGTGTCACAGAACACAGAATATCGAAATTCTCACAGATTTCACAGAATTTGAGAATTGAATTTTAATGGATTTCCGAGAGTATAATTTTTTTTTGACAGTTTGAAATTTAGATTTCTTACTTTGAATGATAAGATTGGTAATGGTGGTTGATTTTATCCAACTAAAATGTGGAAAAGCTCCAAGTTATCATTAATTTTCTATGAAATTTATAGAAATAGCAGCACAGAAATCCATCATAGAATTGTTGGGCAAAATCACAGAAAGTCAGAACTTTTTTTTTCAAAAACACAGAATTTATTGCGGCAATCTTGGGCGCGATGCGTAGCAGCCCTGTACTTTCCATTCATGTTGAAAGCGATACTTTGCTATGGAATTGTCGCCTCACAGAACGAAGAGAACAATCCCTCCCATCTGTTGTTTTAACACCGGTGGTACGAGAGCGTGGAACTCAGCTCAGGAACCCCAAGTATAGACTGGAAAATCAAAAAACCGTTTAAAGTTGGCAAAAATAACAACAAAGCAGTCCAAATATTTAAAAATCATATTGAAGATCGGTAGCAGAACTATCTAGCTGTTTATACTGATGGCTCTGTAGCAAACAGTCAGGTCGGAATTGGCATGACTAGCCATTCGTGACATTTTTACTTCTCACTTCCGAACGTATGTACTTTCTTTTCGGCTGAAGCAATGGCGATACTCTACGCACTGAAAAATCTTTCAAGTAAATCTCGGTACAAAAGTGTAATTTTTCCTGACTCTGCCAGTGCGTTGGCTGCAGTAGAGTCGGGAAACTCATCTTGCTCAAAGTATAGAGCAAGAGTTGTGCAAACTAAAAGGTACTTTATGTTGGATACCTGGCCATGTTGGGATTGATGAAAATTCCGAAGCAGATGAATTAGCTGCGCAAGGCAGAATTGGATTTGGATATTACCTCAACGTATACCCAAGTAACCATAAGCACTAGAAGATAACCCTTAAGCAACACTACATTCCCACATATAACTCTGAATTAATGCTTGTTTTGCACTATATGCGTATATAATGCAGATTTAATGCTAAAAAGGTGAAGGCGCAGGAATTAAAAAGTGTTCTAATTATGAATTATTAATGCTTTTATACGGCTGGCGAAAAATGACGTTTCGATGGTGCTCTTATTCAGCATTTGTAATGCTTATTAAAGGCTATGTTGTGATAGCATTTATTCAGCCCGCTATTTCGCCTTTTTAGCATTAAATCTGCACTATATACGCATATAGCGCAAAACCAGCATTAATTCAGAGTTATATATGGAAATATAGTGTTGCTTAAGGGCTATGTTTTAGTGCTCATGGTTACTTGGGTATTTCAGCCCAAGGTAAAAACTGGGTGAGAAATGAAAAACGAGTGAAATGGGAGGTAGACTGGAATGATAACAAACAATTGTTGCTATGAAGAAACAAAAGAAGTACGTTAACCTGGAATGACAGGAAAAATGCAATGGAGCAACGAGCAATGACCAGACTGCGAATTGGCCACACTGCAATCACTCATGCCGAATTTTTTTCAAAAGGTAAACACACTTGCGCTACCTGTAACCTGTAGTTGGAGAATGCAGGGAACATGAATCTGGAAGACGAACCAGCGGTATTGGATACAACGTGGAAGCAGCATTAAACCCAGCAAATAAAAAAAACCTTTTAAAATTTTTGAACAGAGCAAGTTTAATTCGGAAAAATTTAACTTTAAGTTTAAATGTAAGATACGCAAAGAGAGAACGAATGACAGCTACTGTTAAAATTCTCTCTAAATAAATCAAATTAGAATTAGAATAATCTCAACACATCAAGGACCGCGAAAATATCTTACACGAGAAACACCAAAATTTGGCTTTTTATATTTCAGAAACCACTTACCCAAATTCTATATCTTAATTTACTATCTTTTAGTTACCGAAAGTGTGGTGTAATACACCATAATACAGTTTCATTGTGAAATTTAAGTTATGCTTTTAATACAGTCAACGAGCGAAAATACGAAATATTTCGCATTTGGTCCGCAATGTTTTAAGTATTGAAAGTTAGTTATTTGTTCATAACTCGAAATGGAGGTTTACTAGAAAAATAACTTACTAGAATAAGAATGATATTTAAACTAATAAGGTGAATCTATAACATCCAGTTGTGTTCAAAAAAGAATAAAATCGCAAAGAGAATCGCTCAAACTTCCAGATTTGATAGGCTACCATTTCTCTCAGGGGAGAATGAGGATACTTGATTTCTGGGGATACTTGATTCCTTTGCTATATCTCGAAACCAAAATGTCTCACAAACATCAAATGTTCTAGAAAAATGCCAAATAGAACAAAACAAGAATGCTTCTATCTCAACAAATTTTGAAAACTTCATTTTTCGAGTTGTTGAACTTTGTTTGAAAAATTTAACAAAATGAGATTTGAAGATCTTTTTTATCACCTTATATGTTTCTCACATGAAAAATTAAAATAATAATATTTATTTCAGTATTTCAATCGTTAGAGTATAATATTAACTTCATAATGCCATGTTTTCAAAGCAATATAAAACTCTCATTTTTTAAGAAATAGTTTTCTGAAATGTATGTTATGGGTTCACTTGAACCCTAGAGTCCAAAAAGATATATTTATCACGAAACCATTAATATGTGTCCAATAACATATGTTTTTCCAGTAATTATTCTGTTAAAAAGGAGTCAAAATACTGTATTTATCTAAAAACTAGAAAATTGCGCCTTAAAGTATGCAATGACATTAGTAGACAAATTCGCTTTAGCTGATACTTTCAAACTTTGAAATGAGAAATACTATCGCAAAAATAGTCAACGGACCTTTTATCATGGGATTTTGCTTGATTTTTACCACCCTGAATTAAGGATCAAATCTCCTTTAACTGAAAAATACCCCCTTTTTTCGTCTCGCAGAAATGCTTCTAGTTCATCTACAGGTTTATGTATCGTTCTTACTTCTGAAGCATATAAACTTGAAATTTCACGCTGTCAGAAAATGTAAAAGACGGCGAGTAGCTAAATTTATGAATAACCCCTTTCCAAGGGGGTCGTCCATACAAGACAAATATTGCTTTAGCGACATTTTCGTTGTTTTGAGTTGTGTTAGGATGAAAATCAGCATTCAGGGGTTTTCAGAGATGTCTGGCAATCGATTCAAGTTATCAAATTTACTGGGGTCGTCCATACAACTCAAATACTGTTTTAGTGATATTGACGATATTGTTCAGGTATCGAATTCTGTGTAAGGTGTCGGCAAAAGGGATCGTCCATACAACAAAAATCAGCCATTACCCAGCTTGTCAAACGAACAGCTGATTTCTCATTGTTTACCTTTTTTTCAGGTATATATGCGTTTGAAACTGATGAAAAATGTGAAATTTGAAATTTGAACACAAAAGATAAGGAAAGGTTTTTTTTTAGTTTAAGGAATAACGAGATTTTATTTGTTTGAAATACATCATCTTATCACATTTTTATAGTTGCTGGCAAAACGAAGTTCGTACGGGATCAGCTAATAGTTAATATGTTTCCATGAAACTTTCACACAAACTAGGTAAACTTAGAAATTCTTCATTCATTAAGTATTGAACATTCGATGGCTCCTGGAGATAACCATTCCCCATCCAGGTTTCTCCTGATTTACGTAACCACAAACTCGTCGTTTACCGGTAAGGTAATATAGCACAAAAACCTAGTAAGTTCAGTCATAAAAACACAGTCACACAAATCTCTATTTCCACAACAATTCCGCAACAATCGTACTAGAGAAAAAAAATCACAACAACAAAACAGGCGGCAAACGACGGCAACAATTCGCAAAGCTATACAAAACGGTAATTTATCTGTTCATTGCTGATGAGACAGAGAGAGAATTTTATTGCATTTGCACAATTGCAATCACAAATGGCGTTTACCCGTCTCCAATCCTTCTTTCTGCCATACCTTTCCTCGCAATTTTTATGTGTTTAGATAGTTTAGTAGGATTTATTTGTTCATCGCTGTTTGTGAATTGTTCATATTTGAGTTATTGGTTTGTTGGTTGGTGTGTCAGATCGATCTGTGCTGGACCTACCACTAGGGTATGATTATCCTCGTTACAGTATGGTGAAAATAACTATAATTATTGTTGATTTGGAACAGTTATAAACACTGCAGTTCACTGGTAGAGAAAAAGCTACTGTAGAAATTCAAAATATTGGTATAAATATCTATTTCGACATACATATTTGAAACCAAAAATTTCAAGTCTACTGTAATCTTACAAACTTACGTTCAGCTGATCTCCCAGACTCGGGGAAGCTGTTCGAGGACGAGATCGACTGCATTGGCTACGATCGCTGAATTGACTGTTGTAGGTATATTGAGCCCGTTGTTTTTTGTTTTATCGATGAATCATCATCATTGATACGGGAGATGGATCGGTATCTCCCGAACCTCCAAGTTGAATCCAAGTTGAATCGATGAGGATGCCGGTATTATCCGGTCTAATGCAGGAGCACACCGAGATGTGATGCCGAAGAAGATGATACCGAGGGTAATAAAAAAACGGTAAATATCCATTTCATGAGGTCATGGTGTGACTTTTTTTTCCTCTTCTCTCTGTTTGTGTATAGCTATAGAAATAAGAGGTAGCCAGTCAGCCAGCAGCCGTGATTGATGTTATTGGGGTTACCCGTTAGCAATTGCTGCCGGGATATAATTTACGTGTGACTTGTGCCAGTGTTAATCGACTTCTTTCCGGTGGGAATTGGCGGCAAACTTTAGGATAAAGTAGCTTAATAACGCTTTGCTTGTGTACCATACGTATCAAGGACCCTCGATGAATACAAAAATGAACGTTTCCATAGAAATTATCTAAAATGGGTTTAAAAGAGGATTGCTGCTAAAACAAAAATAAAAGCAGCAAATGTGTAGAAAATATTCTACCAATAATGCACTCTATTTTTTGTAAAAAAAACCTAACTTGTTACACCACAAAAAAATGAACACATTAACGAAACTTCTTGCGCATGGGCCCTATAACGTTAAACTCCTTATAATTTGCTATGCTATGCTATGAACTTATTCGAAATTATGTATGGACTTCTTATACAATATAACATAGCCCCATAAAGCTATTCTCTATAAAATAAAATTCAGCTGATACCGATTGAAATGTTCTGGATATTCCAATGAGTGGAACATTTTGTACATAACGATACTTTAAATCTTGAACACTGCGTACCAATGAGCAGAAAACTGTTTTCAGAGCATACGGGTCATCAATGCTGATTGTATTCCGACGCATGAAGCCGATCAAAGCAAAGGCTTTGGCTGCGGTGGTCTAGGTGTGTTGAACAAATGAGAGCTTTTGGTCAAACGTTATTCCGAGGTCCATAATGAAAGTTACTCTCACGAGAGAGATGTCACTCAAACCGCAGTCATAGACATCAGAGTCTCTGGTTTTTAAAAAGCTTATACACTTACATTTTCCGGCGTAAACTTACATACCGGGTAATTCGCACAATAGATACTAATATCGGTTGAAGTCCTCCTGAAGCACAACATAATTCAATATCGAGTCAAAGGTCCGGTAGATTTTAAGACCATCTGCAAACAGCAGTTTCGGCGACTGAAGGAATATTGCAAGGTCGTTTATAAACGATAAGCGGTCTATGACGACTATCATGTGAAATACCGGACGGCATGTCGAACACAAAGGGGCGGGTTCCACGAATATTTTTAAAGCCTTGACGATTCCGCAGATACAAATACAGTCATTTAGTTGCCACTCGGGCAATCCCTATCGATCAAGTTTTCCTCTTACGATTCTTTGTACCTCACTTTGTCGAAAGCCTTAACGAAATCTACGTATATCGAATCCACTTGCAGTTTTTAAACTGTTGCAGATCATTAGGTTTATCAAGGTTGATCGTTTCTTGATGAACCCGCGCTTGACATCGGTGAGTATTGGAGTGGTTGCTGAATAGATTCTCTCGTATATCAGGACTTTAAACACTTTGGAAGCATCAAAGAATCAATATTGGCCTGTAATTCTCCACACGATGAGCATTTCCTGACTTATGGATCGGTGAGATTGATGCGATTGATGCGATTTTCCATGAAGTAGGAAAAGTACCTTCCGAGTTCGATCGATTGAAAATCATGCTCAGCCGTGTGACAAGCGAAGCAGCTATTTTTAGAACAAGTGATGTTGCAATCTCATCAGGCCCATATGCTTTCGAGGGATCAAGAAAATTTAGCACTTTTAGAACTTCTTGGACGGTGAAAACGGGCTGCGTAGATTTATGTCATAACCAAGGTTGCCAAAAAAATTTGTGTCTTTGAGAAAAAAAATTCTGACTTTCTGTAATCTTACCCAAAAACTCTGTGATGGTTTTCTGTGATGCTATTTTCTTTAATTTCATTGAAAATTTATGATAAATTGAATATATGTTACATTCAAGTTGGGTAAAATCAATTAAAATTACCAATCTTTTTATACTTGTTTAGTTCAAAGTAAAAACTCTAAATTTGGCAAAAAAATAGAATTTTATAAATCCATTAAAAATTCAAAAATTCTTTGAAATTTGGGAATTTTTCAATATTCTGTATTCTTTGACAAAGATTTTTAGATGAAAATTTGCTCAAAATTCAGTGAAATTAAAGATTTTTCTGTCATTTCGGCAACCTTGGTCATAGCTAGAAAGTGTATTAAAGTACACATTGGTACAATCAGGAGTGACTGAGTTATACACGCTGCTGCTCAAAAAAATCAGCAAACAAATCAGCTAACTCTTTGATGCTTACCGATGTGCGTCCTTGAAGCGGTGGGTATTGATATATTTCCAGGATGTCAAAGGACTTTGTTTCACGTATTACAAAGTCCAAAGATTGGTGCTAGGGATTAGCAGTAGAACATTCTCAATGCACAAAACTCATGCTCTTCTTTTTGTAAATGACTATGAACGGCGCCGGCCATGTCATGGTAGTCAATGGGGGAAAAGGGAAGGAATGACAGTAGGATGCTCTTTTGGTTCAACTAGCAACCTTCCATTCCTGAAACCTAAGGGTCCGGCGCCGATTGACCGACGCATAGGGCTAAGATAAAAGATCTCCACTGCTGGCGATCCGGAGCCAGCGTCTTCACTTGCTGCCAGCCAAGGTTCTCGTCAACTGTGCGGATTTCAACGGCTAGACTTCGCCGCCACGAGCTTTTGGGCCTGCCTCTTCTTCGATGCCCATCTGGATTCCAATCAACGCCTCTCAGCAAATCTCGTTTTCATCTCTTCGCAGCGTGTGCCCAATCCATCTCCACTTACGTTCCCGAATCTCGATTTCTAGCGCCTTTTGATGACACCGGCGATGAAGTTCAACGTTTGAGATCCAGTAGCCAGGCCACCAAGCGCGGATGATGTTCCGCAGGCAGCGATTCACAAAAACTTGCAGTTTTCGCGTCGTCACCGCATATGTGCACCAAGTTTCGCACCCGTACAGCAATACGGATTTGACGTTTGAGTTGAAGATTCGGAAGAGATCTGGCGTGAGCGCCAGATGTTTCGGAGACTCGCAAACGCAAATCGGGCTTTTCTGATCCGGGTTTCGATGTCCTTCTTGGTACCACCAACATGCGTAATCTGGCTACCAAGATACTGGAAGCACTCCACTGTCTCAACCTGTTGTCCAGCTACCACGAAATTGGAACGATTTTCTGTGTTGATTTCCATCGACTTTGTCTTTCCGACATTGATTTTGAGACCTGCTGCCTTGGAGCTTTCGGTGAGGTCGTCGAGTTTGCTCTGCATGTCTTGTTGTGTTTGGGCGAGCAAAACAATATCGTCTGCCAGGTCAAGGTCGTTCAGTTGCTCAATCGCTGAAGGATTCCACGGCAATCCTCGGTTTGGTCTACAGTCAATCGATCCAGTCAAGATCTCATCCATTACGATGAGAAAAAGCAGCGGTGACAAAATACATCCTCGTCTCACTCCAGCAGTTACCGGGATTGGTTCGGACAAAACACCGTCGTGCAAGACCTTGCACGAAAATGCCTCGTACTGTGCTTCGATGAGATGGACTAGTTTCTCTGGGACCCCTCGTCGTCTAAGAGCAGCTCAGATGTTTTTGTGGTTCAGTCGGTCAAATGCTTTTTCGAAATCAACGAACACCAGCAGAAGAGAGTCCTGGAATTCGTTGATTTGTTCCAGTATTATTCGTAGCGTTGTGATGTGGTCCACACATGATCGTCCGGATCGGAATCCAGCTTGTTGCCATCGGAGTGTAGCGTCGATTTTCTCCTGGATCCTGTTCAGGATCACTTTGCAGAGTACTTTGAGGGTTGTACAGATCAAAACCTTAAAAATAATTTTAAAATAGTCAGAAGTAGAGATGAGTTGGTTACAATAGCTATGGAAACCGTCTAGACGTCTACGAATTCATATTCAAGTATTCAAGGAAAGAGTTGTGTCAGATAGGGAAGGGTAAAGATCAGGATCCATTTTGGTAAACGGTGCAATCATAAGTATTTCCTATACCTCCTATGCTCCTAGACATTTGCTAAGGAAACTCATAACCCAGAGGCTTTAATTTGAAATTTGAAAGAAACACCATTTGAAATTTTATTTCATAATGCTAGGTCATGTACCTTTCTGTTATCCCTGTGCAATTTTATAATTTATAGAACGACTTATGCTTAAGTCGTCCAGTCAAATATTCAAATTGAGTTTTATACATATAAAAATCTGTATATAACAAACAATTAGCAACGCTTTGAAATAACTTTCGAAGTAAAAATAAAATTATTTAAAAATTACATCATACGTCAAAGCTAACGTTGTTCTTTAAATTATTTATTGTGTTTTTGATTTGTGCCTCATGTGTTTATTAAAAACTGTTGAGCTTTTACGGATGTTTGAAAATAGGTAAAAAAAAGCGTTTGTGGATATTTCAAGAGAACGTATGAAAAATCTGTTGTTAAACTTGCCCTAATGATCGTTCAAATTATGAATTTTTGATTGTTTTTTGTTAAATAATATAGCAAGGGCTAAATTAAAACATAGCAAATTTTGAATACAATACAATAAAAGATAAAATCGGTTGAATCAATTTAATGCCATAATAGGCGATTGAGTATTTCATCTCAAAAAGTTATCATTCGAACCATTGCCATTAATAATTGGAAATAATTAGCAAATCTTGACACTATAGGTGGTATGAAAAAAACCTAGCAATTGCTTTTGCTAAACCAAATCGAGCAGTCGAGTAGACACTTAAAGCAATTGCTTCGGTTGCTATGAATAAAGTTTGTTTTGACAGCTGTTTTCTCAGACAGAATCTTTTCCTTTTAGAACAAGCTATTGTGGTATGAATAAAGCCCAAATCTGCAGCAATTGCTCGAAAAATCTCCAAGCAATTGCTTTATTTTTTAAGCATGCTCGTCGGCAGACTTTTCTAATAAAAAAAATACTTTTTAACGTCATAAATTTATCAAATTGGCAAAATTGAACTTCAAAACAATTCAAATAGGTTTTTTCTACAAGAATAAACAAAAATAGAAGTGACAACCCATTTTTTTTCATATTCTTTGCGTTGTATGAAATGATTCGTCTTACATGAAACTGAACAAATCGAATAGCAAACATTCCAGATTACCGGGAATAGTGGAAGAATTCCCAATCGGCCCGAACTTGGAATATCATTTTAATAATTTTGAACAATTTTTTTTCTTGAAGTTTCAAAAAAACAAACATTTTTTATTCTTAAAAATCTTAAATATGATTTTAAAAGAGCTAATTTTAATTGGTAAAACTTTTTTTTCAGGTGAACTAACTGTTTCTTGCTTGCCAGACCAATTGGAATTTCAACCTGCGTTTTTTGAGCTTGTCATGCATGACCTAAAATACCTTCCGATCGTTCTTACGCCCACCACCCGCACCGCTGAGATCGTGACTGTTTTAGCCGTAATTTTCAATTTTCTGATCGTTTTATTTTAATTTACTTAAGAAAACTACAGATTCTGCTTGTTGGATAGCTCTATTTTTCAAAGCAAAAACTATGTTCTTAAGTTTTAGTACACATCCGCTAAGCAAATGTTTATTCATACCAAACTAAGCAAATGCTTTAAGCTTTTCCTTTGCTTGATTTAGAGCTAAGTAAAAGCTATCGAAGCAATTGCTAAACCTTATTCTTTCCACTATATGAGTTTATTTATGACTCCCAAAAACATTGTTTTTCGAACAACGTATTTAAAAAAATTATATTCAGCTCAAATACTTAGTAGATTCTTGAAAAACCTGCGAATATATTTTTATTACGAACAGCTTGGAAACTTGGCCATAGTTTTGTTTTGCGGAAACTTGTACTATGATACGCAGATCGCAAAACACAAAAACCTCACTTCAACCTATATACTACCACACTAAACAGGAAATATCAATTTGGATCCAATAAAGGTATACTCAGCTCTGATTTGTAGAATAATTCGAAGAAAGTATCAAGTGTAGCTGTAAATTTTTTTTCAACTCCAGTACCGGCCCCAGTTATTTGAACAGCCGACGTACATCGTCCACTAATTCCGATGACGAACTGGGCTTTCCGACCTCAAAACATAAACAAAACTAGAATAAACTCGATGCAAACTCAAATTATCTAATTTCTGTACGAATTTTTGTCACAAATAACAATTCACTAGTGAAAAATAAAATATTTTTTCAGAAGTAAAATCAGCAGGAAAAATAACAACACCCGTCAGTCACGGTCGCCGCCTACTCCTGAAATTCTTGCTTGATTGAGTTTAGTTATCCTAAAAAGGATTGGAGCCTTCCTCCTCCTTTCTCATCTTCCCACAATAAGGGCATCTGTATTCGTGGTCTATTCTTGGGTCTAATTTATACAAGAATTGAACCAAAGAAATTAGATCCGATCCAATGAAAAAACTGGCAACTGCACTCGTGTTCCATTAACTGTCAAACGGTTTAGAACTGCGTCAAATTGGATCCAAATCTCATCAGTTTTGGATCAATCCTTATACCAGCTCTAAAAAAAGTTGAGTTGAAACTGGTATAATGGATCACCAATGCGGTTGCTCGGGTCGGAATTTGGGTCTAAACCGGCTGTTTGGACCACGGATACAGGTGCTCTAAGAAATGAGACACTCCTACCTAGATATATTTCTTGTACCCAATAACCCTCATATGCCAGCTCCCGAGTTATGTAAAAAATGTATGAGAGCCCCCTCCCCTTTCAATTTCCCATATTTAAGAATGGGGGAGGGGAGATCACAATCAACCATAACATTATTTAGGTTTATTAAAACAACAGATCATCTTACTACGTCAAAACTTGTTTTATACCAATTTTGATGATCATCACTAAGAGCAAGTTCACTGGTGTTGGGAAAAAGTGGTAGAAATTTTGACATTTTGAAAATATCACCATGCAAAAATGTTTTCAAGATCATTGGGCGTTGCATTTTTTTACTTAAATTTTCAAAATGTGCTAAAAGTGACAAAATTTCTACAACTTTTTCCCAACACCAGTGAATTTGCGCTAAGGAATATTTTGATTGGTGAAATTCTTCTTATTGGTTGTATATCGGAGCCACTTTTAACAAAAATGTGAGGGTACTTTTATTAGAATAATACAATAAGTTATGAGCCAAATTTGATCAAGATCGTTCGAAAATCTTTCAAGCTCTTTAATATTTCACAATAAAATTGTAAGAGATCCCTCCTTGTTTACAACAAAGATATTTTTTAAAACAACTGTTCATCCAAATATAACATAACCTGTCAATCATCAAAATGAATCCTTTCATTATGTTAAAATATGTTTGAAAAGCATTTTTAAATGAGTCAGATTGTGTCCTATATTATGTTATTTTTGTATGGGTGCCGCCTCTTCTTCAAGCCAGAGGGTTCTTAAACTATTATAGAAACCATTCCCGGTCCTGGAAACGGTCATATACCCAATTTATTTTTGGTCAGATTTTTGGTCGACACTTTCAAAAGCAAATGCCCAGATTTTGCAAAGTTTTTAGATGAAAAGTCCCAATTTGTCCGACTAGCATGTGTGCTGAAAAAAATCTTGCAACCTTAGTCTATAGGGAATAGACAGACCGACAGACAAACATTCATAGATAAACAAAACAGGGTAACAATAAAATTCCCGTACGTTTAAAAAATGGTTCCAAATCATTACCCTGCTTAGTAATTAATCGAATCGAAAAATCTGAATAACAAGCAACATTCTATGAAACTTTGGTAACAACATCAGACGAAAACAAAAATTCGAGATTGGATCGAAATTGCTTCCCACGACCTCAATACATTCCTTCAGTTGGCACTTTTTCCGTGAATGTCGTTCTAGACCCTATCTGTGCCATTTTTGGGTCATCTCCGGTACCACATCGTATAGACCTGTGAGTTTGGCAGGCTAGTATCGTTGACCTCTCAAACTCCAAAAGCGAAAAAACAGCTTGGTCGATTTTGCGGACTAAAGACATGAATTCATCTAGACCAAAGTGCTTCGTAATGCATGGCTTCAGTACGCCACGAAAGATCCGTTATAGGTTGTAAGCAATATTTTTTCTAGAAATTACCCTCACAAAACAGGATAGAGGTCCTTCCAGGGACAGAGGTTTGATCTTTTCCACGGAAATAGTCGGAAAATTTATAAGGATTTTTTTTTGCGGTAGAATCCAATGACCCTCCTTGAGCAATAGGTGGTTCAATTGTGAAAAGCTTTACATTGGTGAAAAAACACTATGAAGAGTTGTAGTAGCGAGCAGTGTTGACGACATGTTCCACTTACTGAAAAAATGTATGGAAGTCTACAGAAGGTGTTTTAAGCTATTCTAGTTTTTTTTTCGATTCAACCTGATGATCAAGATTTTAAAGAATATTACTACTGTTTGATTAATTAGCTTTTATAGTAGGTTTCATAACAAGTTCTAGGATGATGAAGTTTTGAAAAAGTTAAGTACGGGAACTTTATTGTAGTTACCTAATATTCAATTCAGAATATCTAAACGTTTCCCAACGTTCTTGAAAGTAATATTCACAAAAAAAAGTTTCCTGCATCACCAATCACACCATCAAAGTGCCAGTTAAAGAACCCTTATTTTCGGAAAATATAATTTAAAAACATTACCCACAATTACCGGGCCCAAACACGCGATGCTTTCTGTTTACATAGGGGCATCGTCGTTGGTTAATTTAAATTTCCCAACACTTTCGTAAATTGCGTTTTCCGGTGCGCGAGGATTTGAGGAGTTGAGCTAAGAAAAAAAAAAAACACAGTATGAACCCCTCAACCTGGCACATAATCTCGTAATTACAGAGATCCATACCTTCCGACACTTTGCGCTTGTTTTCGGGTGGTGGTTTTTTCTCTCAAACTTTTCGAGAAAGGGCGGGGGGTTTTAGCTTTGAAATTGTACAAACATCTTACCGCTCTCTGCCTGCCTGCCTGAAACAGCCGATATTAAATCGATCCACATTTTCGTTTAATGAGATTTTAAACCCCATGCTTAACGATATAATGGGCTGTTCTAGAGAGACCCAACACAGAGAGATTTTTTCGGTAATGACATGTTTTTTCAATGGTATCTATCATCGCTCTGAGGTTCGTTTTGATGATTTGCGTTGTATGTTTTTTTATTTCGTTTGAAACTTTTCGACAATCAGTGATAATGGATAGTTATTACCAAATGCTTAACTATGGCATGTGCTGTGAGATCCTAGAAATCAACAAGGAATCGAAAAACTGCCAGAAGGTTTATCTGGCAGCTTAAGTTGCTCGTTGAAAACTCGAGCTAAAAGGAAGGTGTTTCCCCGAGACCGCGAATTAAAAGTACATAACTCACCTGGTCTGAAAATCACATTCACAAATCAACAGACTCACACACGGCGAGAAGATCATTAATATTCATTCCAAATTGGTTGCCTTTTCTTCTTTCCATTTTTCGAGGTTAGGTTTCAGCCCACCGGTTAAAAGGGCGGAATCGATCACTAATAATAATAGATTATTTTGGGAGTAGCGCCGCCGCTCTGTGAAAACCGCTCATCATCGTCATTTTCGCCTTTTACTTGATTTACTTTTCTCGTTTCGATGATCCGACCCTAAAGATGTACGTACACATGGCGACCGTGCGAAAGCTGGGGGAGGCTGAGGGAAGAAAACCGTCGATCAAACGATCGAGTTTGGAAGTTGTTTGCTAAGCTGCGGGAGGTTCTCCAAGTAACTAGTGATGGATATCGTGGATCTAGCTAGGATCGTTAATGAAGGTGGGAAAGGCGACGGGGCGTTGAAAGTTGGCCATCGCGCAGGATCCCACACTCATCAAACCAGTCAAACATACATACGTAGAGATCGATTATGAAATTTCGAAGTCGCCGGCCGTCGCGTTGCTCTATATGCGATCATGAGTGATGTTATTGGAGCGAAAATTGAGTGATCTGATCTTGCTACAACGCCGAATCCGCGCTCATGGAATGTTAGCTCGCCGCAACGCTCTTGGCTTAATTGAGCGGGTTCAACAATGGGAAACCTCATATGGAGGGTGAGATTTTTGTGAAGATTTCCCAGCGAACGTCAGACTCGAATGTAAGCCAGAAGAGCCACGCAGCAAACATTCAAAAGATAGTCCGAGTTTCAATTGCCGAATTTGATTTTTAAATCTTTGATCTATCAAATAAATACTAGTTGATTTTACCCGGCCTAGCTAGAATTCACAGAAAATTGAAATCAATATAAATCGATTGGCTTCTGAACTTTTTTGAAGTTTTCGCACGCAAAACTCTTCACTGGATCATCCGATTTGCATGCAATTTTTTTTGTTATGTTCGTCTTCACGCGAAGAAAAACACAACGGAGAGATAATTTCAAAAATGTTTTTGTGGAATTTGGAAATTAATTTTTAGTTTTTATTCGTATCAAATGAAAGTCATGGCACCAATTTTTGAAGCTAATTTACACAAAGCCAGCCGGATTGCCCGGTTTTACCCGGACTTGACCGGGTAATTAATAAATCAAAATTTAAAGGGCCCGGTCAAGTCGTTCAGCCCGGTTGTCCAGATTTTGATAAAAAAAACCCGAATTTTCCGGATTTAGTCATTTCAGTTGCCAAATAAAAAAATCTCTTAAGAGGTTAATTTTTTTTTTTAAATTTAGCGTAATAAAACGAAATTTTTTGAACAACTTTTAACATAATAATCATGCACGGATTCTGGATGCTAAAAATACGATTCAAAATTTCTGATGTGTATCGAAGAAAAAAAATTTTTAAAGTGCTTTTCGTTTTAATTTTTTTTCTTTTTTTTGAGAAGTTTCTGAATTTAGCCCAAATTTGCTTGGTATTGCCCGGATTTTGGATTGACAATTTTGAAATCAAATGCCCGGATATTGTTAGGTTTTTAGATAAAATAAATTTGTCTGACCAGGATACGCGCGGGAAAAATTCTGATCTCTTTCATTTACTCCGATATTTTGTTTTGTTTATTTTCCGGTTAAATGAATGACTGTCATATTATTCAAGAAAAATAATATTCTACGTATGACTGTGGAAGTTTTGACATATCCAAAGCAACTGCAACTGCAAAGCAACATATTTATGGTGTAACACCAAGAGGACGTCTAGTTTTTAATTAATAGAATTAGACGACCAAAAATTGATTTACTTGGTTTTTGTAAACGTCAAGAATGTAATGAGTTAGTTCGAGAATAGAATATTAACTTTGTAATTCTATGTGAAACTGAAACTAAACAAAATTGAGGATATAAATAGGGTTGAATTTGTAAAAATAAAATTCAGAATTTGATCCAACACTCAGTATCAGAAATCAAGAACAGATAATTGGTTCAATAACATCTTCAAATCTTTGAGCCGCCGGTCGTGGCCTAGAGAATAGCATTCCAGTCTTCTAAGCCAGAGTCCATGAGATCGAATCCCGATCACGGCACATATAGTGCCCTTTCTGTGGTCTGGTGGTTTTAGCATTTGTAAAATGCTGCCATAATATCCTTGAAAGATGTACGCCTTAGAGTTAAGTAAATTAGATCTCTTCAAAGAAACTTGAAGTTTCACTGAGATCCTATATGTGTGTGTTTGTACGTTTAAATTAAGAAAATACAAGAAGCTTGGAAAATAAAAATTTTAGTCTCGACGAAAATATGATTCAAGATCCAAAACAGAGATAATGAAAACTGAATTAGATTTACAAAGACTTTTTTGAATTTCATTTCTGATTTTTAATTCAAGATCTCAAAGTAAAAAAAGATTTCATAACCGTTTGATTTGAAATTGCTGTGAATAAAAATTCCATGTACATACACATATATTGAATGTTCTAATTATCTTTGTTCAGTGCTTAAGCATCCATTTCTCGATAAATATGATAAAATTAAAGTCGATATAAAAAAGATGATTTTAAAAATTAAGAGGAGATTATCTGATACAGAGAACATATCAAATGCATGATAGATAACGAAAAACAGAATGGTATATGAAAATTTGTTGATATTTATATATTTGCAGCATAAAAAAATTGCGAAATTTCATACCATGAAAAGTGTTGTGCCATTTCTACAAATTTGGTACCTTTACGATAAAGAAAATTTCAAACATGGTTTTGGCGAAAAAAGAAAGACAGTTGATCAAAACTGCTTAAAATGACGACACATTTCAACAAAACACTTTTTGGCACTTATATTGGGGTTAATAGAAATTGAACATATCGGTTTCAAGGATCCTCTGTAAACGAAAAAAAAATGTAAAACGGAAGAAAATAGATTTTTAACTTTATCCTAGAAGATATTCGCTTTCCAGTTTTGTTGGAAGTCAATCTTCTTCGAAAATTTTTGCCCCTGGAGGTGGGCACTACCATAATATGACAGAAGTATTACGAAAATAGTCAAAAAACTGTGTCGATTCACTCCGTTTGAAGATAACAATCCAGTTTCATAAGCGTAAATAATTATTTACCTATTTTCTGCTTATTTACATGTTCATTATTATTGCGAAATTCAAAGGTTTAACGAAGTTTGCCGGGTCAGCTAGTTTAATAGAAAAGGCTCGGTATGTCTGTATGTCCGCAATGGAAGCGGAAACTACGACGTGAAAATCATCGTTAAGAAGTGTTTGAGTTCGGGAATGGTTCCTACGAAGTTTGAAGCCGATCCCCCTCTTAGAAAGGGGGATTACCTACCTTACAAATTTTGGGTAGAATTCAGTAAAACTCGGAAAAGCTTCAACAAATGAAGTGTACATGTTCTTTGTGAAGAGAATAAGCATTTATGTTAAGTGTGTTATGTGGTTTGATTCATCTCAGTAGTATAATCGATATAAAACTGTCGAAATCATACTAATTAATAAAAATCAGCGGGCCAAAATGTGCTGATGTAGAAAACATTAAGAGGAAATTTTTCGCTAGGCAAGGCATGTAATGCATTTCATTGCATTTGCTTATTCTTATGCTTATGCATAAGATACATACATAGCCAGATCTTGTCAGCATCCCGGTGAGTAATAAAAGTACATTTACTACTTATCTTAACTTGGCCGGGCCCACTGTGCAGTATTAGACGCAGAGACAATTGGAACCAAGGGAGGAAGAAACGTGAACAACAGTACCATACGTTTCCATGGTTATAAAATGTTTTGAATATTCACGTTGGAAGCATATTTGCTAATATTTACTGTGCCCCTTGATGGTGGCTCTTGATAGTTCGTCTTTCTGTGGATGGAAATGAGGATTTTCTGCTCAGAAATCCAAAACATTGCGATGTAAATTGAATCTATTGATAAATTGTATCATACCTGTATTAAACGTTCCATCAAACCACATGTTTCGGATTTTTGTGCATCATCATCTATGGCCATTTACCTTAGATATAGCGCCTATATTCGCTCATGAAAATAAAGACTGAAAGAACAGAGAAAAAAATAAGAACCATTAAAAAATCTTTCGAAATAAATTCTTTCAAAAAAACTTACCTCTGATAACCTTTAGCAAAGAAAACTTTAGTTAATATAGCAAATTTTAAACCTCGAACATGATTTATAAAACAAGCATATGAACAAACTGTTAGGTTATTTGTACGACGATTTCAAGCAAATTCTTATGTGCATTTCACTTCGCTTCCAGTCACTCGTTTTAAAAACATAACTGTAATTTCAACACATCATTATAAACTAAACCCGACAATGCTTCCGAAATTGTGCTTCTTTAGATGGAAAAGAAGGTTGGAATAGATAAAAACTCCCCTGCTCTCCCCGCAAAATGCGGGAGATCACCTCACGCCTCTTTATAAATCAATTAAAGGAATTTAAGAATTTTTAAATTTTTAGAATTCTTAGGTGGAACATCAGTTCGGAATAAATTAATAAGAAGGATCATGGAATAACTCATCATTCATTGAAGTAGGTTGTGTATTTCCTCTTGCAGCGGATCATTCAACGATTGTCAGCTGCTGGAGGTGAATGAAATCAACAGAGAAACTAATCCTAAGGAAAATTCACAATTTCACAATGGCAAACTACTTAAACTTTTAAAATTTAATTTTCACTGCGACCGGGCGAAAAAAAAACACTTGTGATACCAACAAGCCATCGCCTACTTCTCAGTCAATATTTTCATTGCATTTAATCAAACTAAAACCACTGATCATACTGACAGGAAACTTAGAACAAAAATTCCATCATTTTCTGGCTAATTTTTTTCGTCAAATTTAGCAGGTTCGCAATACCGACGGCAGGTGGCGAACCTATAACTTTTCCGGTAGAAATGCCCTGTAGGAAAAATTTATCTATTTTGCACGATTTTATCGTCTGAATTGCCTGTTTTTTTTGCGAAAGTCGGGTGGCACTTTCTAACTGGGATAGCATTTGAAAATTTGCACATGAGTGTTTTGAAAGACGGGCAATTGATTTCAGGTGTTAAGGTGTGTGTAATGGGCCAGCCAAAGGGGTCGTCCATATTAACTGTTCGCTGTTTTTGCGATATAGACGTTCCTATACATCTTATTCAGATGAAAATTGGTACACGATAGTTTTGAGTGACGTGCAATCGATTTGAGGTATCAAATTCAGTGTAAGGGGCCGGCAAAAGGGGTCGTCCAGATCAACTTTTCAATATCTTAGTGAAATTGACGTTTTTATGCATCGGATTGGCATAGAGTTGTTAAGGACAAACAATTGATTTCACTTATCCAAATTAAAAACAGGGGTCACCCAGGGGGTTGTCCGTATTAACTATTCACTGTTTTTGCGATATTGTCGTTATTATACGTCGGATTCAGATGAAAATTGGTTCACAAGAGTTTTGAGGGACGAGCAATGGATTTCAGGTATTAAATTCAGCGTAAGGGGCCGGCAAAGGGGGTCGTCCATATTAACCAGTCAATATTTCTGCAATATTGTCGTTATTTGACATAGGATTGTAATGAAAATTTGCACACGGTAGTTTTCGGGGACGGGCAATCGATTTCAGTTGTCAAATGTTTTGCCAGAGGTCGACGCAAGGGATCGTCCATATTAATTAATTTTTCACTGTTTTTAGCAATATTGACGTTATTATGCAATGCATTGCTTTGAAAATTTGCATACGGGAGTTTTAAGGGAAGGGCAATTTCAGATATCAAAGATTGTATAAGAGGCCACCGAAAAGGGTTTAACTTTTTGGCAATAATAGTGTTGTTAAGCAACGATCGGGTCAAAATTTATACACGGGGTTTTTTTTGGCACGGTCTATTGATTTCTGATATCTTATTTAGTATTGCAATTGACTTTCATAAGAACTGTTCATGACATATTCCAAGTTTAAAGCGAAACGAAGTTCGTATGGAATCAGCTAGTATTATATAACAGAAGTCAAAAGTGTCTCCTGATGATACACTTGTATCCAAACCTCCAAACCAAATTTGTTTTGCTTTGTGCTTTCAATTTTCACAACGAAACTTTTAATTCCTGATTTTTCAGCAGTTTCAATATCATTCAATTCAATTCAATAATATTATTCGATAAATCAAATTTTACAACGTATTTTGACAGTATAAGCTTTCAAAAATGAATTTAAATGATGTAAAGTTATTATTGTGAACTTCAAAAATTAACTTCTATGGCCTTTTATTTTGATAACTGGAAGAATATGAATATGAAAAAGGTTTTATCTCTGATTTTGATCATTGGTACTTACTCTTGAAATAAAATTAAACATTTACATCTTTTATAAAATTAAATTCAATCATCCACTATGTTTTTTTTTAAATTAATTTTAAGTTCAAATAAGATATTTTTTTTACTTATCGTGACTTGACATTTAAAATCTTGATTAAAATTTTCAAATTCAAGATATTGTGCAATTCTCGAAGCTTTATATTCTGGTTTCATAAGAAATTTTTAAGCCTACTTGGTTGAATCATTCTACTGAATCAAATCAATAGAAAGATTCCCTTTAATTCAACCACGGTATAAAAATACTTGCAGTATTTCGATAGCAACTTACTATCTTCTTCAGTGAGCGTTTTAGATTGATGAATGTGTATCGTTTCCCTGCCTTATATTATCCGAGCTATTTAAGCTACTAATAAGTGGCAAAAACCTCCGAATGCTCGGTAGTAGTGCCGTTGTCTGTTTTTATGGGTCTTCACTTGGTTGTTCAAATTCTTAGGTAAAAAAAATCAACCCTGCTAACATGAAATCGTAATAGAAATGATAATCCAAATCGACTATTAAAACATTTTCAATAACCATCGTAGACAACGATTTAAGCTATCTAAAGGTGAACTTATTTACGATAAATGAGCTGTCCTTCAATTGACACTCTATCCAATCTCTCTCTTTCTTCCTTTGACCGGTTCGAAAAAAGAAAATCTCACGTATAGCCTGAATCGTATCAGCTGATGAATCGGCATCGTCGTAAGATATCGGTCAGTGGAGGACTGGAGTTCAAATCTCGGTCGAGGAGATTTTTTTCGTTTTTCTCAAATTACTTAAAATAATTTATTTTGCTTTTTTTGTGGGGAAATCGAATCGTTGGAATCTTGTCATTGTAGATATATCGCTTCCATTTTTGTAGTTATGTGTTGTTTTGGTAAGTTTAATACAATTTTTTCATCTGGTTCATTTGCTTGAAGAATTCTGTTGTTCCTGCGATATACCTTCTTCAATGTTTTCTGGGAATAATTTACCTGACAATAACCAGAATCGGATAGAATATAATGAAGCACTACCAGGAAACACCAAAAATAGGTTAGGAAACTGATTTCGAAGTTAAGATCGTCCACGTGTAAGGGCTTTAAATATTTTTCTTCCAATACAGAACTGGTTCCACGTGAGTCATCAGGTATCCTGTCGCTAAAATCTCCTCTCAAAAGTGACAGTTCGTGTGAAAATAACGCAAAACTTTCTCACCGGATCAATGTAGAGTGGTGTGGAGTAATGTGGGAAGCGATCAACAAAACAACCAATCATTCCAACTTTGTTCGTTGGTAGATAGCGTTTCTTTTCGCCGAATCACTTTGAGATCGAAACTGGGTCTCTGGTAGAAAAAAAAACGTCTTCTCCATTTGCGCGATTCGATGACGGGTTGCGATTACTCGAAAATTAAAATAATAGCCAAAAAAGTTAATACCTTTCATTGGTAGCCCCGGATTGGCTTAAATCTGTCTGTTTTTCTGTGAAGTGCGTTTTTGTCCCTTTCCTGGTTCGATTGATCTGGGGCATTCAATCGGTCTGCCGACCGATTTGTCGACTCGGTTTGATGAACGGGGCGACGAATATTTATTTAAGTTTGTTTTGCTCGACTCTTTCTCCCAAGTGGTCATAATTAATTTGGTTATCTGTGACGATTGATCCGATTTATTGATTCCTTAGTCTTTTTTTCTCGATTTGAGAGTCTCAAAGATTGGATAGACCGCCTATGCTGTGAACTAATAAAATAAAACTCAAAGCGCTTGTTTCGAGCTTCTGTTTTAAGTGTTTGTTGGGAAGGCAGTGGGATTTATAAGTTGTTTATACACTTTTTTTATTTTATTTTGCAGGCCATGTCTGGTTTTCTCATGATGCTTACGCAAAATGGGAAACTACTCTACATCTCCGACAATGCCGCCGAGTACCTGGGACATTCTATGGTGAGTCATAAGTTTAAATTTTATCTTGAAATTCATACGTACATTTGAGGTTCTCAGTTTTAATATTCTTAACATCCTACATTTTTGAAAAAAACCCTGACTAACAAAAATTACCAACACAGCACCAGCTCCTAGCGAAATCGCAAGTTACGATCATATCTCGCTGGATCATAAATTCGTAGCAATAAGTCATAAACTATCATCGACTTGTTGGGTTGTCGCAATTGTCAGGTGCTTTTTCCCTTTCTGTTTATAAGAAGGCAGCAACTCGCCAGCTGGTGGTGTCTTCTAGTAAGAAATATGCAAACTAGTCCCTTCCCCATCTCAATTCGCATAAGTTTATGAGATAGCACAGCATAGAGAATAGAAAAAAAACAGTCACCAAGAAGCGTTTCGAGTTTGGTTGGCGTATAGCGTAAAACATGTGTATGCAGAGACACATTACGCCAGGGATAAGACCAATGGGTTTTGCGGTGCATAATTTATGTGACACACTAATAGATTTAGTGAACTCTAAATAGTTGGGCCTTTTGGGATAGGATCAAGCTTTGGGCCCTACTATAGGAATGCTTGCGAAACACTGTTACTTATGGTAACGTGGGAATTCCTTGGGAACATACATGTGCCAAATTGCCCTCGATAGTTGCTTTTTCGGTTGAGATCAACAGGTTTTATAATATATGTCTAAAACATATTTAAGTTATTTATCTATATGGGCTTTAAACATTTTGTGCAAAGAAGTTCATCGCATAATCAATTTGTTTTAATTTTTTTTATTGAATCAAAGCAATCGAAAGATTTCCTATAATTCAACCAAGGTAATACCACGGTTGAACCGTGGTTGAATTAAAGGTAATTTTTCAATTGTTTTGATTCAGTAGAAGTATTCAACCAAGTAGGCTCACAACACATATTAATCAAAATACATAACTAATATACATAAAAATAAATTTCTCTCTGTCTGTCTGTCTGCTCACTATTGACTCGAAACCTTCTGAACTGATTTACGTGAAATTTTGCAAGTGAAGGATTCTTATGCCAGGAAAGGTTCCTATTATAGTTTGGGACCCCTAACTCTCACTGAAAGGGGGGAGGGGGTCTCTTAATCAAAAGTAATAACCCAAGTAACACAGATCAAGCTAACTAGCATTTCGATGTTTTATTATGGTTTTATTGTGGATTTTTTAGTGCAGCTTGTTTTATGACGGTTTATTATGGTCATGCAAAATGTTTGTATTTTTGAATCGACCATCTGTTTTCAGCTGGTTTTGAAAACGCTCATAAATCTTCCATTAAACATACTGTTTTAGTTATTTAGAAAGAGTTAGGAATGCTATGTTTAAACTATAATAAAACACAAACTTAGAAGTTTGCTCCAAGCTTTCTTTTGCATGTTCTATAATAGCACTCAATGCCTAATTAATTATTAAACCGCCATAAAACTTAGTGACAGTTCTCGATCAAGATGTCAAAACAGGACACGCTCAGATTAGAAAGCACATATTTGAATTGGAATTCCCATTTTTACACCTTTTTGATAAGTTCTGGAACAAAATTTGTTGCTTGACGCCATCATTATTACAAGATGGCGGCTTCCGCTTTTATTTTCAAAGTTGTAAATAACTGAAAATATCATGACACCTTCTTAATATTGTTATTAGGTGAAAGTAATAAACGAGTAGAAGTCGAATTTTGTTGTCCGTCGCCATCTTAAATTCCAAGATGGTGGCTACCACTGAACTTAAAATACTGTAAATGACTGAAAATCGCCTAAAACCCTTACAATATGGGTATTAAATAAAAGAGAGGAACCAGTAAAAGTCGAAGTTCATTATTTGATGCCATCCAAATTCAAGATGGCGGCTTCCGCTGAACTTTAAAATGTTGTATATGACTTATAATCGTATGAAACCCCAACAATATTGGTATTGGGTAAAAGGGTTAAACGAGTAGTAGTCGATTTTCTCTTTTCGCTTTACTCTGAAATGCTGCAAGTGACCCAAAATCGCACAAAGCAACCACTATACAGACCCCGATCGTTTTTGGCAACATTCGATTTTGGAAACATCCGATTTTGGCACATGTCCCTAAATCAAACAAATAACAGAAACAACATAACCTTATAGTTTTCGCTTTAATAGGACCAATACAATTTAGACATATAAGCATGATAGACATAATACAATGACATAAATAGCAAATATGGCAAAAAACAAAAACTATCGACTAAACACAAAAGTGCTAAATGCATCAAAAACATGACAAAAAATGTAGTACTAAGTAAAAACAAAGTTGGGAAAAAAATCGTTCGATTTTGACAAAACAAAATGTTCGAGCGGGTTGCCAAAAACAATCAGGTTCTGGTTCTTTTAGTTTATCCCTTTCAACAAACACCAATTTTGTAAAGCTTTCGTGCGGGTTTTAGTCATTTGCAGAATTTAACAGCATTTTAAAGTTCAGTGAAAGCCGCCATCTTGGATTTCGAGATGCACCTGATAGCGAAATTTTACTTCTTCTAGGTTAGCCCTTTTAGCCAATACCCATATTGTGGGGGTTTCAAGCTATTTTTAGTTATTTACAGCATTTTAAGGTTCAGTGGAAGCCGCCATCTTGGATTTCAAGATGCCGTCAGACAACAAAATTTGACTTCAACTCATGATTTATTCCACGGGTAATTAACAACCAATCCGTTTTTATTTAAAATGTATGTCCTCATTTACTGTACTAAGGATTAACAACTCAGAAATGAGGAACTCTTCCTAAGCGTGTAATTGGTTGTCTTGCGAGAGAAACGTCAAATCGTAGCATTTTTGGGCTAATCATTAAACCTTAATAAAACTATGAATTGACTCACGCCATGTTCGTTGCAAAATCGAAGGGCACAAAATGACGCCATGTTGATGGATTCACTATGCAAGCATTGGAAAATATTTTTTCAGGCCCATTTTCCATCAATTCCATCATGATTGACCATCAGATTTGACGAGGCGCATTTATTTTAAGATACTATTTCAAACACATTTTACCTAAAATCTTGACTGGCAGTACAAAAGAGGCTCATAATATGATCAAAACATTGCAATTTTAGCAATTAATTTTACCAGATCATATCTCAATAATGCAATCATCATTCATCTACCATTATGGTTGCTGGAAAAAATAAAAATAAAACTCCGAGAACTCACAGAATCGAAAAAAACAAAAATTCCTAACATGTTAAATAATAGCTTTTTAAAAGCTTTGGTGACCAACATTGATGACCAACAATGATAAGTCTTGATGACGTTTCTAGGGTAGAGCCAAATAGCCTAATTTTGGCTTTATTAGAGAGTCCAGGTGATGTTATCGCTTTTTATGAAGATTAATGCTATAGTCCAAACGAAATTTTGCTGACCATAATAAAGCTAAAATTGTTACTTGGGAAGTCTTCATAACTCGAGAAATGATCATTCAAATTAAACCAAATTTGACATGGGAATATATTTCGGTACGAGGAATGTTATTAAGTTAGTTTGAAACCCCTTTTTTCAGTGGAGAGTTAGAAAGGGGGGAGGGAGGCTCTCTTACATTTTTTTACATAACTCGAGAACTAATCAGCAAATGGAACCAAATTTGGCGTGTAAGGGTTTCTGAATTCGAAGAACGTTTCTATGGCTATTTGAAACCCCTCCCTTTTTTCCAACGGAGTGAAAGGAAAGAGGTAAGGGAGCCCCAAAAAAAAATTTGCGTATCTCGGAAACTATCAAAGCAAATGAAACCAAATTTAGCATGGAAGGGTATTCGGGTACGAAAAATGCTTCAATGAATATTTGGTCGGGATTCGACCAGATCGAACTGAACGCCATCAGCAGTTTTCCGAGACACTTAAGTTTTATGTACTTATATTTTCATCCTTGGACAAAATCTGTGAAACTTATCAACCAGAACAAATAGTTTATAACCTAAGAAACACATCCCAGTGAATAAATTTACTTGTTCTGGTCTCGCAAACGAATGACATGAGTTTCAAAATCTGCAGTTTAAAAATTTTCTCATGGCGTTCAGTTCGGTCTGGTCGAAGCCAGGCCATTTGGTATCCCTCACTTTTTCAATGTGGGAAGTGTATGAAAAGGGGAAGAAGAAGGGTCTCTCTTACAATTTTCAGTATAACTGGAGAGCGGATCGAGCAAACGGAACCAAATAGCATGTGAGGGTAGCAAACGGAACCAAAAAGCATGTGAGGGTATTTGATTGTGAGAAATGCTGTATGATAAATTGAAGCCCCTCCTTTCTTTCAGTGGTGAGATGTCAAATGGGAAGGCGAGCTGTCATATAAACTGTTTGCGTAATTCGAGAAATAATCGAGCAAATGAAACCAAATTTGGCACCAAAGGAAGATTTGAGAACGAAAAATATTACAATGAATATGAGGTTCTCACCCCTCCATTCAATAGATATATAAAGAGGGGGGGTGGGATTCCCTTTCAAGTTTATGCATTTCTCAAGAACTTACTACGCAAATAAAAATAAATATGGCATGAGATGGCAATTCAATACGGGAAATATTTCTCTGTGAAACAATTTCAGTCCTGCAGATGGAGGATAAGATTGAGAATTGGATTACTTGGAAATTTTTTATTACAAAATTTGAGAAATTTATTCAAGAAATTGACAACACTTGACATTGACATTGTTATAAAGCCTAAGAACTTATCAATCAATGGAACCATATTGGATATAAAAGGATTTTTGGGTAAAAAAGCAGCACGGAGAAAATGAGAAGGACAGGAGTTCTCTTACCAGTTTTTTGGTATAAATCGAGAACATATCAAGCACCCTTTTCGGGGTGGAGTCAGAAAGAAAAAGGCAATTTTTTATTCATATTATATTTCACACAAATCGGGGCATGTAACGTTTTTCAGATACTTAAAATATTTCTATGGTATAGTTCGTAACCCCAGACTAAAAATATGAGATCTTCAAAACAAATTTGAACATCACCCAAGCAACCAAAAGTCACATATTTACTTGAATGAAGGCTTTGAAAGTTACATATTGGCTGACAAAGAGAATCAACTGCCCAATTCCCTTGATTGAACTTTTTGTGCTCATTAGTGAATTTTAAAGATGAAAAAGTGATTAATATGTACGTTGTATGTGACTTATTTTGCTCAATTCCCATAAGTGAACTATATCTACTCAATAATGTACGTTGTAAGGGACTCAAGTCACATAAAGGGTACTCAAAACGGGATTTACTAATTTACAAAAAGTGCATAGAGGTGCTTTCTTCTTGGCTGGCGAGTGTGACCTCGTCCATTTTGCGGTACGGATCGGCAGCCTGAAAGGCAGCCTTGAGCAGGCAGTGTATCCTGCAAAACCTCTGCAGTGTGCAGCGGCTGATGGACCTGCGAGTAATCAGCGCATCTCCCGCATCTCGCATGCCCATTTCGGTCATGCTAGAGGAAGATATCTTCTGCTACGAGCACAGGCACATGCCCGATGTGCGGAAACATGCCAGAGAGACCACGATGTCCAACTGGCAGCACCAGTGCAGTGGGACAGCTCGGAACGTGAGTGGTGGGCTTGATCCCTAACGTCGGATCCAGGATGAACCGGAGACATGGAGGTGGATTTCTGCATGATACAGTTCTTGACTGGTCACGGATGCTTCATGCAGTACTACCATCAGTTTGGACACGTGGCTTAGCCATTTTGCCCAACCTGCGGTGGAACAGTAGAGACACCAGAGCACGTAGTGTTCAAATGTCCGAGGTTTGAAGGGGTACGCGCTAACATGCTTGCCGCCTGCGGACCAGACAAGACAGCCGACAACATCGTGCGGATGATGTGTGAGGATGCCAATACTTGGCGCGTGGTCAGCGATGGGTTCACCCGGATCATGACTGCCCGCCAGAGGAGTAGGAACCAGCACCAGTCCGCGACCGGTGTAGGGTGATTCCTTCGTCGGGAACGATCCTGGCAGTAAAGTATACAAAGATAAGACTCTACCTTCTGCGTATGCCGAGCTGCCTGGTACGTCGCGCGTCTGTGTGTAGGATACCTTCAACGTTACCGTTACGGAGTATCTGAGTCGAACGCGCCCTCTGCGATAGAGGCTGTGGGGATAAGACATGACCTTCTCCGCAGGGGGAAGAGTATTAACGTCGCGGAATACTCTCGGGTAGAGTGGTCTCACGTCGCCGTCGGATGAGCCACTCCAGTCGGGATTCATCTGAGTCGCAAGCGTTAAAGACCCGTACGTGTGCTGTGACAGGCGCGAGCCCAAGATAAGCTGCTCTCGATTCGGCACACGGCGGACAAAAAGTCTAGGGTTGCCAGCCAAAAGGGAGGAGGAAGACCGGACCACGGTCGGAGTAGAATGCCCTTTCGGCGGGGGGCATTCGAATAGTGTGCGTACATAGTAGCATACAAAGATAAGACGCTACCTTCTGCGTATGCCGAGCTGTTAGGTACGTCGCGAACGTTGTGTAGGATACCTCCACCGCCTCGGAGTATTTGAGTAGAACGCGCTCCCTACGAGGGAAACTGCGGGGATAAGACTTGACCTTCTTCGCAATCGAACTCGTAGGGGGAAGAGTATTTATGCCGCAAAATACTCTCGGGTAGTATGACTTCACGTCGTCGGCGGGTGAGTCACTCGAGTCGGTGTACGATGACGTCTTCGCCGGGAATCATCCGAGTAGTTTCATAAAGCCCCGGACATGCGGACATGTCATTGGCCTCTTGCAGTGGTCTCAAACAGAGGCGGAGCGCACGATAGTCTTGCAAACCTAGCGAGCCTCGAGTTGCGAGTAAAGGCCGGACCTCGAGTCGTCAGAGGAGAGGTCCTTAGTCTTGAATCGTAACAAGAGGCAGTGTATATATGCTGGAGTTTTGACTCGAACTGGAGTTAGCCGATGAGCGCTTAAGCGCGGACTTGGTCTTCCAGCTCGGGTACAGTCTTCGATGCAGATCCGGATGGGTATTATGACCAGAGGCCCCAGGTGGACTTTATGGCGTAGGGGTACTTAGTATCATGAGTCGTCCAATTGCACCCATGAACCCAGAGTAGCATACTGGGGGGACGTAGTGGCTCGCCGTGCCTTGGAATGCAATCCGTAAAAAGGATTTAACACCTGGGTGATCCACTAATAAAAAAACACTCAGAGAAGGGGGAGAATTTGAACTCGAGGGGTTTAAGCGTAACGAATGGAGACTTAGGGGTATAATTCCGTCTCATTTTGAAAACTATCGAAAGGCACTTTTTAAAGATCTTTCCAGACTTTCCGGAATCTGGATGCAGCGAAGTGAAGAAGATATATTTTGCATCACAAGCTAAAATGTTTAATCAGTATTATAAAGCAAACAAGTGAGACCATTAGGTAGAAAGCATAGAGCAGCTATACTATTTTTACAGAAATTTTTCATTACTGAGTACTTAGAAACCATCGGAAAAATGTGGGCTTCGATACTGGCGATTGCTAAAGCTCTTGATGGATAGTTTAACTTCAATAATTTCCTTACATTACTAGGTATAATTCGACCGATAGAAATTATAAATTTGTAAATCATATGGTGGAGAACGTTTAAAAAACCTTATGTTCAAACTAAAGAATACTCAAACGTGAAATTCAGAATTGGAAAAATAAGAAAAAGAGGGGGAGGGGGGTATTTTTAACGTTGCGTAATTTTCATAGAGGGGTACGTCGCGGTGTTACGATTTGTGATATAAGGGGGAAGGGGTTAAAAAGTGCATTTTTTCGTTACGCAAATTTTTTGGGGTTAATTTGAAACACTTTCCAACTTTTTGGCATTCGTATCATGTTTCGCTATAAAAGAATGACGGCCTTATGTTCTTGATCTTATCCAATAATATCACAAAGTGGAAAAAACCAAAAACTATCAACTGAAACCAGGTAAAGAATCAATGACTTCTGGTTACGAATAAGAAAAAACTAATGACTTTCTTTACTTAACTTCATTAATGTAACTTTCGCCTATATCCACAAAAAAAGAATAGGGCGTTTAACGGGTTGTCATCCTTCGGAAGGGCAGAAAGTGTATCAAGCACGCTTATTGCTGTCAATGTCAAACCGAGAAAAAACCGAGGCAGGACCCTCAGGACATGAACTCATCACACAAACCCGAATCCCAAAAACAAACACGCCTCGTGGTCGGGTTCTTCGAGTAATTACAGCTCAAACATGTTCATTTGGCGCGCGCGCACGTCCACAACGTCGTCATCGTCATCTTTCTGGGTCTTGATGCGCAAAGTTGAAGCGCACAACCGCGCATGCTTCCATTCCCTCAGCGAGTGAGTGACCATTATGACAGGTGATTGGAACAGGTTAGCAGAAAGCGCGAACAATTACGGTCTCTCTCTCGGTGGGTAGGATGTGTATAATCACCTTAAAGAGTTCGCCGAAGAAAAGGAAAAAAAAGAACGGTTAATTAAAGTATATCAAACGGCAAATGGCATCTCTCTTTGGGTCGAAAAACGAGTTTTGCAGAAGCGCGACGACCGTCTCGTTTTGTTTGTTCAGGGCGTTCAAGCAGCTTCCATCAGACAACGTATTTCAAGCTGAGGGGAGGGGAATAAAAAAAATCATAAATGCAAGAAAAAATTGAAGAAAAAGGTGGAGCTCATCCAAGCTCGGTTTGGCAGTTGTGGGGGAAATATGGCAAATAAATGTTGTTACTTTTTGTTCCCATGCAGGTTGTTTTTTCTCTGTTGACGGTTTGAACTATGACAAGTTCGATGCCAAGAGTGGCGATGAGTAGTTGGGACCACCGCCAATCAAGGAGTGGTTATATATGGTTTTTTCGAGTGTTGAATCTGAAATTGTTTCGTTCGGTTATTTTCTTGACTGTTTAAACATAATGCTGTAAACTTTCTTACTTAATGTTCCCGTGCCGATCCTACGGTGTATAGGGTCGTGTTTAAAGGCCTCTTTTTTCGATGATTCGGTCTTCACTTGGTCCCAGTTAAGATTCTCGTCGACAGTTCGGATTTCGGCGACTAGGCTTCGTCACCACAAGCTTTTGTGTCTGCCTCTCCTACGATGTCCTTCTGGGTTCTAGTCAATGTATCTCCAATCCATTTCCACTTACGCTCCCGAATCTCGATTTCTAGCACCTTTGTATGACACAGGCTATGTACCCAGACAACCATTTGGTGGGTATTTCGAATTTGCAGCGCAAATATACGTGCAAATATACGTGTAAACATATCGTATATAATGTAGCAAAACCAGTATATACATACGTATCATTTTGGATTTGGATTGTATTAAATTACGATTTGCACGACTTGTCATGCGCATCATTTACGATTACCCTGATTCTTTTTGAAATATACTATGACAATTTACATCATCATATAGATGATTGAGGTTGTAATAAACGACATTTTTCGTAACAATATGGAATGTTTGACGACTTATTTGGTCGTCTTTTGCAACTTGAGTGCAGGGCTCTCATTTCCGTCAGTTGAATAAAAATAAGATTATTTTTTTTTTGTACTTTAAACCAATTGGTTTATTCATCCCCAAAAATAATAAAAATAAGATTATTTCAAAGAAATGCGTTTTCCGCTGTCAAATCCAAGTTTATATCGTACAAATTTATTATTTGCCTGTTCATGAAGTTATTATTAGTACCGGAACTTGATCCCCTGACGATACGATCTGCAGCTCATGATGGTTCCTCGACGCTATCTGGAATATATAAATTCAAGAAGATTTGCTTCAAAGGCATTAAACCAAAGGCAAATCGTATATTTCTATAACAAAAATCTATTAAATCGTAGAACACGTCATCGATGATCTAAAAATAGATCAGCATTTTGAAGCCTCCTTAAATACGAGTCTTATCATCGATGTCGTATTATCATAAACGATTTTATTGAACTTATTTGTATTCTTCTACGATTGTCAGCAAATACGTTTTACGAAAATCAGACATGCGAATTAATTTGCATAGGTATACGATTGCATGCACATTATTACGAATCAATGCAGTTAAATAAGATTTTATAGCATACTAGCAGACCCGGTAAACTTCGTCTTACCGTCTTAAACTTGGCGCCCATTTTCAATTTTTCCTAGTTTTTTTTTACATTTCCCTTCTTTCCCTTTGCTCGAATCGTCCCGCTTAATTCTATCAAAATTAAACCATAGAATTTTTACTCAACGGGTCTTTTTAAAATCCAATTTTTGTTACTTGTTCCATAAATAACTATATGTTGATAATATGTATGTTCCATTTGCTGTATTCCATTTAGTGATTTATTCCGTTTTGTTCGAGTTCACAATAAGGTTTAAACCGAAATAAAAAGTATCTCATTTATTGGAATATATTGCTTATGAATCTTTGGAAAATTTTTGAAGTGTTTTCCGAATATTTTGCCTGACGCAGCGCTTTCAGCTCCCAATTAGCTTTGGATGGTGTATTTTTAAGAGCTGAATAATTGAAACACATAAGAAAAGATTTTTTGCTAACCATTTTCAAACAGCTTTTTATTCATCATCCTCATGCTTCAAAGCAGTTTGAATTAAAATCCATATTTTCACCAAAATCATTTACAAAAAGTTTCGCCTGATACTTAAGTTATAGACTTTACACATTTCAACTTAAAATGTTCCCAAACAGCATTTGTCATGGCATTAAATCTGACGATTTTGTATACTGCAAATTCCTTTTTTTTTATTCAAGCAAAAATGCAAATTAGTTCATTTGATTTCATTTAGGATTATGTAATATTTTTAAGATTAATATCATTTAATTGAAAAGCAGATTTTTTAAAATTTAATAGATCGAAATGAAATAATCTGTTCAGGCTTTGATGGTTTCGTGAGTTCATTTCAAAAATGAAACATAGGGGCAAATGCAAACGAATATCACCACAGTTCAACTTTCATATTTTCTGAAAAAAATCATATTTTCAAAAAAAAATATTAGTTATGTTGACAAAAAGAAATATCGAAGTATACATTTGTATCATTTATTGGGGCAAGTGATAACACATAGGTCTTTTTCAGATGCGTCAGTGAAAAGACTTTAAAATGAATTTAATACTTGTTATTGTTTGTCTGTTTTATCAACTTTCATTGATATATACTAAGTTTTCTCCGGAATAAATTAATGCTTGGTACTTCAATTTCACTGAATGCTGTTCAACCAAAAGACCTTGATTTACAAAGACCTTTATAATAATTTTGAATATCCGCTTCAGACTCAACACTCGGGATTTCCTTTCTGGCCATTTTGGAGATAAAATTCTTGAATTGTAGATGTTTCATTGCTAAATGGCGCGTTTTCACTTATTCCACCAAAGAAATTACATGAATTTATATTACTTTTAACACTTTCAGGTCATATTAAAAGTTCTGGTCATATTAAAAAATCTGCTGCCCTTGAAATATCAATCACAAAAAAACTTCAACAAAAAAGTGAATCAAAAGTTTCTTCTATGTAGCCAAAATATGTTAAACAAAAACATACTTTTCATGTTAAGTTCTTACTTGAATAAACAAACAGTAAACGCGTAAATAGTTTTTTGATGAATGATTTAAAAAAAAAAGAGTTGAGTTTATTTAATCAGATAGTTTTTTTTGGGCCCAACAATTTTTAGATCAAGAATTAATGTATACACTTTTCGTAAAAGTTGAAAGTTTGCACTTGCTCTAGTTTACTATCTTAATTGAAAATTCTTCCGGAAAATTCATATCCTCACTTTTTGTTATAGAAAAGTAGATTATTTTATTGATAACTTCAACTCACGTTTGCAAAAAATCAAAAAGTTCATTCGGCCTTTAAAAACTTCAATCCTATCTAATCTATTTCAAAGAACAGACTCTCGTTCAGTTAATGTGTCTAGCGTTCTAGGCGTATCGGATTATACGAAATTGAATGTAAAGCTTCCCAATTTCTTATTTTCAAACGTCAAAAAGTGTCATTGTTTTATATTTATCATTACCAAATTCATATCTTTTGGACAACAATTAACTACTTAAATTAACACGAATTAAAAATTGTTTTAATATTTAAAATCGTTTATATGGTTTTGATTCGATCGACAAAATATCCATCCGTGTCACATCTAGGCGTCATTTATTACCATGTGCTGTGTACAAATAAGAAAGGAAAAAACACATCTAGGTTGCATATCGCCCCAACGTGCATAAGAAATATAGGTTCTTGGTTGAGAAATAGGCGCCTAATTTTAAAATTTTTCCAGCGATCAATGAACAGTATGCTTTGGTTACTATTATCTTGCAACGACGTTTGCTAGCGACGCCTCGCCCATGGAGACGAAAAACAAACCCCTCGAAGAAAAGAAAATCTCTAAAAATGGATGCCTGACTTTTCAATTTCAGATTTTGGCAAAACAAATATTAGGTATATGTTTTATTCGATCAGCAAAATGTCAACCTGAGTCACATCCAGGCGTCATTCATAACCATGTGAGCTAGGAATCAAGAACAAAAAAAATCACATCAAGGCATCATATCGCCACCACTTGCATTGAAAATATGCTTGGTTGAGAAATACGCGCCAAAATATTCTCACTGATCAGTATGCTATGCCATAGTTACTATCTTCTAACGACGTCAGGTCGCGACGCCTCGACCTTGGAGACGAAAAACAAACCGCCCAAAGGAAAAAAAATCTCGAAAAAATGGAAGCCATGACTTTCATTTCATTCAAAAAACTACAAATTTAATAATTACGGACAATTGATGCGACTTTGTGTTGTTTTTATACGATATAAACCGATTCGCATGGCTACAGAATATTCTAAAAATAATTTCATTCGAATCGTTTGGGTCATTTCGGAGGAGTAGTACTACAAACACCGTTACAAGAGAATTTTATATAATAGATATCTCCAAGTGGCAAGCAAAGTTGCGAGCTTATTTTCTTTCTGCTAAGATCTAACACCTGGTTGTAATGATAATATACGTATTTCATGTTAAAAAAATCTAAATTTCGAATAATTTTATGCATAGCACGACAAAATCTGTCAATCATGGCTGATCATTGTCCCAGACAACCATTTGGGGGGTATTTCGAATTTGCAAAACAAATTTACGTACAAATACACGTGTAAACATATCGTATATAGTGCAGGAAAACCAGTATATACGTATTATTTTGGAGTCCATATAGGTACATAAGCACACAATTTCTTGATTTGGATTGTATAGTCGTAATAAAATCATGCAATGTATTCAAATACGATGAAAATACGATTCACAAATACTTGCAGCTTTCGCGTTGTTACCGCATATGTGCACCAAGTTTCGCACCTTTTCAACAATACGAATATGACGTTTGAGTTGAAAATTCAAATTTTCGTTCGTAGAGATATCTGACGTGAGCGCCAGATGTTTCGGAGACTCGTAACGGCTAATCGGACTTTTCTGATCTGGATTTCGAGGTTATTCTTGGTACCACAATCAGGTGTAATCTGGCTACCAAGATACTGGAAGCACTCCACTTGCTCATTTTTTTGCCCAGCTACCATGAAACTGGAGGGATTTCCGGGTTGATCTCAATCGACTTGGTCTTTCCGACATTTTCTCACCGACTTCTGCCTTGGAGCTTTCGGTGAGGTCGTCGAGTTTGCTCAGTATGTCTTGTTATCTATGGGCGAGCAAAACAATATCATGAGCCAGGTCAAGGTCGTTCAGTTGCTCCATAGTTGAAGGATTCTACGGCAATCCTCGGTTCGGTGCACAGTCGATCGATCAAGTCAAGATTTTATCCATTACAATGAGAAAAAGAAGCGGTGATAAAATACATCCTTGTCTCATTCCAGCAGTTACAGGGATTGGTTCGGACAAGACACTGTCGTGCACGACCTTGCAGGAAAATGCCTCGTACTGTGCTTCGATGAGATGGACTAGCTTCTCTGGGACTCCTCGTCGACTAAGAGCAGCTCAGATGTTTTCGTGGTTCAGTCTATTTATCAAATGCTTTTTCGAAATCAACGAACACCAACAGAAGATAGTCCTGGAATTCGTTGATTTGTTCCAATATGATTCGTAGCGTTGTGATGTGGTCCACACATGATCGTCCGGATCGGAATCCAGCTAGTTGCCGTCGAAGTGTAGCGTCGACTTTCTCCTGGATTCATTTGCAGAGTACTTTGAGGGTTGTACAAATCAACGTTATGCCTCGCCAGCTACCGCACTCGGTCAGGTCTCCTTTCTTCGGGACCTTTACGAGGATACCCTGCATCCAGTCGGCTGGGAATGTTGCAGTATCCCAGATGTCAGCAAAAAGCCGCTGTAATATTTGAGCCGACAAGGCAGGGTCGGCTTTGAGCAGCTTAGCAGGAATGCAATCAATTCCAGGCGCTTCGTTGGATTCCATGTCTTGACATTAAATTATAACCCGTGAAAAACGAAAGGGTGAAACCGACAGGTAGATACAGGTAGATTCACAACGCGCAGTCGGCGACAGGATTAGTAATTGCAGCAATGGATCGCTGGAAAAGCTAATTTTCTATGAGGAGTCGCCACTAGCGTACAGAGCTGTCAAACCTCATGATCAAAGTAGCAGAGAAAACACAGAAAAATCAACAAAACATGGCACTGTGTTGTACTATGAGAAATCCCGCGGACAAAAACCGGAAAAAAAATTAAATTTTTATTAGGAAGAAGACACTTTGTTTAAAAAAAACTCGTATTTCAGATCTCTTCCATTCTTAAGATATTGACAAATGAGGAAAAATTGCAAAGATATGTTCCTTTGATAAAAAAGTAATAAAGCAAATTTAAGATCACTGATTACGAAAAAAAACTTCTACGTACAATGTATTAATGTAAATGTTAATCTCTATGAAAATACAGTGTTGAGATGCTTCAGAATAATTAATAATAAGAAGATAAAGCATGAGAAAATGGAGGAAATCAGAAAAAATGAAATAATTAAAGTTTTGGGACCGGCTTATTTAACAAGTTCTGAAATATTCAGTTTCGATCTCAAGATTTGGAGCTTTTTTTAAATTTCACCACTGTCAGTTTTTTTGACCATGAAAAGTAATTATAAAACGAGCAGATCAGCTTTCCAGATTTTCAGGTCACCCGTCTTTGAATTTGAAACTTGGTACCCTAATTGTCCTAACTTTTCAAACGTGTTATTTCACAAATTAGAGCTGGCTAGAAGTGTTTAAGAATTGAAAGGGTAGCCACTGAAAGGATAGGGGCCTCAGTTCTGCTCAAATCCATGTACAATTTTTTCCGTTTTTTTATTAACAAATGAGCCATTTCCAAAATGTGGTCATGAAGCATTAACTTATGATATTACGATCGTAACCAGAAGAAATGACAGTCAAATTTTTGAAAACATTTCAACATATGTTTGAATTTCGAAATTATCGAAAATTTTTGGTGAGTTTCAATAATAATCAAACAAAAGCTTCTCCTCGAGTAGCTCGAAACGTATACAGATAACTAGTAAATTCTGCTTGATTTTTATTAGAACTCACCGGACATTGTCGATAATTTCGAAATACAGACATTAGCGGTGATAATTCCAAAACCCCAATTAATATAAGTTTGTATTGCTTGTATGACTATCTCTCATAATGCGTTACCATAGCTGCCATAGTTACCACAGGAATTGTTTTATTTTCATAATAAACAAGGATGAGCGCTAAGGATAGGCCTGAAGTAAACATGAAAAGTTAGGCTGGCAGATTTTATGAGGTTTTAATTCATATTGAGATTAGTTTTTTTTTTCAACAAAAATAATTGTATAATTGAGCGATTCTATGTGCGTACTTGTCTAAATGAATCGAGTGTGAGTAGTGCGAAAAACAATGGAATTTTATATTATGCTTTCCAGAACTTTTCAGCACACAAAAAACCGGGTATTATCCGGACAAATTTGAGCAAAATGTATCCATTATTCGGACATAATCAGGAAAAGAAACTTGAACCTTTAAATTTTCGTCGAAGCACATCAAATTGTGTTCAATGCTTCAAACATTTTTTTTATTAATTTTGATGAAAATAATTACGAAATATTCGTTTTTGGATCAGAAATTAAAACAATTCATTACTCAATTTGATTTTTTGGTAAATTCAGTAAATTATGTGAATACATCCGGACAAAAACCGGACCGTTTTATTAAAATAGACCACGTACATCAGAACAAATTCCCTTTCCTCTTTTTAATTCAAATCCAGGTTGAAAATTTCCTACAACATTGTACTGTAGCTGTAAACTGTTATCACCTGATATTATCCGAATGCGGCAGCAGAAGCAGCTGTGAAAGAGGATTCGTTGTTGCTCTTATTGCTGGTCAAATTATGGTTTTCAACTAACCTTTCGCTTAGAGTTATCCATTACAGCTTATGGTGCTGATGTTTCATCATTGCTTTCAATCACTTTCACTGTCTGGTGGAGGTTTTTTTTAAAGATCTTAATTTAGTGATAACCCAGAGTAAAGATCAACAAATTAAACCTTGAGCAATATTCGAGACAAATTCAACAAACAGTTTTGCAAATGAGTTCACTTCATTCGACTTTTGCACAGATTAAATCTATCACTAAGATTTTGTAAAATACAAAAAAAAACGTTTAATATCATGATGCATTAATGTTCATCTGATTCTGCGTTGCTTAGGGTTGTAATTTTTATAATTTGGATATTTAAGTCGATTATATCGCGTTCCATGTCATGTAATAATATAGGATTTAAATTTCAGTTTTGTTCTGAATTCAAATTTTTTGTGTGTACAAAAAATCAGTAAAATTCCATCACATATTTGGTCAATATCAACTTGACGTATTTCTTTCAATTTTGCAATTAAAAAACCTGAACACCCTTCATTTTGAAGGTGTGTGTGTGTGTGTGTAGAATGTTGCTCCTATTTTGATTTTGGAATTCACTCTTCAGTTGTCAAAATGTCGCCCAAGGAGGAAGACCAGCGTATCAAAATTTTGCTCGCGCATCGCGAAAATCCGAGCTAATCGCACGCAAAGCTGGCAAAATCGCTAAATGTTGCCAAATCAACCGTTACAAATGTAATTAAAGTGTTTGGGGAACGTATGTCGACAGCCAGGAAGTCTGGATCGGAGGGAAATCGAAAACCGGAAGCCGCTGAGACGACAAAGAGAGTTGCCGGTAGTTTCAAGCGAAACCCTAACCTCTCTCTCTGAGATACCGCAAATAAGCTGGGTGTATCGTCTACAACCGTGCATCGAGCCAGAAAACGAGCCGGACTATCGACTTACAAGAAGGTAGTAACTCCAAATCGCGATGATAAACAAATACGACGGCCAAAGCGCGATCCCGGAGGCTGTACACGACGATGCTGACGAAGTTTGACTGCGTGGTAATGGACGACGAAACCTACGTCAAAGCCGACTACAAGCAGCTTCCGGGACAGGAGTTTTATACGGCAAGAGGAAGGGGAAAGGTTACTGATATTTTCAAGCACATGAAACTGTCAAAGTTCACGAAGAAATATCTGGTTTGGCAAGCCATCTGTACCTGCGGCTTGAAAAGCAGCATTTTCATAGCTTCCGGGACTGTCAACCAAGAAATTTACGTGGAAAAGTGTTTGAATAAACGTCTGCTGCCTTTCCTGAAGAAACACGGTTGTTCCGTACTGTTTTGGCCGGATTTGGCATCTTGCCATTACGGTAAAAAGGCCATGGAGTGGTACGCCGCCAACAACGTGCAGGTGGTCCCCAAGGAAAAGAATCCTCGCAACACGCCAGAGCTCCGCCCAATTGAGAAATACTGGGCTATTGTCAAGCGGAACCTAAAGAAGATAAAAAAAAACTGCTAAGGACGAGCAGCAGTCCAAGGAAAACTGGCTTCCTGCGGCGAAGAAGGTGGACAAGGTGGCTGTACAAAATCTGATGGCAGGGGTTAAGCGTAAGGCCCGGCAATTCGGATTTGGAAAAGCGGAAGTCTAACTGAATATTTTTCCTGAATTTTATACTAATTAAACTTGAAAAAGAAATTTAATTTGATTTTTAAATAAACGATTTCACCGATTTACACGCGTTTTCCCTTGACCAAATTTTGACCGTATCACCCTTTGAAAAAAAAGTTTGTTTTGTGTCATGTTATATTCGGATAGTCCAAATTCTTAGCCATTACGGATTTAATTTTGTTAATTTGTTTTTTTTTAAGACATACACCGTCTTAGCCGATTTAGGCTTTACAGACTGAATAAATGACGTGGACAATTTAAGATTAACATTTAAACACCCAGTACCGAGATGGGAATCGAACCCATGCCTTCAGTGGACCAGCGATTACCGTCATACCACGCAAACCACTCGACCACCGAGGACGTACATGAACTAAATATCATGTTCCATGTCACGTAATATAGATGGATTTCCATTTCAGTGCTGTCATGGATTAAGATTTTTTTAACTATGTATGTATATAAACGGAAGCATGTGATTTGAAATGTTCATCAATTTTAAAAAATTTCTACCATGTTTCATAAATCAGCAGATCTTGGGTCTTTAAAAAAGAGCAAAAGGCTTTCACTAATCACTAATCGAACTTCCATTGCCAGATCTTATGTCTGAGTCCCAAAGAATAATAAAAAGTGTTATTCTTCTTCTTTTTTTGTTCATGTTTTCAATATTTTTAACATCAAAACATCAAAATTATCAAAAACATAAAGTGGTTTTGCCTACCGTGAAGCAGAGAACGCAGAGACATCTGGAACATCCGTTTTAAATCGGCAGTATCGTTGGAAGCATGCTAAGAAAAATGCTCCTTGATGAAGAAACTATACGTTATATAAAGTAACTTCGCCAATCGACAGGACTATTCTTAGTGGCTGGAAATGACTTATTTTGTGCACAGAAATCCCAAAACTTAAAAACACAAGCATTTTGAAGAATTGATGTAATAAATAAAAGGATTGTAAATGACTGAGCTGTAATTTTGCTTCCATGAACTGTTTTGAATTTCAGTGTTCAATCATTTCTGGTCATCGACCGAGGATATAGCGCCTTTTCTAGCTCTTGAAAGTAAAAAAGAGAAACAGAAAATATTAGAACACAAAACACAGAACAGACTTCGAAAGTCTGTTTAGAGCTCGAAAGGTTCTTTCAAAAGTATCATATTTCTCATTCATTGAAGTGAACATATTAAAATAAGAATATTTCAACTTGAAGACAAAGTTACAAACTTATAAAATTAAACTCTTCGAAAACCAATTGAATAATTTACACTTCAATTTTGTAACTGACCTACTTAGAACCTTCAACAAACGTCCTTAATGGATACATGACTATTCTCAAGGGTACTTAGCTTTGTGGAGCTTTAATACTCAACCCTCGGTTGTTTTTTAAAAGAACACAATTTCCATTTGATAAATAAGAATAGTGGCAGCAGTATAAAACAAGCATCACATGTGGCGAAAAACGGTATGGAATTATTTTCATCCAAACGACACCAAACATATTTTGCTTTTCATTGCTAATACGGACTTGGACAGGACTTGTGCTCAAAACATTTTACTAAACCGATTTCTTGTATCAAGCCCACTTTCTCACGTAGCAAAACGCGATTTTATTTTTCAAAATCAAAGTAGGTACGCTGTAACACAAACGTGACCTAGGTTCCATAGGCCGATGACATAGTGAGTGCGATGCGAATAGGCGGAAAATTTACGGACGCAGCCTATGCGAACTCGAGCGGCGAAACAAATTGACATCTCCTTCGCCGCGTTGAGTATGTCAGGTTTAAGCGATTCACATACATTTTCATCAAATGTGGTTCACCGCATTGCATCGCATCGTATTCACTATGTCATCGGCCATAGTTAAGAAAATCGATCCTGTTTTAAGTCCTCTTTCCAACCACTCAGCACAAATTGCTTTATTCAGTTCTAGCACTCAAATATTTTTTTAAATTAAAAATTATTTTCTTATTTAAACCACAACACTAAAAAAAGCTTCTTTCTTTCTTCACAACTTCTTGGGCACGGTTCCCGGTAAAGCTCCAGAATGTACAAATTAAGCACCAGCGAAGCGCTAACAATTCTCTTTCCAGTTGCTTATGATCATTCTGAATTCTAGCCTTTTTAGCCATATTTCATCTATGTTCCATGAACATACTTTCGTATTTATCACCAAAAAACACAAATTTCCGAAAATTACCACGAGCTAAAACAAACGCGTGCGTTTGCCGTGGCTCAACGCCTACTCCTCTTTAAAGAGGAGGAAAAGGCGATCGGCCTTTAATTTTTATACACTATCACTAAACGATTATTGACGAAATCTTATTCAGGAAATTTCCTATGAGGTTGATTTATTGAAACATATCTCATTTGAAAAGAAAATGATTTCCCTAAGTAAATAAAAGACAAACGTTTTCAAATGCATTTCAACAAATTTCAAATACCAACTATCAAAATACACTCGTTCATTCTGACAGAGTAATTAACAAATATCTTTTTTTTAATTTATCAGAAGTAGTATTTTATTTACAAATTTAGTTACAAGTATTTTGATTCTGTTAGTTATGTACGTAACATTAATATTAATAGCCGGAAATCATGTACGTAACACCCTGCTTCCCCTTAATCAGTTTTTTTTTTTTTTTTTAAATATGTCTTTATTTGTATCAAATCATCATTACACTTATATTACATTATTGCATTAAACTAGGTGTTCAGCTCAATAATGAACTGTTCATAGCCCTATAGTTAACTAGATTATAAAAATTTATTTAAAAGATTTAAATTTGCTGAGCGCAATCAAGTTTTTAATGTAGGAGAACATCCTGTAATAGCAAAAATATTTTATACTTAAAACTAAACACTATCCTAAAATTAAACTAAACATAAAGAGAACGAATCTCTGCGATGGAAGACTGCATCGATTTGCCTCTGAAGTTGGAGATAATTTTGTTGGCCATCTCTCCGATCGATTCAATGCCCGCAATCCGATGAAGATCTTCGGTGCTGTGCCAAGGTGGGAGCCGCAAAATCATTTTCAGAACTTTGTTCTGAATCCTCTGGATGGCTTTCTTCCTCGTCGCGCAGCAGCTAGACCAAATCGGAACTGCATACATGATCGCTGGTCGGAAAACTTGTTTGTAGATGAGCATCTTATTTCGCAGACACAACCGGGATTTCCTGTTGATGAGAGAATAAAGAGATTTAGTGTATTTATTACATTTAGATTGAATAGCTTCAATGTGATTCTTAAAAGAAAGATTCCGATCAAGTGTGAGTCCCAAGTACTTCACGTGATCAGACCATTCTAGAGAAACCCCATTAAAAGTTATGGAATGATTTTCATTAAGTTTTAAAAAATTTGCTCTTGGCTTATGGGGAAATAAAATAAGTTGAGTTTTGGAAGCGTTAGGAGAAATTTTCCACATTTTCAAGTAATTCAAAAAGGAATTTAAATTTTGTTGCAATCTACTGCGTACCACCCGTAAATTTCGACCTTTGGCTGAAAGCAAAGTATCGTCAGCAAATAATCTTCTACCTTTTCCTTCTGGGACATCAGGAAGATCAGAAGTAAAAATATTGTATAAAATAGGCCCAAGTATACTACCCTGAGGGACACCAGCTCTAATGGGTATCCTTTCAGAGCATGAATTTTGATAGCTTACTTGCAAAGTTCGGCTAGTCAAATAATTTTGAATAATTTTGGTGAGATATACAGGAAAATCAAATCGAGCTAATTTAGCTACTAAACCTTTGTGCCAAACACTGTCAAAAGCTTTTTCAATATCAAGAAGAGCAACACCAGTTGAATAACCCTCAGATTTGCTAGCGTTAATCATATTAGTTACACTCAAAAGTTGATGGGTAGTAGAATGTCCATGACGAAAACCAAATTGTTCATCAGGGAAAATAGAATTCTGATTAATGTGAATCATCATTCTATTCAAAATAACTCTCTCAAATAGTTTACTTAAAGAAGGAAGCAAACTAATTGGTCGATAACTTGAAGGCTCTGAAGCACTTTTTCCAGGTTTCAAAATTGGAGTTACTTTGGCATTTTTCCATTTATTGGGAAAATAAGCCAAGTGAAAACATTTATTGAAGATTTTAACTAAAAAATTTAAAGTGCTTTCAGGCAACTTTTTAATAAGAATATAGAAAATCCCATCTTCCCCCGGGGCTTTCATATTTTTAAATTTTTTGAAAATCAATTTAAGTTCATTAATATTTGTCTCACAAGAACTTTCAAACACAATTTGCTTAGAAAGAATATCATCAAATTCTAGGGAAATTTGAGCATCAATTGGACTTACAACGTTTAAATTAAAATCATGAGCAGACTCAAATTGTTGGGCTAATTTTTGAGCTTTTTCTGAATTAGTTAAAAGAAGTTTATCCCCATCTTTCAAAGTAGGAATTGGCTTCTGGGGCTTTTTTAGAATTTTAGTTAATTTCCAAAATGGCTTTGAGTAGGGTTTTATGTCCTCTACTGCTTTAGCAAAATTTTCATTACGAATGAAATTTAAACGACGTTTTATCTCTTTTTGAAGGTCGCAATAAATTAATTTCAAATAAGGATCCCTAGTTCGTTGAAATTGGCGTCGACGAATGTTTTTCAGTCGTATCAAAAACTGAAGATCATCATCAATCAAAGGTTGATTAAATTTATGTTTAACTTTAGGTATTGAAGCGGCTCTAGCATTGACTATTGAAGTTGTCAAATTTTCAACAGCCAAATCAATATCTTCTATTGAATTCAATGGAACGTTTACATCTAAATTACGTTCAATAAAATTCATATATCGCTCCCAGTTAGCCTTTTGAAAATTAAAAGTTGATTTTAAAGGGTTTTCAATGGGACTTTGGGATAAAGAAAATGTTACTGGAAGGTGGTCTGAATTGAGGTCCGCATGAGTAACTAATTGACTACAATGCTCGCCTAAATCCGTTAGAACCAAATCAATTGTGGAGGGATTTCTAATTGAAGAAAAACAAGTATGCCCATTAGGATATTCAACAGTATAATAACCTGCAGAGCAGTCATTAAACAAAATATTCCCATTTGAATTTGATGAAATATTATTCCAAGATCGGTGTTTTGCATTAAAGTCACCAATAATAAAAAATTTAGATTTATTTCTGGTGAGTTTTTGTAAATCTCCCTTCAAAAAATTTTTCTGTTCACCGCTACATTGGAAAGGCAAATATGCGGCAACAATTATAATTTTCCCCATAGAAGTTTCTAATTCAATTCCAATTGTTTCTAAGACTTTTGTATTGAAAGAAGGAAGAAGTCTAAATTTGAGACGACTATTGATGACAATAGCTACACCCCCACCTTGTCGATCAAGTCGATCATTTCGTAAAATTTTAAAGAAAGCATTGCTTTTCAAGTTATTGTCTGGCTTTAAAAAAGTTTCAGTGATGGCAGCAATATGTATGTTTTGAGTTTTCAAAAATAAAAAGAACTCGTCTTGGTTAGCCAGCAAAGATCTAGCGTTCCAATTCATAATATTTAAGCATCTATTTGGATCCATGAGGGAATCGTAAAGTCATAATAATTTTGTTAGCATAATTAAAAGAAGTTTGGAAAGCTTCAAACATTGAATTTGCTTTCAACATAAGTTGCATCATTTCCATTAAATTTTGATGCAAAAATTTTAATTTTTCCTCAGTAATCTCACCCAAATCAACAAAGTTGTTAGAATCAGAAGAGGAAGGAGAAGAAAAAGTATTTGAATTTCGGGGATTTTCCCAAGCCTTCGCATAAACGTTGAGACTTGGTTTTTTCCCATTTTTATTAGTTAAACCTGAAGAGGGCAACCCATTTTCAACCACCTCTGAGAACGATAAACAACGAGTCTGTGGCGCAGAATCAGCCCAGGTAACATTAAAATCACTTCGGGTATTACCCAGCCGTGATTCCAATGTAGGCCGAGGCTGACTGCGAACAGGCAGGTTGTTTGCCGGTCTGACGTGTGTAGACGAAAAAGAGGAAGGAGGAGAAGAAACTTTTCTGGAAACTTTGGGGTTTTTCCTAGAAGCAATAATTTTTGCCCTAACGGGACAATCTAGAGAATTCGAGGAATGATTACCTGCGCAATTCGCACACTTAAAAAATTCTGTTTTTGGCTTATCACCACCAAAAAGGCATTTAGATTTTTCATGATCGAATGAGCCGCAAAACATGCATCTGGCATTCATTCTACAATTTTTAGTGCCATGACAAAAAGCTTGACAACGACGACATTGCGTAATATTTTGTAAAAAATTGGTATGGGATTTACGAAAAGGTTCAAATTTTACTCGACAATGAAACATAAGACGAGCCTTTTCCAAAATTTTCAAATTATTGACCTGATCCTTTTTAAAATGGATCAAATAAAGTTCAGGAGCAAAACCAACACTACTGGTATTATTCGTGTTGGTTCTTTTCCTCATTTGAATTACTTGAATTGGAGAAAAACCTAACAAAGAATTTAATTCATTTGTGATCTCATCCGGTGTCTGATCGCCGGTGAGACCACGAAGTACAACTTTAAAAGGACGATCACCTCTAGTGTCGTACGTAAAAAATTGGTGTTTTTTATTATTCAAATAATTTAAAATTTTTTGAAAATCATTAAAAGATTCCGCCAATATACGAGCAGTTCCCCTTCGACCGATCTGAAAAGAAATCTTCACATCCTTGACGGAAGTGACGATTTCTTTTCGAAAGGCATTGAAGTCAGGAATCGTGACCGTTATTGGTGGAATCTTTTCATTTTTAAGAGTATAAGAAGAAGAAGAAGGTTTCTTAGTACTCTTATCAGAATTAAATATGAATATTTCCTCATCACCAATGTTATGAAGGACATCGAATGAATTGGAAATTTCAACTTTTTTGGCAGATGGCCCTGGATTAGGTTCAGCAATCCGTTTTCTTCCGGCCCTTGAGCCGGCCGAAGACTTCCCCATGCTGGAAAGAAAAGAGAAAATATGAATAAAAGAAAATGAAAATAATTTTAGCACTGAAAAGTGCTGATTGAAATACAGGTAAGGAAAAAATAAATAATGTAAAATGTTCCTGCAGGTACACAGCAACGATACGATGCTCCGGCGTACGTGTTGACGGCTCAACGGTACAGATGGAAGTGACCCCTTAATCAGTTGTTTTTGCCTTTCCTTAAACCTGACGCGCTGTTAGTTCGGTGGAAAGCGTTGAAAATCTATTAAAGTGCGGTATATTTATTTGCTCATTAACGACGTGACATGAATGAACTGGCAAGGCATACATACCTGGATGCCAAATGATTACCTACTAGTACGAGTTGCCCTTTTCATGGGATTTCTGTCTGTGCGATCGTAGACTGAATGGAAGGTGGGAAGGAGGGAGCGCGAAGGGCGCGAATCGACAAGTACCACCCTGCCTCCCACAGCATCCATTTCCTTTAGACACAGATTGGGAAATGTTTGGCGCGCCAAAGGAGCCGTTGAGCTTGTTAAGGAACCTAGAGACTTCATAAGACTTAGCTATCGCTGAGGGGATTCGAAGCCCGGTTTATGACCGGTTGACGTTGAGCTTCACCAACCACAACAAACACAACTAACTAACAGAGCAATGCGCTTTTGATAAGATCAGTATGGATAAATAATTGCATAAATCAAGCTAATCATTTTGCAGTGCGCGTTCCGCGCTTCGCTCTGGGAACTTGGCACCTGAAGGTGCCACCACGTGTTTACCGCCTTTTTAAGTTCCATGTAAGGAATGTGTGCCGTTTTGTTTTCTAAACCAGCCAGAAGGACCGGCTGATGAATCTCGGCCGATTCCCGGTGACAATCGATTTGTTGAAAAACTCGAGTACCTTTTACAATGATTAAACAACAAGCCGATTCTCCCGTGAAGCAACAACAAGGCGAGGCAGATCCTTCAGGTGCTCATAACTCATTTTCCCTCATTCTTCGCACATACCACACAACAAGCTGTAATCCGAGTTGATCCGTAATCGCGATCTCGATTAACCGGGAGAGGTTAAGCACACGGTTTCCTGCTGGGTGGTTTAAATCTCATTTAAAGGCTTCTGGCTGCGTGATACCTACCTTCTACAAGTAACAACAGATGGGTCGGATTTGTTTGCTTCGCGCGTACGCGCCTCACCAGAAGAAGGTGCGAAAAACAGATCTTCATCTCGATTTTCACACTGCGATGCAATTTGTTACAACGGATCACGTACTGATTTTGCAAAAGTGGAATAAAATAAAGCAGCAACAGAAAAAGGGAAAAAAAAATGAGGTGAGACTTCCAACTGCGGGTTTATGGATATTTGTACGGTGCCAACATCCCAGGACCCAGGATCACAATTGCGGAAGATATTGCTTGCTTCAGAATTGCGAGCATTCTGGAATTTTTTTTTTTTTTTTTGCTCAGGCTTTGTGCGTTCCTGCATTTAAAAACTCTTTGTGGAACTGTCAGAGTGTTTGATGAGTGCATCACTACTGGCTGAGACCAACGAGCTGTGAAATTGTGAATTTCTTCTGGTCATTTGCTTGTATAGAAGACTAAAACGTCACAGTTATGCAAAATATGTATCTAAAGGGTGATACGGTCAAAATTTGGTCAATATAAACTTGACGTATTTCTTTCAATTTTGCATTTTAAAAAACCTTGGTTGCTACGTTTTTGCTCGTTTGAAGTGTGCGTAAAAACACGCTCTCAAACCATTGGGCTCGCTATACACACTTCCCGGCAATGTTATTCAAACCGTGTGGAGCACATCTCTCAGATTTCCCCTGTTTTTCCCCTCGTTTTGGCAGATTTAAGCTTTTTGCCTCAGATTTAAACTTTTGTCTCCTATGCTCTCAAGGCAAAAAAAGCTTAAATCGGAGGAAAAAAAGCTTAAAAACGAGATTCACGACCACTTATTTAAAAGATGTTGGTCACACGATACATAGACAAATCGTGTAACGTTGCAGGGATCTGGCTATACATGGGAATTCTCTTTCTGGGTTTCTCATGTATAGTTAGCTAATGCAGAGCAAAGGCGGGAGCAATTCATGGGAGCTTTTCATCAACATGCCCTCTAGCCTAAAATTTCAACACCTATCAAGCTTTCTCCTATTGGCGCACTAATGCCTGTCTATCCACCTTTCTTTCAAATTCTATAAAATAAATTCTCTCTAGTTTTCATTCCGCCGCACATGCCATTAAAATTATAATCATTTTAAAAAACCTGAACACCCCTCATTTTGAAGGTGTGTGTGTATAATGTTGCTCCTATTTTGATTTTGGAATTCACTCTTCAGTTGTCGAAATGCCGTCCAAGGAAGAAGAGCAGCGTATCAAAATTTTGCTCGCGCATCGTGAAAATCCGAGCTACTCGCACGCAAACCTGGCAAAATCGCTAAATGTTGCCAAATCAACCGTTACAAATGTAATTAAAGTGTTTGGGGAACGTATGTCGACAGCCAGGAAGTCTGGATCGGAGGGAAATCGAAAACCGGAAGCCGCTGAGACGACAAAGAGAGTTGCCGGTAGTTTCAAGCGAAACCCTAACCTCTCTCTCTGAGATACCGCAAATAAGCTGGGTGTATCGTCTACAACCGTGCATCGAGCCAGAAAACGAGCCGGACTATCGACTTACAAGAAGGTAGTAACTCCAAATCGCGATGATAAACAAATACGACGGCCAAAGCGCGATCCCGGAGGCTGTACACGACGATGCTGACGAAGTTTGACTGCGTGGTAATGGACGACGAAACCTACGTCAAAGTCGACTACAAGCAGCTTTCGGGACAGGAGTTTTATACGGCAAAAGGAAGGGGAAAGGTAGTAGATATTTTCAGGCATATGAAACTGCAAAGTTCGCGAAGAAATATCTGGTTTGGCAAGCCATCTGTACCAGTGGCTTGAAAAGCAGCATTTTCATAGCTTCCGGAACTGTCAACCAAGAAATTTACGTGAAGAGTGTTTGAATAAACGTCTGCTGCCTTTCCTGAAGAAACACGGTTGTTTCGTACTGTTTTGGCCGGATTTGGCATCTTGCCATTACGGTAAAAAGGCCATGGAGTGGTACGCCGCCAACAACGTGCAGGTGGTTCCCAAGGACAAGAACCCTCCCAACACGCCTGAGCTCCGCCCAATTGAGAAATACTGGGCTATTGTCAAGCGGAACCTAAAGAAGATCAAAAAAACTGCTAAGGACGAGCAGCAGTTCAAGACAAACTGGCTTTCTGCGGCTAAGAAGGTGGACAAGGTGGCTGTTCAAAATCTGATGGCAGGGGTCAAGCGTAAGGCCCGGCATTTCGGTTTTGGATAAGCGGAAGCCTAACTGAATATTTTTCCTGAATGTTATAATAATAATGAATGAATAAGCTTTAACCCTCTTCCGTCCCAGAAATTTGTATCCGTTGAAGTTCGTGGAGTGTCCATTTGAAATTCCTGACTAAAGTAGCTATTCCTGTATTGTTTCTCAAACGATTGGAAAAAAATTTATAATTTTAGAAACCTCGGCTTGGAACTCAAATTTGATTTTCAGACAATATTCAGCTACAACACTTCAGTTATTCAAAGTTTAAGACAAAATCTGAAAAAAAACATGTTTCGGAAAAAGACTGTAGATCAGCTAAGAAAGTAAAAAATAATTCACTTAGTGTACAAGAATGCTAAAATTAGAAGCACTTTAGTTGCGCACAAGGATATATTTTTTTTTAGTTTTTTAAAGATCATGACCACAACAAAATGCGAAAAAAGGTGTAAAACCCGTACTTTTCCATCAATTAACCATCAAAATTGTTTAGTAACTGAAAATCGTGTGAAAAACATATTTGGGTTACATTAAATTAACGGAAGATATAGTATTTTTAATCGAAGATTTTCAAAATGTTACCCAAGGTCTGATTAGGGAGTGTTTGTGGATATGGATCCGCCTGAATAAAGATACAAGCCACCAAATGTCCAATAGTTTGGATCAAGTACCATCCAATGCGTATTGGTCTGTCAATGTCGAATGATTGTTTATTTAAATTAAAGTTAATCTTATTGATGAAACAATTTAACTTTCCAAAGTAAGCGCAATTCTTAAACTTTCAAAAAACATTCGAAGAGGGTTTGGCTCACGATTTTCCGAATGATATAAAACAATTGCATAATGTCAAAAGATGGCTGAGGTATGGTTGAAATTTTTTTCATTATTTTGAGAGGGTGATCCCAAACCTAATTTTCCGATAGAAAAACTCATATTTCAGTACTCTCCCATTCTCAAGATATTAAAAAATGAAGAAAAAATGCAAAAAATATACATGCTGAAAATTTAAAAGAAAATAAAAAGCGCATTTTGGATCACTGATAACAAAATCTTTTACTTACAACATATTGTTGAAAACGTTGGTCTTTATAAAAATACAGTGTTGAGTGGCTTCAGAGTCACGAATTAGAAAATAAAGCTCAAGAAAATGAAGCAAATCTGAAAGAAAAAAAAATAATCAAAGTATTTGGACAAGATCATTTAGGCCCGGCTGATTCTTTTTCAAGTTTCACGTGGATATTCTAACAAGTTCTGAAGAGTTCAGCTTCAATGTAAAGGTTTTATGCTTTTCGGGAATTTCGCCATTTTCAGTTTTTTAACCTACCCTCTATGAAAAGTGATAATGAAACGAGCAGATTAGCTTTTCAGGCCACTCGTCGTTGAGTTTGAAACTAGGCACTCTAATGGGCTACCTATATTGTCCTTACTTTTCAAACGTGTTTTTTTTACAAATAAGAGCTGGGAAGCCACTGAAAGGATAGAGGAATGGGTTCCGCACAAATAAATGTATTTATTAGTGAACCTTCATATAAGAGAAGCGACATCTGACCGCTTTTAAAATAAAATATGTGGCAACATCGCCGAAATCTTGGACAAAAAAATCCCCAGCACTGTTTTCTGGCTCAATGTTTAAGCTCTAAAGTGAACGCTCCTTCATTCCAACAAAACAACATTGAACTCGATGCCCGAAGGATCGCGATAAACGGTATGAATGACTTGAATTTCGTTAATAATTAATTAGTTTTCTAACTAGGAATACGATTCACCAAACCATTGAAAAAAATTGCGCCTAATCATAAATTCATATGGCCAGCTTAATAATTATCTGTTTGAACTATAACAACAATCACAATACCTTCCTTGGTTGAGTTTTCAATAAGAAAGGTAAAAGCTCTGTGACAAAATGCTTGGATCGATTGGAATCGATTTTGACAGTTCTATTGCTCGATTGTAATTTTGTGTTTCAGATCACAGATGTCACTTCTCTTATATACAGGTTCACTAGTATTTATAATTTCCCCGCTTTTTTTTTAAACATACATATAAGCTACTTCCAAAATGTGATCGTGAAATGACAGTCTCTCATAGTGCCAAGGTGTGTATATATTCAGGAGGTGTTACCGAATATCGAATTCCCGATTCAGCCATTTTGGCTATGTAGGCTATGCAGGGGCGGTCCTAGAGTTGGCTCTTGGGGGGGGTGATTTTTCAAATTTTCAAAAATCTGTCAATATGAAGGAACGTAATATCTAGTGAAAAAACGATCATTTTGAAAAAGCAAAAAGAGGGGGACGGTTGCGGGGGGAGGGGTGTGAAGGTTGCCACTTTCAAATTAGTACAATATAAGCTGCACACTACTTCCCCTCCCTCACTTTTCACTGAACAAAATCAGATGTATTTTGAAAAATATGCCATAAAAGAATAATTTTTAAATCTTTTAACAAACTTTTTCATTATTTATAGAACAATCAGCAAATCTATAATATTCACTGCAAAAAATGATAATAAAAAGAAAATTGTCATAATTTGTATATTTGGTAGTTTAAAATTGTCACTTTTAAAGATTTTTAAAGAATTTCTTGTTATAAATGTCATTTCTAAAATGAAAATAATGAACACATTGTTGAGCTTCTGAATATTTGTGCTAGGCCAAACAAAAATAATAGTTTTGAGATAAGTTTTAGTTAATTATTGCTATGAATTTCAATTTGCTATGATTACGCGAATTGAATTTTTCATTGGAATAGTTTACTGAATGTGATTTGGAAATTTCGTAATGGATTGCCTTGTTGCCGAAAAAATAATCGACTGATAACGGGAAAGTTTTATTCCACAAGACAAAAAATAAAAACACAGGCAAACTGATTTTGGACAATATTTGCGTCCATAACTCGATTTTTTTGTCAGATTTTTTGTCAGAAAACTAATTAGTTTAGAGTTTAATCGATCGATGATAACTGATGAAGCAACTGACCTACATGAACAACAAATAATTATTTTGAATCTATAAATCATCTTTTGTTCATTCATTGATGCATATTTCAGGGGAAAATGCCACTAAGTGGCAAATTCCCTAAAAAACTATACAGTTTTTGTTCCTAAAAACAAATACTTGAAAAAAAAATTTAACATTTTTCTTAAGTTCAATGATTTTGTCAGCCAGAAGTCACGGTAAATTACACACAGTCTTCAGAAAAATTGATTATGAAGTAAAAATATTTTTTTCTAAATCTTTGATACTGTACACTTATGCTAAAAAGTTCACAATATTTTTCAATGAATTTTAACCTTTTATTTTCTACAGATATACTCCTTAATAAGTCAAAGTTAGTTTTCAAATTCTTTGCACCTCGGAAAATGTGAATTTTGTTTCCTTGTGTTATAATTGTGAATGCAGATTTGAGTTTAGAAGATGAATTTAAATCTTTTTCTCGAAACACCAATTCCTTCATATTGAAACAGCTTTTATAAATAGTTTTTATTCCTTTTTGGCTCTAAAAACTCATAGGGAACGCAAAAATTACTAACACTGCCCACAATTTCTTCATTTGATGTATTGTTGCTCTGGAATCTCTTGTGTTTTATCAACGCATTAACTTGAATTTAGAAATCTTTAAAAGGTTTTTAAAACTATTAAAATTTAAAATTTTCATATTCAATTTTTGTTTGGAAGTAAATACTTCCTTGAATCGTTTTACGGTCATCCATTAAATGAATGCTTGATGTGATAAATTTCAAACCAAATCAATTAAATTGATCCAATTTTTTTTATGAATTTCTTAATAAAGGTTAGTTTGAAGTTTAATAATTCATATTTGAATGATGTAAAATCGAGGGAGCGATGAATCGTGCAAGAGAATGATTACTATGATTCAAAAACTCAACTGTTTTTTTTTTAATCTAATAATAAATTCCTTGCAAACGCAAGTGAGAATAGTGCTGCATTGGAGTTTAGAATGAGTTATACATCACTTTGTGAAGATTTAAAATTGACAATAAACCAACTTTGAACAAAAGAAAAAATAGAGAAATGGAAATTCTAATTGATATTTGAATTTCAGATTCGTCTTAGCTTTCTATTCTTGAAGTAAAGTTTTATTATAATATTTTGTCCCGATTCTTTCGGTTTTTAATATATTTTGAACTACAAAGAAAAATCCTAATGAGGAAATTTCCGTTGCCGAATCTTCCTCAAAAATGGATTTCATGCGGCTTCAACATGTTTTATATTACGATTGAATTTATTTTGTGATATATTGGAGTCAAACAGAAAGATAAGAAAGTACCAAAGACTGTCAATTGAAGTCACACGTTTCTTAAGCGCCTACTGGAAAACTGATCACTTCAATGGAGAACGTGATTACAATTTAAATTTCTTACTAATAAGGCAATTTAACACTTAAAGAACAAAGGAATTTTTTCACTTATTAGAATGACCAAGATCTGTAAATCTGTAAATGTAAATGTAAAGATTTGTAAATCAAACATGAAAGTCATTACTGAAAATTAAAGGAAATTGCCAATCTTATGATTCCGTACATATGTATATAGTTTGACTATTTTTATTGTTTTCTTCTATCTGATCGAATAAAAAAGAAACTGCATGACAAAGCAATCAATATATGACTTCAGAAGCAAAAATATTCAAGTATTTCAGTGTTGCAACAATATTCACTTTTTGACTTTTTCAAATTTGTCATTCCATTAAAATCCAAAACATAATGAAAAATTAAGAAGCTCAGATTTTGAAACAAATTGGTACATAATTTATCAGAATTTGCTCATGTAAATTTAGGCATATAAGGGATATTAATGACAATTCAAATTATGTCCGTAAATTTCATTACCTAGCTCAAATTATAAGTAGACAAATGGTTAGCAAATTCAAAGTCAACGTCCTCAGTAATTCAACAAAAGTTGATTGGTATAATTCGGTCCAGGGAATTGCCAGTTACAGCTGCTTGATTTTGGTACACCGACTTTTCTTCAATTGAGCCTTCAAGTGATAAACAAACATTTTCGTTGATTAAACACCCCCACGGAGTGGAAAATTTTTGAAAATTCAAAAGCACATCTACTAGGGGAAGTTCGAAGTTTTTATAGAAATTCTAGCATTTACGGGTATTTTGTAGCGGTTTTTTGCCGCTTGGGGGGGGTGATCACCCCGATCACCCCCCCCCCATAGGACCGCGCATGAGGCTATGCAACTATGCGGAACTCATGAGGTTTGTTTACCAACAAACCACCAAAAAGCTGAGCAAAAAATAAACAAACTCATTGAGAGCCCCGCTCACTCCTAGCCTATACTTACTGTGAAAGTCGGAGAACCTAGTGTATCAAAAGACCTTGCATAGTGCGTTACCGTAGTTGGCATAGTTACCACATGAATGGTTTTATTTTCAAAATAAACAAAAATGATCGCAAAGAATAGGCATGACATAAACATGAAAAGATAGGCTGGCAGATTTAAAAAGGTTTTTAATTCATATTGAAATTCGTTTTTTTTCTCATAAAAAAAAATTATCTGATCGAGCGATTTTAATAGCGTAAACGTCTGAGTGAATCGAGTGCGAGCGGTGCCAATAACGATGAGATTATTTATAATGTGTTCCAGATATTTTGCAGCACGTTTTTGGGCCTGGAATTTTTTTTTTTTGAAAAACCGGGGAAAACCGTGCATTCAATTTAAAATTTTCAAATACAAATCCGGCCAATATTCAGACAAATCTGAGCAAAATGCATCCGTTATACGAACAAAATCAATAAAAAGATAGAAAAAAATCATTTGAACTTACTAATAATCAAAGGTTTGAAGAACCTCTTAGCTGAATGAAACTATGATTTCAAAGTAGTCGAAGATTCCTTTGAATTAAGCTACAGTATTTGAAAGACCCAAATACTAGTATTTCACTAGCTACTTGCTAGCATCCTCAGTGGGTTATCGACTGCCCAGTCGATAACCCACTGAGGATGCTAGCAAGTAGCTAGTGAAATACTAGTATTTGGGTCTTTCAAATACTGTAGCTGAATTCTAAGGAATCTTCGACTACTTTGAAATCACATTTGAACTTATATTTGTTCGTCGCAGCATAAAATTGTGTTCCATGCCTCAAAAAAAAATCCAGGCATCCGGGTTGATACGGACTCGCCTTGATATTTTCCTTGAATATCTGGGAACGCCCCGGGAAAACCTGGAAAAACCTCTCCCCCTCACAGAAAGGGGGAAGGGGGTCTATAACACAAATAACTCGAGAACCAATCAAGCAAATGGTACCAAATTTGGCATGGTAGGGTTTTAGGGTACAAGGAGTATTTCTGTGGTTATTTGAGACCCCTCCATTTTCCCAGTAGGGATGATAGGAAGAGGGGATTGGGCTTTTTTAAAAATTTTCAAATAACTCAAAAACAAAACATAACTCAAAACAAATGGTACCAAATTTGGCATGGGAGGGTATTTGGGTAAGAAAAAAGTTTTTTATGATAATTTGAGACCTCTCTCTCCTTGCAATGGGAAATTAGGAGAGAAGGGGGAGGCTTTCTCGAGCAAATCGAGCAAATGGGCCCAAGCTACTCCCTTTTTCAATGGTGAAGAAAGGAAGGAAGGAGTTGACTTCCGTATAATGTTTAATGCATATATCGAGAACAATGTAAGGGTAGTTGAGAACATAAAAAGGTACCTATTGATATTTTGGTACCACTCTCTCCTTTCAGTTGCAAGATAGGAAAAAGGGCTCCTTTACATTTTTTTTGCAATGCATAAAACTTATCAAGCAAATAAAACCTAATTTGGCATGAGAGAGTATGTAATATGATAAATGGCTATATGATTATTTGAAAGCCCTCCATTCCATTGGGGATATAAGAAGGCAGCAGGGAGGCTCCCATACAATTTTCTCGAACTCGCCAACTCGAAAACTTCTTGAAAAAATTGATCCAAAATTTCACATGTAAAAGGATATGGGCATGAGAAATGTCTTTTTTTATTATTTGAGACATCAGAAACATTTTTGTTAGTTAAACCTTCCAAAGCCGTTCGCTAAAAATCCGTTTCGGTGAAATTTGAACTGTAGTTTGATTTCGTTCTCCTGGCTGCAAATATTAACCAATTTTGATGATATTATATTCATTGTCTAGGTAATTTATTCTAATTACTCAACATTTCAAAATAAAGTTGATAAGTATTACCAGATTATCAGAAACTGGTCCAAAAAGTAAAAAGTCCGAAAAATCAATTTTATTTTTAAAATACTCATAACTTCTGACAGCTTTTCTGTATTTAACTGTTTTATTAATGTTTGAAATCGTCAAGAATCCATCTATACGACAATGTATAGATATGTTGGGGTCCAATGAAAGTGTTGACCGCTATGAATAATCTTCCGGTAGAAAAAAATCTTACTTTAGAAAAACGAAATCCAATTTCGGCTTTGTTTAGCTGTATTTCCCAATGAACCTATTTTCAAAACTCAAATTTTAATTTTTTGGCGTTGATTTGATCATTATTTTCATAGAACATACTTGGTCTGTCAAAATTACCAGTTCATCAGTATATTGGAATGATGATAAAGATGTTTGAAATGTGCGCTTCGGGTCATATTGACCCGAACGGCTTTGGAGGGTTAATTCTTAACAACTTTGTTATACGTTTCAAACAAGTTAAGCATCTAAGTATATATAAACAAATTTTGTCGGTCTGTCTGTTCCCTATTAACTTGTAAACTACTAAACCAATTGGGGTGAACCTTGACAGGTTGAGACATTAGAGGCTGGGAAAGGTTTCGTTTATAGTATGAGATAATTCCCCTTTTTTGAAAGGGGGGTGCCCCCCACAAGCAAAATAATGATATTTGAATATCTCGAGAACTAATCGAGCAAGTGGGATCAAATTTAACATCGTAGGTAAGATGCATATTTTAAGAGTGATTTGAGAGCCCTCCCCCTTTCAGTGTAGAGAAAAAAGGGCTTCCATACTATTTTCTGCGCAATTCGAAAACTTATCAAGCAAATCGAACCAGATATGACATGGGTGGTTTATTATGCACGAGAAATGTTTCTATGATTATTTGGTACTCCTTTTCCTTCCCTTAAAGAGATATAAAGGAGGGAAAGGGTCTCCCATACATTTTTTTCATAACTCGATAACTTATCATGCAATTCAAAACAAATTCGACATAGGAGTATTTTGGAACGAAAAATGATTTTACGATGTTATGAAATCCTTCCTTCACTCCTCTGAGGAAATGAGAAGGGAGGAAGGTGGCCTATACAATTTTTTCCATAACTCGAGATCGAATCGAGTAAATAAAGCCAAATTTAGCATGAGAGTATACTGCCCCTACTTTCATAACAGTCCCATATACAAAAACAAGCAAGTGAGAAAATCAGCTTTTTCTGTTTTGGAATATATTTTTAAGTTGTGACCCCAACTTTCAGCATAAACGAAAATCGTTTGATGGAATGTGTTCTAGGTTGTCATTATAAATCATAGGACCTGAAATTTTCGAAATTGGGTCATTTGTAAGCTCGGGAGCACCATTTTTATTCGTTATGGGACTGTTATGCGAGCATATTTGAATCCTTTTTCAAATCTACTCGCATAACAGTCCCAAACAGAATATGTTTTTCTCACCAAGCTACTTTCTACGAATTAAATTTGATTATTTTTAAACTTCTAAATGCAATTTTTAGAAAAAGAAACACACTTTTGGAAAAATATCGTGAATTCCACATTGTAAGTTGAATCTTTTTACGATTTTTGATTGCGTCTGATAGTTATTCGCTCAGGAAGACATTCCTTCCTTCTTACTGACCCGCCTTCGAAAACTAGTGTGCATAATTCGACATCAAGTGAGTTAAACCTTTTTTAAATGATTCAAAGCAATGAATCAAAGACTATCTCGCCGGATGAAAAATTGAAATGTATCCAAATCCGTGGTATTTAACATATGGGACTGTTATGCGGGTATATTTCATATGGGACAGCCACGAGTTGATATTTTTTTCGAAATTTCTAGAACAAAATCTCTCTTTTTATTGATTTATATTAAAGTCCTATGTTCAAAATGACGAACTGTCAGGTTAGATGAAAAATGACGAAAATTCATATGGGACTGTTATGCGAGTAGGGGCAGTATATTTGAGTACGAGAAATGTTATTTTTAATGTTTTGAGACCCCTCCCTTTTTCCAATGGGAAGAGAAGAAGGGGAGGGAGGATTTTATTACTATATTTGGAGATCACTCGAGAACTTATTATTCAAATTTAACAGAAGGTTTTGTGTAAACATTTCTCTCTATGATTATTTAAGGCAGGCATGTCAAACTCGTTTAGGTGTGCGGGCCGCATTAAAAATTTTCTACGACGTAGAGGGCCGCAGCCAAAATCCGTTAGAAAATATAACATATTAGTTTCGTGGAGATAAGATACAATGCAATGGAATATAGTTATAAGTAAACTTGGAATGAATTTTTTATTAAGGCTTTTAATGTTTAACATTCTTATATTATAACGCATTTTATCTATTGTCCTGATGCTTGACATCTTTTCTGAGATACTTGTTTATTTATATCAGGTTGAAGTTTATTTGTCTCTGACACTTTCATTATTGATGATAAATTTGTACCTATCAGATAATCTCGAACGATGAGGAGTTTTTGTAGCTTTAATTATGGAAAAAACGCTCACATAGCAAGAATTCTTGCAACAAATTTCCGTAACTCAACGTAACGTTCAGGCAAATAGCTGTTAAATTTTTGTACAGTCACTTCAATGTATTAAGCTTTCAATAAAGAATCGCACTGCAGCTCTATCAACTCTAGTTGCAAATTATCAGCAGCATTTTCAGGAGCAAACGAAAATGGAGATACAAACAACAAAAATTCTTGCTCGTATAAATTAAAGTCACGAAAAAGGCCTTTGAATGCATCTAGTAACGATTCTAGGTGAAGTACGTATTTAATTTACCAAATGATGCAGCCTCGTTTGATCTTTTCGGCTCTTGACTCGTGGAGAAGTGCACAAGGTTTTCTTTGGAAATTTGGTTGATCCATAACCGTAACTTCGCTTGAAAGTTTTTTACATCATCACAAGCAGTTATGATTTTTTTTTTCTTTTCCTTGAAGTTTTATGTTCAAATCTTGCAGGTGGCCAGCGAGATTAGCAGCAAATGCCAAATCCTGAACCCATGGTCGTCTACTTGAAAATGTTCAACAGGTTCACCTTTAATTTTTAGAAATAATATTATTTCCTCTCGTAGCAAAAAAAAACTATTTTAATATTTTGTGGCAGGAAAGCCAGCGTACTTCTGTGTAGTTGGGAACACAATCGAATTCATGTCAAATGTCTTTTAAATATGTCGAAAATTGGCGATGATTCAAGCCACGGAAACGGATAAAGTTTTGAAACTGGTTTTAGCACATGTTGGAACTTTAATTGCTTTGTGCATAATGTCTCTTGGCGAATAATACATCGAGCAAATTTGAAATTGCTAAAGGTCTCCCTTATTTTTGCGAACAGTTTTGCACCAACACCATTTTTAGCCCCAACCATAGTTGGTGCACCATCCGTTGCTCGACTAGCTAGCTTTTCCAAAGGTAAATTAGGGACTTTAGGCTAACAACCTACTGCTCTACTTCATAAAATTGTTACGGAATCCGAAAGAAATGACCGACCTGGAACTTTGGCTGCTAGATATGCTAGCCACCTCAAGCTTGAAAATCTGGGACTGAGCGAAGTCCGAAGTTTTTTGCAGTAATATTTTACATAAAAATCAGTGGTGTTTTTTTGTGACAATTTAAGACGGGGCTACGCGGGCCGCATTGAACAAGGCCGCGGGCCGCATGCAAACCCCCAGTTTGACATGCCTGATTTAAGGCTTCTTACTCCTTTCACTGGAGCGATAGCAAGGAGAGGAGAGTTCCGCAAATGGAGCCAAATTTTACAGAAAAAAGTATTGAAGTGCGAGATAAGTTCCTAACTTTTTGTTGGAAGGATGGATTCCATACAAGGTTGCCGAAAAAAATTCTGTGTTTTTGAGAAAAAAAAATCTGACTTTCTGTGATTTTACACAAAAGTTCTGTGATGGTTTTCTGTGACGCTATTTCCTCTAGTTTCATTAAAAAAAATCCTGGTGGATTGCGTTTATTTAACATTTTAGTAGGGAAAAATCAATTAACAGTACCAATCTCATCATTTTTTGCTAGTTCAAAGTAAGAAATCTAAATTTTATACTGGCATTTATACATAATAATTTTGAAAATCTCTTCAAAATTCAAAAATTCAGTGAAATTTGTGAACATTTTGAAATTCTGTGTTCTGTGACACAGATGCTGTAATAAAAATTTGCTCAAAATTCTGTGAAATTACAGATTTTTCTGTGATTTCGGCAACCTTGATTTCATACAGTGTAGAGACGGGGATGGTTGAGGGGACTCCATTTTTATTGTATAATACTAAAATGTATCAATCGGAGGAACCAAATGTGACATTTCGATATTTTCATAAGTTACTTCAAACTCTATTCATTCGCCCCTTTGGCATTTTTGGAAATTTGGAAGGGGGGTGGAGGGGGGGTGTGACAAAAGAAGAAATTGATAATTGTTCCAGCCTTATTTTATTCTTAAAACTGACTTTTCCAATTTTCGCTAAATAAGTAATACTCTGAAAAAATAAGTCGCGAAAGACTCTGAAAAATGTGAACGTTTTCTATTGTGTGAAGAATTATACTCTAAAAGATTCCTAATAAACTACATGAAAAGTCTCATTTGTTTCTCGTTTTTGTAATTTTTAATCAAATTATTCGAATTTGTCCAACCGAATTTCTAATCACTTCTTTTTTCCACTATTTTAGGAGGACCTGCTCATCCACGGCGACTCGGTATATGACATCATCGACAAGCAAGACCACGGGGCCATCCAGGCCGAACTGGGCCGAGGGGTTCCGCAGCATCAAACCAGCGCCTCCCATCATCACCATCATCATGGGCATCACAGCAACGGAACCCAGCTGGACGGGGAACACCGGATGTTCCTGTGCCGGATGAACGTCAGCCGGAACGCTCGGCGCCAGATGCGGTTCGGGGATCAGAAGGTTGGTTCTTGTTTTTTCCCCAAATGTCATTTGAATTGAAGATAATTTTTTGAACAGAATGATGAGATGTTATTTATTTTAATTTTTTCACAGGTCATTCTAGTTCAAGGGCATTACCTATCGTACCTGCCGCTGTGTAGCCGGAACGAGCCGGTATTCATAGCGACCTGTACCCCGATTGCCATGCCGGAAACGAGGGAGTGTGTCGTCCAGGGGGCGACCAATGTGTTCACAACCATCCACTCGATGGACATGAAAGTGGTTCACATCGACCGGAAGTAAGTGTCATTTTTTGCATATTTTTCCTTAGGTTGCAGAAATTAATCTCAGCTCCCGCCCAAGACGTGGTCCACCTTCAAAGTCAAACTGCGACTTAAACGTTTCCAATTCACACACTCGCTATTCTTTACTGGGGATCGAAACTTTCAAGTGGCCATTCCCCAAGCTTTCAGACTGCCTGCCGCCTTAGAAATTTGTGGTGGGAACTCAAAGCCGTAAAAAACTGTACTCATAAATTGGCACTAAAACGCCCATTCAATCTAATCTGTAGCACTTGAAAAGTGACGACATTCCCGCTAAACTGGTTTCAAGCCGAACTTCAAAATTCAATTCTCTTGCTTCTTGTTTTCGATCCAGTTCGTTTTAATCAATTCGTCATTCGTAGATCTCGGTAATGGCTCCAAGTTATGACTGTTTTGACTATTTTTAAAATGAATAGAGAGCTCTCAGCAGCTCTTCTACTTTATTTTTATGCCTTCTGTGATTATTCGACTTTTTGACGGCCAAAAATAAATGTCACTAAGAGCAAGTTCACTGGTGTTGGGAAAAAATGGTAGAAATTTTTACATTTTGAAAATTTTACCATGCAAGAATGTTTTCAAGATCTTTGGGCGTTATATTTTCTTACAGCACTGTTTCTATTTCAGCCGTATGTGATAGAAATATTGCAATTTTTGCATCACAGCATGCGAAACTACAACACGTGTTGTTAAAATCAAAATGTGCTAAAAGTGATAAATTTTCTACCACTTTTTCCCAACACCAGGGAACTTGCTCTAAATATTGATAAATATTGTCAACTGGTAACGTACAAGTTCTTTCAATAAATACTCTTTCATCATAAATTCCTACCCTCCATATGAAAACTTCATTTAAACAGTACGTTTAAAAAGTGTAGGAAAAGCCTCCACATGTCGATGTCCTCTCATGCCAGCCTTCAGAAATATTTCTGCCCCACACATGTTCCATTTTTATTGCTGACCCAAAAAATGACCCAAGGCACAATTCCAACTAAAACCCAGCAAGGATGTTGAAGGCGAGCCGAGCAAAGAATAAGTAGGAGGATGGCGTTCAAGCACTTGCGGCTCGTGTGTGTCGTATGAGCTTATTTTTTTTTCTTGCTTCATTTTTGTTTTTGGGGCATAACCTGCTGGACACACCCCCGCATTCGTATCGAGTCAACAATATGTAATGACCCAAGGAACAAAAACCCTACCGCTACACAACAATCTTACACATCTCAATAACGAAAGCGACTGAGACGGGAATCTCTCAAAATCGCGATAGCGAAAATTCAGTGGGGGCAAGTACATCCGCAGGTATTATCCGATGAAGATGTGCTAAGTTTGGCCGGTGGTTCGTTGTCTTACCTTGCCCATTCAGCAATATTGGTTTGCATTGAAATTCAATAAAGCCAACCAGCGTTAAGAGATTAAGACCATAAGTTTGGAATCGATCGGAAAGCATTATCTCCATAACTGCCCGCGGCTTCCAACTGTAGATATGTGGCTGAATGATGGTGTCTTCATTCGAACAATGTGCCAATGAAGAAAATATTGAGCAAAAATGTCTCAATCCGTCGATTTATTTGTTTGGGCGGATTTGGCTTCAGTTCACTTCTCAAAGTGTTCTAGTTTTCCGAACTAGCTTAACTCTGTGTACGTTGAACACATTTATGTGACCCATTCCAAGCACCCCTCAACTGGACAACCGATTTTTATTTTCATTATCCAAAAATAAATTGCATAGCGTTAGAAAGGTTATTTCTTGAGTGTCATTTTCCATTACAAGATTTTCAGTTACCTTTTATTAGAATTGAGTATGTTATCGTTGAAATTTAAAAATTTTAGTAAGAAATTAAATTGATTTTTGCAATTATTCTTTATTTATAACACAACTTTGTCAAAAATCTAGTTATGTCAAAAAAATTTATTGCAAAATAATGGTAGAGAAGCCATTTTTTGAGCATTATTTAGTCACTGCAAGTTTACGCTCTAGAATCGTTGATAAAGGTATCTATTTTTAAGCGTTGTGACGTCACGAAAATTCTACTGTTTTTCAATTTATGATTTACTGAAATTTCACATATTGTCGAATATTGGAAGTCTCTTCAAACTTGTTGAGTGGAATTAAATGCAATTTTTAGATTGAAAATCGGTTCAGAAGGTTGTGAGTTGCACCCTAGTAAAAAATGCGTTGTGACGGCACGAAAATTTATTCCCTTTTTTTCGAAAACGTTCGAGACTTTTTACTTCAACACTATTATAGTATTTCTTCAATACAAGTTCAACACAACAATGCGCTTTTATAAACGAATTCTAATATCAAGTTTTTAAGGAAACTAATTTATTTTTTTTTGCATTAACTCGGTTGTTTTTAAACATTTCTAGTAAAACATATAAAATTGCGCTTAAAACACTTGATTCGAGAATAAACAAACTATCAAACAAATGAAATCCTCATCGATTTTGTAAAAGAATATTTGTGAATCATAAAGCAGGAAGTTATCTGTGATTTGAATAAAAATCTTGCAAAAGATCAAGTTCTTCATATATCTCTGTTAGAATGAAAAACACCGCTTGTAGCTTCTATTAATTTCTTTCATTATGTTCAAACAAAATAAGTTCCATTAAAATGTAATGAGATAAGTCAAAATTAAAATTAAACTCAATAGATTAACTGTTTAAATAAGAAAAAAATTATAAGACATTCATGGAAAATTAATTAAATTATTCTTATAAAAAACCTGTCCTCAATTAAAATTTCCACCTCAAAGGATGTCACTAGAAAATCTAAATCGAACCCCGTGTTCACATAAAATCTCACAAAAGAGAGTTTTAACTGAATTCCAAAATAAATAAATTAAAATATGTACTAGCACAAGGTCTCATGAAAAATTTGGGCCAGATAATTCTAAGGAAAGGGGTTGCGCAACGCACCTGAAGTTTGTATGGAATTATGTTAATTTTGTTCAGCATGAACAAAAAAAAACAGGTTTTCGTCTATAATTTAGGTCTTTATCAACCAATTTTTCTTTTAATTTGAGTATTTTAAAGCTTCAATAATGACAATATTTCATCTGAAGAACGCATTTTAATTAGAGTTATCATAAAACAGCTTTAACGTTCAAAACGGGTATTTAAGCGTCGATTAACGATCATTCAAGTATTTTTGTAATTGACCCATCAGAAACACATTTTTGTAACTCATAAACCTTTTTAACACTAGAAAGACCGCACCAGTCAAAATGACTGGTTGGACACTTTGTTTGTTGAATATCTTTTGCATACTTCGCTTTAAAAATTCGCAAAAAATACGACTTTTCATGAATTTTGAATCTCTACAAAACTGTGTACTTTTTATTTCACTAGCTCTTTTAGTAAGCGAGAAAAATTTCGCCATGGACACTCGGACCGTGACCAGTCAAAATGACTGGTAAAATTCACAACCCTATAACTCAAACAAGATAAATTTTTTTCGCTTGCTTTTGGTTTCATTTGCAAGCTACATTCAAGACAAAGAGTCCTAGTTGATTTATGGTGGGCAGAAGTGTGTCATTCGTTATGAAATTATTGATTTTCGATGCGAAGTCGTGAAGATTTGAAGAAAAAGTTCTCGAATTGGCCACTGTGTGGCCCTCCATGCACTTGACTCCCAATTTTTTTGGTCTGTTTTGTTGCTCAACTATAATCGAACTTTCTGTCAAAATTTGGCGAAATTTCATCAAGATTTGTAAAAGTTATGTTAGATTTAACACATGTCCATTCGAGTAATCGAGTAGTTTTAGGTGATAAATATGTTTTATACAAAACTAGAATGAGTAAAATTATTATGAATTGAGTGCTTATTTATTCAAATTTGAAGACATAAACTATGAAACTGAACAATTTAAATGATTTTTTTATATATGATTATTTTTCATGTGTTGGTTATCCACCATGGGTGCACGGATTCACCGCAGTTTCTGCCCAAGAATGTATTCACATGCATTCTTAGATTGTTAGGTTCGACAAATTTCCAACGCAAGTTCACTTACAGGTATTCCGGCACCCGTGTATAAAGCTGGCAACTGATTGAACATTCTTATTGAACATTCCTATTATAAGAGGAAACACATCTTACCTGTCGGCAACTTATGGGGTTTGAACCCTAGAGTTTTCTTGCCGATACTGGGAATCGAACCCAGTACACCTGGCATACCTAGACTAGACTCACGCCAGTCTATCTGATAGACCACATCGGCGCTAAGATATTTCAACATAGGTGCACGGAATGGCTGTAAATTCGCCGTTGTAAATTATATAAAAATAAATAGTTTTCAACTTGTTTCAGAACCCAAAATACTTTTGAGTTAGATATGATACGTATTTGAAATGCAATATTAGTCAATCGAAAAACTTTTAAGGAAAAACAAATCAATGTGTACATTTGACAATGTTGATTCATTATTTTTATATCCACTGTTTTCCGTCGCACGACATAACTTGATGCATATAATTCCTAAAATTCACTCGATCCATGATAAACGTTTTCCAATTTCTTGGATGTTGATCAGATCTTATCAGATAAATATACGATTGCAAAAACCTGTTTTTTTAATAATAAATAAATAAATTTATTATTTCAAGATATAATTGAAATTTTTTTTCCCAGGAATGAAAAAAACAGAACTTAAAATAAAAGTCGTTATTTAAATCATTATGTCTCAACATGAAAGACATGGTTTCGACTTTGGTTTAGTTAAGATTTGTAATAATTTAAGATTTATAAAATTGCAAAAAGTCCAATATTTGATAAAAACGCGGTGAATCCGTGCACCCATAGTGAAAAACAATGTATATAATACAAATTTTCATTTGAATCTTTAAAAGTCTTTATTCTTTACCTTTAACATGCAAAAAAAATGATTTTGGATAAATAGCAGTGAATCTGTGCACCCATGGTAAATTGCTCTACTTATATAAAAAATATGCTTTAAAACCTACAATATCAGGTAAAATTTATAGGCATCGGGTTGAAAATTTTCAGGGCGATGGATGCTAGAAAATATCTACTAAAACAAAACTGAAGTGAAACCGTGCACCCATGGTCAATACCCATAGCCATCTAACATGTTTTTATTATTAGATTGATAATGTGTTTTAGTTTTTTTGATAATAATTTGACATATTCATTTTATGACATACACGCATTCGTCAACTATACCAAAATGAGGTGATTCCGGGCACCCATGGTGAAAAAATATTTCCATTTTATAAGAAAAATGTTATTGAATAAATAACAAAATAATTTCAAAAGAAAAAAGTTAAAACTATTTTGATAGAAAAAATTTCCCCTTTACCAGTCATTTTGACTGGTCACGGTCCGAATAGGTATATTCAATTTGCCGGTCTTTCTAGTGTTAACTAATCCATTGTCGAAATGGGACCTTGAGATAAATATTTTGTCAAAGCGAAAGTTTTGTGAATGACTATAATTAAAACAAATCAGCCGATAGGGACTTCAGAAATTGGTGCAAAACTTGGAATTCCCGTTCCTTCCAAACCCAATTTCTCATAATTCCATGCAAATTTTAGGCTCATTGTGCCGTCTATTTCTGTGGTCCAATCCCCAAATTTAGCACTGGACTTTGTGCTAGGCCTAGGATCTACTTTAGCTTGCAACTTATAAGTTTTCATAAGTCGGCTGATTTAGGCACTCTAGTGTCCATTAACTAACTTTTGAAAGATCGAAGGCTTTTGAAATTATCATTTATTTTTCCATTTATTTGCAATTGAAGATTAAAAAGATTCAGAAACACATTGCAACGCTTTTCGAATAAATATTTCCTAGTATTAGTTTTTTTTTTCTAAATAATATTCACATGATCGCACAAAAAACTCGAATATAATTGATGTGCGCATTGTTGCAAACCTTATCTGCTTATAAGAGTCTTTGAGAATTAATTCCCCTTATTTTCTGGGAATAAATGGATCGATTTCATCACCAAATCACATTATTTATTGAGTTTTTAAGCATTTCAAGTTAACTAAGCATTAATTTAAAGATTATAGTTTTTTTTTATTTCATGTAGCTGTTCACAAAATTTCGTGACGTCACAACGCTTTGCAAAACTCTGCTTTAAAAAAAAAAGGTGCGTTGTGACGTCACGAAACTGAATCGCTCTAAAATGAATTGAAATCAAAATTTGAAAAAATAAAAAAACAGCGATTTGTCAATTGTAAGGAAACGATACTTTCCTGAAATTTTCATAAAATTTGATCGAATATAAGAGCAGATAAATGCGGTGTTGCATATAAACTGAAAAGTGGAAAAAGAGGCTCGTTGTGACGTCACGATTCCTTTTGCTTATATTTTGTTAATTATTTGTTCTATAAAAATACTTTCGGTTTCAAATTGTAGAGAATTAAATTTTGACCGTAGAAGGTATTTTTTTTCAATGTGCGATATGACCTGTAAAACTTACATACAATATACAAAAAAAAATGCAAACGTTGTGACGTCACGCTGGAATGGGTCATGTATAGAAATTTTAAAATTAATTTATGCAGAATTACTTCTCTGGTGAACACCTCGTCTTCTTTGTTAATCAGATTGAAACTTGATATGTGATATGTTACTTGATGTTTATTTCATACTGACCATGGCCTCTAAAAATGTCATTTATGGTATGAAACATTTAATCAAAGTCAAATATGCATTTCTCATTCGCTCCAAGTAATTCGTTTTGAATCTTTTCATCTGTATCAGAGCCTCCAAAATTGAGTTTTTTTTCACACAAAAGTAGAATTATTGCGTCCTCTTCAAAGTTACGTGGTTTTAACCCTAATCCGCTCTTGAGTGTCAATCAAGGTTGCCGAAATCAAAGAAAAATCTTTAATTTCACAGAATTTTAAGCAAATTTTCATCACAGAATCTGTGTCACAGAACACAGAATTTTGAAATTTTCACAGATTTCACAGAATTCTTAAAGTTTTGAATAGATTTCCGAAATTATAATTTTTTGGCTAGAATCAAATTTAGATTTCTTATTTTGAATTAGGAAAATATTATAAGATTGGTAATGGTAATTGATTTTGCCCTACTAAAATGTGTAAAAGACCCAATTTATCATTGATTTTCTATAAAATTCAAGGAAATAGCATCACAGAAATCCATCACAGAATTTTTGGGTAAAATCACAGAACCAGAATTATTTTTCTCAAAAACACAGAATTTTTTTCGGCATCCTTGTTGTCAATATGGCACTATTGGAAGTGCAAGTGCGAGAAAATCTGAGATTTGCAAATTGATAAAAAGTTGGAAAAACAGCTTCTTGTGAAAATTCGTCAAAAATTCAGTGATTGTATTTTGAAAATCTAAAAACGCAAAAATGTGTCAAATTACGTAATTTTTTTCAATCCTCTCCTCATCAAAATTTATCTGGTATGACTAAGGTTGCCAGAATTTTGCTCAGCACGTATCCAGGCCCGGAAGAAGTGAGCAATTTTATATAAAAACCTGGCAAAATCCGGGAATTTGATTTCAAAAGTGACGGCCATAAATCCGGACAATATCCGTGCAAATTTTCTCGAAATCCAGAAATTACTCAAAAAAAATCAAGAAAAAAATAGAAAAAAATTTGTTTCATCAAAACTCATCGACAGATTTTGAAGCGCTCTTTAGGCTGCCAAAAAACCTTTCATGATTATCTTTAGGAAACTTACAAAAAATCGTTTTAGAGGCGTTTGTTTTTTTTTGTTTGATTTGCCAAAAAAAGTTAATAAATCCGGGCAGAATGCGGACATTTTTCAATGAAATCTGGGCAACCGGCATGGGCTGGACTGTTCTCAAATTTTGTATTAAAAATATCAGAAAACCCGGATAAAACCGGACAATCTGTCAATCTTAGGTATGACATTTGACGATTCCTTGATTGAAAAGTACGGGTTTTACGCCACTTTTTTACATTTTTAGTGGTTATGAGCTTGAAAAATTTAAAAAAATATACACTTATGACCAGCGTTTAGTTTACAGCTTCAGTGAATTTTTTTTAGCATTCCGTAACTGATTTACAGTCTTTTTTCCGAAGCATGTTTTAAGGATTCTTTTCTAAGACTTTGAATAACGGAAAACTTAAGTGATGCAGGTGAAAAAAAAAATTTGAGGCACATCACGAGGTTTCCAAAGCTATGAATTTTGATAAAATCGGTTGAGAAACAAGAGAGTTACATTGGTTTTCGTCAGGAGTGTCAAATTGACACTGCAGGGATTGTAACGGATAAAAATTTCAGGAACAGATGAGGGTTAAAAACCCATGTTTACATCTCTTATTCATCTAACATTTATAAGTAGATACAGTTTCATGTGAAGTTCCTGATAGATTTGTTTTTAATGAAGTGTAAAAAACATATTTTATCAAATATAAATATGTTTAAGAATTGGTTATTTTCAAATCAACTTATAAAATGACTACCGATTATCTTGCATTTGTCACACAAAATGGGGTGAAAATGAATGTTATTTTACCAAGTTTTGACGTTCAAGTAAGTGCATAGACATCGATTTGCCATATTTTAAATGAAATTTCATTAAACATTATAATTTCTTGAATATTTCTCTTTTTTCCACACTTTTTATCTTCAAAAAATTTGTCTTTGAACCATTACAAATTCCGGGTTTCGACCAATCTGACTCGAGTGTTTTTAAAGAAGAACAAATCATACATTAAAATGTGAATCTTTTGAAGTTCATATGTAAGACTCAAAACAACAAAATATATAGCCGTTGTTGAATTTTCTGAGTTTCAGTTAAGGCTGGAACAAATATCAAATTCGTCTTACGTCTCTCCCCTCCCCCTTCGATATTTCCGAAAAACCTGAAGGGGGAAATAAATAAAGTCTAAAGAATGTCATGGAAAGTTCGATGAATTATAAGAATAATCAAACAATTCCAAGCGCAAAAAACAAATCACGGAACATGAAATCACTTTCGTATTCGTGATTTTATCAAATTTTTGATCTAAAATCATAGTACATGGATAATAACAGGTAGGCCATTGCGCTTAACCTCACTTGAAAGCTCCGTGTATGTACACAGCATGCTTGCATACTAACAAAAATAGTTATGAAAATTTGCCGGTTTTATATAGAATGGTAATGAAAATTGTTAATTTCTCCATCGATAGCCATTAGATTTTCTTGAAAATGGCTTCATATTTAAGATTGATTCTTGAGGCTCATCGGAAACTTTTTTTGCGTTGGATTTTCGAGTCTGAACCATAAATAATGAACATTCAAAAGAACTTTTCATCGCCGTCCCTCTTTGTTGAAAGCAAGCAATGTAATATTTTCTTCTATCTATGTTGAAAATTTGATAAATGCTCTAATGAAGTTCATATTTCTGTGATGAAAAGTCAACTTGCTAGAATTTTCATTCAAATCGCACAGGAAAAAGGTTGCACAAGACAAAAACATCACCAAATTATGATTTTATATTGACAAAAAGCCCTTTTCATATTACTTTTAGCCGTGTCAAAAAGCCAAATATTGTTTGTTGTATTAAAATGCTTCATTGCATATTTTTCTCATAATTTTAATGCTTGTCAATTTTAAGAAAAATGTGATTTTCTGATAAATTTCATACATTTTCCAGTTTTCTCCATAACTATTTTTCGGGGCCTCTTACCAATACGTTTAAAGAGAACGGAATAGCCTACCTTGTATATTTCAAAGTACTATGATCTAAAATAACCTTTTTTTCTGGTCAATGTGGATCGTGTTCGATTTTATTGCATACAAGGTTTTGTACAATTTATTCCAATTTATTGTTTTTTTTGATTATATTTGTTTATCTCCTCACGTGATGTATCAACTCCAAGTGACAAAAGAAGGATTTGAAATTTGTTCTGGCCTAACTTATTATTGTTCATTTGTATCACAGTTTCGTCTCAAGCTTGGAGTAATGAAACTTAACTGGCTTATAAACTGCTGATGGCGTTCAACGTGTCTAGTTGAACCCCGGCCAAATTGTACTAAGACATGTCAACAGTATTCTATAAAATCAAACTATTTTTTAGATATTTTCATTGATAAAGATTAAAAGATACCAAGATACAGTTGCGCCCAGCAAATAGCTCAAATCGTTAACAATATTAATTCGAATCGCAATTCTTTCCAAATAAGTAAACGATCGTAAACATCGTTACTTAAAGTCGGTATTAGGGGAAAGGTTTCCAAAATGGGCCTATCGGGTTAAATGACCCTACGGCCGTTTGACGAAATGGCTGACAAGACAACAAATTTAATCAATGCGTTTTGAGGGTAATTCGCTATGAACTTAAGGCAAGAAAGAATTTTATGAATAAACCAACTCAAAAAAATTTAAAAAATCATACAATGTTTCGATACCTTTTGACGTAATATTTTGACTTTTAAAAATTATACGTAAAGAATCTCATAACGAAAAGTTGGGCGGTTTTTGTTTGTTATTCAAATGAACCTTAGAAGTAAAACAATTTCAGGCTTTTATGATGATTTCATAATGATTGGAAAGTGGAATAAGAGAGTGTTTTTGTATGCCTCCATTGTGTTTGTAAAATGCCGCTATCCTAAAATAACAGGTTAAATAGAAAAAGTACATAATTTTTATCATTAAAACTTCTAATTTAAACTCTAATTAACATCTGGGGAGACAATTGAAGATCTCAAAAAAGATTTGATTAAGTTTTTCTTATGGATGAATTATCCCCATAGTATGGCAACCCTAACATTTGTTTTATTCCATAAAATTATAAAAGCAACAGTTTTTTTTATAAAACTTCAGCTTTGTCGTTTTAAATTTATCGGTTTCTAGCATTTCCAAACAAAATTATATGGAAATATTGGCAAAAAACTAGAAATTTTGCCTAAAACATAAATAAGCGCATTTAGCCCGCATGGTTTGAGGTTCGGCACTTTTGACAACAGTTATAATAAAATCGATTCCTCAAAAACTGAAGAAGATTTCAACATAAAAATTACTCCAATGTATAGAAAACAGATGACTGCTCATGGGTACATAGTTTTTGTACACAAATTCGATGAAATCTAGAGTTTGTTTTGATTAGGTCGTATATAAACAAAACTGAGTTATTTGCTGCAAACGATTGATAAACATGTATTTTACGTTAGGTAAAAATATGGTTTCATTTGATCAATGAATAAATTTCAGAACATGCAATGTGGCTCATACGCCCTAATCAAAATAAACTCTAGAAATATTTGATTAAATCAGTATCCTGCTTAATAGGCGCATATAGCCCGCTTCTCCCCTAATTGGATATGATAAAAAGTTCGCCATGTTTGCAAATTTGTTCTCCCGCATATTCAAGTGAGAAAACAACCTTGTTGTTCTCTCTGCGATAAGCAGTGCAACCAGATTGCTAAACATCAGATGGTTCATGTATGTATGTATGTATGTATGAGAACCCACCAGTGGCTGATAGGTCTTTCGACCCGTGTCGGTACGGGAAGTCTCGATCGCACATTCAAATATTGTTCATGCTTAACTCATCAACAATATTTGCAGCACTACCCAGGGGTCCGTTACCACTGGCTTGGGACAGGTTTGACTCATCTTACTCCCTTCAAACTGTTCGAAACAAATAAAGAATCCTGAAAAGGTACCTAAGTAACCTACTCATGATTCCAAATTTGCCGAGATACTCCGGCTGGCTTGAACCCACAATCCATTGTATATCAGTCGTCCGATCGTTTGATGTCCTGTCCAATCCCCCCACTAAACCCCATAATAGAGTTAAGCTATTTAAATATATAGTCAAAAACAAAAAATGCATATTTTTACTCATGTTTTACATCTTACCTTGTTACCATTCGCAAATCGCGATGCGGAATCAAATATTCAAAAAAATATTTATATAATTCCTCTTTAAAAGATACAAAATCTGTTCATTTAGATAAAAAAAATACCACAACTTGCAATTGAAATGTATAGATAACATTTAAATGATGAAAACAATTATCACCAATGCATACACGAGAATATTTAAGGCATCGTAGTAATCTTCACGCAAATGATTTCAAAAATAAGCAGAAGTAAGAATTTTCAAATTAAAATTTGAGACATTTATCAATAACTATTATTATTTATTTAATTTGTCAATAAAGATAACTAAAATTTGAACTAGAAGTTCCAAACGGTACGGGAAATTAAATGTCCATGCTAAATATCTTCTCAAAGCAATTAATGTGCATCCTATAACTTTTTGAATATATCGATTTCCCCTTTTAAGAATGAACTAAAAAGTAAAGGATACTTAGCTTCGGCTTTCTTCATTTTTACAATTTTGACTAAGAGGACTGTGCAGACTCGTCCGCAGTCTGGAATGGACATTTGTGGGCCGCTGGGCTACACCCGGCCTTGGAACAACACTACACCCCACTAGGCTTGCTGACTCGCACCAGGACGTTCCGGGAAGAACAGCATCGGTATTCAAGGGCCTAACAGGTTGATCCAGCTTCGCAATAAATGAAAACTGTTCGTCCAATTATTGAAAACATATTTTTCCAGCCACGATTTTAACACACGCGGAAAAAAATTCTGCTAAACATCAGATGGTTCATTTGGAAAAATTACCCAATGAATAAATATTGTATGTATGAAACGTAAAACAAAGTTTTTTGCGAAGTATAGCAACAAAAATGATTGCAGCGCAAAAACTTCCAACTTTGACAGAATGCCATGAAACTTTCACAGAAGCAAGTTAAACTTATAAACTCTTTATTTTATGAGTTTCAAACCTTTTGCAGGTACTTGGAACAGCAATTCAGCTGTTCTATTAAAAGTAGGGAAAAATTTACATTGCCTCACAAAATAAGCTATAATTTTGTCAAATTTTACATTTTAAACTTAAAAAATGGTAATTGTGTAAAAAAAACATTTTTGTATGTGGTCAAATTTTGTCAAAATCACGAACAAAAGTTGAAAAGGATTGAATATGAGTTTTCTTCGTGATAACAGGCGATTTCTTTATTTTTTAAGACTCAAAACTTCGTCGGAACAATTTTCGGCCTCAAAAATTTCTCCATGCCGATTTTCACGTCAATCTGTTCAGTAGTTTCCGAGTCTATGACTAGTAAAGCCTTTAGAACCTGGATAAGCGAGAACTGGTTAAGCAGAAACCTCATTTACACGTTCGTCGCCATGTTTGCAAATTCGTCACCCATATTCGGGTGACGTAAAGAGACTAAAGTAAACATAAAGAAGCACAGAAAAATACATAGGTACATATGTAGAAACTCTGCGCTCAGATCTGCCAGATGCAAACACCACTGTCACTTTCGTTCTATAATCTGTAGCGTAACATTAATAAGGGTGAAACTGCCAAATAACAACAGATCGAGTATTTGGTTTTTCTGGAAGTACGTGGTTATGCTTTTCTTTAGGAATTTTCGGATCAGCAACGGCAAATGTCTGGATATACACACAAACTTTTCGAGGCCGGATTTTTGCAAAATTATGCTTAAATCTGACTAGCTAGAAGTTCAGCAATCAATTTAGCATATTTTTTACTTAAATTTTAGCAAACAACGGAAAATCAGCCGCTGCAAAAACCGATGAAAAAAAACCAGGCAAAATTTTATTTACTAATTTTTTTTTTTCAAGAAACGGAGAGGGGAATCAGATTTGAAATAAAGTACAAACAGTATTTCGGTAGAGAATTTTGAAAAAGACGAATACGCCAAATGTAAACAAATAGAGTTTTCAATTGGGTGAAAAAAACGTATGGAAATAAACATTTTGATAGAACTAAGTTATTTTAATGATATTTGGTATTCAAGAAATGGGCAAAACAAAATAATATTTTTGCCTTTGCCTTTGGGAGCTTATGAAACTTTTAGCGCCTTTTTCTCAAACCAGTGACGTTGGCTTATTCGCCGTATTTCTAATTCGATACCAATTTCACTTTCATTATTTTATTGTTTTATTTTTATTTTCAGTTTTCACTTTATTTGACATAACTTTTTTCAAACATTGAACTTGTAGATTTTCTTCCGATACCTGAATTGTACCGGAAAATAGTAAATTGAATATTTACCGCTAGCTTCCGGTTGTTTTTTCATCGTAGGCCAACAGAAAGCAGCCAAGCTTCATTTTGTCGGGACTTGACAACCTTCCGCTCTTATAATTTCTTTAGGCCTTCTATATGGATTGTATTCTAAAAGCCCAAAAACATTTAGCCAGAATGATTTTTCCTCAGAATGACAAACACCCGAAATATAACCCCAGAATGGACCATTTCCCGGTTTTTTTTCCCCCGAATGGACCATTTCCCAGAATTCTTTCTCCCCAGAATGTAGCATTTCTTACAATGCCACAAAACCTTGATATTTTCCTGAAATTTTATATACCCCTCTAGTTTAATCTTCTTTACTTTTCACTTACAATTGTTTGAAAAATTCCAACTAAAACCTGAAATGTTTATTTTTTGTGAACGGTTTGGGAATTTCGAATAAAAATATTAAATTTTCTGGCCAATCACCATTTTTAGGTGAAAAAATTCGTTCTGGGGAAAAAAAATTCTGCGGATTGATTCATTCTGGGGAAAAATAATTTAGGAAATTGTTTTTCTGATGATCTGAATTCTGGGGATTTCTCATTCTGGTCAAACGTTTTCGAGGAAATGGAGTACATCACTCTATGAGTGGGAGTGTAAAACCTTTATGAGCGAGAGTTAAAAAAAAAACGTTTTAGAACTAAATTTTTGTTAAACCATGACATCGGGGTTTTTAAATGCTCCAAACCCTCTAAAGTAGAGAACTTGAATAAATCTTGAATAAACCGAGAAAAATCCCTCTGTACCCCGAACTAACGCTTATTCAGGTTCGACTGTGTACAGATAAGATATTCGAATAATTATCTAAGCTGTTCCTAGAATAATTCAAAACATTAACAAATTTTTGAATTCAAACTGCGTCACTTCATACCCACTGTGCCAATGCCACATGCCGGGATGGTGTGTGAAATTTCTGGGAGGACTAAATTTGCGCGTATCGAAAGGTTTCCATCGATTTGGTTCATATGATATAAGGAAGAGAGAGGTTTGAAACCATACGGCCACAAGGAAAACAAAATCTAGGCATTCCAAAACCGAAAACGTATCGATGTGAAAGGTGTAGCCACGTGTTCGGTTGAGTTATTTGGAGGATGCATTCTTGTTCCCTTTCACATATGTATGTAAGGTTGAATTGTATATTGAAATATCTAATCGCACAAGGGAGTCGAAACGTTGAGAGATGGCAACTTTCAATCGACCTTCGCCTTAAGCAACACAATTGAACTGAACAAATTACATGGTGTTGCGTTTCGATGATCGTTATCGATCGGAGTTGAATTAATTATTTTTCCATTGACTTTTGGTATCTGGTGATTAAGACAGTTAAACAAAGGTTGAATTGTTGTTTACCTAAGGTGAAACAAACACAGGATGTAAATTGTGTATCCGATTAGAATCTTCGATTTTTTTACCCGAAAATCCTAACAAAGCCTCTTGAGTTTGAACTCAGTTTTACAATGATGATCATCTGATATCAATACAATAATGACTCAAACTTACTACATTTCTTAATTTTTTATATTATTCCTTTTTTCAGCGGTGAATTTCATCTTGGCTACAGCAGGAGTGAACTTCAAGGAATTTCCTGGTATAACCTTTTACACTGGGAATCGACGAGAGAAGCCCAAAACAAACATCGACTGAGTAAGTATGAGACAGCCTGAAAACAGACCATTTATTTGTACCTCAGTATTTTAGAAATAAGTGAGCTTTCTTCAAAAAAAAAAAAACTCCAACCTTAAGATGCCTAATTGAAACATTTTTTTCCCATTACCAAACCAATCAACCACCCTCGGTGTAAAAAGTTTGAAATCCCCAATCGATCTTTCACTCATCTTTCTTTTCAAACTGCACGCCAAAACTGCCAGAAATCCATCGATCTTTCCTCGGCCCGTAATAATCTGAAACTTCCACAGCGGCATGTCATTCGGGGAATCAAACAAATAAACATCTGTGGAGAACACCTAATCAATAACTTTTTTCAACAGTTTCATTTTATTTTTGAGAATCCCAACGAAGCACGCCCGCAGATTCCGAGGTCCCAATTTTTTTCTCTTCTTCCCTCAATCATTTCATTCACACAACATTAATCAATGGAGAGGGACCCCAATCGATGTGCAAGAGAGCTTGTTTATCTATATTTGTTTCCTTTCCCCATGTTTCCAATTTTGTCATTCCATACCCATAAAAATCGATTACCACGTGCCAGTCCATTAGGCTAATTGAAATTTATCCCCGGTAATCAATCTTGCACGCATGCTTATTGGTGTTTTTCTTTGTTTTTTTCTCTTTTTTTTCAAATTTTGATAACCAGTTACTCAATCGGAGCAGGATCGATCCTGTATTTTGCTGGTCCGGATGCAGCGACGCCAAAACGACTTCATCTGGGTGCATGTGGTCCTGCAGGTGAGGGATGGGCAGGACTCGAACCAGCAGTCGGTGATCGTTTGCACTAATCAGGTGCTGAGGTGAGTTTAACTAAGATTTTTTTTTCACACAATTTTATTTTAGTAACAAGGATTACAATAACGAAAAAAAGAATTTTTTTTTCTTGTAAGAATCGCTGTCATCATCAAACATGAGTTTTGAAGCGTCTATGCCAAGCTCATTTGTTATATTTTCAATTTCTGATCTCTTTAAATTTTCATTAACTCAATATCTCAATTACTCAATTTATCAATTTCTCAATTTCTCAAATTGTAAATTTTTCAATTCCTCAATTCCTCAAATCCTCAATTTCTCAATTTCTCATTTTCTCAATTTCTCATTTTCTCAATTTCTCAATTTCATACTTTAATAATTTCTCAATTTTTCAATTTCTCAATTTCTCAATTTCTCAATTTCTCAATATCTCAACTTCTCAATTTCTCAATTTCTCAAATTCTCAATTTCTTAATTTCTCAATATCACAATTTCTCAATTTCTAAATTTCTCAACTTCTCAGTTAATCAATTTCTAAATTTATTGATTTCTCAATACCTCAATTTTTAAAATTCTCAATTTCTCAATTTTCTTATTTCTCCATTTCTCAATTTCTCGATTTCTCAATCTCTCAATTTCTCAATTTCTCAATTTCTCAATTTCTCAATTTCTCAATTTCTCAATTTCTCAATTTCTCAATCCCTCAATTTCTCAATTTCCCAATTTCTCAATTTCTCAAATTCTCAATTTCTTAATTTCTCAACTTCTCGATTTCTCAATTTCTCAATTTCTCAATTTCTCAATTTCTCAATTGCTCATTTTCTCAATTTCTCAATTTCTCAATTTCTCAATTTCTCAATTTCTCAATTTCTCAATTTATCAATTTCTTAATTTCACAATTTCTCAATTTCTCAATTTCTCAGTTTCTTAATTTCTCAGTATCTCAATTTCTCAAATTCTGCTTGATTTTTAAATTACTGGTTTTATCATTTTTTCTATAACTTAATTGAAATTTTATATTTTAGTTATAAGTAATCAATCAACAATTTTTGTAAAATTCTATGAATTATTTTTTTAAGAATCTTTTTTATAATGACGTCTTCTATTGAAAAAGTCAACAAAGGTGTAGTAGATCTAAATCGATTCCACATAAAAAAATAGAAAGTTCTATTTTTGTTCATAAGAAGGCACATAATATTGATCTAAAAATTGACGTTCTTCCAATATTCAAATTTTTAAGTGATTTTTACGAACTTGAGCTTTTTTTAATCTCAAAATTAGTCAAAATGTTTCAAAAACCCTAATATTTGGAAATTCTGGAGAATATTTTGAGTGTATTAAAATTAAAGCAATTATAATGATAATAAAGTGTTTTGAACACTGAATATTTAAAGCATTTCGTAAAAGTCAATTTATTTTCTGTTGTTTCCCATGCTTTTCCCCAAAGCCAAATCATTAAAACTTTTTTTTGACCAGATTTTATTTTAAGACACTAGTTTTTTTTAAACATTGTCAGATGTGATTCAAAATATAGAAAACCCGTTTTCTTGAAAATTAGGAGAGTGAAATATCGAGATTGTTCCCTTAATCAAATTAATTTTCTTTTTCGCTGAAAATTTCACAGAAGCTTAGTTTTATGATTACAAAAAACTTTCGTTATACGAAAAATTTAAAAGAAACTTTTTTAACCAATTTTCTATATAAACTTATTTCGATATCCTTTGATCCTATTTCAATCTACGAACCTATAGTTTTTCGAGTAAAAAATGTTAATTAAACGATGATTTTCGTATTTTGTAAGTCAAGAAGTAAAAAATATATCACATTCTGAGCTCATTGAGAAATGTCTCTTTAAATATGTCATTTAATAAATGTGACCTGTTGTCAAATTTTAGCAGAGAATTTTCAGAAATGTTTATATTTTCGTTTTATTCAAATCCTCTTCATATCTGCGAAAAGTTACCACAACGAAATTTTAATGATTAAGTTATACAACAAACTACTTATTATACGTTAGAAAAAGCAAATATTTGAGATAAATTTTCAATAAAAAAATTGCTATAAATTCAAAACAGATTTTTAAACCTTGACATTTTATTCATTGTTCTGGTCGAAAAATTTCATTCCAAAACTAAATTCGATTTGGTCATAAAATATTTGATTCAGAACTCTGGAACTTTGAAACTCAAATTCATTAATTAACTTTTGAATTTAAAGTTCTGATTCTAGATGCTTTACTATTTCAATATGAAACGAATTAAATTACATTTGAAACCATCGTTTCGAATTGGCAACAAAAGCCGTAGAATAAAGAAGATTTTTTTTTTAATTTTCTTTAAACGATATTTAGGCAAAGAGAAACAGCATTTTTCGTTCCTTAACTCAAAAAACTTAATATTTTGTTTATCACCCTCTAATTTTGGAGAAAACCCGTGTAGAAATTTTTAAATTGGTCAGTTTTGGTTACAATGGATCATTTTTAGCAAATGAATAACTAAAAAACCTACATGAAAACTGAAAGCTTATTTTTATTAAATAACTATTCTTCATTCAATCAAGGATTCAGATTTGTAGAGATAATATTGTGTCAGAGAAACAATGTTTAAAAAAAATTAATTTTATAATTTTTAAAAATTTAAATAGATTAGTTTATAACTTTTTCTGACATCATTTATTCCTCCAAAGTTGTTCGAGTCAATATGCTCAAATACAGCCAGAAGTTATGAATATTTCAAAATCAAAATTGTTTTTTCAGACATTTTTCTTTCAAAACCAGTTTCTGATAACCTGGTTTTACATATTGACATAATTTTGAAATATTTAGTAATTGAAATTAATTACCTACACAATGAATCAAAATCGATTTAGAGTTACGGCCAGGAGAACACCAACAAGATTTTAATTTATTCAACAACTTGGTTGAAAACTGCAAGATTATTTGACTTATCGTTATAAAAATATCCAGATTTGAAATAAATTAACGATAAAAAACTTCAAAAAAAATTTTCATCAGAAGCCAAAATCACTCGCGGTCTTCTGAAAAGTTGATTATTCAGTCAAAGAAAAATCAAAATATTTGTGATATTCAACACATTTTCCTAAAAAGTGCTTAAAATCATTTAATGAATAGATCAATACTGAAATACCTTTTTCAAAAGTTATGTCAAAAAAAACAGATAATAGAAAAAAAAAATACAAATGGCGGCTCACATGTTTTCAAAATTATCTCTTATATTCTTTGCGCCTCGAAAAAAATTAATTTTGTTGCCTTGTGTAAGAAAAAAATCGTAATATAAAGCATCAGTTACTAATACACAAGCCAAAAAAAAACCAAATTTTGCTAAGGTACAAAAACGGTGTGAGCTGATTTTGACTGATTCGGGAGCGCTGAATCCAAATATTCATTTGATTTCATTATCTCAGCTCTCGTTTCAGAGATTCAAGGCTAAAATTTGGAAATAAATGAAAACTCATTTATTAAATTTTTGCACTTTTTTGAAAAAATTTTCTACAAAGATATGGAAAATAGAGGTTTTTAATTAAATCAGATCAATGGTTAACTTTTTCGACGACTACGAGAAATTATGAATTCTGAGAAAAAACTACAGAAGTTTTCGTTTTGTATTTTCCAGGTTCTACGAAAAACTAAGAATTTTAAAACCGAAATAATGTCCTGCAGTCTTCAACAAAGACGTTAACAATTAATATTTTTTATATCACAAACTTTGAAATGCCCATTCGTGGTGTCAGGAATAGTTTTTTTTTTAACGAACACACATATAGGATCTCAGTGAAACTTCATGTTTCTTTGAAGGGATATAAATTTTATCTAAGACTAAAGCGTACATCTTTCAAGGATATATTGGCTAACATCCTATTAATGCTAAACACCATCAACCCACAGAAAGAGTACTATGTATGCCGTGACCGAGACTCGATCTCATGACCTCTGGCTTAGAAGATTTGAACGCAATCCTCTAGGCCGGTAAAATAAGAAATGGGATTCTAAAATTCTAGAGTCTAGTGAGTTTGATTGGTTTTTATTATGAAAAAAATGCTATAGAGATGCCTTCTGCCAAAATCGGAATTGTTGACCAATTTTTACCTATGATTTTTTTTACCAACAGTGCAAGAATAAAAAAAAACAAATTTATTTGTACTATATGATTATTCATTTTTAAGTCCTTTTACTTAAACCTAAAAAGCAAGCTTTATTTTTATAATGAAACCTTAGTTAACAAAATATGAAAATCGCTTTCATCGATGTTAAATGTTAAATGAGTTTTTTTAGGAGAGCCTATAATTAAAAAAAACCTTATTTGATGCTCGAATCAAACAAGCCCAATCTTCCAAACTCTTTTGCAAAATCAAGGATTTTAACCTTTGATGAAAATAAAACAAATTTTCAAAAAAAAAAAAGATAAAAAATTATCAGATCTAACTTCTGTGATGTTTTTAAATCTATGATTTTGAATTTATGAGTTTAAGATTTTAGCTTTTAAAAATACTGCAATATTAACACATCAAGGATCGTGATGAAATCTAAGCCGAGCCGAGATACACCTTAATTCGGCATTCTAAACCTCAAAACTCGCAAGACCCAATTTTATTAATTTAGTATCTTTAAGTTACCGAGAGTTGGGTTTTCAATTTTTTAAGAAATGAGTTTCATTTCTTATAACATTTGAGTTATACTTCGAAATATAGCACATTCAAGACAAGCAAAAAATGAGAAATTTCGTTTTTTTTGTCCGCAATGTGTTATGAATAGAAAGTATTTTGTGCATATTTCTTAGGTGAATATCAGGTAGGTACATGTTTCTTTAACAGCAAATATTTTTCATAAAGAATCAATTTCATTGAGGAAATCCTGTATCTATATGATATTTTTAAATAATTTTTTTTGTTTTTTTTTTTTGCATAAAACAAAACTTTGAAAATGATTTAAAATACTATACTATATTTGTGATTTTCAGCTGAATTTAGTATACACACTAGACTGAGTCGATTTGAGGTCATTTTCGAATTTCTCAAACCCTGGGGTCTTAAAAGCTTCGTTTTGTATGATGTATGATGTAATCTTCCATCCTGTGTAGCATGGCTCAGTTCGTTTGCAGCGAACTATCTCGCATCATAACTTGATCCAAATCTCATGTTTACTAACTCTAAACTGCCTTTGAGCGGACTGTTCCAAGGGAGTGAAGGTACTAGTAGAGTAACTAGTACGGTCCAGTTAGGGTAAGAATGGTTTGTCTCTGCCGAAAGAGCAATCTATTGCCAGTAATCAGGAAGTTTAGCCATTATGATGTGGAATGTTCCATAGGATGTGTAGACGAACCCGCCCTCTCTCGGCGATGTGATGCGAAGGTAACTGCCCAGTGCACTCTACCTTCCCACATCGTTTCGATCGGGTGTCCGGATGGCCCTTCCACTCCCCGTCATTTAATTATGAAAATATGAAAATATGGATATAGAAATGAATATTTATAACAAACCTGTTTTTGTTCTGTAAAAAATATGGGTTAGAACTTATTGAATGTGTAAGGTAAGGACATTTAAAGTTAAGAATAGCAAATCGTAATGTTTAATACTAAAAGGGCAAGGATAAATCATTCAAGCTTCATTCTCCACTAGATTTTTTTGTTTTTCCAATGTTTACTTTCGTCATCCGAAGACCTACCATCCGAGATTTCACTTTCTACACTTCTATAAAGTTCCTCAGCTTTTTTTTTCACCTTTTCTCTATCATTCACAATATCCTGCCATTCTTGTTCATATTCAAATTCCAACTTTTGAAAATCCGCCTCAAGCATTTTCGTCCATGTCAAACTTGGTCTTCCTTCTTTATTTTTATTTGCCCTCATATTATAAGCTAATTTCAAAGGATGTCCTGGTTCCCTTCTCTCAATATGACCATAATAACAAATTCTTCCTACTCTTACTCTTCGGTTTATCGTTTTCCCATCTAATAGCTTCATAGCATTGAATTTAAGTCCCGTCGGCTTCACGCAGTTCAAGAAAATCTGCTGAAGGATAAATTTCTCGTAGTTGGCCAGCGAAATCCTACTTTTCTTTACAAGAACTGACACTTTTGTTCCATATAAAAGAGATGGGGCAATGACAGTCTTATAGATAAGTTTACCCAACTCCCACTTAGGTTTAAATTTCTCACAAAACTCTATAACTAGTTTTGATACCTGCAAAGCATTTCTGCACCTATCTCTATTAGACATCTTCCTATTTAATGTGGCAGTTAATCAAACACCCAAATATTTCAGTTTGGAACTGACCTTAAATTTTTTCCCATTTAAAATTATCTCTGCTGGAAGTTTGGAATTATCTGGCTATCTTATCAAAACTTGGCTTTTTTTATTATTTATGTCTAGTCCAACTCTGGCTAGCTCTTCCTCAATAACTTTCGTTGCTATTTCAAGATCTGTCTTATTCATCGTAATCAAGAGCAAATCATCGGCAAAGGCAAGAAGCAAGGGTAACTCCAGTACCTCTAATCCCATAAGTTTTAGTTGCGGGATCTTTTGTTGTACTTTTTGCAGCACATCCTGCATTATAAGGTTGAACAGCTGTGGTGATAATGGGCACCCCTGTTTGATACCTTTTCCTCTTTTCACTTCCTCAGATAGCTGATTCTCCCATCTAATTCGTGTCATTTCATTTCTAATGGCTGCTAAAACTCTGTCAATCAATCGAGATGGCACATTTAAGTTGAGGAGAACGTTATCAAGACAGTGTAGATTGATATTATCGAAAGCTTTTCTTATATCTAAAGTCAAAACAAAAAGATCCTGACCTGCATTCCAACATTCCTCCATTACACGTCTGGCTACAAAAATATGATCCTCTGTAGAACGGTTATTTGTGAATGCTGCTTGGTGTAATCCTACTTCATTCGCAAAAGATCTAATTTTACCGTCTAACCATCTAGCATATATTTTATAAACATCATTACACAACGATATCCTTCTGAAGTCATCTGCTTCTCTTGCTCCAGCTTTTTTGGGAATCGGTACTTGAATTGATTTGTTCCATTCTTCAGGAAGTTCATTCGTGGTATAAGCATCCCTGATAATTTCTGTCAACAATTTTATAGTATCCTCGTTCGCATACTTTATAAACTCCGTGTGTACGTTGTCTGCTCCAGGTGATTTACCATTGCAACAATTTTTAATAATGGTATTTATTTCTTCAAAAGTAGGAGGATTCGGAAGAGGAGTATAATCATGAACTTTACAGAGTTCAATTTCTGCCCCCTTGCATAATGCCAATATATTTTCCCAAGTTTTAGAACTAATATTAGCAATTTTTCGTTTTTTTTGTTTCACAAATTCTTTGAGATAATTATATGTTTTTCTAGTTCGAATTCCTGCATAAAAGTCATTTAGGTTTTTGAAGAATAGCGTTATTTCTTTCTCCTTATGTTTTTTGACTGTTTGATTGTATTCCAATTTCCTGTTCGACAATTTGTATTTGAAATTCTGCATGTCCGGATATTTCTTTGTGAGTTCTAGAGCTTTCTTAAGTCGTGAGAATGCCTTCTTTCTAATTGGGGTGAGAGGAATTTTAGCATCTGTACATGATTCATATGCTGCTTTTTTAATGCAATTTGCAAAATTATTATATCTTTCATTAATGTTATTTCCCGATATTATTGAACTTAACCCAATTTCCAATTTTTTGTGATATTTTTCTCTAATTTTCGGTACTTTCAACAATTCTAGATTAAGCTTTCTATTAAGTTTTCCTGTTATATTTCTTCGTATTCCTTCTCTTATAACTAATCCTATTGTGATAATCTTATGGTCCGTTTTTGTTGATGTCCAAAATCCTTTTATGTATCTAATATAATAGTCTGTAAATTTTGGTTTAAGAACATGGTCTATCTGGCTTTCTTTTCCTGCAGCTTTCCAAGTTGTCTCAGTTCGTTTACCTATTATTGATGAAATATTTTTAAGAGATGCGTTATGAAGAAACATTTTAAATAATTCACCGTTCTCATTACAATAATCATGTCCCAGCACTTTACCTATGATCTCTTCGTCTATTTTGTATAAGTCTTCCCTACCCAATTGTGCATTGAAATCTCCTACAATGATCAATTTTCTTCTGTCTTTTTTTGTCGTTTCGTATAAATTTGTCAGAAAGTTGTTTTGTTTTTTATTCGGCCCGTGAACATTAACCATATTCCTCTATATTCGCATTTAGTTTGGATTACTTGAATGTCTAATTGTCTCCTAACCGCTATAGCTAGTCCTCGTGATTTGTTGTCATTTTGTCTTGTTATAAACCAATTAAAATTAGCAGTACTTATTTCTTGTCCTAAAGCATTTACTTCCTGTAATAAAGCTATATCAATTTTGAATTGGTTCAATATTTCGTCGATTTCAGTACGTTTGTCTACACTTCTACACCCTTTAACATTCCAAGAAGCAATTTTGATTTCCTTTCTTCTCTTATCTTTTACCTTATCCCTGGAACCTGAGCTATTTTTCAATATGGTGTTCTGGCGATTATACTGTTTCTCCTCTTCCTCATTAGTAGTTAAGTGTGATGTACTCTGCATTTCAGAGGTATTCGGGTGTTCTGAAAAGCTAACAACACTGTTGTAATGGTTAAGAACACCCGCCCCACAGTAGAATATGCTCAGTACACCATTCCTCTCGAATGTTTCCCCCATCAGGATCTGTGAATGATTTTGACTTAATACTTGGATACCCAATTTGAAAAGTTCTGAACATGTAACTATCGCCTCATGCCCGAGCCAGAAACTATTTTCTCTAAACCTTGCTATTATTCTGTCAAAACTATTAAATTGATCCATATATTCGATGAGATATATTTCGAACCTTTCTCTGTGTAACTGTACATAAGAAGCTATTGTTTGTCTTATTTTATAAGTATTGTAATCAGAAGTAAGTGAACAATCTTGGAACTTTCCTAATTGGTCCAATATTGATCGTAGGAGGCAGTTTCCATCTGGTTCAATTTTTTTTATTTTAAATTTTTAATTACCACTTATTCCTAGGTTAAACTCATAAAACAGTTTTTCAGTTTGATAATATTCTAAAGCAAATGTGAAGCATTCCCCGTTCCAATTCTCCCGCTGATGAATTTCAATGTTCGTTACGCAATCATATATTATCTTACTGCCTTGCTGCTCAATATACACCATCAACGATAGTTTCTCAGTCTTAATTGACCTTCTGCCTACAACTATCTCTCCCTTCCCAAATATGAACAATACTATTTCAATATTTATTATTGTCTTGAATGCTTCGTTTTGTTCCAAAACTCATCCATGATATTTTGCAAAATTTTTAAGTAACGTTGACATGAGTAAATTTGAACTTTTAGGTTTGTATGGGAAAATTGAATATATTGTATTGAAAAATCAAGAAGAAATTTGTGAAACCAAGCCAGCCGATGATTTTTGTGCCAGTTTATAAATTTCCTCAAGAAAATTTTCTGCTGAACAACTTTGTCGAAGACTGAAACTTCGTATTTTTTGTGTAAATGCTGAGATATTTAGAGTGGCCCACGTTTCCCCACTCTTTCCTACTAATGGCCACTGATTGATTGTTTTAGCAGTTGTCTAGACCTACACCTAAGAAAAACATCAGAAATCTGGAAATGAACTTATTTATTCAAAAATTATAATTTTAGTAGCGTTAGAGCCCAGGCGTTTTCGATCTGAATAAAACAACTAATGACAGCTAGATCTAGAACTAACTACCATTATGTATTAATTTTGTTTAAAAAATGATCGTAAGTTAGGTAGAAGAGAAGAAACATAAAGGCCATCTAAAGGAGGAATTGGGAAAACTGACAACAAATATTTTTAATATTTGCACCGATATTTAGCCCATGTTTTCATGCAATTTTCGAAAAACAAATGTTCCAAAACGATATAGTTTTTCGTAGAATTGAAACACTGTGAAAAAAGATACGAAAATTAGACTGCCAATAAAAGTCCAACGCTTCTGAAACTTTTTAATTGAGCAATTGATCACCCCAATGGAACATTACTTTTGTACCATAAACATTCCCACGGAGTCGAACATTTTGAAAGTTCAAGTGTATACTAAGGGTGCTTAATCGCATGGCGCACGGCACCCTCCCAAATAAACGCACTTCAATCAATCAAGTGTATACCGGATAGGAAAAGTTTTAAATTTTTATAGAAGTTTGAGCATTTGAGCCCAGCTATAACCCCCCCCCCCTCCCCCCCCACCCCATTGGACTGCGCTTGAGCCAATCGGAATCTAATTAATTTTTGAAAAATCTTGGACTATCATCATATGTTTAAACAGTTTTGATATCAAGTTGTAATTCGCTAAAAAATAGTTCGAAGAAAAATATCAAAATTTCAATATTTCATCATTATTTTGGAAAAAAACTCTGAAGTAAGCTTAAAAATAAATGAGATTTTTTCTGAAAAAGTTTCTGATCAACGATCCCCAATGACTGCTCCGTAGAGCACATGTTACCCGGAGTCAAGTTTCACACAACTTCATCATTGAGCCATAATAATATTTACCAAATGTGGCGAACAAATGGCTACGGCAACGCAAAAGACGAAGACGACGACGCGCGCCGGCCGTTCCAAAAAGTGAGACCCGTTCTCACATAAATAATAATCCACATGGCCCGCACACCGACAGCTTTGCCGTTTAAGGGGTTTTCGTTTGGACCATCATACATATTTGTGCACCTTCTCCGAGTTCCACAGAAACCGCGCAGAGCAACGACGGTACTACACATGTTCCAGATTCGTACGGTGGCGCGATGGCGATTTTCCTTTCCCCGTGGAGCCTCGGAATACGATCCTGATCGATTTATATTTAATATCTTCGATTCTGAAATAATAATTATGCTTCGGAGCGGACTTTATGACATCAGGTGAATAATGTTTCTCTCTCTTGGAGCCTCGATTTCTGGGCCAAGTGGCTTACTGCAGGCTTGTGGGAACTCTCCGACAAGTCGGCCGGTTGAGACCGAAGCGTCTTTATTTGGAACCCAAAACGAGGTCCCAGTTGATTCGACCAATAATTCAAATTAGGGCAAAAAGTTCAATTACGATACGGACGAGATTGTGGCAAAAGTAGACACAGAATGGTAATGTTCACATAATTACCATCTCTCTGCAATTTGAATTGGACTGAATTGGAGTTGCAGTTCCGATTGTACTGCGTGGAATTTTACGGCCGAGGATGATGATGATGACCCGCACTTAAGACCCTTGCCATCAGATCAGGACCCGGGACAAGAAGTAACCGTCTGCTGGTCGCCAATTGAAACAAACAACAGTCATTGAAGGTACTTCTACGCCACCCCCGCTTCATCCGGACCCACCCTTAGGCCAAACCCAACAGCAAAGAAACGCATATTGTACCATCATCCGAAGAAGGGTCTTCCGACTGGCTGGGGCCTCTCCAGCGAGACAAAACACGTTCCTGGTCCCTCGGAAAGTGATTCAATTTAATGGAAATTGCTACACTTTGAATCCTACCAATCCCAAAACAACGCAAACAACGGATGGACGCCACGCAATGTCTCTCGGCCAGCCACAAGCCACAGCAGGACAGGGATTCCGCAAACAAGCTAAACGGAATTGTGGAATAACTTTGGCGCAAAAATTCCAACTAAATTACCCGGCACAGAACAATCAAATTTTATTTCATTTCAATAGTCATCTGGGGAAGGATTTTGTAGTTGGTCGTCGTTGTTGTTGTGTTGATTTTTTTATTCTTGCTGTGGATGTTAAATTTCGCCAACCATAGTGGCCCTAAAAGTTTCGCCTACAAGGGGTTCCATCCCGGAGGGCATCGGGAAAATGTCATAGGCGTAGAAGGTTATAAAATGGTCTCTGCATGATTTTGTACAAAAAACAAAAAAATAATTTTCTTGATATTTAAATCTGTCAAAAATCTTGTCATCGTGTGGTGTATTTCAAAACTTTAAAAATTCCTTATCCTGATCTAGACCCAAACTCTTATCCTTATACTGATCCTTATAACATAATTCCGATCTGGATCTTATCATTCCTATCTTGATCAAGATATTCGGGAACTCTGATTTCCTCACCTTGAACCTGATTCTGATCCTGATCTTCTGACCATGTTCATAATCTGGGGTGCCGTAAAACTCTGAAAATGGATTCATGTGTACGTTGGAAAAGATTAAAATGTCTCTTCTCCCTGTTAAAAAGTTGATAATAAATAGCACAAAAAAATAGCAAAAAATGGTATGATTAAGGTTGCCAAAAGTTTTTCAGCACGTATCCGGGCCGGACAAACCACGCAATTTTCATTGAAAACCTGGCAAAATCCTGGCATTTCATTTCTAAATTGACGACCAAAAATCCGGTCAATATCCGGACAAATTTTGTCAAAACCCAGAAATTACTCAACAAAAATCATGATAAAAAATTGAAAAAATATTTTTTTCTTCAAAATTCATGAAAACATTTTAAACCATCTGGAATGGTTATACCTTTTTGTTCCTCATACAAGACAGCTAGAAATAAATGTTTACTCTTAGTTTATCTTGCACTTACCATAGTTTTAGCTCAAAAACTTCGTAATCCTAGTGTCTGAACACCATTTAGCTGGGGTAGAACCTATGTATGCTGGTTATCCATCATGGGTGCACGGATTCACCGCAGTTCCTACCTAAGTATGTGCTTACATGCATTATTGAGATTAATTAGATCGACAAATCTCCAGTTCATTTTCAGTAACTTCATTTTTTGTGAAAGATTTTATGTGGTTTTATGATCTTCGTGTTCATGGTTTTTAAGCGCAATATACAACAATCTAAAAAAAAGTTAATTCTCGGCTGACAACAACGAATTATAAAACCATTATAACAGAAAAAGTGATTGTTGTACATGATATACTTATTTGCAAAGAACCAAGTAACAATTTGCATTGTTCATTGAAACACCAATAATAAAAAAAAACAAAAAAAAACAATATTTTCAATATTCCTTAGTAAAAAAAATCGATGGATGAAATACCTTCAAAATGCACTCATATAACTTTTGTTGATTTTTTTTGATTACAGGTTTATTTATTAAGGCAATTTACTTATAAGTTTCATTGTGCCGAGTGGATCACTATTTAATCCATGTTAGTAGAGGAAGGAGCCGTAATAGTTGCGGTGACTCAACTGTTAGCTTTGATTCTTATTTGGAAGAGGGAAGGGGAACGTTTAGGGTCCAATATCGAAAACGATTTTTCGATGGTACACATTCAGAAGAGTTAACGGAATTATAATTAGGACTAAAATGAAACTGCTATTTAACCATCATGCACCTTTTTCATTATCACATTCGTACTGAAAAAATTAATACTGTAAACATTAATACTGTTTAAATGATAAAAAGTAATTGAAGCACATTATGGAACTCATGTTACAAACTAGGGTACTACATTGTATAATGTTGAGAACATATAGCGCTCGTTGTATTTGAAAAATTAAAGATTCAAACTTTTACTCAAATACTTCAACTACTCAAAAGTCACAAATTTGTACTAAATGTGACCCTTACGAAATATATTATCTAACTTAATAATCTGAGAATACATTTGAAAAAAAAAAAATACTTAGGCAGAATCTGCGGTGAATCCGTGCACCCATGGTGGATAACCAACATACATATGTACATTAGACCGCTGCAAAAAATGACTTTTTGCTCCCATATGTTTTTTCGATGCCTTTTGGGTCCCCAAGCATCAGTGTAAAATTTGAGATGATTTGGTTGATTCCTGAGTTAGCGCAACGCGTTTCAATTTTGTATGAAAATTTGTATGCAAGAAGAAATTTTTGCACATTAAATCATCCAGAAAATTCAAATAAGCTTGTAATGAAGTCGTTTTTGGTTTTGACTATTCTTAAGCTTCATTTTTTGCTTACATGACAAGCAACTAAGAATTTCATGGAAAAAGTTATAACAATTTCAAAATAAAAAATTTGAATCCATTGAAAAGTATTCAAAAATAGCAGACTTTGCTTGCTAGAGCTGTTAATAATTTCATGAAATGTTATGGCAAAGGTTATATTAATCAATAAATTCTCTTGCAATGCAAAGCAGTTTTTTGAGATTTTTTATTTCCATCCTACTGTTACACAGCTTTCAAACAAGCAGTCAAAAACGATATAATTAAAATAATGAATTTTGAAAACAAAAATTTTACATAACATTGAATATCTTTTCTGGGGTACAATTTAGGTTTGTGCTTTGTTCGCAAGAAATGTACTGCAAGAATCAAGGAACATTTTTCATCCAAAGTTATATTTTTTCGAACTTTCAGAAAATCTCTGGCGATTTATGAATGAAAAATTTTGTTTTCCCATACAAATTTCCATACAAAATTAAAACTCGTTGCGCTAATTCAGGACTGGATGGATCGCTTAAAAAAAATTATTGCTATTTCGGGCAGCAAAAACAACCAAAAAAAGTTATGGGAGGTGTAAAAATTTGAGAATTTGAAGTTTCCATACAAAGCTTGCAGCGGTCTACTGTACATATGTGACCGTTTAAAAATACAATTTTTCAACTTTCATGCAGGATTTCTAACCAGGTTTCGTAATTAATGCCATTTTTTTATTTATGATAAAATGAATAATAATAAATTGTTGATGATCTAGTCAAAAAGATTTTTTACAGTTTTCCCATATTTTTACAGTCGGTAGCTATTTTTTCAGTTAGAGGTTAATGGATCAGCATTATTTTTAAAAATGTCTCGAAAACATGATAGTATAAAATAAAAATAATAATACCTTCTTTTATCGGAAAACATAAACACTGTTAAAACGATGAAACTTTCGAAAACACACTTTGTAGCCCATATACGCAACTAAAGGTGCTACCGTTGCATGGTGTTGCAAATTTGCAACAATTAATAAAATGCCATTATATCAGACAAAAATTAAAAAAATCTTCAAATTGTATTCAATTGTGTTAATTGCATTACTGAAAATGCGAAAATATTTTTTCCAGTCAAATTTTTTTTCCTCGGTGCGAATTGGACTAGGTCAAAATTCTGAAAAATGAGCCTTTTTTAACATTTCATATTTTTCAGATTGAAGTTGGTCTAGTTTGTACATATAAACTCGGAAAGTAATTTTTTTTATTGAACCGTATCTTGAAGTTAGAAATATGATTGCCATGAAGAAACAAGTTGACTATTTGAATTTCTGCATAATTAACAACAGCTTTAATTAATTGTTGTAAATTTGTTACTTTATGAAACGAAGGGTTAAATACGCATCATTTGCTTCTCTTTTTATTAAGCTTAAAAAAGTTTAAAAAATTTACTTACATAATTTAAAAAGCACCCGCTAATTGCATCGATGGAGAACCTAAAGTTCGTAACAAAAATATGCTCATACGCTAATGATCTTAGTTTTGTCATGTTCTTTCACGTGGAAAAGGAATTTTTGATGAAACATCAATAAGTTACACCAATGCAACCAATTTGCAAATCATAGCTTGTGGGGAGTCGTGGGCCACACATCTTGGACCACCTATATTTTTATGTTTTTATACACATTCAGAACTTAAAATACGTTTTCCCTATCTGTAAAGTTTTCTTATGCCAAATGACGAGTTATGATAAATATGTTTACCTCCTATATAAGGAATTTTGCCAAAACGTTCGCGAGCCAGGTTTTGGAATCTATTCGATCATACACAACTCTCTTTATTATTTCATCATCTGAAATTGCTTTAAAATAACGAAACAAATTTTGCAATTACTGTTTTGGGTCAACTCATAAACTTTGCAATTTATTAGGGCAATTTGGATTTAGTGGCCCACGATTTCCCACCATTTTTCAAAATCCAAAAAAATATTCCTTTTTTGAAAACAGTCAGAACTTAGGGAAAATAACTAATTAAAAATAAAAAAAAATGCCTCATGATACCTTAAAAATATAAAACAAACCATACAATTTTTTATTTTCATTTTATCTTTTATATCAAAGAAGTTATGAAACAAAGAAAAAAAGTGACCCATGATTCCCTACTCTCCCATACCATAATTATTAATTTTGAGATAATCCCAATAAGTTGATCTCAATCTATTTACATCTTGTGCAAAACTACAATTTTTTTTCAACACCTTTTCGATTGAAAAATAACTGCTCGAATTCGAAAAATATATGTGAAATCGGGCATTTCGACTACTTTGAAGCACGTTCCCTCGAAACTATCATTTATATCATCATATATCATCCTAAGGGCATCAGATAGAATATCTTTCAAGATTATCTAACTCAAGATCCCGTGTACAGAGAAAAAGGTAGGACCATCTCTTCATCATAATACTAATAATGATTCGGATCTTGATCGGGATTATTATTCTGATGCTTGATCATTTGATCTTGATGTCTGATATTGTCAATGATCAACATAATCCTGATCCTGATCATTTCATTTTAATCCTGGTTATGATATCTTAATCCTGATCTTGGTTTTCGTATCATTATCTTCTGATAACCTGAATTCTTTATGCTGATCCTGATCCTTATCATGATCCCGATATTCTGATAGTGACGTACCTACTAATTCTTATTTTGATCTCTTTATCCCTTTCTCTCAATCCTGATTTTAGTCTCCTGATCTCCTGCTCCTGATTCTAATCCTGAATCTCATTCTTATTCCTAAATCCGGATCTCCAGATCCACATCATGCTTCTGATGTATTCAACCTGATATCCTGATCCTGATGCTGGTGATAACCATGATCTTAATCGTGGCCTCCTGTTCTAATGACATTCTAATTTCCTTATACTGACCATAAACCTGGATTTATTTTTGTTTATTTATTTATTTATTGTTTACGGACTACGAAAACTCAACATCACACAGACTTATTTCCTCTTAATCTTCGCCTAAAACCATCTTTACTTATATTAAAGTCAAATTATGAATACACGTGGTTAAATAACTTTAATTTTGATTTCCTGATCCTTATCCTAATTCTGATTCTCAATCTGATTTTGATGCTGATCCAGATCCTGATTATGATTCAAATCCTTATGCTGATACAGATCCTGGATCTTGCTGGATCTACCTGGTTCTTATTTTGATCCCGATATCCTGCTACTGATCAAGATTTCTGGATTATCCGCATTTGCTTATAAAACTTGTTGAAGTAAACTCTTGTGTAGGTGCATCACATGTGCAGAATATCGATCGTCAAAGATGCTTGTCACAAATAACATAAATCATATTTGAACTAACGTTAAATAGTTTCAATCTGTATATATTAAAGTGATATTCAAGTGGATTATAATTCTCTTCAAAAAAACTTTTTTTTTGGCTATTAGTGGTTTTTTTATTCCTATAGAGATACATTTAAAGAACTTGATCTTTTTTTAATAATTTATTCAAATTACAGATAACTACCTGCTTCATGATTCACAAAGATTATTCGAAAAAAATCTATGAGGATTTCATTTCTATGATAGTTTGTTTATTCTCGAATCAAGTGTTCAACAAGCGCGATTTTCAATGTTTTGATTAGAGACGTTTTAAAAAACCGCGTTTGTGTGAAAAAATAAGTTTTTTAGTTTCGTTAAAATTTGATAATTGAATCATTTATTGAAACGCATTTTTATGATTAATTCGTATTGAAGAAATACTTCAATAGTATGTAAGTAAAACTTTCGGCGTTTTCGAAAAGCAAATCAATTTTCGTGACGTCACAATGCATTCTTTACCCGTGTGCAACTCACAACCTTTTGAACCGATTTTCATTCTGAAAATGCATTAAATCCCTATCAAAAAGTTTGAAGGAATAACCAATTTTCATCAATATGTAACGTTTAAAGAAATCATTTAGAATTTTCGTGACGATACAACGCTTATAAATAGACGCCTTTATCACCGATTCTAGAGCGTAACATGCAGTGACCATTTTTTATCTCATATCATGCTTAAAAGATAGTTTTTAACATCATGTTGAAATAATTTTTTTTTTAAATAGCTAGATTTTTGACAAAGTTTTGTTTCAAATAAATAACAATTGTTCAAATAATTTTTATTTCTTACTTATTTTTATTACATTCACAATTCTAAAAAATGTGACTGAAATTTTGTTGATGGAAATTGAAATCAAGAAATAACCTTCCTAAAGTGTGCAATTCAATTTTGAAGAAAGAAAAATAAAAATCGGTTCTCCAGTTCAGGTGTGCTTGGAATGGGTCACATACAGAAATTGCTATAGATTTAAAAAAAAATCTTTTTTCTTCCGGATTGTTTGAAAAGAGCTGATGTTTAACAA